>NC_054701.1:38416404-39058084 GCF_016097555.1 Gigantopelta aegis
GAAAGCGAGTTTGATACGTTTTTAAACAACGATGATTTTTTTTTAGAAACCATTGATTTCAATTGCTGCATCCTAACCGCACGCGTACGGCGCGACAGATTCATGTAGTCGAGCGCGCGACAAAATACCGATAGGAATTGTTTCTATTTTTTTTTGTCGCGCGACACGAGCGACAAACATATATTAACTAATCAAAACAACTTTTACTTGGCGGTTTCAAGTGTTGATAACAATTTTTAAAAGAAGACTGTCGTTATGGTCGCGTCTGGTTAGGATAGATGTATTGTCGCGTCGCTCGCGTCGCACGCATCCGGTTAGGATACAGCTTTACGCGTCACAGACGCATGATTGCCAGGTTAACTATACGTCACAGTGTAATAGATTTCCAACGTGCTGTTTTTATTGGACGTATGGCATTGGTAACCTGGTCATCACCTAGGAGCAGCCAGTTGTATGTCTTGAAATTGTTAATACACGTAGTGTTTAAACTATGTGTTATCAAAAATAATACATGGCGTTCTCACCAACGGGTGTGTAACAAATGTATTTAGTTACACGCGTGTATCACAAAACAAAGGCTTTGTTAATGCGGTTCACGATGTTTTGTGAAATTGTCTCCAGGTAAGATATACCAGTTGGCCAAGTGATTTAACGTATCTAGGTACGGCAAAATTCATTATTTCCGATAGTATCTCGTCTGTTGGAAAAGGCTTGTTGCCACCATCATTTTTGTCTAAAACTAGCACTAGTGCTTTCATTCCCTGAATGTTGAAAACAACAGATCTGCGCATGTAATTTTTTCTTTTTTCTTCTTCTTCTTCTTCTTCTTCTTCTTCTTCTTCTTCAAACGCTCTGGCAATTTGGTTTTTGGTCGTTTATTATATGAGAGTGTGCCTTGCACTTCTGTGAGACGCCTACCTACTAGCAGTTTGGCCAAGCTCATCTGTCTTTGGTAGTGATCCATATTAAATAATAGTTTTAGACATACAGGCTACCTCAACACGTCAAAACATGGGCCATGGGATCGAATGCATTTAGATGACAACGCAAAAAAAGGAATGAATCAATGAATAAATGTTCAACGACACTCCAGTACAATATTACACATTCGCTATTGGGTTTTAAATAAAACGTAAGTATATGAATAGGAATTAAGAAAAAAGTAGGACGACTTACATGCTGGAGATAGACAAATGAAATACCGTTTTTTCTCACATCTACTGTCAAACCATCTGTGGTTGGTACGATATCTCACACAGTTCTGGCCTGCTACGCCATCTGGCTGTCCTGTATACCAGAAATCCAAGCCAGTGTTTGGGGTGTTGTCTGTCCATACGAACGTCCCTTCGGACGCTATGTCGTTCAGACCAATCCAGAATGTGCGGCTTGACCTGAAACGAAAATAAAGAAAGGAGAGTATTCACTGATCGAGCACCAAGTCCTACGGTCCTCTTCCAAACTTGTTTAATGACATCACAGAGCATATCGATGTATTAATCTTTGGCTACTTGATATCAAACATTTGGTAATTCTGTCTATATTTTCCATTATCAGCCAGATATTAGTTATATGCATTTTCACACAGACAGGACAAAACATACCAGTTATGTGGCACTGGTTGGGAGGGGATAAAAACCAATCGGTGAATGGGTCCGCCGAGGTGGTGCGAACCTGCGTTCCGTGCACCTCAGACGATCGTTCTGCCGACAGAGCTAGATCCCGTTTCCTCTTCCAACCGTGAAGACTTTAGACGTATACCTATTTGCTTGAAATATCAATTTTGATACATCTGATGAAATATTCTGTATTTCTAAGTGCATTATCATCCATATAAACACTTAGGCTTGTGTTCGAGATCTCTCCATCTTTCAATGGGTCGTATTTCTAAAATGTATTTAGAAAAACTTCGTATTATCGAAATTCTGATTTTCAAATCCCAGCACTGTTTTTTTCAGCTTCTGTAGACCTTCGGGGATTCACTTTATCTTAGAGGCGAAATAATAGAGAGTCAATCCAGCACCGCTCAGCCATTTTGATGACTAACTGCTTGTTTCTTACATTTGGTCTTGCTCATACTAATTGTCCATATTCAAATGAGCTGCTGCACAAACGTCCACCACCCCCACCTCCATTCCACTCCCAACCAAGACACACGCCAACCTATATGTCCCGGACCCATTAAAACACATTCTGGATTCCTTGTATATAATGTTTAACGCTGTTTACATAATCAAATAGTTCCTTACAATGAACAACAGAAGATCCAATAAAACAAATTCTGGATTCCTTGTATATAATGTTTAACGCTGTTTACATAATCAAATAATTCCTTACAATGAATAACAGAAGATCCAATAAAAAATTCGTTACAGTCACTATCGTAAGCATCGTGAACATTAGTAATAACAAACGTATCTTTCAGATGTGGTAATGCATTACTTTCGTATCATTCTGTATACTACATCTGACAAGTTCAGTTTTCACTTCCGATGATGGTTTATAAGGCTAAAAATACACTTTTCTATGATGTCCAATGCGGCATTATAACTAGTAGTGACACACTATACAAAAGGTTTTGAATCCTGGAGCCTAATTCACAAAGTTCTCTTAGGCTCTGTTAGACAACAAAGCATCCTCTTTGCAAGTCATTAGCATTGCACTGCGAGATCGCAAAGTTGCGAGAGTTTAGTGAATTAGGCCCCTGGCCTATAGTCCATCACACAGGGAACGCCTTTTTTCATACTATGAAATTTACTACAAGTTATTTATTTCTGAACCGATTGCTTTGTAAATTGCACACAAAAATAATTTTAAAAAATTATTTTTTTATTTCCAAAACACTTACTTTTCTTCTTACGTCAAACCAAACTGAAATTATTTACAAAATTTTCTTTTTATGGAATGATGGAACGGACTAGATATTATCACGTAGTGTTTAAAATGAATTAATACTGACAGAATGCAAATTCAATTCTGATACTGTGCTAATACCCTCCCAACCCTCACCTCCGAGGAGATAATTTCTGAAAGTTCTCAGTTAACTCACCCGAGGTATTGGATCACAAACTGGTGGTCCATCGTATCTTCCAGCTTAGCCAACATGGCGCCCTGGGCTTCACATTGTATCTTTGCATCCTGCCACGTCGCTGTGGTTTGGGAAAAGAAATAACATTTATTCTTGGAGGTATCTTCGACGAAACTGACGTTTGGACAAATGCCTGAAATGAATGAATAGCATATTGAACGAAGGAACGAATTTGAAATCGCCTGAAGAACGATGGGTCGTAGGACCGAGCCTCTTTGATGGATAAATTAATTTATTTTATGTTGGTAGCCTTCCATTGGTGAGATCTGTAACAGGACATAAAATGTTGTTTCGTTTTGTCAGAAAATGTCTGTAATTTAATTTCAACTAGTATCAGTGTACCAGTTATTGAGCTTGAAAAGTGCAGGGGTTCTTCTACAAATAGGATGACAATGTTTGTGCAGATCTAGGGTAGACTAAGACGCTTCCTGAAATGAGCAGCTTAACACCCGTTCTAGGGTAGACTAAGACGCTTCCTGAAATGAGCAGCTTAACACCCGTTTTCTGATTTACTTTAAGGACGGGGGCGGGATGTAGCCCAGTGGTGAAGCGTTCGCTTGATGCGCAGTCGGTCTAGGATCGATCCTCATCGGTGGACCCATTGGGCTATTTCTCGTTCCAGCCAGTGCTCCACAACTGGTGTAACAAAGGCCGTGGTATGTACTATCCTGTCTGGGATGGTGCATATAAAAGATCCATTGCTGCTAATTGAAAAAGAGTAGCTCATGAAGTGGCGACAGCGGGTTTCCTCTCTCAATATCTGTGTGGTCCTTAACCATATATCTGACGCCATATAACCGTGAATAAAATGTGTTGAGTGCGTCGTTAAATAAAACATTTCCTTCCTTTTACTTTAAGGACGATGGGTAGTAGTATTTAAATCTATGATATGTGTGTTGACTAAAACGATACATGTAGCAGCTTCAGCCACATTATTATGTAACTAACAAAACATTCCATGTAAATATAAAATAGGCTTACAATAGACCCATTGCCATTAATTTCATTTCAAAAAATATCTACATGTATTTAATGCTTGCAAAAATAAGGTGAATTCGATAAGATACGTTTTACTTAATTTGTTTTTGCCTGTGATCAAGTATGCTAAAATCCCGTTAGGAATTCCCTCTTCATGAATTAGGAACATTATGTACGCTGAACTGATTTTGACCTCATTGTTTGACTTGGGATTTGATCAACTACCTGCTTTTTAAACTGCAAATCTGAAACCTATTTAAATCTAAAATATTTTCCTGGAACATAACTGATACACTTCTACCGAAGGTAACAGTCGGTTCAGGAATTTTTAACCTAGATAAAAATAACTCAAATTTGAATACATTGGATTTATATCGTGATCGTTGTGTAAAACAAATTCCAATGACAAATAAAATGATTGTATGCTTTTAACGGCACCATAGTACATTTTAAACTATTATTATTATTGGGGTCCTGACATATAGCAACAGTGACATTTGATCTAGAGAGTTGTAAGAAAAGCATGCAGGAGACATAAATAGATTATTCGTAATGACAAGGCTCTTTTATATGCATTTTTTTACGGTCAGGATAGCACTTACTACGGTCTTTGACATTTAAGACGTAGAGGATCGAACGGAGCTGTGGAAATCCAAAAATGCGTCCACAGAGGGAGATCGATCTTACGAACTATTGCACCTCAAGCGAGCGCCCTGCATTCTGCTCCTGGTATACTGATAGGACATTATCGGGGTTGTTTTTGGTATTGAAATATACATAAAATGACTTCTTACCTAATAGTGTTTCCAAGAACATAAACATTAACACACACTGTTTAGTATCCATTAGAACTGTTCACCTATAAATATCGTTATACCCATTTCTCAGAACTCTGGCTTCTATTTCTCACGATCTTCCATAATAAGCAGCTTTTCTGAACAAAACCCCCCAATCCTACAAACATTGCCATTATTTATTTTATTGTACTGCATGCATTCTCTCTGCCATTTACGTGCGAACTCAGATTATTGTTATAAGTGAATTTCTAATGGTCGAGTGCTAAATAAATATTAATGTTTAGTTAGTTAATTATTTTAACAGAGATGGTGAGAGTATTATTTAAGGAGATCTTCAATTCAATTTGCTGTGTTCATAGTAAAATCAAAGCTCTTTAATTCCACTGAAAGGTTTTGGAGACTGGCTGAAGAAGCTAAAAAAAGAAAGAAATGTTTTATTTAACGACGCACTCAACACATTTTATTTACGGTTATATGGCGTCAGACATATGGTTAAGGACCACACAGATTTGGAGAGGAAACCCGCTGTCGCCACATAGGCTACTCTTTTACGACAGGCAGCAAGGGATCTTTTATTTGCGCTTCCCACAGGCAGGATAGCACAAACCATGGCCTTTGTTGAACCAGTTATGGATCACTGGTCGGTGCAAGTGGTTTACATCTACCCATTGAGCCTAGCGGAGCACTCACTCAGGGTTTGGAGTCGGTATCTGAATTAAAAATCCCATGCCTCGACTGGGATCCGAACCCAGTACCTACCAGCCTGTAGACCGATGGCCTGCCACGACGCCACCGAGGCCGGTCGGCTGAAGAAGCTAAAGCTACAATCTAAAGTCTATTTTGAAATGTTCATCATTTGAAGGGGCGGTACGTAGCCTGATGCGCGGTCAGTCTGGGATCGATCCCAGTTTGTGGGCCCATCGGGCTATTTCTCATTATAGCCAATGCACCACGACTGTTATAGCAAAGGCCGTGGTATGTGGTATACTGTCTGTGAGATGGTGCATATAAAAGATCCCTTGCTACTAATGGGAAAAATGTAGCGGGTTTCCACTCCAAGACAATGTCAAAATTACCAAATGTTTGACATCCAATAGCCGATGATTAATAAATGAATGTGCGCTCTAGTGGTGTCGTTAACCAAAACAGGTGTAACTTTTAATTTTTATCATTTGAATACAGCCTCACTCCTGTTTTGTTTTCTTCTTTAATCCCCTGCGCGTGCTGTAACCTCACCGTGGTGCAGGGGTGTAACATTCTCTTTGAGAATGGCGATTACAGCACAAAATTGAAATTTTGAGTAAAAGTCAGTATCTGTCTGTGATATTTGTATTTTTGCACTGTTCTTTACACTGTGTTTTTGTTTAAATCTTGAATTTTTATATTGATGTTGATCATCACTTTGTTTGTTTGCATTACCATAGTTTGACACCCAATAGCCGATGTATTTTTCGTGCTGGGGTGTCGTTAAACATTCATTCATTCATTCATTCTTCTTTAATAACCGGGGCGGAATTTAGCTCAGTCGTTTGAGTGCTCGCCTGAGGTGCTTGCGTCGCAGGATCGAACCACCTCAGTGGATCCATTCAACTAACTGGGTGTTTTTCTCATTCCAACCAGTGCACCACAACTGGTATATCAAAGGCCGTGGTATGTGCTTTCCTGTCTGTGGGGAAGTGCATATAAAAGATCCCTTGTTGCATTAGAAAAAAATGTAGCGGGTTTCCTCTGCCTCTGATGACTATGAGTCAGAATTACCAAGTGTTTGACATGCAATAGCCGATGATTAATTAATCAATGTGCTCCAGTGGTGTCGTTAAACGAAACAAAATTTCTTTAATAACCGTTGGTTATTACAGGGGTGCGGTATACGGAAGCGCTGAATTTATGCGGTATATATTTTTATTGCCTTAATCGACACGCGGGAGCAATAGGCTGATTTTTTAGGTGAACCTGCATTTGCCGGTTTTCTTTGCTGTTTATATATATATATATATATATATATATATATATATATATATATATATAAAGAGTCTAGATTTAACCCTTCATGAATTAAGGGGTTGGGCTGACCGTTCGCAAAGCGTGGCAAATTCAAGATAATAACCCTTTTACTCCGGCTATGCCAAAATAATTACAAATATTAGTTTCTCTCCACTTCTTGTAAAGTATTCAGACCACAGGCATTGATTTTGTTTGTAGAAATGTTTATTCATGAATTTGTACAAAGAAATGTAGTCTATACTGATAGTATTTTATGAATATTAACCCTTTCCTGGTCAAACCAACAGAATGCTTTTGTTCAGTTCCTGTACTTGAATGGGATATGCAATAAACACACAAAACAGATTTACATAAAGTAGTATGAAATGAGAATTTTTTGTTTTTCATACACGTATCCTGGCGTCATATGTTTTCGATACGATAAGCAAAGAAAATATATATATATAATAAAAACAATACTTCGTACATACAATAATACTTTACCTTTCTCGAGTCACATTAGTTTATTGTGAAAAACAGTGATAATTTCCCATGAACGCCAAGTTTTCCTTTAAAAAAAAAAACCCCAAAAACTAGCCGCTAAGTCGTACAGGTGTTTCCGCTATATTTTGACAAACGTCATATGTTTTCGACAGTTTCATTGGTTGTCTAGTTTTGTCCTTGTTATGGGCGTATAGGGTCTTTACATCAAAATCGTCTTTTGAAAATAAAATCATAAAATGTTTGTAACTTGTAAAAAATATTGAATAATTTTCAGACCAATAAACAGTGTTCACTGAAAACATATTTACATTATGTTTTTGTCCTAGGTTAATGTCTAAGCCTCTTGTTCTAAGTATCAACGACACCAAAATTCGGATTGCCACCTTAAGTACTCTGACAGAGGTACAGAATTATATATTTTCAAAACATCTAACTCCACCAAACCACCTTGATTTGTAGTAAATGTAAATTTAAACATGCCCCAACCAGAAATTACTGAAAAGAACTTTGCTGTGAATGACATGAGAGGTAACCCAACCTGCCTGCCATACATTTTATTGTTCAGTGTAGTGATCACGTGGTATATCGTCTAATGTTGGCAGGTCATATGTCAGCGTTGCAGACGATAACTTTGCAGGGATTTGTGATACCGGGATTTGCTATGTGAAGCATTCATCAGTACCAAAATATAGCATTAGGAAAAACTGATAACATGCACAATATTTGTGGTATTTTAATTAAAACATAAAGTTGGCAGCTTGACTTGAAGCATTTTCAATACTGAGACAAAAACAGACACTTCGTTGTTCATGTTCAGGTTAATGGTGACGTAATATCTCGCGATACATGCGGTTACAAAGTATCGAAAACGTATGTCGATCGAAATTGTATGACGGTACATAAGCAAAAATCTGACATCTTGAAAAAAAATTCTCGCAATATCTCACTGATTACTCTCATTGCAAGTAACGTTTTCTTAACACACACACAAACAAAAAAACACAACCCCCCACCTACCCCCACGCACTCGAAAAACAAACAAAACCACTCGCCTCACGCACGTTCGACTTTCAGTGTCGATAAGCCCTCAACAACCTGAACGTCAAGTTTTATGAAGAGTACAGCTTTAGGTTAATACTACTAATAATATAGCAACATTAGCGCACTAATTTAATGGATGTCAAAGAATTGATTCAGTCTTCAGAGAAAACCCACTACATTTTCCCATTAGCAACAAGGGATCTTTTATATGCACTTTTACATAGACAGAACAGTACATAGTACGGCCTTTGATATACCAGTCGTGGGGCATTAGTCAGGACGGGAAAAACCCGTGGGTCCACCGAGGAGGTTCGATCTACGATTCATGCAGCTCGGGCGAGCGCTCTTTTTTTTTTTTTTTTTTTTTTTTTTTTTTTACATTTCAGGCAGGTCCCGAACATGCCGGGTGCCCCATTTATTTCAGAAAAGACCTCCCTATTTACAATCAACCAGGCTCTCCTTGAATGTGGCCAATAAGGATATACATATAAGTGTCAGTGCTTGTTTCAAAATAATATACATTTTAATTAGTGCATGTTTGTATTTTTGTTTTCTTTACTGTGATTAGTGTATATGGCTTAGGTGATGTGTATTTACAATATATAAACCTGGTTTGCGGACCTGGCCCCCAAAGCTACAAGCCGGGGGGTCCAGGTCTATTTTTCTACATTTGGTGCAATTTGCCATTTTTTATCATAGTTTATATGTAATGTCAAAGGCATCATTGCACGAGGCAATGGCCCCCTTGAAACACCAGTGTCTTAAGAATTTTTTTTTTTTGTTGGGCCGCTCTAAGGCGGCAAAAAATTCTATTTCAACCCTTGAATAAACTAAATGTTTGAAAAGTGCCAT
Source organism: Gigantopelta aegis (assembly GCF_016097555.1). NCBI lineage: Eukaryota > Metazoa > Mollusca > Gastropoda > Neomphalida > Peltospiridae > Gigantopelta > Gigantopelta aegis. The sequence goes on from NC_054701.1 coordinate 38,425,645, forward strand.
TTCGTTACATGGCTTATCGCCCTCTAATAATTTTCTAGTTGTCCATATTACCCTTATCGCTTTACTCCAAAGAAAAATTCCTAACTGCGATGCATAATCTCCAGGCTTATGTTTTATGCCAAAAATCATGGCGTACGGGTTCAAGCGAAATTTATTACCGAAAAGTTTTTTGAAGATTGGTTCAATTTGCTTTATAAATAGTTTTGTTTTGTTGCAGTGAAAAAAGGCATGCAAGACTGAGTCCACTGCGTTGCACACAAGGCACTCCTGAGTGGACGCAATCTTCCAGTCATATAGATGTTTTCTGACTGCAATTACGTTTCTAATCATTTTATAAATTAAATCATAGTCGGGATTTTCAATGAAACCGAAATTAATGTTTTCCAAATATTTTGCCAGTTTATGGTTTCATTAAAGGCTATATTCCACCTGGTCTTAAATGATGCATCTTTGTAAGTTCTTACTAACAAGACTGCGTATATGTCTTTAGTTTTCGCGTCTGTCACGTCTTTTTTCGTGTCACCTATGTTGATACGAAAGATGGCGTCTAAGTCACCATCAAGGGGGTCTTCATTTTGTAGCGTCCGTAGTAATGTCGGCGAAAAGTTGTCCTGTAGGTCTTTTAATTGGCGATAAAATACCGCGCTAGTTGAGAAACCAGCGAAGTCCAAAAAGTCGTTCGTCCCCGAGTCCCAAATGTCCTTGACTAAATTTAGTCTTTCTCTACGTATACTTGTGTATGTTTTGTTTGATATAAAAGGGTTTTCGTGTAACGGTTCATAAATTATCTGTTGGTAGCTGTTAGTGTCTCTAGTAATGTCAAGGTCCTTCCAAGTTAAGAGTATTTTCCTGTAGATATTCGGCATTGAGATGAAATTAGCTTTTTTATTTATAATTTTACATTTTAGAACATGTCTTTCAATATTTAAGTTTTTGTATTGGCCTAAAAAGTGATCCGCTAAAGATTTCCAGTGGCCATCGCCCTCTAGGCTTAAAAATCTACTTACAAATTTAATTCTTTGTGCTTTAATTTTTAGCCGAATATTTAAGACACCCAACCCGCCTAACTCCTTAGGTAGTTGAAGTTGCTCTTTTGATATAAAATGTTTTTTGTAACTCCAAATAAAGTAAAAAATAATTGTATCTATTTGTTTAGCATATTTTCCCGGTAATTCCAAAACGTTAGATAGGTACCAAATGCCGCTAGTGGCAAGCGAATTTACTGCTACTACTTTACCATGTAAGGTTAATTTACGATTACTCCAAATGTTTAAAATAGTTTTAATTTTTTGAATTTTTGGTTCCCAGTTATCGGCGGAAACATCTACGTTACCAAAATAAAACCCTAAGATTTTGATTTTTTCGTTTGTCCATCTTATATCAATAGGCGTATCTTTCTCGTACCTAAGTCTCCCCATTAGGAAACCAGTGGTTTTCTGAAGGTTGACTTTGGCTCCAGAAGCACGTTCGTATATATTTAAAACTTTAAACAATCGTTTAACTGAGTCTAGGTCTGATAGGGTCGCGTTGCCGTCGTCTGAGTAGCCCACCCACTTGCTAACGAAGCCATCAGGTAGAATTATTCCATTAATTTTTGTATCTTCCCGAACAGCTTCCGCCAAAATTTCTGCTACTAAAATATATAAAACTGTGCTGATCGGGCATCCCTGTCTAATACCCCGAGATAGGTTAAAATAATTTGAAATATGTCCATTGACTTTTACCGCAGATGAAATATCTGTGTAACAAGTCTTAATAATTTTTATGAAATTTGGTCCAAAGTTAATTTTTTTTAGCACTTTAAATATAAAATCCCACTCTACTCTATCATAAGCTTTGGTTTGATCTAGAGAAAGAATTAACCCCGGTAGATTTTCACGATTAACGTATTCTATTAAGTCCCTTATCAATGACGCACCGTCATGTATTGATCTGCCTTTTACTGAACATTTTTGATTTGGGTGAATAATTTTTGGTAAGAAATCTCGAATTCTACTGGCCAAAACTTTTGTGATAATTTTGTAGTCGCAATTTAGTAACGAAATCGGGCGCCAATTTTTTAGAAGTTGTTTTTCATTGCCTTTCCAAATTAGAACGATTACACCGCGCCTCATGGTGAAAGTTAATTTTTCTTTACTAAACGCATCATTAATTACTTCTACCAGGTCACTACCAATAAGGCCGAAAAAATTCCGGTAGAATTCTGCAGACAATCCATCACAGCCAGGCGATTTATCATTGGCAAAAGAGCTGATGAGACTTCGTCAAGAGTTATTTCCCCTTCGCATGCATCTCTGTCTTCATTGTTTAATGTCTTTGTCATTTTGTTTAATAAATAATTTTGTGCCGAAACTTCTGTCTTTTCTGAAGTGTATAAGGTTTTATAAAATTTAGTGCATCTTTCACCTTGTTCTATTTCGTCGACCTTGGCCCTAATTCTAGCACCCTGTAATTGTATTTGTTCGTAGCTTTTAATTTTATTTTGTACATTTAATAATTCAGAATAATCGTCCAAGTGTCCTAACTCGTCTAGTTGTGTTAAGAAAATTTCATCTTGTTTTAAGTTATATATGTACGTCCTTTCAGTCCTGCGTTTTTGTTTACAATAGTCCTTGGTCAGAGTTTTTATTTTTACTTTACCCAAATCCCACCATAACAAAAGATCCTCATAATCCCCTTTTTTTTGTTTTCCAAGTCTGCCAAAAATCATTTATTAAATTAGCGTAGTTTTTGTCTTTCAGAATGCTATTGTTAAAGGCCCATAGTCCAGGTCCGTTGTTGTTTTTGTCAAAGGTGAAGTCAGCCCAAACAAGCTTGTGATCAGTATATACGCACTGAGTTACACCAGCTTCTTTCAGGCCCTGAGATTAGGATTCGGTCGATGCGAGAGTATGTTTTATAAGCTTTACTGTGGTATGTGTAGGAGGTTCTGTTTGGGTATAAATATGTGTATGCGTCTGTTAGTGCATGTTCGTTTATAATGTTATTTAATTCTTTAACCCCTATAGTGCCCCTAAGCTCCTGCTTCTTAGATCCTGTCCGGTCGAGCGTTACATTGTCCACACAATTGAAGTCGCCACAAAGAAAGCGGCTAGTCACGGTACGTTGGTCATCTGTTGTAATAAAGTAATTTACACAGCTTGCAATGAACTCAGCCCTTTGGCATGGGTTCACTGGACAATACAGATTAACTATGTTAAATACCTGGCTTTTAAATTGGCAAAGTAAACTTAGAACGCGCCCATCTGCGTCTTTAAGAGAGCTTAATACTTTAATTTCTAACCCTTTTCTGAATAAGATAGCCACTCCCCATTTACGACCAAAATTGCATGAATTAGTGAAAAATTCCCCTTTAAATTCTTTTAATAAATCTTTGATGTTGTCTTTATCATTAAAGTGCGTTTCTTGTAAGCAAATTATGTCTACGTTTTCTTTATTTAATTGATTAAGAATAAGGGCTCTCTTTGTGTCACTATTCACAAAGCCGTTTACGTTTAGTGTGCCAATTTTCAAGTGGGTGCTGATAGCTGCCAACATTTCAACATATAATGATAATAATAATGATGATAATGAAAAAGCACATGAAACAACAACACATAGTCAAACATATATACAGTACTTTTACACACAGGTCCTGTCTCGGGGACCCCAGTACACACCAAGTCAGTCACTAGCCCTGGCCTAACAGGTCGCAGGGTGGGGTGGTGGCCGGGGTCGTCTCCACGGTGACACAAAAAACACACATGAACACAGAATGAACACAAAACACACAACACTAGAACAAGCACAGTTAACATGGGTACACTTAGGAACAACACATTTCCACACGAAAACACATAAAAGCACAATTCAACTCCAACGATGAAAACGAACACACAACGCAATTCACGAATGATCACAGAGACAGAACAAAACACACTGAATAAACACAGAATCAAAACACATATCTTTACCTCTGGTCGCATAGCGAAAGGGATGTCCGGGGGCTGGTCCATATCGTTACCGTGGGCTAGGTTAAAGAGCGTTGTTCAAAAATCGGAGTCCTTGGTCAGTCCGGGTCAAGTATGGGGGAGAAAAGGGGTGGAGTGAAAGCCTCTAAGACCTAGGTCTTGGCAGCTTTCTGTCCCTTCTTCCTGGAGGGGGCTGGGGTGGGGAGCGTGTGGCACGCTTTCTCTGGGGTGCTATCCTCAGATGAAGATAGGTCCCTCTTTCTATCCTTTTTCTCCTTCTTCTCTCTTTTCTTTCTTTCTTTCCTGCTCTCGTCTGATTCTGATTATTCTCCTTCGTTATCTTTCTCTTCTCCCTCAGGGGCAATCTCCGGGGTGACTCCCGTGTCTATGATTAACGCCTCGTCTGGGTCTCCCGGGGCGGGTAGTGGGGAGGTGCTGTCCTCTTGGGCCTGTCCCTCCTGCCCTTCCTGGTCAGTGCCAAGGAGGTTTACCTGACGTTTGGGGCAATCCCACTGGTGGTGGCCCGGAAGCCCACACCCAAAACACAACTCAGGCTGGTTGCGGTACCTAATCGTGAACCACTGGTGGTCGCACGTTTTGAGTCTCCCTGGAATGTCCCTTTTTATGTCAATCTTTACTGTCCTCTCACCTGTCTTGACTTTGGTGTTTCTCCACGTAGAGAAGTCAGTGCCTACTATGATAGACCCATATGCTATCATCACCGCATTAAGGTACTGGTTGGTAACCGTGAGGGGAAGTCCCCTCAGTCTCACCAACGTACCCCCTGGGAAACGTGGCGCTACTTGGCAAGCTCTGCCCCTGACAGCTACTCCCGTGAGCTCTAGTTGATCTCGAAGCTCTTTCGAGTCGACGTGCAGTTCCCAGGTGTTTTTTCCTTTTGGGATGGCGGCTAAAAGGTGGTCTACAATAGAGCCCAGGGCCCGGCAGATCTCCTCTCCCGTGAGGGGTGGGGTGTATCCTGGGGCGTGGAGGTAAAGAGGGTGATCGTACTCACCACCTTGATCCTCGACTGGAGTCGACGTAGTCTGGGCAGAGTTGTTGTCCTCCGTCATTCTTGTCCGGTTGGAAAACGGGGGAAAAAAAAGCAAAAACTAGATTTAAGTTAAACTTAAACGGATTGAAAGATTTACAATTGCCAAGCAAATGGAAATCAGCACTCTGCGGCTATGGTATTGCCACTGCGCAAGCGCTTGGGCGAGCGCTCTACCGACTGAGATAAATTCCGTTCTACCTAATAACAGAAAGGAAGGAAATGTTTTATTTAACGACGCACTCAACACATTTTATTTACGGTTATATGGCGTCGGACATATGGTTAAGGAATACACATATATTGAGGGAGGAAACCCGCTGTCGCCACTTCATGGGCTACTCTTTTTGATTAGCAGCAAGGGATCTTTTATATGCACCATCCCATAAACAGGATAGCACATACCACGGCCTTTGACGTACCAGTCGTGATGCACTGGCTGGAGTGAGAAATAGCCCAAATGGGCCCACTAACGAGGATCGATCCCAGACCGACCGCGCATAAAGCGAGCGCATTACCACTGGGCTACGTTTCGCCCCCACATAATAACAGATGTAGACCTGTTCATCATTAATACAATCCGTCATGTAGAACTATCCAGTCAACCCCAGTCTCGCTGTCATAATAGTTGATTAAGATATATTATGTATGTCTGCCTCATGACCTGACATGGTTAATACCATCATGGGAAATCAACAGATGACCTTAGCTCACTGGCTGTTAGGTCAGTGGAAACGGTTAACCTGCAATGACCTCTTGTTTAAACTGGACATACTGTGTGTGATCGCTGTTAGTGACCATTTCCCAGTAGCGTGGACAGTGGTCGGGGCACATAGTCGGGACAACTACCCCGAAACCCGGGACTACAGAGAGGACTTTGTGAATTGAATAGCTTACACACACACACACACACACACACACACACACACACACACACAGACGCACGCACGCACGCACGCATGCAGCATATACACACGAGGGAGACAATTTAGCTTTCTAAGATCCTGAAGTCATTACCCAAACAACCTCAAACCCCTCAAAACAACAAAGCAAACCAACCACTTTCCCTTGAAGAAAACTAAACAAACCCAACGAAAATATATATATATATATATATATATATATATATATATATATATATATATATATATCAGACATGGGGCGATCAATTACGATTACGATTACTTAAGAATGTCATGATTACGATTACTAGGAAAATTAAAGTAATCGATTACGATTGCGATTACACTGCCCAGTAATCATGATTACAATCATGATTACATTTTCACAAATATGAACTATTTTTGATGACTATGTGTCAAAATTACCATATGTTTGACATTCAATAGTCCATAATTAATTAATCAATGTACTACAGTATAGTGTCGTTAAACAAAACAAACTTTACTTATTACATGAATATTTAAAACATATTATTATATTTAACGACAAAACGTAATTACATGCGTGTTAATCCCCAAGCTGCTAAAAGAAACCAAAGCATGCCCCTTTAATCGCCGAATCAGTGTCACATAAAACAAGACATATAGTTTACAGTTATCAAAGGTACGAGTTGTCAACTATGATCATTTAATAATACATCAAAAGTGTTGAATGCGATCGGCTGTACTGTGACAGACTCTTTGCTTTTGTTAGTCTTAATGACTGCAGACGGACAGTGCACAACCTTAATCTCTTGTCTGTAAGCTTGACTGGGCAGGCAAATCCACACACAGCAATAAGTTATTTAACATATATAACCCTCCCTCCAATTTTAGGTAACCATTGATATAAAGTAATATAATCCACAAATTAAAAAAGAAAGATTAAAAGAATAGAATATTTTTTAGTGTTCTACCGGTTCAGAAAATATTTTGCCACGTGACTTCTGGAGAATCAATTATTTCAGTCAACTTGTAAATTAACTGATTCACTTGACAGGTAAAAAGCCATTAAAAAAAAACAAAAAACAGGACAAAACGTTACACGAAAAAAGTCACAACTTTTAATAAAAATTATATATTAGGCAATGTGCAACTGACTCCTAGTTTCTTTCGATATTAGTTTTGTCGTTGTTTTATTTGAATAAAAAAAAAATAGCAAACACCAAACACATTATAGATGAACACATAGATACGTTTAAAAAAATATTTACTTATAATAATGGTTTGAAATGCAACATTAGCTCGAAATGAAAATATAGAAAACAATAGATCGAGTTTGAGCAGTGACGTCACTGTTACCGGTGACACCAGAAAAAAACATGTTAAAAGGATACAAACTCAGTGCACCCAACTACTAGCACTGTTACTTGAGTTGTTACCAAGCATATCAAAGAGGTTTGCTTAATAGGCATGTTTTCATAAGCTTATGTACGTTATAACATAATATAACCATTTACAGACATAATGGAAGGTGTTGGTATAAAATAGACTACTGAGAATATAATAATATGTGTACAGAACTCTATTTAAAACTAAGTAACCATAGTATCACGCCTTCCTATTATTTTGTATAAATATTTTCCTAACTTACATACTTTGTTCACATTGCTAGTAGGTAATAACTTTATTACTTTAAAGATACATGTATATTGTAGGATGCTGTAATAATGATTAATATATAATCCTAGTGTAGTAATCACGGAAGTAATCATAAATTACGATTACATTAGCAATGTAATCGATTACGATTACGATTACATGGTATTCTCAAACAGAGTAATCGATTACGATTACGATTACATGAAAATATGTAATCGATTGTAATCGATTACGATTACTGATTACGATTACACCATGTCTGATATATATTCATGTATGTATATTATAGGAATATGTTAGAGTCACTGGAATGATCTCTGTATATTTAATAGGCTCGTCTAAGAGAAGTTTGTACAGACTGTGGACTACTCGAGGCGCATGATATATATGCCAGCGCCAGTGATTTCGAACAATTTTTAAATTTCTATTCTATCATTTTAATAGGATGGGTAGGTTAGTAAAATATCTGTTTTAAGGGAGTGCAGAGATGGCAGCGGCTTTTGTTTTATACCAGAACTGTACATAAAAGCAAACCAATACCGAGTGAATTTAGAAAGTCTGTTAGATTGTGTAAAATAATTTTAATTGTCGACTGACGTTCTATTGAGAAATACTGTTATGGACGTCCACTAGTCTCATTATTAAATAAAAACAAAACAAAACGATTAAATAAAAACAATTTTAAAAAACCAAAACAAAACACACCCAAAGACGACGACGTCAATAACAAGTCAGTGATGACGCGACACAAATATGTCTTTCCTCCAGGCTCGAAATCGATAGAAGACAGGCAGCAGACGCCACTCAAAAATAACAATATGCTTTCTGATATTCACTTTCACAAACATCTTTTGCTTTCCACCTCAGTTTTGAACATAGTCCAAATTACCCCAAGTCTCATCATTTTCAGGAGTGATAATATAAATTACAATTGTTTCAAAGTTTCCGCATTTTGTTGAAAAATGTCAAACTAGTTGTCTAATTTCCAAACTACTTTCTATAACTGTTTCTCAGTTTCTAACATTTGCTCCCAAATTAAAATTTGAGAAATAATAAAGATTGCTTCACAGCCCATAAAATGAATGTCGACCCTTCTCAAACAGTTAAAATCCGATCATCAAGGAGGACTGTGCATAGATGTTCTTGACGGTGAAATGGCAGCCCTCACACAAGCGCACCCCACTGGAACCTGTTCCTTAAAATCTACGTACTCGTAAAAACCATCCTCCTTACAACGCACCCGACGCTGCACCTGTCTCGCTTGATAAATGGGCATACAGGAACCGGAATGACGTCCTGACAGAAATCGGCATTTCTCGCAACTACACTGCGCATGCACCATGACCCTCGGCACCCGGTCGTCATCGATGTCAAGGACGTAATGCCAGGGACATATTGCCCTCTGGTAATCCTTCGTTCCCAGAGGATGGCCGCGTCGACTCGGACAGTCTTTGACTCCTAGTAACGTGGAACTGGCGACTTTTTCAAGCAGGACGCTGTAGTCGCTCTCCGGTGTGTGAGATAGATTTGTGAGCCCAGCTTCCTGAAGCCAGCGGAAGACCATTTCGTCCATGTTTTCTGACTTCAGTAACAGAATGTCTGGAGGATCCGCGCAGTGACAAGGTGCGCTTTCTGATACAGGAATCGCCATCATCATCACCATCACCATCATCATCATCATAATCATTATTGAGGTTGTTAGGAAAATGATCTGAAAGACATTATAAATATTGATTATATTTAAACATCAGCAACAACAAGCAAACAAAACAATCTACAAAATCTCAAAAATAATTTAAAGAAAAGAAAGAAAAAGAAAGCCCAACGAAACAAACGACCCAACAACAGACACAAAAAGACAACAACTGAAAAAGAAACAACAGACAAAAACAAACAAACTTAAACAAACAAAAAGTGTCGGCTAGAAACATTTTTACGTAAAAATTTCTTCCTTTTCACTTCTCCTTAAAAATCCCCAAAACTTTCATCAATTTTAAAGCATCCAACCCGCAGTATATTTATATTGTAGAAATACTATAGTGGTATACATTTAACTTCCAAAGTATTCAATATAAATGGGTTTATATCACACACGCACCAACGCACATACATTCAAACACACATACATTCAAACAAACACACACACACACACACACACACACACATATATATATATATATATATATATATATATATATATATACATACATACATACATACATACATACATACATACATACATACATACATACATACATACATACATACGTACGTACGTACAATACATACATACATACACACATATATTAATTATCCCCTGCGTCAGTACGTTAATATCTATGTATATAATAGTCAACCTCGACATACATACAATATATAGATATTCATACATACATACATACATACATACGTACATACGTACATACGTACATACGTACATACGTACATACATACATACATACAGATAAACACAGACAGACAGACATACAAACGACAGACAGGCAGGCAGGCAGGCAGACAGACAGATACACATACCTGTAGACAGACAGACAAACAGATAGTCAGACAGACAGTCAGATAGACAGACACACATACATAGTTAGTCAGTCGGTCAGTGAGTGACCCATTCATTAACGAAGTAAGCGAATGTGAACATACCACAGTACACTGAATGCCGGTTTGGGGACCACGGCAGTAATAACTCACTGATCTCGGCTCCCACCCGGATTATATATACCCCAATGAGTTATTATTGGCCACTGCTGGAAATTACCCCATTATGTGGCAATCAGGAACACGTATTTCACTGGCTAACGACCAAACAAAATATGAATTTGCACGACTGCTAATAAAAAGATAAAGAAAATAAAAACAAGGAAAAAAAGGAAGAAAAAGAAAGAACATGCTTCTAACAAAAATATTAGAAATAAAATTGTTCTGTTTTGGAGCGATATGCATCATTGTTAGATTCCTAATACCCGATATTTTATTCTTGTATTCATTCATTCATTCTTTCATCCATCCATTCATTCGTTCGTTCGTTTGTTCGTTTATTTTTGCAGTAAATAAGTAATCTTAAATCAAAACAAAGTTAAACCTTTTGTTTTCTTGTAATTACACCACAACACCACACTAGTAAATATCATCGGCCACGGAACACCAAACCTTTAATATTTGACACAATGTTATAGATTTAAGAGGAAACCCGCTATAGTTTTCCATTAGCACTAACTTCCACTGAGGGATCTTTTCATATGTAGTTTTTTTTCACAGACAGGACAACTTATACGATGGTTTTTAATATACCAGTCGTAGGGCAATGATTGTGGAAAAAACCTAATGAATCCGTTGATGGTGTTCGATCCTATGACCTCAGCACCTCAGTCTAGCGTTCTACCGACTGAGCTTGATTAAAATTCATATATGACCACGTTTCCACTTCTGCTTTATCCTCTATGTTTACAGACATCTTCTAGGGTAAATTATGTTAGGAATATTTTGTGATACATTTTCAGAATTTTATTTAGTTATTAAGTTACACAGTTAAGCTGGGTTAATATTCGATTAAAATGACCTTTACAGTTGGCTTGGCCTTCACTAAGTGATCGTTTTTCCCAGCCCCAAGAATAATATTTTCATCGATACCTTTCATTATTGATACTAGTGTTAAAAAAAACGAGTACTGAAACCGCATACTATCCGAGCCATTCATCAGACCCCAATGTTAGTTCAAAGTCATTCTGAAATGTCTTACGTTTATGATTCCTTATACTAGTAAGATTAAAAAAGAAAAAGAAAAAAAAAGTAGTGTCAGAAATAGAATTAAAATGATATTCGTCAATTATTTCTTTCATATTAAAGTGACAAGTAAATATTTTGTAAATACCTATTTAATGATAGTCTACCTAATTTAGCATTTACTTGTTTGAGCTCTCGTTGATGTACAAGGTGGTGTTTACTCTTGAAATTAAAATAAAGATGTCAGTAAACAGGAGATTTGTGAAATTTATTGGAACAGACTATAACACATTTTGATCGATATGTGTCTGTTTCATTTACCTGTAAACAAACTTTTAATTAAAAACTGCAAGTTAACTGATTATTTTGAATTGCAGCATAAATTATTAATTATGATCAGCATATTTAGTCAATATAAATTCAATAGGCCTATAAGTACATTAGAAATTTATACAATCTTGCAACCACTTAAAGGTGCCATATCAGAAGTTATATGTGAGCATCTGTTTGTGATAAAGATTCTCCAATAAAAACGTATTTTCTACTAGTAGATAAAATTATTTCCTATAATCATTTATGGGCATATAGTTAAAGGTGTAGTCTTTAATGTTAATACAAAATTTAATAAAAACATGGTTTGCAATAGTTGTTATTATGCAAATTTGAGATAGCACCTTTAATACCAGGATAATAGATCACAAACTCAGAATGGTTCTTGACAGTTTTGCTCAAAAGTTAATTACTTTATATTTTATTTGGGAGAGGTATAGACCTGGGTAAACCGTCATCAGCGGTCCCTCACATATTGTAATAGCAATGAAACTGACACATATTGACCATAATTTGTTATAGTCTGTTCCAACAAAGTGCGCAAATCACCTGTTTACTGACATCTTTCCTTTAATTTCAAGAATAAATACCACCTTGTACATCAATGAGAGCCAAAACAAGTAAAAGCTAAATTAGGTAGACTATCATTAAATAGATATTTACAAAATATTTACTTGTCTGTTTAATATGTAAGAAATAATCGACGAAAATAATTTTTATTTTATTTCCGACACTACTTTTTATTTTGTTAGTTATCATTTTCGAATCCTTTCATAGATTACTTTAATATTTGGTATACATTTTTACCAAGTGATGTTTTTTAATTACACATATATGTGTTCAAAAATGTGATGTCAAAGAAATGCAAAAAGTTGATAAAAATTATAAAACCTAATTGTTTGAAACAGTTTTAAGCTGCTACAACAACAAAAATAGTGTAGTTATGTAATATGTTCTAAATTAAATAGGGTCATGGAATGTATCACAAAATGCTAAAGGAAAAGGGTGTTGAACTAATGCTCCCTACCTCCTTACTTTAAAAAAACAACAAAAAAACCAAAAACAATTAATAATAATTTTAAAAATCAACAATAAAAACAAACAAGCAGAGCAAATAACCAACTACCAACCAACTAAACAATAAACAGAAACAAAGAAACAAACGGTGTATGACGGAAGGATAATTTTCCGCACATACCCGTCTGTCCGTCTGCCTGCCTGTCCGTCTGTCTGTCTATATCTCTGTTGATTGTTGTTTCCTTTTTCTTCCTGTAATTTATTATTTTTATAAATAGTAAATAATACTATTCGGTGACAATGCATTGGGGATTTTTCCCACGTCACAATTATATTCTATCGTTGCCGTCATTGCATGTTGTGCGCGTTTTTAATGGCGATGACCAAAACGCGGTGACATATGGTCTTAATACGCCGTGGACACGCCCGGATCTTCTTGGTTAATGCGATTCCTGACCACTCGAACGTGAAATCCGTGTTAATATAATCTCACCGTGCTAGATATCGACTTGGCGTGTCCCTCTCTTCCTGGAAGCAAAATACGTGCGTGCTGTTGTAGGAATATTGGTAACTGACACCGGGAAATTATACTTAGCCTAGGAAGAATAAACCGAACTAGCCCATAGGAAGAAAGGGTGTTTAACGTGGAGGCCCGAGATAACTGAAGTTAGGTGGGCTGATGTGATATTAATAAATGGGTGGTGTCAAGCACATTAAAGATTACAATTTCTGGGTTTTAAAAGTTCTCCATATCTGTGCGCTCTCTCTCTCTCTCTCTCTCTCTCTCTCTCTCTCTCTCTCTCTCTCTCTCTCTCTCTCTCTCTCTCTCTCTCTCTCTCTCTCTCTCTCTCTCTCCTCTCTCTCTCTCTCTCTCTCTGGGAAAACAATTTCAAAATCTCCGCCGGTCTAGATAACAAATAGCTCGTGTTCAGGAGTTTAATATCATGGATGGATTGAACTGTCAAAATTAAGTCTATGTCTATTTATGAAACTGTATATTTTAAGCTCAGTGCTTTTTATTGTAGACAGGTTTTGACGGAAGATAAGAATATGCATGTAATAAGAGTGACAAAACGTTATATATTTATTAATTACTTTCTGTTATTAACATTAAAACCATGATTTCAGCCATTGAAACCAACATCTCATAAGAAAATGAAGTAATTAGTATCGAAATATTGCCGTGACACACAAGAATGTACATATAATGGGACGAATTTACGAATCCCGTCTTACACGCGTCCAACTAATACATTTACATTAAGTGTATTTAAACCACAAACCTACCGGCCTCGGTGGCGTCGTGGCTAGGCCATCGGTCTACAGGCTGGTAGGTACTGGGTTCGGATCCCAGTCGAGGCATGGGATTTTTAATCCAGATACCGACTCCAAACCCTGAGTGAGTGCTTAGCAAGGCTCAATGGGTAGGTGTAAACCACTTGCACCGACCAGTGATCCATAACTGGTTCAACAAAGGCTATGGTTGGTGCTATCCTACCTATGGGAAGCGCAAATAAAAGATCCCTTGCTGCTAATCGGAAAGAGTAGCCCATGTAGTGGCGACAGCGGGTTTCCTCTCAAAATCTGTGTGGTCCTTAACCATATGTCTGACGTCATATAACCGTAAATAAAATGTGTTGAGTGCGTCGTTAAATAAAATATTTCTTTCTTTTAATCTACAAACCTGCAACACATTTGAATAATGTTATAAGAGAGAGAGAAGCTAAACTCTGTGATGTTTAAACGGGGAAATATCGTTTAAAAATAACTAGAGCTCGTCTCGATAACCATTATTTCTCAGACGAACGTGCGTTTTTAGAATTATAAAAAATGTATTTTGGGGTATTACAAAAACCTGGATGACCAGAACCACTTCAGGTGTATGAACATTAATATTCTAAGTAATAAAATGTAAGTACCCCTAATTTAAATGATCAAAACGGCTTTAATAATGACAAATGCGTCGTAGTGTTTGAAAACTAGGATCTGTTACTTTAAACACTTGCATTTAAGACAAACAGGCTTCGTAAATTCAGCCTAATATGATTAAGTTACGTATTCCACAAAATATCTCTTCCTGAATGGTCGTATTCCCCCAGTAATTCTAATTCCGGGTAGGCGATTAGCCTTTGCCAATGCTATCCTTGCGGAAATGGCAATAAAATTCAACCATACAATAAGAATGAAAAATACTCATTTGGCGTAAAGCCATCAAGATAGCCATTCATTTTTTACTGCTCTAAGTCATGACAAAACCCTTAACATTTCTATATAGTAATGGAAATAAAGAGAAGGAAGTAAAAAAGCTCTTAGTTTTGTTGTGTGTATTACTAAAATATTCCCATTACGTAATGCACGTGGTAGGCATTCTTTTCTTTTTTTAATATTGGAGTTGCAAATGGGAATTAACTTTAGAATTTAGTTATCTTCCACCCGATCAATAAATGAGTCTGGGGTGAGACCTGAAGCTATTTCAGTCCATTGCTCATCTCCTCCCTCCACCACTTCTCCGACACGAGTTATTTTATAGAACGGAGGGCACATTTCAATAGATACTCGCATTATCCACCTTATCCCACCCAACACTTTTCAACTAGTTCGACGGAGTAAGCTTTGCCGTCAGTGTTACTTGATTTCATTGAAGAGAGAGAGAGAGAGAGAGAGAGAGAGAGAGAGAGAGAGAGAGAGAGAGAGAGAGAGAGAGAGAGAGAGAGAGAGAGAGAGACAGACAGACAGACAGACAGACAGACAGAGACAGAGAGAGAGAGAGAGGGAAGAGATGGGGGGGGGGGGTGCTAACGTCAGATCGTCAGATCAGGTCAGGTCATAGTGCTTAAAGTGCACTGTGACAGAACATGCTCTTATTTCTTTTCGCCTGTGGCGATATTAATTGTTTTAGAGGGCACTTTGTTACGTAATACCTCTGCGCGACAGTGGTCGTGCTGTTTTCAAGACACACCCAGACTAGGTGCGGAGGCCATGTGGCCAGTAGTTACGTAATACCTCCGCGAGTGCGGTTTTTACGACCGTGATTTTGGCGAACTAGGCGACGAACAGTCTAGGCTTCTAAGAAAGAGATGCCGTCTTGGTCGCTGTGGAAATATCACTTGTAGGTATTCGGTGCCGCGATGTGCCCCCAGGCGATATTCGGTTTTATAATAAATAGCTAGGGTTTTAGAGATATGGGGGAGAAACATAGGAAGGCTTCCAGGGGGAACGTTGTCCGTCCGGACTGGTAATTATATATTATTTCTGCTCTGTTGTATAACCTTGATGTGATTGATGTGACTTTAAATATTTTAATACTGTATTATACCAATATTATTTAGACGGTGCTGCCGGTAATCTGACGCAGTAAACTGTAGGCTCACTGTTCTAATATATATAAAGCTTAACCAGTCATCCTAGAGGACCTAGGTAAACTGTAGGTTATTGTCTTTATTGTGATAGGTACCAGTATTAATTCTGTATTACAAGATTACTGAATGGGTAGTTAAGGGTTAATTAAAAATTAACCAGTGAGGAATAGAGTTGTAATTCCTTTATTAATTAAGTTCCCCTGGAAGCGTTTCTCAATTATCACACGTGTGTGTGTTGTGTCACGGTAAAGTGATTAGAATATTGTGTAAACTAGACACCTAGAGATTAACTAATTAAGTGATCAATTCTGGGTTGTTATTATTTGTTGTTGTTAATTAACTACTGCGGCAGTACATTTTTCAGCGTAGTATTAATACAGATTCCAAAGTGTATTGTGTTTTTGTTGTGTTTTCTAATGAACTAAACGTGCTATATTATATACTTTATATAAGATCTTATCTCTGATCATACCTAGACGAGCCACTCGGGTTTTTTGAACTGCCCGATACATAGAGATCTAATAGATATACAGTTAGGAGAGATATTTGGATAATCGTGTTTTATTCAGTTACGGGTATTATAGGATCCCCGTGACATGCACATTCAGAGCAAGCTGTTGTAGCGCACGCTTGTCATGGGCGCAGGTGTCGACCCATGGCGGCTCCTCCAATCAGGACAGGAAAGGGTTTGGGTTGGGATGAAGGACCGCCCGCTCTGGAGAATGCAAAAAAAAAAAATTCACCAGAACTAGAGACAGACAGACAGACAGAAACATAGTTAAAGTTTGGTTTGTTTAACAACACCACTAGAGCACATTGATTTATTAATCATCGGCTACTGGATATCAAACATTAGGTAATTTTGACATTAAGTCTTAAAACGGAAACCCGCGTCATTTTTCTGTTAGTAGCAAAGAATATTTTACATGGACCATCCCACAGACCGGTTAGCACATGCCACAGCCTTTGATATACCAGTCGTGGTGCACTGGCTGGAACAAGAAATAGCCCAAATGGGCCCACCGACGGGGATCGACCCCAAACCGACGGCGCATCAAGCGAGCGCTTTACCACTGGGCTACGTCCAGCCCCTCCAAACAAGTAAACGTCTGACGTCCTCCCCCCTGCCCCCCCCCCCCCCCGATATTTTGACAGGCCATTAAAGAGACTGTCCTGAGCTAGAAGCCATTGTAAGATGTTTCCCACCAATAAACTCTTTTAACGAATAAAACTGCAAACTGAAAATAGTTTCTTGTTTACAATATCAGTGTATGTATATTTAATGTGTTTCTCATCGTCCGAATGGTTGTAACTAACCCAAACTGGATTTGGTGCCCCCCCCCCCCCCCCCCAAAAAAAAAAAATAAAATATATATATATGTATACATGTATTATGAAATAAAATGAAGTTTGATCTAGTAGATACTGGAGTATCATCAGAAACATTTAATATACAGCCACTGATATTTTACACAGAAAACAAAATATACTCTTCAAAAAAAGTAGGGGAACTCTAATTAGAATTTACAATTGCGAAAATAGTACGGTATATTAGCTGTGGGGAATGGTTATATGATAATAGTGAATTAATTGGGCAAACATTACAACCGGTAGTTCAGTATTATAGTAGGTTTTATGACCACTAAAGACCTTGAAGGACGATTGGGGTCAGAAGTGAAATGTGAAAATTGACGGGGTTTTTTTATCAGTAAATCGCAAATTTAAACAATAAAAATTACTAAAAACAAAACAATAACAACTGTATGATCAACAGAATGAAAAAGATTGACAGAAATAATGTTCCACAGTGATTAATGGACCTTCCTGGAAATTGTCAAAATCGAGAATGATACCCCACTCACGTGTACGGGGCAGCTGCGTGATGCATGTGCAAACTATGTAATGTGTTTCGGTATGTTGATAAACAGACCTGAACGTTCTTTACTAGAATGTCTGTGGTCAAAACATATGTTCGGTCTAATAGTTGATATTAACATTAATATTTCAGGTTCCCCTACTGTTTTTGAAAAGTATATATATTTAATATCATTTTAGTCATTAAACGTCTTTGTTAATCACAATACCTTACAATGGCAGTCAACTGAGACAGTTCCCTTAGTCTAGTCCAGTGACCCACAGAACCATTCCTCTACAATATTCTCGCGTCCCATTCTGGGGTGACTTGGTGATGGGGGTGGGGAAGGTGTAGGGGATTACCCTTGCCAATTCTGAGACGGGCCCTTCCCAAGTTTAGGAAACGTTGCTTTACACCAATTATTACATAAGTTATTTATGTATACATAAGTCAAGCAGTTGGGAAAATACCACTTCATTTCATTCTCTTTTTAACTTAGTTTTGTACTTTTATCCAATTAAGGTTCAAGCACGCTGTCATGGTCCCCCCCCCCCCCCCCCCCCCACACACACACAGCTACTTGTGCTGTCTGTTCAGGATAGTGAGTTAGTAGTTAGTAAAAGAGAAGTTTGCATGCTGGCCTTACACCTACCTGTTGATTCGTCAAAACTAGCTCCGGGTGAGAGCCGGTACCGGGCTGCGAACCCATTATCTACCAGGTTTAGGTCCGATTGCTTAACCACTGTAAAAAAACTAAAAAAAACTGGGTGTCGATTTTTACGAACAATTTATTTATTTATTTATTTTAATTATTATTATTATTTTATTTTTTTGGGGGTGGGGGTGGGGGTGGTGGGGCATATGTGAAACAGAGCACATTCCATTTCTTTTGTCTGTAATAATCTATCCTAGATGATGTCAAGATAATATACATGTACTATAAATTAGTTCTCTGCGTATCTTCTTTTAGTATCCCATCTTTACCAGACGTTTTCTTTCTTTCTCTTTTCTTCTTTCTTTCTTGTGTTGTTTTTATTGTTGTTGTTGTTATGCTTGAAACCTTAGTGGTATATAAGCATGTAAATAAATATTGGTAATGTTGTTGTTGTTGTTTTGTGGTTTTATGTTAATTTTAATTTTTTTATTATTATTATTATTTTTATTTTTTTTCTTAAATGTCAACGCCACTCCGGCGCCAAACTAGGGAACGTCAAGAGTGTTGATATTTGACAGACGCGAGAAGTGGGTGTTGGCAAAACGTGACACGCTGTCTTAGCGTCTAAAGAGTCCTTTCGTTAAATTGTGTTTATGTCGCAGACGTCGCAGAATAAAATACGCCCAAGACATTTTTAAATCAGACAGCAAGACAACAAGCTGGACTGAAGGTAAGGGGTCGAATTTACCAACGCTGTTTTTTGTTTTCTTAAATACAGGTGTTTAAACATTATAAATGTGTGTAGTTACATGTGTTTAAGACATAAACTAAAATGTATTTTTTAAAAATTACTATTTAACGACGCACTCAACACATTTTATTTACGGTTATATGGCGTCAGACATATGGTTAAGGACCACACAGATATTGAGAGAGGAAACCCGCTGTCGTCACTTCATGGGCTACTCTTTTCGATTAGCAGCAATGGATCTTTTATATGCACCATCCCACAGACAGGATAGTACACACCACGGCCTTTGTTACACTAGTTGTGGGGCACTGGCTGGAACGAGAAATAGCCCACCTACAGGGACCGACCGCACATCAAGCGAACGCTTTACCACTGGACTACGTCCCGCCCTAACACATAAACAGGCTTTGTAAATTCGGTCCAAGATGTCTACATGGTTCATACCTGTATATAATAAATGTTTGTTTTGTTTAACACCATCAAGGCACATTGACTTTACCATCGGTCTCGGTGTGGTGTCGTGGTTAAGCTATCTGAAATAAGGCTGGTAGGTACAGGGTTCGCAGCCTGGTACCGGCTCCCATCCAGAGCGAGTTTTAACTACTCAGTGCGTAGGTGTAAGACCACTACACCCTCTTCTCTCTCACTAACCTCTAACCACTAACCCACTGTCCTAGACAGACAACCCAGATAGCTGAGGTGTGTGCCTTGGACAGCGTGCTTGAACCTTAATTGGATATAAGCACGAAAATAAGTTGAAATGAAATGAAATATCGGATGTCGGATTGCAATATACAGTTAAATGCATGCACACCGGAAAATGTATTGTAATGAAAAACAAATCATTACATTTGGTTAGTAAAAACATTATATTCTCAAAATTTGTCATTAGTTTGTATTGTTTTTGTTTTCTTAAATTAACAAAAACTATAAAAATGGAACAAAACCAATATCATTAAAACTTTTTTTATAGACCTAGATAGATAGGCAGGCAGACAGGCATGCAGGCAGGCAAGCAGGCAGAAAGGCAGGCATGCAGACAGACATACATACATACATACAGACACACACACGCACACACACACAGACAAACAAACAGCAGATCTCTCTCTCTCTCTCTCTCTCTCTCTCTCTCTCTCTCTCTCTATATATATATATATATATATATATATATATATATATATATATATATATATATATATATAGATAGATAGATAGAGAGATAGATAGATAACAGACAGACAAACAGACAGATAAGCAGACAGATAAGCAGACAGACAAACAAGCAGACAGACAGGTAGGCAGTAAAGAAGACAGACAGGACGTTATATAGATATAACCACTTGTACAACTGTATATACAAATGTAGTAGGACAAAAGATAAATGTTATGCTTGTCAAGTGGGTGTGAGGGTTAGGGTGAGGGTGGGGGTGAGCACTGGTCCTCTAGGGCCCAACGGTTCCCAGGCTCCTGTCTCAACAAACATTCCTCTACCGTGCATTTCTGTGTCACGGTTACCATGCGCACGTTCACGGTTAACTGCCTTTAATTGTCGTAGGATATCACGCCGTGATATATCGGTGTGTCATTCTCAGTCATATCTTTTAAATTAATGATATTGTCTTTGTCACAAACTGAAACACATGTCACGAGTTTAGTAATAGTAGTGGGTTTGATAAACAGGCCGGAGGAAAAAAATAATGTAAGATAACCCTAGGTAGCTGAAGTAGGTGTGTGTGTGTGTGTGTGTGTGTGTGTGTGTGTGTGTGTGTGTGTGTGTGTGTGTGTGTGTGTGTGTGTGTGTGCCCTGGACAGCGTGCTTGAACCTTGACTGGATATAAGCACAAAAATAAATTGAATAAATGAATGAACGAAATAATGTTAACAAGCGGATATGTATGCTCTAGATCTGTTTGTGGTCTGAATATCTGCTTTCTAAATTGTCTTCTCAATAAATAAAATTATCTTTGAAGCTCCAAAAGTAAGTAATAAATTCTCTCCAGGTTTTTGATGCAATTTTTGTATTGAAATAGGCACAAATTCCATTTGTCCATAATGTGCATGCGTGTATGTCTACGTCATCAATAATGCGAATTGCGCATCAATCACTTTCTATGCAAATGATTCCATTTGTGCGTCCTCTGTAGGCGAGGGCGTATCCGATCAGTCTATGCATTGTGGATTACGTGTACGTGTACGGATACGGATACGGATACGCATACGGATTATGTACAAGTGGAATTTGCACCATAGCAGTCAATTCTTTAACCCTTTCACTCTAAAAATTAAATGTTTTATTTAACGACGCACTCAACACATTTTTTATTTACGGTTATATGGCGTCATCACTCTAAAAAAGACAGAGAGATGAACGCATATTTACTAAGCCTTAAACATCTTAAAATGATGGCATTCATGTTGTGACTGGATCAAAAATAATGTATGCTTCAGTCACTGGCAGGGCTAATACTGCCGCCACTCCCTTCTCCATTCTTATAAAGTATCTTACTAAATCAAAATACAAACACAACTGCAGTTTTAATAATGTTGAGTGTTTTCGAAATTCACATATATCATCAGTAGCGTATGCAAATCGCAAGTCTTGTCGTTATTACAAGTTAAGAAAGAAGTATTGTTTGTAATTGCTGCAGTTTGTTAATAAGATGCACAAGGTATCTATATTGTTTTCACATAGTCGAGTTTTCTTACATTTGCATATGTAGTAATTAAACCGCAATGTTTTTGTGGGGTTTTTTTAGTTAGTTTTTTTTAAGTTTTCACCTTAGAAGAAGAGTTTAGCACCTGTGAACCTATGAAAAAACAACAAAACAAAACAAAACAAAAACAAGTTCGTCATCAACAATTTATTGGATTGGACTGAATAACATATTAACGTGCCTATATCCAATTAAGGTTCAAGCACTTACAATTTACAGTATTATCAGTCTTTACTTCAAGGGGTAAAAAAGGGGAAGCAACTCTAATTAAATTCATTATACAGGCAACACACTACGTAATATGGCATTCAGCTTTCATACAGGAATCAGCCTTATTTTACATCATAATTATGGGTATTGTCTCCCTTTCATCACGACATAACCTAACATTCAAATCAGTTCTAATCCCAATAAAATAAAATAAATCGAAGAGGCACTCTCTTAACTAGAACTATATTCACATACAATCCGCTGATTGGCTGCGATAGCTGTGCGATCATACGAGGCAATTTCAGCACTATATTCTTTACCTTTTCTTCTCGTGTTATACATACATGTGTATACTCTCTTACACGATAATTCATCAGTGGCATTCCAGTCGTTTGATGTTCAGCCAATTATTCGAAATGTTCATATTAAAATATTATAGAAACAGGAACTTTAAAGATACTGTCCTGGGTTTAATGTCATTGTTAAGACGCTACCGACTATTGGAAACTTTTTAACGACTAGACTTAGGCCAATGTATTAAATACATTTTCTTGTTTAAATATTAATGTCTGTATATCCAATATATTTTGGTCGACTTATTGTTGGTAGCTCTAGAACCATATTTTTACAAATATATTGTTTTTGCTTTTGTTTTTATACGTACACAGTTATTTAGAAGTAAGATCTAGTCTGGGCTATTGCCAACATTAGGGTGACCAAACACGCATTATTTTACTTAAGAAAATGTATTTAGTATATATTAGTCGTAGAAAGGCCTACCGTACATTAATTAGAAGCATGCATGATACAATGTCAGCAAACAGACTATTACAGCATACACTAATGACTAAATTACCATTGGCTCATAATAAAAGTATATGATTTTAAAACTAATGTTCTGGTTAAGCACTTTGCGTGTATATTATAAGATTCCATCATATGCTGTTTATGTGGGATAGAAAACGTACACCCGAGGTGGTGGAAATTTCGACCACCGTGGGTGTACTTTTTCTATCCAACATGACTGCATATGATGGAGTCTTTTTCTCTCATCCATTCAGTAAATACACTATTATTTAACACTAACAGACAAAGATCGCTGAAAAAGAAACCTTTTATTTGACCATTTTATTATAAATAAACTACATTATCGAATTTGCCGTGTTTGTTTCATGTGTTATATAAATATAATTTAACACTACAAATTAACAAGATAGCTTTTATAATGAAGGTTTTAGTAACAAAATGTCGATTTAGAGAATTGTTGTCTGATGACCATTAACAGAACATTATATAACCAACGACGTCATATTAAGCACAATCACGTGATATCCCATGTGGGATAGAAATGTAATACATAGATTTCTTTCATTGTTTTCATTAACTGATTTTCGTACTTATATATATCCAATTAAAGTTCAAGCACGCTGTCCTGGGCACACACCTCAGCTATCTGGGCTGTCTGTCCAGGACAGTGGGTTAGTTATTAGTTGTTAGTGGTTAGTGGGAGAAAAGAGGGTGCAGTGGTCTTACACCTACCCATTGATTCATTAAAACTCGCTCTGTGTGGAGCCAGTACGGGCTGCGAACCCTGTACCTACCAGCCTTATGTCCGATCGTTTAACAACGACACCACCAAGGCCGGTGCTTCTTTCATGGGTAAGCTTTGTCCTATATACCCGGTGATGAGAGAAGCACGCATATCTCACATGACCCTGTACGGAACCAGCGGGGACTTCGTAACCGTACATACCTGCCTGTACATTGTTTTCTCATCAATCAGCATAAAATTCTTAACTCTAATATCGCGAAACGGTGTGCCACTTATTTATAGCCCGTGATATTAAAAACGAATGTCCTCTAGCACAGATATATCATGCAGAGCGGAGTTTTAACAGACAGATGAACTCAAATGCCTTGTCATCAAGAACGGTTAGTACTTTAGTGCCACTCGAGGGAATTTGAGATGATGTATTGCTTGCGCTATTTTCAAACTGTGTTTTCGTCTTGAATACTCTTGTGTACGGACTTTTTGTTTCTTTCTCTTCCCAGGTAAACGGCCGTGAAAATGTATTTCGTGCGACTCTCTTTGAGTCTTGGGTTCCTTTTTGTTTGGATGTTATCAGCAGAAGCTCAGATTGATGGTAAAGTTGAATATATATATATATATATATATATATATATATATATATATATAGATAGATAGATAGACATACATACATACATACATACATACATACATACATATGGATGCCTTAATAGCTCAGAGCGTATCGTGGTTAGTCTTGCAATTTGCGGGCGATTCGGTGCCACAGGTTCGAGTCCCAGCAACGGCATGGGACAATTTGTGGGGCCAGAAAGGATTTAATTATCCCCTGCGCCAGTGCGTTAATATATATGTATGTAACAGTCAACATCGACATACATACAATATATAGATATTCATACATCAATACATACATACAGACACAGTCTGTTTATCGACTTAATGGTATCATGGGGAAAAAATCGCGTTTCGTTTCTTGTTCAGTACATATTTTATATTTACTTTGCTAAGCTTAAAATCATCTTCATTTATTATTTTTTCATTTATTATTTTCTGTATTTTTTTTTTTTTAAATAATTCTAAGGCTCTTTCTCCGTTCCACCAAATGCTCTGTGGTAACAGCGTAAAATATGTTGTGATGTCTGTTGATAGCCATTATAATGTTAAATTGTTTATTTTGTACCTTGTGAATATGTTATAAAAACATATAAATTTAAATATACCCATTTTGCGATTAAAGTCAGTCTGCGTATATGGAACATACATTTTTCACAGCATATGTTAGTATAGAACATGACATTGTGTATCCAATATTTTCTGTAGATACATTGTTATTATGTTATTTTTAAGACTAGAATGTCAAAGATCATGATATATGCATAAGCGTATGAGACAACTGGCCCCTAGAGCTGGAGCAAAACCTCAAATTCGGGCAAAAGAGATACAGATATTCGGGCAAAAGTCTATTTTACCATGTATTTCCATCATTCTATCCGCAAAATTATTAGTAATCGATGTAAAAATGCGTAGTGATTCGCTTGTAACCCTATATAGTTGTTTGGTAGTAATGCTAATATGAATAAATATTGTTATCCAGATTCTGGCATTTTCGTTTAATTCGGGCAAAAACCAAGCCTGCACCCCTACAAAAACAGGATCCCGTACGGCTATGATCTTGTAAATATGTTATAAAAACATAAATTTAAACATTTTGCGATTAAAGTCATTGTGTTTATATGGAACATACATTTTCCATGGCATATGTTAGTATAGTGCATGTATATACATGTAGATACATTGATATTCTCTTATTGTTAAGACTGGAATATCAAAGATCGTGATATATGATGCCCTTTTGTGTATTATCTTCTTTTGTTTATAATTAAAATACGTTTTATCAAACTTTCATTCATTCATTTCAACTTATTTTCGTGCTTATATCCAATTAAGGTTCAAGCACGCTGTCCTGGACACGCACCTCAGCCATTTTGGCTGTCTGTTCAGGGCAGAGGGTTAGTTGTTAGTGGTTAGTGGTTAGTGAAATACACCTAACACAATAAACTTCTAACAGTATAGCAGACATTGGTAATTCGGACATCATGTGACGAGTCGTTAAAACTGGCTCTCGGTGGGAACCGGTACTTGCCAGCAAACCCGGATCCTACCTGCCTTAAAGGGACATTCCTGAGTTTGCTGCAATTTTAAACATGTTATCGACTAACAGAGACTTTTTAACGACTGTAATTACATATCAAATATATTTTTCTGCATGAAATATTAGTGGCTGTATATTAAACGTGTTTCTGGTCCTTCTAATATTTTACTAGGTTAAATTTCATTTTATTTTGCTAAAATATTTTTTTACGAAATTAGTTGAAGACAAAATCTAGTTTGGGCTTCTTACAAATATTAAGACGACCAAAAACACATTGAACATACAGACACTGATATTCTAAACAAGAAAATATATACCTGTAAGTTTAATCGTAGAAATATTTTATTAGTCGGAAACATCTTACAATGCAACAAACTCGGGAATGTCCCTTCAAGTCTGAGATGGCTTAACCACGACACCACTGAAGCCGGTTTTCATACTACACTAAAAATTTATATTTAAAGTGATTAGGATACATGTACATACATCCAGCTGGTTTCTTGCCATTGATTTATTTCTGCTGTTCTGACACAAACTGATGCCGGTTTTAAACTTAAAACAAGTAAACCAACAGCCAGTTAAATACCAGTATTATTTTATTTCATCAGCTTTACAAAAGGCATTTTGAAGTTAGAACATGAATCCATACGAATATGGAAGCTTTTTTATTATTAAAAGTAGTAACTGGAGTGTGTTCATCATGCAGGTAAATCAACTACTTAACCATGTGCGTATGTATACAGGGACTGTTACGGGTCAATTATTTTAATTGCCATGCTTATTTTGTTTTATTTTGTTTTATACAGTAAATGTTTAACATCTATGTAATGACCATTATTTTAAACAAAGTGCTGTCATGTCGGTCAGAACACTATGCTTTCTTCTGTCTCCTCTTCTTGTTATTACTTTGCTACTACTACTACTAAGACTACTTCTTCTACTACTACTACTACTACCACTACTACTACTACTTCTTCTATTATTACTACTGCTACAACTGCTACTACCATTGCTAGTAACCTACTGCTACTTCTAACCCACCACTACTACTACTACTATTTCTTCTTCTACTACTACTACTACTACCACTGCTAGTAACCTACTACTACTTCTAACCCACCACTACTACTACTATTTATTCTACTACTACTACTACTACTACTACTACCACTGCTAGTAACCTACTACTAGTACTACTAACCAATTACTACTTTTACTACTACTAGCCTATTACTGATACTAACACTACTACTACTAACTTGCTGTTACTACTACTACTACTACTACTACTACCACTACTACTAGTAACCTACTACTACCAACTACTACTACTACTAACTTGCTGTTACTACTACTACTACTACCACTACTACTAGTAACCTACTACTACTACCAACTACTACTACTATTAACTTGCTGTTACTACTACCACTACCACTACCACTGCTAGTAACCTACTACTACTACTACTAACCTACTACTATTACTATTATTGCTACTACTAACCTGCTGCTACTACTATCACTACCACTACTACTACTACCACTACTACTACTGCTAGCCTGCTGCTGCTGCTACTACTACTACTTTGTCTTCTACTACTACTAATACTACTACTACTGCTGCTGCTACTGCTACTGCTGCTATTACTACTACTTCTTCATCTATTACTATTACTACTTCGTATTTTTCTTTATTACTACTAATAATACCCCTCCCCCAGCCCTCCCCAGCTATAACGTGCGACTCTACACGGCATATCGCTTCTACGGACCAGTATAATGATGATGCTATGTTGTTTTGTAGAGTGTCAGATGAAGCCAGTTGCTGGCTTTGCTCGGGAATACACGATCCAGATTCAGCATCCGACGCTTACCAATCTCATTACCATCAAGCTGACATGCGCCAGTAACCAGATTTTCAAGAACTGCGGATGTGAAAATAATCCGAATCCGCAACCCAGTAAGTGTTTAAATACACGTATTGTAAAATTGCGATCTCTCTCTCTCTCTCTCTCTCTCTCTCTCTCTCTCTCTCTCTCTCTCTCTCTCTCTCTCTCTCTCTCTCTCTCTCTCTCTTTCTCTTTCTCTCTCCCTCTCTCTCTGTCTGTCTGTCTGTCTCTCTCTCTCACACACAAAAAACAAATATATTTGGCGTGTGTTAATGACTGTAGACAAACGATATCGAAGAATGGCGTGCGATAGTAAGACCATTACCATTGCTGATCTGTTTGAAGTGATTAAATTAACAAAATATATTCGAACTATAAGGAATTATCCTGAGGTTGTATACATTTTAAAAGTTTTTCGGAATATTAAATATTTTTTACATTATTAAAATTACAATTTACCTAAAACTTCTTGCATACAATGCATTCTTGTTCGTCGTAATATTTTGTAGTATCTCAGTATCGTCTAAAATAAGTTTGTATGTACGAATTGACTATTTCTTCCAACGGCTATACGAAATGTGAAATAATTCAGCCAAATGCATATATCCATATAATGCTTTATATTTAAAGCATGTTAAGGTACCGTAAGATAGTTTTTTTAAAAACTGAAAAAAGGATGCCTGGTGCGCGGTCGCTTTGGGATCGATCCCCATCGGTGGCCTCATTGGGCTATTTCTCGCTCCAGCCAGTGCACCATGACTGGTATATCAAAGGTCGTGGTATGTGCTATCTGTGGGATGGTGCATATAAAAGATCCCTTGCTACTAATGAAACAAAAAAATATAGAGGGTTTCCTCTCTAAGACTATATATGTCAAAATTACCAAATGTTTGACATCCAAAAGCCAATGATTAATAAATCAATGTGCTCTTCTGATGTCGTTAAACAAAACAAACTTCTTTTGGTTTTGTTGCTAGGACTATAAACCCAGGATAGTCCTCTTCATGTTTTGAAACTAATATAATGTATATATATAGTTACCCTCCAAAACAATCCACAAAAAACCCACAAAAACAAACAAACAAAACAGGCAACTTATGATCGTCTTGTTATATTTTTAATTGCAAATGCAATGTGTTAGATTCAATTGTTCATTTTATGTAACTGACATTTTGGGGTGGGAATAGTGTTGGTGTTGGAGGGTGTGTGTACAGGCATGCGTGTATAATATTGATATTGTCAAAATAAGTCGACATACATGGAAAGATGATTTATGGAAAACAAACTTGTAGTCCTACCCATCCCGAGGGAACGTCGTTTCCTTACTGTGTGTGTACTCATCAGAACCCATCTTTATTTACACTCAGATCACATAACAAGTGATACATGAGCACATAGTTACAGTATGTGCAATATAATAATACAGCAGTTCTACATATATAATATAATAATACAAGATTAACGTACTCTATCGGATTGAAATCAGCTCTACTGGATTAACCAGTGGAATTGATTTTAATCAGATTGGTACGTATTTACAACTTATTTATTTCAGAACAGATTATTTTCTAAATTTATCACATAAATAGTTTTTGTTTGTTTTGGGTTTTTGGTTTTGGTTTTTGTGTTGTTGTTTTGTTTTTGTTTTTTTGTTTTTTTTTGGGGGGGGGTGTATTTTCAAAACATTTTTATTTTTTTTCTCACATCAAACCAAACTAAAATTATTTACCAAAAAACCCTAACAATGTTCATGGAGGATGAGAAGGACTATAAATTGCTTGTTAGTCTTCTACCGGTCCAATCTGAGGGGACTGCAAGTGTCATCTCCGTCCTTTTGTCCGTCCGTCCCACACATATATTTTTCCGGATGTTTTTTTTTTAGAAGGCCTTGAGATATTGACCTGAAATATTGTGTATAGCTTTATAATATACTGTTTCAGATCAAGTTCGACTTTCGTTGCAAATTACCCATTTTTGATGGAGTTATGGCCCTTGAACTTAGGAGATGTGAAAAATTGTTTTCCGGACTTCTTTCCAAAAGGTCTTGAGATATTGAGTTGAACTTTTGTGTATATCTTTATAATGTACTGTTACAGACCAAGTTTGACTATCATTGCAAATTACCCATTTTTGACGGAGTTATGGCCCTTGAACTTAGGAGATTTGTTTCCGGACCTTTTTTTCAGAAGGTCTTGAGATGTTAGGCTAAAATTGCTGGGTTCGGTAGAGGACATGTATTGCTTTAGCAGTACTCTCATAATGCGTGTTTTCTTGTGGGGAGTATATTAATTGTCTTGTTTTATGTTTTTTTTTACCCCAGCTGATCCACCCGTAACTACGACCAAGGCGAGTGTTATCACCCGTCCCACACAGTCGTCCAACCAGCCTGTCACCGATTCCACTGGTGCCCCGCCCACCGCTACTCCACCGACCTCCGTCAACAGCAATACGACGACACCGACTCCAACCCAAAATAACACGAAGATATGTCACTACAGCACAACCGGAAGAGACGTGCTCGACGTTCAGTGCCGACCAATCAGTACGTATGGTCACACACCACAATTATTTACTCTCAGGCGTGTGTGTAGGAATTTTAGTAGTTGGGGGGGGGGGGGGACTGTGGCGAGAAAATTCATAGGTGGGGAGGTCGAGTCATGCGTGTCGAAAAATATATTGAAAGAAACATTTATTGAACAAAGGTGGGGGTGAGTAATGATCAAAACCGACCCCTGCACACGCATCTGACAGAAAAAGAGAGAGAGAGAGAGAGAGAGAGAGAGAGAGAGAGAGAGAGAGAGAGAGAGAGAGAGAGAGAGAGAGAGAGAGAGAGAGAGAGAGAGAGAGAGAACGAAAATGGCAGTTAGATCTATTAATAGCAATATTACAGAGTGGACAGTAATATCTATTAAAGGCAATATGATGGGGTGAACCGTAATAATCAATTAAAGGCGATACAATTGAGTGGACATTTAGATCTATTAATGACAATGCGACGGAGTGGACAGTTAGATATATTAACGACGGCGCAATGGATTGGACAGTTAGACAATAACGGTAACACGACGGAATGGAAATATCAACTAACGGAGACACGACGGAGTGGACATGTCTGTTAACGCAGACATGATGTAATAGACAGTTAAAATCTTCTGAGTGAACAATCTGACCTACTAACAGGCATTACTGAGTGGACAGACCGTTCTCATTTCATTTCAACTTATTTTCGTGCTTATATCCAAATAAGGTTCAAACACGCTGTCCTGGACACACACCTCAGCTATCTGGGCTTCTGTCCAGGACATTGGGTTAGTGTTAGTGGTCAGTGAGAAATAAGTGTGTGTAGTGGTCTTACACCTACTCACTGAGTTGCTAAAAATTGCTATGGGTGGGAGCCGGTACCGGGCTGCGAACCCAGTACTTACTAGTCTTATGTCCAATGGCTTAACCACGACACCACCGAGCCCGGTTAGACCGTTCTAATTTACTAGTATACCAAATGTACAGGATGTGTCCCAAAGAAACATTTACAATAGGAGAGAACCCTAATAAGGTTTGCATTGTAGTACATCGTTGTGTTGATTCGTTTGTTACGCAGATTGCAAGTTTTGGGAGATGCCCAACTCGCCGCGCTTCTACCTGACAAACCCACCAGGAAGCCTGGCCACCATGTTGTGTCCAGGAGGAACATACTTCAAGCTGTGGCCAGACTGTCAGTGTGAGCATTCCGGACCCGTGCCTTACAGTGAGTACAAAATGTATTCCGTGCTATCCTATCCTGTCCTATCCTGTGCTGTCCTGTGCTGTTTTGTTTCGTTGCACTGCGCTGTGATGCGTTGCGTTGCGTTGTTTTGCGTTACGTTACATGAATTTCGTTGCATTGCAATACGGTGTTTTTTTTGTGTTGTGCTGTGCTATGTTGTGTTATATTGTGTTGAACTGTTGAGCGTTTTACCTTATTTTGCTATTGCTTCATTTCGTGTCTGTTTTGTCTGTTTGCTTGTTCATTTATATATGGCAATGCTTTGTCTTTAATTATTTTGTACATGGTGTTATCATAATGATGCTTAATATTTTAAATCATTTGAAATATAATTCTAAATTATTAAAAATATATATAAAATAATAATAATAATAATAATAAAAGGTAGAAATCTTTCTGTCATCGTTTCCATGGTACTGAAGGAAAGTGGCGGAATTGGGGTGACGCATTTCATGATTAAAACCAAATTATTTCATGACATGCTTGTTGCTGTTTATATTATATAGTGAACACGAATTTCAATTTAATTTTCGTTAATTTATTTTCAATTATTCATTTTGCAACCCATTAGGTTATGTGCCACTTAAAACTGTCTCGTATAACATTTGAAGCAGTCTTAGTAATACATCAGTGACATCTCTTAACATTACCTTATGATTCTCTGGGGCAATTTCTCTCCCATGTCAGATTCCTGGCCATGCCAGAGATCGAACCCGGAGATAGACATGCCTGAAACCCTTGTGGTATAGGAACACGTAGTAACGGTCCAAGGTTCTTTGGGACAATAAAGATTTGTTTTTGTTTTTAATCAGTGATGCTTGTTCTGTTTTTTTTAAGATTGTCGTGCCGACGTTATCATAAGTTACAGACGCAACATAGCCACCTCCAAGTCGGAACTGGGATCCATCGTGCCCATATCGAACCTGCAGGACCACCTGATTCAGAACAACAGCATCCTGTTCGACACGGAGTACCAGCCGCTGCTCATCAACACGCTAAACATGGCGGAGTTCCGCGACGGCCTCAGCGTGTACCTGGAGTTTCAGGAGGCCGGCTACCTCACCCAGAGGCAGATCCTCATCTCCAACTGTAACCCCGACCAAGGCCCGTCCTTGGAGATCGCCATTGATAAAAATAACGTCGAGTTCAAGGTCGATCTAGGGTTGCCAAACTATTTCCAGCAAAATGTTCCATACAAGGTTAGTGAATAGATTTAAAAACAACAACAACAACAACAAAACCAAGTAGCGGCTTTCTAAAGGCTGTTGTATTGTTTGTTTGTTTGTTTGTTGTTGTTTGTTGTGTGGAGGATTTTTTTTTTTTTTTTTTTTTTTTTTTTTTTTTTGGGGGGGGGGGGGGTATGGGGTTCTGAAGGGTTGCTTTTGTTGTTTGTTTGTTTTTTGGTTTTTTTTTCTTCTTCTTTTTTTGTAGGCCTACGTTTAATCACTTTGAGACCACTGTTCCATTTTATGAATTTTGTCATAGGTAATTTAATCCTGTTTCCCATAATATATGTAACGTCACAGATAGCCGCATATCGTCGAAAACTAACCTCATGGGATGACAGTAGCAGAGGCTCGGCTTCGGGAAAGTTGAAGTGTATGGAAACATAATAGAGATTCTTCGTTATCACCTCCGAGAACTGATTTAATGAGAAATAACTCACTCTCTCGTGGTGGGGCGAGACGTAGCCCTGGGGTACAGCGCTCGCTCGATGCGCGGTCGGTGTGTGATCAGTCCACGTCGGTGGGCCCATTGGGCTATTTCTCGTTCCAGCCAGTGCACAAAGATTGGTATATCAAAGGCCGTGGTATGTACTATCCTGTCTGTGGGATGGTGCATATAAAAGATCCCTTGCTGCTAATCGAAAAGAGTAACCCATGAAGTGGCGACAGCGGGTTTCATCTCTCAATATCTGTGTGGTCTTTAACCATATGTCTGACGCCATATAACCGTAAATGCAATGTGTTGAGTGCGTCGTTAAATAAAACATTTCTTTCTTTCACTTTCGTGGTCTACGTCATCAGTTCGGGCGTGCTGGTTTCCGTTCTCGTAGTCCGCTCATTACAGGAATCAGGCTCTGGATCTCGGTTGAGTATCAGCATTTCATTTTGAAATAATGGTCATCTTGGATTATTTATTTAGTATGTTTTTCATTGCCAACTTGACCAACAGAGGCACCATGGTCTTTTGTATGCGTTCTTCGACGTTCCTATCGCCATTTACGTTGAACTTAAAAAGCTCGATTGCCGATTTTGATTCCTTGTGCTTCGAAACACAACATTCTGCAGTATATGACTTCGAAAACGAGAACGAAAAACTACTCATTGAATCACTTCTATGACGGGATAACGAAACTTCCAATAAACATACGAGACTGCACGTCCACTCTCCTCCGAACTGGAGCAAATCCTCAAATTCAAGAGATATTCGTGCAAAATGAACTTTCCTGAAACCTTTTCATGATATATTCGTGCAAAATGAACTTTCCTGAAACCTTTTCATGATATTTTCCCATCATTCTACCCACAATATTTGTTGTAATCCATGTAAAAATGCGTAGTGATTCGTTTAAAACCTATATAGATGTTTGGCAGTATTGCTAATACCAGTAAATGTTGTTATTCAGAATTGGGCATTTTCAGTTAATTTTGGCAAAAATCAGCCTGCCCCCCTCCTCCACTCCCCAAAATTGGAGTCCGTACGGTTAGGGAAACTTCTAAACTATTTTTCTGGTCCGAGACGATATGTGGCGATTTGCGGTGTGTTACACATTTTATGTTTCGAACCATGCTTCTTCACAATCTCTTTGTGTCTGTATGTGTATTTTATTTTCACGAATTGTAACAACTCCTGTATGTGTGGTGTTTTGTCTTTCAGCCTGGCGGCGTGAAAAAGGTGACGTTTATTTACGACAACGCTGTGTTAACGTCACAAGTAGACGATACGTCCAGATCTGCACCCATAGCAGGTAACCTTTTTCTCCTTTTAATTTAATTTTCATGCTTTTTAATTTGAAGTTCAAAGCACGCTCTCCTGGGCATACACTTCTGCTATCTGACTCAACCTGGAGTATCCTTCAGAGCTTCTACTAACTGTAGCATGTTTTAACAAGCATTCTGAGTACTGCAAAAGCAATACATGTCCCCTAGTGACCCAAATTGTGTTCGTATTTCTTAAATTCAAGAGCCAAACCTCTGTAAAAAGTGAGTAAATCGCCATGAAAGTTAAACTTGATCAGTAACAGTACATGATGATAAAGCTATATACCAAATTTCACTTCAATATTTTCGGGCATTGTAAAACAGAAGACCGGAAAACACATTTTCATAGCTCCTAAGTTCAGGGGTCATAACTCTGTCAAAAATGGATACATTTCCATGAAAGTCAAACTTATTCTGTGACAATACATGATACAATTATACAGAAAATTTCAGGTTAATATCTTAAGGCCTTCTGAAAAAAGTCCGGAAAGCAAATTTTCATATCTCCTACGTTCAAGGGCCACAATTCCATCAAAAATGGGTAAATCGCCATGAAAGTCAAATTTATTCTGTAACTGTACACGATAAAGATATACACAAAATTTCAGCTCAATATCTCAAGGCATTCTAAAAACAACATATGTGGGACATATTGTTTTGCTTGGAATATAAATATATTTGTGTATCAAACAACAAAACATGTTTTATTTTAATATATTTTTAATAATAAAATTAATTCAGTAATAGACGGTCATATTGAGTTTAGAATGTTTACAAGACGTTGCTAATTTTAATAGACACAAAAACTAATGGGATTCAAACTGAATTGAGTAAATTCACTTTACTCAAAGCGTTTCTGGTATTATAATGTTTCCAGTATATCAAAGTCGAGTTTTGCCAACAAAAAAGTACATAACATTTCTTTCCTAAATACCAGTTACAATTGGGAAACAATTGGTTATCTACTGATCTATATTTCTATATATTTAATTTCCCAGATAAATTAGGTATGAGTATAATAATATATGTAGTTATCAAAACCAGACTGAGTTGCCGATATAATGTCATGTCATCGATTACAGTCCAGAGAGTGTTTGCGTTTTCTAATAGGTAGAGGTGGAATCTGGCTTAGTCGGTAGAACGATCGCTGGTGTCGTTAAACAAAACTAACTTTTCTGATGGATATACATAATGGTACTAATAGATTATTCCACGAGATTACAGGCAGTACCGTTTGACCAAATTAATCACATGTCCGACTGACATGACAGTAATTTTCGAAATATATTAACTTTATTTTCGTGCACACACTACGGATTTTGATGTACCAGTCGTGAGACATTGGCTGGACAGGAAAACGCCAATGGGGCCGCCGAGGAAATTTGATCCTACGATCTCAGCACCTCAGGCGAGCTCTACCGACTGAGCTAAATCTCGCCCTCGAGTTGTTTAGGAGTCATCAGTGGCGTCGTGCTTAAGCCATCGGACTACAGGCTGGTAGGTACAGGGTTCGCAGCCCGGTAGCTGCTCCAACGCAGAGCGAATTCTTAAGAGCTCAATGGGTAGGTATAAGGCCACTACACCCTCTCTCTCTCTCTCTCTCTCTCTCTCTCTCTCTCTCTCTCTCTCTCTCTCTCTCTCTGTGCCCAGAACAGCGTGCTTGAACCTTAATTGGATATAAGCACGGAAATAAGTTGAAATGAAATGAAATAAGAGAAAATTCCCAACAGCTACCACCAACAAAAAACAAAAACACTACTATATACGTTTGCACCTCCTTTTTATCGAATTCTATTATCAGCCCCTGTGTCCTGTGTAATGCTACTACACAGCAGTGCTGTAATGTGTCTTGTCTGGGTTTTTTCCTCCAGGTACCTTGGTGTCTAGAGCGGAGCCATTTTACATTGGAAACACAGCATGCAGTGATGGGGACGCTTTCGTCGGGCTTATGAACAACGTGAGTATCTTAATACGAATGTCTTACTCAGCTTGCAAAAAAAAATCATATGTAGTTGTGGTGGAGAATATCAAAATTTTACTGTGTTGTCACTTGGCGTAAACAGTGTGCAGAGGGAGCATTTTGATTTTGGGGTTCGAATCCCCACCCTACCCGCTTTAAGACGATTTTTTGTTTTCAGTGTATTTGGAGAAAATGTACTCAAAACCCGTAAAATCTTCGCTCTCGACAGTCTGTACCTCTCTCTCTCTCTCTCTCTCTCTCTCTCTCTCTCTCTCTCTCTCTCTCTCTCTCTCTCTCTCTCTCTCTCTCACACACACACACAGCCGCGTACGCACGCACACACGCACACATATACTGCACAATTTTCTGCACACACACCTGTTTTCCCAAGACGTTTTCACTGAAAACAGAAAGTACCTCGTTAACATTTTATGTCGGCTTTCTTTGCTAACGACACACTCAACACATTTTAATTACGGTTATATGCTGTCGGACCTATGGTTAAGGACCACACAGATATAGAGAGAGGAAACCCGCTGTCGCCACTTCATGGGCTACTCTTTTCGATTAGCAGCAAGGGATCTGTTATATGCACCATCCCACAGACAGTATAACACATACCAAAGCTTTTGATATACCAGTCGTGGTGCACTGGCTGGAGCGAGAAATATCCCAATGGGCCCACTGACGGGGATCGATCACAAAACGACCGCGCATCAAGCGAACGCTTTACCACTGAGCTACGTCCCGCCCCATTTTGGTTAATGTGTGTCGTTTTTTAATTAATCTCAAAGAGTTGTTAAGGTAAATGCAGTTTGTTCAGAAATGTTTACAATTTAGAGTTTCTTTATGTCTGTAATTTCAGATAAAAGTTTACAAGTGTCCTAAGAACAGTCTGAAGGTCGAAGGAACCGTTGGAGGCTTACCGTGAAATTTTGTTATGACCCTTGAACGTTAATAAAAAATAGTTTCGTTTATGTAGGGGTTTTTTTGTGTGTCTCTCCTCTCTCTCTCTCTCTCTCTCTCTCTCTCTCTCTCTCTCTCTCTCTCTCTCTCTCTCTCTCTCTCTCTCTCTCTCTCTCTGTCAGTTTGAATCCCACTAGAGCACATTGATTTATTAATCATCGGCTATTTGGTAATTTCAACATATAGTTTTAGAGAGGAAACCCGCTATATTTTTCCATTAGTAGTATGAGATCTTTTTTTTTCTTCTTTTTTAAACAATATTTATTCAAATAAATGAAGTGGATCGGCAGACAGGCAATAAGCCTTTATAAATGCCTCTCTACGAGATGATGTTACATACTGTAAAAATTTCACTGAATGACATAAAATATAACATTACAAAAATACAATTTCAGCCATTACAAACTACAAATACAGTGTTGGGAGATTTTTTATATGCACCATTCCCACACAGGATATCACATACCACGGCCACTGACATGCCAGTCTTGGGCTCACTGACGGGTTTCGATCCCACCCTCTATAAACATAAACATCATTTTAAAACAATAAAGAAATACATAACTAGTGAGTGGTCAACAAGTCTGTTAAATTAATATATTTGATTACTATGAAAATGAAATGCGGTTTTTGAAAATAGGAAATGTTTTTTTTATTATTTAACGACGCACTCAACACATTTTATTTACGGTTATATGACGTCAGACATATGGTTAAGGACCACACGTATACTGAGAGAGGAAACCCGCTGTTGCCACTTCATGGGCCACTCTTTTTGATTAGCAGCAAGGGATAGCACATACCACGGTCTTTCATATACCAGTCATGGTGCACTGACTGGAACGAGAAATAGCCCAATGGGCCCACCGACCGGGATCGATCCTAGACCGACCGTGCATCAAGCGAATGCTTTACCACTGGGCTACGTCCCGCCCCGTTTTTTGAAAATAGATTATTTATTTTAAATAGTAGACCAGCATTAGTCACAATGGAAATAATAACACAATGGAAATAATAACAAAATCCCGTATATCAATGGTTTGTTTATTCATATTTTAGCAAATATAAGTCTGCTTTTTCATATAGACACAAACACGCGACATCTTATACTGAACCACAAATAAAACACGAATATTTTGATACGTTTTTGTTTTCTTTATGATAAAAATTAATTCGGTAAATAGACCGTCAAAATAGGTCTAAAGTGTTAACTAAATAAATTAAAGAACACTAAAGTAATATTCAGGTTTCTTTCATGCTCATTGCATATAGCTGTATACATGTATACATGTATTTTAAAAAATAAGCTACACTATCTACCTTAAAAAGTCTATTTAACAAAGAGGTAGTAGGTGAGGGTGTCCTTTGAGGTAATCGACCTGAAAACAGATCAAACTGGTGAACTCGGGTCAAGGTCAGCCAAACAGCGCGGAGAAAAAAACATTCACTAACCTAACGACCACAATAGGAACCAATCAAAAACGTTCACTAACCTAACGACCACAACAGGAACCAATCAAATCGATGAATGCAGTCCAGGGCCCAATTTCACAAAACATTGTAAGCCTAGTTTTGCACGTAAACGTAAATCTACGATTATTCCACAATTTTTATTACTATTATAGTACAACAAATATAGTTAAAAGTACACGTATTTCGTTTTTTTGTGTCTTTAAAATGCTCCATCTTCTGTAATGATATAAAAATGTTTGCGTTAAATAGATGTCAAGCACTTGTAAATATATGTCCGGTATAACTGCTAGTCGCAGACGTAAACTTACGATGTTTTGAGAAATGGGCCCCTTGAGTAAGTTCAGCTAGCCGTTTGTTGCTAACGCTTGCTTGACTTAATTTTACGTTACAAGAAGGACCACTTCAGGAACCAGTCTAAATAGTCTGCCAACATGCTAAAGCGAAAAACGACCAGCTGAACTTTGGTCTGAGCCATTTACAGGAGGGCCAGCGATCGTAG
The DNA here is from genome assembly GCF_016097555.1 of Gigantopelta aegis. Taxonomy (NCBI): domain Eukaryota; kingdom Metazoa; phylum Mollusca; class Gastropoda; order Neomphalida; family Peltospiridae; genus Gigantopelta; species Gigantopelta aegis. Next base: position 38,465,058 of record NC_054701.1, read on the forward strand.
TCACTCGCTAGACCGGATTTGTGCGCCTGACGTTAGTTAAACAAATATGATATGAAAGGAAGATGATGGTACCTGGCCACAGATCACAGTTATCTTCCCAGTTTGGTTGACTGAAATCCAGAAATATAACATCGCAAGTAGTCTGCTGTTTGACTGTAATTATTTTAAGGAAGACATCTTTGAAATGGCAGTTGTAAGATTGAAGTTGACAGGGAAGAGTATGTAGTTTGCAAACGTGTTATTTGTTAACACTGAAGACGTGGTGGGTTTTTTGTTGTTGTTGTGTTGTTGGGGTTGGGTGTTTTTTTTGTGGGTTTTTTTTTTGGGGGGGGGGGGGGGGGGGGGGTGGGTCATTCCAGCTCATGCAAATGTAGTCCCTTTTTGTGTAAAACGGCCGCTGTACTCCGGCCAAGTTTACTGGGCTGGGGTGTAGCCAGAGAGGAAAAAATGCCGAGGCAGACCCAGACCTGTAAAATAAATATCAGTGTCATGGGAAAAATAAAATAAATCTGGGGAAATTCCAGACGAGGCACGCGCCTCGTCGGTCTCGTGCTGGCTACGCCATTGCTGGGACGATTACATGACAAAAGTAACCAATTACGATTACGATTACTTAAGAATGTCATGATTACGATTACAAGGAAAATTAAAGTAATCGATTACGATTGCGATTACACTGCCCAGTAATCATGATTACAATCATGATTACATTTTCACAAATATGAACTATTTTTGATGACTATGTGTCAAATTTACCAAATGTTTGACATTCAATAGTCCATAATTAATTAATCAATGTACTACAGTATAGTGTCGTTAAACAAAACAACAGACTGTTATTCGACTATTATTAAGATTAAATCGATGTTATTAATAAAACTGTATCGAGACATTTGGCCATGACTGCGAACTAAACAAGTGTTGTTAACCTTAGCTCGAGTATCCTCTAGCCTATCCCCAGTACTCTGACTGTAGAGGGCTAGACGGACATTTGGACAGATATTCAGCCCTACAGACAGAGACCAAGCTATGTAATTTTCGGGCAATCGCTGCCCACCGCAAATATTTCCGTTCTAATACCACAACAATCCTATGTTTGACGTCAAATACCGTTACATCGATTATTTTCGAGTGAATTGATTTTTAAAAATCCACATATTAATCACTAATACACACACACTACAGAAAGAAGGGCTGAATATCTGTCCAAATGTCCGTCTGACCCTCTACTGTCAAGAGTACTCGGGCTACCTCTAGTCCTATCCTGTTACTTCGTCACATACGGACCTATGTTCATCTAAGACTTAAATTACACAACTTGTGGGTGGGAAGTATTACTTTTTAAATATGGGCAGTGGTTAGCTAAGTTGTCTTTTAAGTTCCAAACAGCATAGCTTGCGCTTCATTTTTAAATCTCCGCAAAAGACGATTGTATTCAGAAGGAAAGTTAAAGTTTGTTTTGTTTAACGACACCACTGAAGCACATTGATTAATTAATTATCGGCTATTGGATGTCAAACATTTGATAATTCTGACTCATAGTCATCAGAGGAAACCCGCTATACTTTTTTTCTATCTTCTAGGGATCTTTTATATGCATTTTCCCACAGACAGGAAAGCACATACCGCGGCATTTGTCTAGTTATGGTGCACTGGTTGGAACGAGAAAAAACCTAATCACCTGAATGGATCCACCGAGGTGGCTCGATCCTGCGACGCAAGCACCTCAAGTGAGCACCCAATAGAGGACTGTGTGTTTAAAGCTTCAGTTTCGAGGGGGTGGGAGTGGGCAGTGCAATAACAAACAAACAACGTTGAAGGACATACACAATTTGGTTTGACACTCGTCTAGATAGTAGGCACTGTGATCGATCAGACGCATGAAATCATTTATATAGAGATAATAGATGAGTGGCCGTTAGATACCATTTATCTCACAACGAGTTGTTTTAAAATGTATCTAACGAGCGAAAGCCACTTTGATACGTTTTTGAACAACGAGTTGTGAGATACATGGTATCTAAGGGACACGAATGTATTATTCTATTGATTACATATCCCCCCCCCCCCCAAAAAAAAACCCAGGTTTTAAACAAATTTTAATATCTTTTTCGACTGAAAGTTATTTACAACCGTTGCACTTGTAGCTGACTTACGCGTCACAGACATATGAATGTCAGGTTAACGATACGCCACAGTCTAATCGATTTCCATCGTATAGTTTTTCATTGGTTGCATGGCACTGGTGATCTAGTCCTCACCTAGGAGCAGCCAATCGTATGTCTTGAAATTGTTAACACACGTACATGTGTTAACAGCCATGTGTAACCAAAAATTTCGCATGGTGTTCTCTCCAACGGGTGTGTAAGAAACGCATTTACTGAATTAACATTACAAAATTAATTTTAGAGTACAAAAGTGACAGACCGATATGTTTCGAGGATTATAATAATAAACTCCAACTTGTGTCATGCACTTTATTATTTTGTCAGAAGCCTTCCTAAAAATATTTATTATCTGTGTGGTCCTTAACCACATTATATCGTAAATAAAAATGTGCTCGTTAAACAGTCGTAATGTTTTCCCCTAAACAAATACCATTAACGCTGTAACAGGGCTCATTAAAGCACGGGCCCAACATTAACAGTATACAATAGTATTTCCTAATCTAAATAAATTCAGATCCTACTGCCTCTCACGTTGAAGGTCCGTTAGCAGATCTAGTAAACGTTTAGTGATCGCTGTTAACGGCCTCTGTCCAAATGACATTTCATTCCAATCAATCACAACATATGTGACATAAACAGTGCCAGTAGCTAAACAAGACTTACCCAACACAATCGGAGTGACTGGACACGTCGTAAAGTCACATGAACACGAAAAGGCTTTGGCTAAAGTCAGATCTACTGACTGTGAAGTCGACAGTAAGATTAGATTCCAATCAGACCGCTTTTTAAAGATTAATAACTGTTTGCAACAAGAGATCATCGGGGCTGCGTTCAGCCAGACAGAGCGGAAAAACGTCCGGCTGACTGGTTTGTGCGCATCACGGTAAACCAAATGGCCACATTGGGAACCAATCAAATAGTTTGCTGGCTGAACTTGGGGCTTGACACGAAGTGGAGTGTGTTCGTATTATAATGGAAATATTGAAAACGGAGTGGTAGTAATATGTTCAGCCCTCTATAAATTAAAGAAAACAACATTAATATTTGCGTTTCTTTTGTTCATCAGTATATTGTAAGTAATTTTTATATTAATAATTATTGTCATCTTTTGGTGTTTCTTGAAAACTTGAATTCATATATTAATTTAAATCCTCAAAATGATTATTCAATTTTAAAACTTCTGATCTACAATATATACATTTTTACGTTATCTTGAAAAAACCCGATTATAAACTATTTAAACTACTAACATGTATACTTTCGATTGGATAATACTGATTTAATACATAATTTATTACACATACTTCTAAAACAACACGATCAGGTATAGGTCCTTTTTTTCAAATTACTAGACTCACTCCCTTATCTATATATGTGACATCGATAACAATGTATTTGCAATAAGAGTAGGAAAACAGAAATGAACAAATTTTGCATAATAAACATTTCTTAGGCATTGATTCGTTGCATTTCAAACGTACAGTTTGTAGAATAATATTGTCTATAGCATACATCGCAAAACTGGCCATAATCATCTCAATTTGCAATGATATATTCAAACGGAAGAAATGGTTATAAAAATGCATCATACATATGTATACAATACATTAAAAAAATATCAGGGGTGGATGCAAGATTTTTCTACGGACGGGGGTGCAAATTTACAAATATCAAATGCACAATCAAACAAATATTAAAGGAACCGTATACATAGGCCTAGCATAATAGTTCTGGTGTGTGTGTGTGTGTGTGTGTGTGTGTGTGTGTGTGTGTCTGTGTGTGTGTGTGTGTGTGTGTGTGCCTATGTGTCTCTGTGTGTGTATCTGCGTCTTTCTCTCTCTCCCTCTCTCCATCTCTCTCTCTCTCTCTCTCTCTCTCTCTCTCTCTCTCTCTCTCTCTCTCTCTCTCTCTCTCTCTCTCTCTCTGTGTGTGTGTGTGTGTGTGTGTGTCAGAACTATTATGCCAGGCCTATGTATACGACTTCTTTAATAAATGTTTTATTTTGCATTTGAATTTGATTTGACTTTCACTTTTTTGTACACAAGATATGCTTTAAAAAACTGGTCATATATTCCTTGCACCTTGTGGTGTTGGGAACCGAACATCGTCCCATCGTCCCATCGTCCCAATGTAACGCCAATGTCTAGGGACGGGTAGAGGGAAAGAAAGAAGTGTTTTATTTAACGACGCACTCAACACATTTTATTTACGGTTATATGGCGTCAGACATATGGTTAAGAACCACACAGATTTTGAGAGGAAACCCGCTGTCGCCACTACATGGGCTACTCTTCCGATTGGCAGCAAGGGATCTTTTAGTTGCGCTTCCCACAGGCAGGATAGCACAAACCATGGCCTTTGTTGAACCAGTTATGGATCACTGTCGGTGCAAGTGGTTTACACCTACCCATTGAGCCTTGCGGAGCACTCACTCAGAGTTTGGAGTCGGTATCTGGATAAAAAATCCCATGCCTCGACTGGGATCCGAACCCAGTACCTACCAGCCTGTAGACCGATGGCCTGCCACGACGCCACCGAGACCGGTCGGGTAGAGGGAGTCGCCCCATCTAAATGTTAACCAGATTTCACTCAGCACGACCCACTCCCTTACACAAAACCCTGTATCCACCACTAATATTCGTTAAATTTATAACAAAAATAAAACAAATCTTTAAAAAAATAATAATTCACAAACCGTATCTGTTAACAGACAGTAAAATATTTCGCTTTCATAATGAAAACGAAGATTTGTTTTGAAACATGCAAATGTCTTCAAAATACATAATGGAAATGATGACCTGTCTTTATGTAAACACATGTACGTGCATTCAGAATACATGTACATTATAAAAACGCATATATGCAAATGTATTCAAAATACAAGTATAAAGGAATGAATTAAAGTCCAGAAATGAAAATTTATTTTAACGTGCTTGTTCACAACTACTTGTCATAAAGCACGCATGTTGTGGACACAAGTTCTGGCCTGATGCTTAGAAAAAGTTTAGAGTCTAAACTCAACACTCTAATAGAGTCTGAGGTTATTGCCATGGCAGCGCCACACAAATTGCATGCGTGTGACGTCATTAGAGATTTGAGTCTAGACTCTTAAAAGTTTTATAAGCTCGGGCCCTAATCTAGACCAAAGCTTGTGTCCAAGACAGAAAACGGAGAGAGGCAAAACGATGGATAGCTGAATAGGCAACACCTTGGAATTCACACGTGTGACGTCATTAGAGATTTGAGTCTAGACTCTTAAAGTTTTATAAGCTCGGGTCCTAGTCTAGACCAAAGCTTGTGACCAAGACAGAAAACGGAGAGAGGCAAAACGATTGATAACTGAATAGGCAACACCTCGGAATTCATACGTTTTGGCTCAAATCTGTACGTTTAAGGGAAACATTTTATGTCACTTAATACGGAATAAATTGTTGCTGTTATTGTCGGTGGTGGTGTTTATGTTGTTTTTGTAAGGGTTGATGGTGGCGATGTCTGTGTTGCTTTTGTAACGGTTTTCAAGTCACCATTTTGTCCTAGAAGATTTGGTTGAGTTTAAGCATTTCATCAATATTGACCGTGTCACAAATAAACTCTTATGACACCTATAATTTATTCAGGTTTCATTTGAATAAATTACAAAGCTTTTGTTGCAGTTTAATACTGGAAATGTATAAATCGACAATAATTCCCAATAATATTTGTGCACGTTTCCCTGTTTCCGTTTCTTGGTTTTTAATGTTGTCAAAAAACTTTTAAAAATATGTAATTTGTGTGTATGGTTTATGTGCGTACACATGAGTGTTGTAAAAAGACTTTAATATATGTAATTTGTGTGTATGGTTTATGTGCGTACACATGAGTGTTGTCAAAAGCCTTTAATATATGTAATTTGTGTGTATGGTTTATGTGCGTACACATGAGTGTTGTCAAAAGCCTTTAATATATGTAATTTGTGTGTATGGTTTATGTGCGTACACATGAGTGTTGTCAAAAGCCTTTAATATATGTAATTTGTGTGTACGGTTTATGTGCGTGCACATGAGTGTTGTCAAAAGCCTTTAATATATGTAATTTGTGTGTACGGTTTATGTGCGTGCACATGAGTGTTGTCAAAAGCCTTTAATATATGTAATTTGTGTGTACGGTTTATGTGCGTGCACATGAGTGTTGTCAAAAGCCTTTAATATATGTAATTTGTGTGTATGGTTTATGTGCGTGCACAAATGTGTATGTGTGTACGTTTTTGGTAGACATTGTGTTGGGCGTTTGTGTCGAATTTGAGTTAACCGGCGCCTTTTTCTTGTGATTCGCACGACACAGCGGTGTTTCCGAACAGACTGTCACGGCATATTAGTAGCGTTCAGTAGCACGACGTTAAGAGGCAATGCAGGGGTCGTTGTCGTCAGGTTTTTGTTGAATATGGCCGGTAGCTGGTTCAGGTTATAGATGGGCACACCATAACTGTTGAGTGCAACGTTCAAGGCAATAATTGCAAAGATGTTGATTGGAAGTCCAGAAAGAACCTGAAACGAAAAGAGAAATGCATCTAGGTAAAGTCAGTGACCAGAGGCGGATCGGAGGGGGGGGGGGGCAGGGGTCCGGGGCCCCCCTAAAGTTTGCGACAGTATTAATTTTATTATATATTAATTTTCATTTTTTACGACCCGCCCCCCCCCCCCTCCAAAACTCCTCCAAAGTTCTCTTGGCATTCCGCCTCATGTCATTGGGCCCCCCTAAATGTATTTTCTGGATCCGCCACTGGTGACGGCGTTTAAAGTAGTACTAAACCAAATAACATCTGACTGGGTCAAAGTTCGAAGTGCACCGAACTTTTGATAGAGCAGTTAACACCACAAGTCCTGCAGTTGGTGATAAATGTGACAGTGTTTGTTGTTAGTCTGGGCAATAATTTATGCAATGCTATTTCATATAGAACCACTTTATGAAGTAGCCTTGTGTTAGAAAACACGTGTGGGGTACCTGTAAAACTAAGTACTAAAAAAAAATTATTGCGAAACTACGGGCGTTGTAAAACCATCCGGTTAATTCAGTTAATACTTTGAGAAAGGGGTTGGAGTACTGCTATTTATGGGTCATAGTTTGGTTGATATATGAAATATAGTGTTTTAACTACATACGTTAACATTGTCGCCTATGGGATTTTATTTAGTATAGTATAATCTTAAATATTCTGACTGTTCTGTCGGGATGTAACTCAATGGTAGAGCTCTGAAAACAGTAACAAAAAAAGGAAGACGAAACTAAAAGAAAAAGTCAGAAACAATGAAAAAATAAATAATTCTTGGTTTGCGTTAATGAATTGCATAAGCGTACGAGACAGGGGGCAGGGGGCAACTGACCCCCCCCCCCCCCCCCCCCCAGTGCTGGAACAAAACCTCAAATTCAGGCAAAACTGATAAGAGATATTCGTGCAAAATGTGCTGACCCCAGACCATTTTACCATGCATTTCCATCATTCTACCCTCGAAATTAGTTGTAACCCATGTAAAAATTCGTAGTGATTTGTTTGCAACCCTATGTAGCTGTTTGGCAGTAATGCTAATATGAATAAATGTTGTTATACAGATTCGGGCATTTTCGTTTAATTCGGGCAAAAGTCTGCTCCTTACAAAAATGGGAACCGGTACGCCTATGATGAACTGTATCCTTGAGTGGGAGTTGTTATAAAAGTGTTGTATAAATTAGACAAAGCGTTACAAGAGTGAGGTACAAAAATAAAAAATAGTTCTATCTGCCTTTTATGTACTTACCATATCTTTCACTTCTAAATAGCCCGTAGCAAATGCTATGGCATTTGGAGGTGTTGCCACTGGCAACAAGAATGCTAACGAAGCCGATATAGCACATGGAATCATAAAATACAGTGGATTTACGCCCAGTTGCACCGCCTGAAAAAAACACAGAATAAAATGTAAGAATATATAATTGTGCTCATCTACCTTTACATTTAATTTTTGGATGTATATTTTAAAATTGTCCGCTTAATTTTTTTCTGTCCCGGGACAAGCCCTTGGTTATCCAGAGACAGGCCCCGGGACGGACATGCTCGAAACTCTAGTGGTATATGAGCATGTACAAATTATTCGCACTCGCACTCATCTACCTAACGTGACACATACTGTTCAAGGCAAATTGCCGCGTTTCAGCGAAGCATTGGAATAATTTTAACAAAGAGGCAATTGGCTAAGTTGTCATAGATGTATGTTAGTACATGTGCACTGTCCCCGCCCCACGCCCAACTCAGTTAAAAAATAAATTAAGATACTAGTCCCCTCCCCCCCCCCACCCCCGCCCCTTTTCTTTCATCTTTTAAAGCCTTTGGCAATACAGCAAATATAGCATCATTATTCCATTGGGGTGCGCGCACGCACGCATGCACACATACAAACACACACACACGCACGCACGCACGCACGCACACACTCACACACACACACACACACACACACAGACACTGAAGTTCTTCATCAATCGTTTAATTTTAATTTAGCCAAATGTTATTTGTAATCATTTCACCAATCCAGCCAGTGCACCACGACTGGTATATCAAAGGCCGTGGTATGTGTTATCCTGTCTGTGGGATGGTGCATATAAAATATCCCTTGCTGCTAATCGAAAATAGTAGCCCATGAAGTGGCGACAGCGGGTTTCCTCTCTCAATATCTGTGTGGTTCTTAACCATATGTCTGACGCCATAAAACAGTAAATAAAATGTGGTGAGTGCGTCGTTAAATATAACATTTGTTTCTTTCTTTCATTTCACCAAATGACCGACAAAATAAATAAACAGTTGGTACCAGTTCTCCGGTGATTGGCAGGAACAGCGTAGCAGTGGCTGAGTTGCTGGTCACCTCAGTGGCCCCGGCAATGGCCAGCGACAGCACCATGGCAATGGCCCAGTCCGGCATACTCTCCAGTGATGACAGGTAGCCGCTCACCCACGCAGACAGACCAGATGTCTGTAATACAAACATAACATCTTATAGCATTTAACCCTAATTTTTGAGATACAAACATTTTTACAATTTTTTTCTTTCTTTCCCCATAAAATTTAATGACAATGCAAACACCAGAACGACCCAAAAGTCGTTGCATTTGCCACAGTTGATAAAAATAGCAAAACGTTGTAAATTATTTTTTTAAGTTGACGGTAAAACACTGCAATAGTCTAACATTTAACATTACTGAGAAAATATTAATGGAATGGTGTAAAGAATTCTTCCATTGGATGATTTAGCATTGTTCACCAGCATTGGCGTAACCAAGATTTTTTTTTTTTTTTATTATTTTTTTTTTTTTGGGGGGGGGGGGGGCAAGCCACTATTGGCGGAGGGGGGAGGGGCAACCCACAGTGTATGTATGTATGATTTTATAAATTTAATACAGTAAAAGAAAAAGAAGAAAAAAGGTCTGATTGGAGGGGGGATTTCCTTTGTGCCCCTCATCCCCCTCGCTAAACCACTGCTGACCAGTGACTTATGGGTACTAAATATGACAACATAACAGACTGAGACCTAAGGGACGGGACGTAGTCCAGTGGTATAGCGTTCGCTTGATGCGCGGTCGGTCTAGGATCGATCCCCGTCGGTGGACCCATTGGGCTATTTCTCATTCCAGCCAGTGCTCCACAACTGGTGTAACAAGGGCCGTGGTATGTATCATCCTGTCTGTAGGATGGTACATATAAAAGATCCCTTGCTGCTAATTGAAAAAGAGTAGCCCATGAAGTGGCGACAGCGGGTTTCCTCTCTCAATATCTGCGTGGTCCTTTACGATATGTCCGACGCTATATAACCGTAAATAAAATGTGTTGAGTGTGTCGATAAATAAAACATTTCCTTGCAGACTGAGACCAAGGTAAATATAGAGAATTATTACCCATATGGTTAAACATATCTTGGTTCATATCAAAGTGTTATGTCCCACTAGAGTGTCAAGTGAGACGTAGCACTTCGACGCCATACCTTACCGGAACGTCAACCAAACGAGATCAGTGACATAAATTAAAATCGATTAGTTGTAATAAATAAGATATTAAGCTCGCTACCATTTCGTATCATGTTTATGTCCCTCCTCATGACAACTGAAACTTATTTAATTCGGAACATAAATATGATACGAAATGGAAGCTCGCTTAATATAATATAACTTGCAGTAGTCTCGTAGTATAAATCTTGTGCACTATAAGCGAATGTAATAAATAGAGAGATAATACATTCGTGTCCGTTAGATACCATTTATCTCACAACGAGTTGTTTTAAAGTGTATCTAACGAGCGAAAGCGAGTTTGATACGTTTTTAAACAACAAATTGTAAGATAAATGGTATCTAACGGACACGAATGTATTATTCTATTTCTTATATGTCCACAAAATTTTTTTTTTTAAGACTATACGTCACAGTGTAATCGATTTCGATCGTGCTGTTTTTTTCATTGGATATAATATGGCACTGGTGACCTGGTCATCACCTAGGAGCAGCCAGTCGTATGTCTTGAAATTGTTAACACACGTACATATGTAAACAAGTATGTGTTATGGAAAATAACGAATGATGTTCTCACCAACGGGTGTGTAAGAAAACCAATAATTCTAACCTGACATGCGTCTGCCAGTGCGAAGCCTCCTCCCATTAGAAGCAGGACGCCCCAAGACAGTTTGTCGTTGACAATCTTCCAGTTTAGAATAGGTTCATAGTGGTTGAATGCACCGGCTGGAAGAAAACACACGACTCCAGTACTCAAAAAAAAAGTAGGGGAACTCTAATAAGAATTTAGAATTGCCAAAATTGTAAGGTATACTAGCTGTGGGGAATGGTTATATGATAATAGTGAATTACTTGGGCAAACATTACAACCGGTAGTTCAGTATTATATCAGTTATGTATGAATTTTATTGAATACTCAATGTTCGATCATATCCAGCATTTGCCCAAAGAAACGTTAGTAAATTGGCGCAAAATCCTGTCAAAATGCTGGCTAGAACACTGTTACTTGTTGTAACAGCTTAATATAGTCCGGTTTAGTAAATAGTTGAAATGTTGAAATGCATTGTCAAATCGTTCTTTCATGATTACAAGTAGGCTGACCTCTCTAGTATTTAAATATCCCATTGGTTTGAAGATATTTATTATATTTAGTACCAACTGTTAACAACTGTGCAAGGTGTATCCTGGCACATGTAGAACAGCAACATGAGGCGGTACTTTGTCATAAGGGTGGCTATGTGAAAAAGTGCGTGGTCAGCCTATGTTGACTTTTTGCATGAGAGTCAGCAAGGGAGATGACTCTCTAAAAGTAACAGTGACATACTCCTCTCGATACCGTCGTAGCCTATTTTTAATAGGATATATTCCGACATAGAACTTATATTACAATGCATGCAAAAGAAACTCAGGGTGTGTATTAAAACGCATGCAAAAGTAAAAGGTGGTGTGCAACCAAACGAAACGCAAATAGTTTAATGTATTTTTATTCATTAAAAAAAAGTTATTGGGTAAATGGGCCTAAACGACTCACAAGACACTGATTATTTTAAAAGACAAAAACCATAATGGGATTCAAGCCGAAATTTAAATAAATTAAAGAAATTAAAGAAAAATCAATTAATACATATATATGCGTTTCTTTTGTTGTTCAGTATTTATAATGTGTTAGTTAAAAGTAGGGTCATACCTAGAAAAATCAGTTGAATAAATAATAATTAAAGCAATTGCTTCATCATAGCTTCGCCTAATATATGATACACTTGCAGGAATTACCTGCATATTGTTGGATTTACATGTCTATAGTTTAAAGTATTTATCTTAAAGTAACAGGCCCTAGTTTCAACCAATGAAAATGAACACTAATTGTGGTATTCGTAAGACATTTGGACAGAGTTACAGTAGAGTAAAACAAGAGTATGTGAGGTCGAAATGGGGAAATACCCTTACAAATAGACTGGAGCTCGTATCCATAACTGTATTTTCTCAAAAGTACGTGCGTTTTTAAAGGCATGAAAATGTTTTTTCGTGGTATTAGAAACACCAGGATGACTAGAAACAATTGTACGAAAATACATATTCTGAACAATAAAAGATAAGTAATGTCCGATTTTAGTTAAAAGGAAAAACACCCCCAAAAGCTCTTAATACTTAAATAGCTCTAAAAAGTAGGGTCTGTCATTTTAATTTAAGGGACATTCCTGACTTTGTTGTTTCCGGCTAATAAAACCTTTTTTAATTGTTAGAATGGCAATTTATTTACATTTCCTTGTCCAGAATATCTATATCTGTATATCCAATGTGTTTTTGGTCCCCCAAATGTTCGTAGTAGCTCAGTATGCATTTTTGCCAAATATTTTTTCGTACGTATCAATTTATTTTTTCCTTTAACCGTCAAATAAAGTCTATTTTTAGACGGCGGATTCCCTTCGACTTGTCATGCATTTGAAGCGCATCACGTGACCTTTTTGTGACGTAGAGCACATGTAAATACCATGCTGCCTGGTCATTTCGTACCCTAGTCATTTCGTACCATTGCAAAAAGTCATTTCGTACCTTAGTTATTTCGTACCATTGTGAGAAGTCTTTCCATACCATAGTCATTTCATACCAGTATATAAAAAACGAATCGACCATAGCATAAAAGCAGTGTTTTTTTGTTTTGTTTTTTAAATTTACTTTGACAGTTTGAAAATCAGAACACATTATTGTGCAGCATATCGTTATTGATTTACCATAACACCTGTCAACTGTTATTTCCATTTTACCTGACAAGAGCCGTATTTGGTATGTACTACCTATGGCCAACTTCGATGTTTTTTGAAATTAGTTCCAATTGACCAAAGTTTTTTTTTTTTACATTCATAATTAATAAATATGCTAATAATAAATAAATAAATAAATAAATATGAACAATTTTTTTCAGTTACCAGCTGAAATGGTCGAATATTACTTATTATTACTTATTATCTTATTTGTTTAAGAAATAAACAATAACAACCACTGAAAACATTGACTACCCTATCGATTACCAAATCAGCCAATTGCTCATGTTTATTACTTATACACAATGACAATTTTTTTTTTTTGCTGATCAGAAACGCCCTTAAATTAACAACAAATTTGTTTCAGTGTATGATACGAAATGACTTGATCTTTTTTTAGGGACAAAATTAAATATTTAATGATTTATAAAGTCAGTTGCAGGTGGTGTTTGCATCTTATATACGTAATTAGATTGGGTACGATATGACTTTCAATTTTGCAATGGTACGAAAGGACCAAATTAGGTACGAAATGACTATGGTACAAAAGAACCAAGCTACGAAATGACTATGGTACGAAAGGACCAAGGTACGAAGTGACTAGCAACCGGCCGAAACGACCAGATACCCATAAAATTGCACCATCACAGTATTATGAGTATAATGCTTGGGTTGGGGCGAGTTGACTAATGGACAAAGTTCCGATCTATAGCTATAAGTACAAGTGACCCTAACCCTAAATGCCAAAACGATCAGAAGGCTTGCCAAGCCGAAGGCAATAGAAAAGAGACAAGATCAAAAAGTTGTTGAAGTTGAAAAAAAAAATGAAAAAAAACAACATTATTATGAAATCTTGGAATTGTTATCGGCATCATTTCTACTTGTTTCTTTTAAAATGCGTCCATTCGTATCGCTTAGTTTACAGAATTTTTTTTGTGTAATACTACTGATTTGTAGGAAACAAATGGAAAGTCGTTGGTAATCAATGCAAAACGTCAATATTAAAAAATAAATAACATTAAAAACGTGCTTTCCATACGGTCCGTCCACTGGACAATTCGTCCACGGACGATTGGTCCACTCGATGACTGCATTTTTTTCATACATATTAATAGTTATTTCTTTGACATTGTAATCGTTTCTTAACATTATTTTGTGGTATACTATAACCAAAAAAGTAAAATAGAGTTAGAATTCAACATTAATATCCATTTTTTATTAACTGTTTGTATTCATTATCATGCCCCGAACGATTCGTCCACTCGCTCGTACATTATCTCGCATGTCACGATGTGGTAAATAGGTAATGCAAGCCTCCGCGTCGGAAGACTTTATTACCCCCCCCCCCCCCCCCGCCCATGTCATGTTCTCCTTCAATGGCGTACATTATATCCACTGTACCCTCCCTCGTCACATGTTATCCCCATATGCCTAATAACCTCGAAATAAAATAAAAACTCGTTGTCTTCAATTCCAATATAATTAAATGTACATTAAAAAAACAATTCAACAAAACAACAAATGTCATTCAAACAAAGCGTGTTGTTTTAGACGCGACTTGATTCAACTTTCCGGATCTCGTTTCACGGACTGCGATTTTGTGTTTCCGTTGACTGGTGATCGCATTGAGTCAGTTTTGTCGGAATCGAACGAATGGATCGGCGATCTCCGTAACCCCCCCCCCCCCCCCCCCAAAAAAAAAAACGCGCACTTACTGAAATGTGCATCTGCTAGATCGGGGAACTTTCTCGGATTGAATCATTGCTAAAACTAGGTTGTAGAATCGAACTTTTTGTTGAACTTTGGAGTAATCATCTATCAACAATCGGAGAAGTTGGGTCATAACCCCTACCCACCCCCCTATGAAAATCTCAACGGATTTACACGATTAGGAAAAACGACCCTTATAGACCCAGAAAAATTAAAAAAACTTTCACCCATGGAAATGTACTGGGGAAATAAAAACCCAGTGGACGAATCGTCCGGAACTGATTTTTTGTAGTGGACGAATCGTCTCGAGTTCCTCAGTGGACGAATTTTCAGTGGACGAATCGTCCGTGGACAAATTGTCCAGTGGAGGAATCGACTGCATCCCAAAATCGTGTACTCACCGAAGCCATGTTGAATATTGCATTATGGGAAATTTGTGTTCTCGTCATCACTGCGACCTTTGACCTTCACCTTTCCGCGAGGATTTCAAATAATCGTGTCATGGGGAATCCCGAAAGTATTGTTCTATGTAAGTATTTCAATTTCGCACTTTTCATTGATTTTTTTTACACAAATGTATTACAGGTGAGTTTACTAATCCATATTACTGTCTATTTTATTAGCTTTAAAGTCAGGAATGTCCCTTTAACCCAATTAAAAACAAAAACTTTTTTCTCACCGATCAGGTCTTTCCTTGATGATCCTCTCCATGATATTGGCCGGGCAGGAAGAATAAACATAAGAACTGATATCAAAATAGCACAGGTTGAATCGGAAGTGAACCTATTACACAAGAACATGCGCGTCAGTGTTACTGCCATTAATGCGTATGCGTATCAATGTTACTGTCATTAATGCGCGTGCGTATAAGTGTTCCTATCTCAAACGCACGCACATTTCGACATCAAAATTAATTAATTATGTTATGTTATAAAAATGTGTTATAAAAAGATACCCTAAGTATATATGCATTGTAACTTCATTCTACCTGATTGTATTTTAAATGTGTATAAATATAAAATATGTACACACATGTATATTGGATTTAAAAAATTTATTCTGCATTCTTGGAAATAAATATTAAAAATAAAAAACTCCACATCCAAAAAGGCCTACATTTTCAAAATGTCGATGCAGATAACATCATTAGAACATTATTATTGTTCGATTTTTTTTTCTTCAAAATGTCGATGCAGATAACATCATTATAATAATATTATTGCTCAAAACATTTTTAAAATGTCGATGCCAATATCTTCATTAAAACATTATTATTGTTCAATAGTTTTGTTTATTTCAAAATGTCGATGCAGATAACATCATTATAACATTATTATTGCTCATTATTTTGTTTAGTTCATAAACACTTTAGTTTTATGTTGAAAATGGTCGAAAACTGTTGTCTCACTTTCCTGTCTCGATCGTTTTAATTTGTTTTCATAAGTAAAGAAATATATTTTTCAATAATGCAGAAAAGTTTAACGAGGTTGGGAGAGTAAGTACATGTGTATAGATATGAAATGTATAGTTAACTGACATCAACAAAGACATTCAGTAGTTAAACAGACGGTCCTCAGTTTAATGTTATTAAACATATTTCCGACTAACAACGATTTTAAAGACTACAAGAAGAATTCCGCAGAATTAAATATCTCGCCTACTATAAACTTATTGGTGTTTTAGGGGGGGAGGGGGGAGTGTTTTTATGGGGTTTTTTGCTTGACACTTATTCAGTGTCACTATCACCTATCCATATATGATCATCTCATTGTATGTCTAAAAATATTACTTGAAAAAATTAAACTTTAAAAAAATAAACATTTAATTTAATAAATTTTAAAATTGTTTTGTACATATGTGCAACTATAAACCAAGTTTCATCTTTTGCGTTTAGGTCAGTTTCTAATACCTGTATCTAATTAACCTTTTCAATTCACAAAGGCGAGACAATTACATACTAAATACATTCTTTTAGAATATTGAAGTCTGTATGCAATGTATTTCTAATCATTATAATGTTTATAGTAGATGGAACTATTAATTCAATTCGTTTACCGGCCTCGGTGGCGTCGTGGCAGGCCATCGGTCTACAGGCTGGTAGGTACTGGGTTCGGATCCCAGTCGAGGCATGGGATTTTTAATCCAGATACCGACTCCAAACCCTGAGTGAGTGCTCCGCAAGGCTCAATGGGTAGGTGTAAACCACTTGCACCGACCAGTGATCCATAACTGGTTCAACAAAGGCCATGGTTTGTGCTATCCTGCCTGTGGGAAGCGCAAATAAAAGATCCCTTGCTGCCTGTCGTAAAGAAGAGTAGCCTATGTGGCGACAGCGGGTTTCCTCTAAAGTGTCAGAATGACCATATGTTTGACGTCCAATAGCCGATGATAAGATTAAAAATCAATGTGCTCTAGTGGCGTCGTTAAATAAAACAAACTTTACTTTTTTTTTTCAATTCGTTATACATGTAGTCATATATTTTTAACACGTACGAAATTATTAGAAACTACAAACATTAGGACGATGAAGAAGAAAGACGCTTGTCTGCTTAACGACACCACTAGAGCTAGGACGATGAGAAACATATTGAATATACCAACACTGACATTCTAAACAAGAAAATGTAATTAATATATATGTTGTTCTTGTTTTCTTTCTTTTTTAAACTTCTATCAGTTGGAAACAATTTAACAATGGCAGTAAACTGAACAGTCTGTTTTATGTTAAATCACAGTGTAAAGAATTGTGCGAAAAACAAACATCACAGGTAAGTTGTTTAAAATTTAGAAACAAAGAGTCCTACCCTGGTGCAAACAGACTACTCCAGCCGGGTATGAAACCAGGTTTTCTTGTGATCCACAGAAAAGCTAAAATAATGAAATTAATGAGAACGATGACTTCTGCAAATCTGAAAAGAAAAAAATTAAAGAATTCTACATAAATAAATTAAATATATTATATTATAATATACCGTGTGTGTGCGTGCGTGCGTGCGCGCGCGTGCGCGTGTGTGTATGTGTGTGTGTGTGTGTGTGTGTGTGTATATAGAAAACATGGTTATGTATGATGGTTTGGTCTTAAAACTATCCACTTCTTAAAAAACAGAAATGTAACAATTATGTTAAAAAAAATGATGTTTATATAAATTACATCTAGAAGATCTAGATTGTTTGGGTTTTTTGTGGGGGGGGGGGGGGGGGGGTTGGGGTGAGGATGCTAGGGTGTGATTACTGTGCGTAATCATTAGGTATACCGGTATAGTAAGATTTTAAAATGAAACAGGGGCTTATATGCTTACATCCACCTGTTTCATACGTTATTTTGGAATGCAGTGAATGGTAACAGTGACTTACGACATAGAACCCATGTTCTTGTATTCTCTTTCCAGTGCAGACCTCACACCTTCATACGACTTCTTGTTCTTCTTACAGCACTGCAGACATCTTAAAAGTAATAAAATAATTTCTAAATACAGGAATAAAGAAGTTTAAAAAAGAAACAGTGATTAATATTATAATACCGTTTTTATTGTTTGAAAACGGAAATAAGATTCATATAGAAAAATAACCTTGGACAAAACCTCGGGGACAGTTTACAGTGCATGATTTATAAAAAGCAATCAGTTATTGGAATTGTTTTGGGGTTGCACTGAAGTAAGGAATTATGGGGAAATTCCACTGGTGTAGTCAGGTTGCATGCGAGTGCATACCATCACAGATATATATGTGAGTGGCAGTCCTCCTATAGCCAACGCAAGAATTTAACGTCGTCCTGTAAAGAACCTTCTGGGAGTGGCAGTCTTCAGGCGGCGTAAGGGTTAACGTCCTGCAAAATAATCTTGTGAGTAGCAGTCCTCCTACAGCCGACACAAGAAGGATGTAACGTCCTGTAAAGGGTCGCCATTGGGAGTGGCAGTCCTCTCACAGGTGGCGCAAGAAGGCGGCAACGTCCTGTAAAGTATCTCCATTTTGAGTGGTAGTCCTCTTACAGGCGGGGCAAGAAGTATGTAGTATCCTGTAAAGGATGACCTGTGGGTGGAAGTTCTCTTATAGATGAGACACCTGACAGTGATCCATGAAAACAATCACGACTTTGCCAAAATACCCTTTCTGTTCTGCCTTGGTGAGAGATACGGTTTTAATTAACGAAAACGATATTGTCGTTTGCAATGTAAACAGCTTTTATAATCGTAAAATTTCATATTACTTAAATCTTCTTTAATTATCAATTCTGTCGGCAATTCATAATTTAATGTGTTTGTCGACGTTACGGTGTTTGCCATAGCTCCAAGTGCATATTATTATGCGAAAAAAAAAAAAAAAAAAAAAAAAAAAAAAACCCCGGTACATTATCTCGGAAACTAGGCTGTCTGGTATTCCTTATCTTTCAGGTGTCTATAAAAACGAAATGTATATTATCACAGTTACACACAAAAAAAGGAAAAGAAAAAATGTTTTCAAGCAGACGCCTACTTTGACCTGACTGTGTAGATGTAGAGCCAGAGCCAGCAGACGATGAAACACACGCCGGAGAGGGGCACTCCCATTATCAGCCAGTTGGCGAAGTTGATGTTGGCGCCAGGAGCGCCGTACTTCTTGTATAAACTGAAAAGAGAACAACGTGAAGACTTTAAATGTTATGCACGTGCAAGTTATGTATTCGAGAAGTGGCGAAAATTAATTAATATAACACAAAACATTGTATTAACACGAGTTTCAATTTTGAAACGTCTTTACGGGCACGAATGAATGTGCGTATTATTGAAAACAGATACAAAAATAAATAAATAATATATGATACATATTTTATGGTTTTTAGTTTTATTTGATTTATTGTAAATATAATACTTTTAAAAATATTTCTGATAGTCTTTTAATAGTACAATTAGTATTTATTGCTGTATTGTTGTATTATTGCTGTACTCTTGTTTTTATTTTAATCTGTACACAAAGTGAGACATAAATATAGAATTTGTCTGTCTGTCTATCAGTCTGGCTGTCTGTCCGATTTACGTTTAAAATGGCGCCTGATACAATTATATAATGTCAACATCAGATATACTATTGAGAACGTACTAAACATTTACAGTATGTACCAAATACAATAGTCGATTGTCCAACTATCTTACTTTCCATACTCCTTGTTCTAGGATAAAATGCACTTCTTTGTCGCTTCAGGTGTTAATTGTGCCTCAAAAATTTTAAGATTTCCTTTTGCAAAATTTAGAATGTAATATTAGGCTATTCATATCGGTATCCAGAAAAGATACAGACAAATGGAGTCCCCCCCCCCCCCCCCCCCCTCCAAGTACAGACCACGCTATTCCTCTGATTTTCGAGGTTTTGCGTTCAATACTTTTTCCGCTTATCAACTTCAAAAAGTGTGACGGATTTTGGGTTTTTTAATCACCTGATATATATATATATATATATATATATATATATATATATATATATATATATACATACATATATATATATATATACATATATATCACGATACACACATACTGTAACTCCATATCCATGACATACTGTATTTACAAGTATCGTGTTCCGTTTTATGAAAATCGGGCTCTTTGTCTCCCTGATCAAAAGCACTTCATGCCTGGCGTCCTATCTTAAATTCTGACCTAACTGCACCCGCCTTTGACTATGGGGTCCCAGGCCAGATAATTATCTTACCCCATCCATCATCCATTTCCCAGGTTGGGTAACATATCTATATTTATTGTGGGCAAACCCAACACGATGGTGCCGCGATGTCTTGCTGAGGATATCGGTAATTAAATTTTGTGCTGTAACTTAAAGATTTTTTTTAAGCTAGTGCTATTAAAGGGAAATAACTGATGGCGTATTATTGACGCATTTAATAAATTAATAAATTAGTAAAATCTTGTGGAGAGAACAAAATAAAATAATAATTTAATTACGGTTATATGGGGTCGAGCATTCGGTAGAAGCACCAAAGAGATAATTAGTGAGAAACCCACAGCCGCGATTCAATACGCTACTCCTTTCAATTAACAGCAAGGCATCTTTTATACGCCCTATACCACAGTTAAGATAGTACGTACAACAAACTTTGTTACAGTTACAAAAGTTGTAGAACACTGGCTGGAAAGAGATATAGTTCAATGGGCTTACCGACGGGGATCGACCCTAAAGTGACCGCGCACCAGCCGAGCACTTTACAACTGGGTTATATCTAGCCCCTACAATAAGGAGAGAATAACTGGATACTAACGCATGGGAGTTTTCTATTTGTCTGGACAAAATAATCAGATCGTACCTAGCCAAAAATAACTGGGTGGGGGGGCAGTTAAAAATAGAATCGGAAAACATATTACGTTGACTTTCCGCTGAGGGCCCAATGTACTATCTTTAGTGCAGTGCCCCCTGCCCCATCCCTACTAACGTAGCCAGGAATTTTATATAGGGGGCAACACACACTATGTATGTATGTGTGATTTTATAAAATTTAATACAGTAAAAAAAAAAAAAGAAGTTTGATGGGGGAACATTGCCCCCGTGGGTTCTCCCCCACCCCCACCCCCATCCCCACCCGCTACGCCACAGCCCACCCCAACTTCCGTTCCCGTCGCCTATACTCCAGAAAAATAATATCGATACGCAGCTTTAAATATTAACAAATACACTCGAGACTGCAGCTTTAAATATTATATATACCCAATATTATGACTTTAAAGTCGCACGAAGAATTTTGAATGGATGTACACCCGTGAAGCGCTTCTTGACAGTGCATTGTATTTCGATGTCACAGTCACAAAGATCCACAGTATAAATGTATCCATCCGTGACATATAAATCTTGAAAATCGTTCGGGATTATATTTCAGCTAGCGATAATTGCCATGTACACTACAGGTAGTTCTTGGGGACCAGTTGAAGTGCACTTATAATTAAGCTTGACTAGGGACCTACGCGGGTTAAACTATATATATATATATATACATATAGGTGGGGAAGGCGGAATGTTTTGTCCGAATCACTTAATAAGTAGGCTAAATAAACTTCTGTTCAGGTTTAAAGGGGCATACCCTAGTTTTTAAACACTAAGATATATTTTTGACTATTATAGCCGTTTTTGATAACTGAAATCATACTTTACTTAGATTTTATGGTTTAGATTATCAATTTCCGTACATTCGAAGTGCTTTTGGTCTTCCTGGTGTTTTAACTATCACAAAATGTATTTATCATATTTTTAAAAACGCACGTGCGTCTGAGATGTAACAGTTATGAAGTCGAGTTTTAGTCTATTTTTAGACGGTATTTCACCATTTCAACGTCAAAGACTCGTGTTTCACTCAATTGTAATTTTATCCAAATGTGTTACAGGTTTGTAAATTAAATAAATTTAGTGTTAATTTTCACGGGTTGAAACTAGGGTCTGTCCCTTTAAGTTTTGTTTTATTCTGTTTTGTTCTTTTATTGGTGTGTTTCTTGTTTTTTTTATTTGGGGGCAGGGGGTGCGATTTTTTTTTTTTTTTTTTTTTTTTTTTTTTATAAACTATTTCCTTCAAAGTCCATATTTTCTTGGTATTTGGGAACACTGGTGCCTCCTCCCAAACCCCAGCCTTCATTCAACCTATCAGTCACCTACTATCACTCGTCGTACATCTGTGAGACTAACGTTACAAGAAAGAAAACGTAAATATATCGACATGTAGTGTACGTTGCATAGAAGCGAACAAACTATTTTTGTTTTTATCGGAGTGGAGGTGAGGGAGAAAAGCAACCGTTTTCCGATGTGAAAACATAATACATGTACATACGACATTGAGTTTAAATTGACGGGGATCGAATATATGCGCCGATTCTTATGACAACCGACGGTTTACAATGTCATCCGACGGCTCACGACATAATCCGGTGGCTCACGATGTCACCCGATGGCTTCCGACATAATCCGGTGGCTCACGATGTCACCCCATGGCTTACGACATCATCCGACGGCTCACGACGTCAACCATACGACCAATAAATGAATGCCTAGCTAACCACAGTCACAACCAGCACTGCCATAGTCCGTAAAACACGTTGAAAATAATTACCTATAATATGCTAAAACCGGGTTTAGCGCCCCTAAACATTTTCTTTGGGGTTTGCCTCTGAATTGACCTACTATATGAAACGTACATGTCTGCCTGGCCCTTAAGGATGATATTGGGGGGTGTTCCGGTCAGGGTGGCCATCCCTCCAATGTTGGCGGCAAACGCCGTGCACAGAGAAAACGACTTGGCTAGAGTCTGGAACTCAGCGTCTTCCTTGTGGATGTCTATTCTGAAAAACAAACAGAAATTTAAGTTCTGATTTTGTGTAATTATAGGCACGACGAAGCAGAAGTGGGGCCTGGGGGACCACTCTAAAAAAAATAAACACTTCTGAATCAAAAATATTATTGGTAATAAATCATAAGGCAGAGATGAACTTGTAGAATACAGACAATTGCATTTCATCTAGTTTTCAAACTTTTACGGGGGAGTATATCCCCCCGACCCCCCCCCCCACCCCCCGAAACCTTGCTTTGTGCCCTCGATCTCAGTCAGCCTCCCCCAATGTCTACTTGCTTCCGCCATGCCTGAACTAATGTAATAAGCAAGCTTTAGAAAATTAATGTCTTTTGTATTAGTGGTAACAAACTCAGGATCTTATGTCCAAAGATTGTGTAACATATGGGATATGCAGAAAATGAATATTATTCTGTATTAGTAGGCCCGGTGGTAACAAACACAGTATCTTATGACCAGATATTGTGTAACGTATGTGATATGCAAGCTTTACAAAATGAATATTTTTTGTATAAGTAGGTCTAGTGTTAAGAAATCGAAGACAAATGTTCACTGATGGAAAACAATAAGGAGTTATGCCGACACTAACAGCAAAAAATGACTGCAATCATAGGCGTACGGGCTCCCATTTTTGTACGGGGGCAGGCTGGGTTTTGCCCGAATTTAACGAAAATGCCAGAATCTGGATAACAATATTTATTCATATTAGCATTACTGCTGAACAGCTATATAGGGTTACAAGCGAATCACTACTCATTTTTACACACTAGATTGTAACTAATTTTGAAGGTAGAATGATCGAAATAAATGGTAAAAAAAGCCTCAGGTTAGAACATTTTGCCTGAATATCTCTATAATATTTGCCCGAATTTCAGGTTTTGCTCCAGCAGTAAGGGGAGAGTTGCCACCACCCCCCCCCCCCACCACCCCATGCCCTCTGTCTCGCATGCTTAAGACTGCAATCAAAACACCCCTTCTGTTACAGTATTAGGAAGTCAACCATGTTACTGACATTCACTCCCACATGATTACATATTTGTACTTTAGACAGACAGGTTGACAATACTACACTAATGGTGACTCAAATTTGGTTAATAATAACACGTGTTCCCTTCCTTCTTTCTCTCAGTATATATAAATAAAATTTACAATATATGGCCAAATATTAAAACGTTTCATAGGCTAACTACTAAAGTTATATTACATCCGGCCAAATTTGTACATTTTGATACGCCGATACGCCAATACGTCAGTTAATGCTGTTTAAGTCCAGCGTTTTATTTGTACACCAGGACATTATTTTCAATATTGCTCGTTAACAGCATAGGGTATTATTATATGCTCTTTTCCCACTGTCTTAATAAGCGCAAATTCCAGTGGTAAAGCGCTCACCTGGTGCGCGGTTGGACTGGGATCGATCCCCGTCGGAGAACCCAATGGGCTATTTGTCGTCCCAGCTAGTGAACCACGACTGGTGTATGAAAGGCCGATCTGTGGGATGGTGCATAAAGTAGATCCTTTACTAGTAATGGAAATATGTAGCGGCTTTCCTCTCTAAGACTATATATTAAAATTACCAAATGTCTGACATCCAGTAGCCAGTAATGGGACACGATTTTGGTATCTGCCAACACCAGTGACTAAAGCTGTTCATCTAAAGTTTGTTTTGTTTAACGACACCACTAGAGCACATTGATTTATTAATCATCGGCTATTGGATGTCAAACATTTGGCAATTTTTACATATAGTCTATGATAGGAAACCCGCTACATATTTCCATTAGTAGCAAGGTATCTTTTATATGCACCATCACACAGACAGGATAGAACATACCACGGCTTTTGATATACCAGTCGTGGTGCACTGGATGAAACGAGAAATAGCCCAGTGAGCCCACCGACAGGGATCAATCCAACACCGACCGCGCATAAAGCGAGCGCTTTACAACTGGGCTACATCCCGCCCCTCTGCTCATCTGCATCCTGTACGTACTGTTTGATAGACAGGTCACGGTCAGACTTTGTGGTGCAAAATACATCCATCATAATATTATTGGCACTGGTTCTGACACGCGGGTTTCCTGCGCACAAGAGTACTAGTACTAGTACTGTGTCTGTGATGTCATAATTAAGACATACCCTATTTTTTAAACACTAAGGTGTATTTTTCACTATTAAGCCGGGTTATTATTATTATTATTATTATTATTATTATTATTATTTTAATAATTGAAATTAGACATAACTTAGATTTTATGTTTAGATTCACCTTTGTGGTATATCTGAAGTGTTTCTTTCCACCCTAGTGTTTCCAGTACCACGAAATGTATTTTTCATACGAAAAGTACTAATTATGGAGACTAGCTTGAGTCTTCTTTTTAAGTGTATCTCCTCGTTTCAGGGTCACAGACTTTTGTTTCATTCTACTGTAACTTTATTCAGATGTGTTACAGGTTCGTAGATTAACCATACTTAAGTGTCCATTTTCACGGGTTGAAACTAGGGTCTGCGCCTTTAAGGAATACTGGTATACCCGTACCCACTGCTACGTACTTTTCTGCTTCCTTCGTTGCTTCACCTGAACTGTTCTTCTCGTCTGGTGGGTTTACGATGATCTCTAGTTTTATTTCTTCTTCCGGCGCCTCTGAAATTAGTCAGTATATTATATACTTCTACAAATCACACTTGTAAATACTTTGCTTTGTTACAAGCAATGTTACTAGTTTATTTCATTTCATCTTGGTTTTCTAATTTGTGTCCAATAAAAGTTCAAGCCCGCTTTTCTGGGCACAGTCCAGGACAGGTGTTTAGCTCTTAGTGGTCAGTGAGTGAGGAGCTGATATCGTGATCTTACACCTTCCTTCGGAGTACTCTGGACGGAAGCTAGTACCGGGATTACAAACCCAATATGTACTACCCTTAAAGGTGCAATCTCACAGTTGCACAATGGTGGCGGTCCATCAAAACTAACTACTAACGGGGTTTTTTCTATAGCTAATTATAACCAAATAATTTAATTTAATAGTAGGAAAAAAACATATTTTAATGCAGTATTTTCACAGGTCAGACGACAGAATTGTACGTGTTCAATTGATGCGAGCACTTTTATTTGTAATGTTATTCCAGAAGAATAATGTAAACAAGTTTGCAGTACAGTTTTGTGCAACTCGTCTGTCTGTGACGGCCTGATTGCATAAGATTTAATGACACGAGATTCTATAGTCCTGCCCAGCCTCCATGGACAGTGTTTTCTGTAAATAATTTCAGTTTGATTTGACGTAAGAAAATAACAAAAGAGCACTATTTTTTGTGTGGAATTTAAAAAACAATATGTTAAGAAATAAATACAAAATTGTAATACAAACCATAGAAAAAAAAATGACGTTTACTGCTGGGAAGAACTGGGGTTGTATTGAACGCAATTATGTTTACACGACGTGCAAGCAGATTGTAATTTCGATATTTCCGAGTTATTTGTACAAAGATTATGTTTGAGATAGATTAATCTATGGTCATTTATCGGCAATAAATGTAAAAACAGCCAAATGTGGCACTGTAACTTTGAGATAGCATATTTAAAGGCGACGTCACACAATACGAGTGTCTCGTACGAGAATAGCCCACAGTTACAAGACAAAATTACGATTCCATCGGTTGCTAAGCTATCGTGTGGTGTCGCCTTTACGTCAGTTTAGGCCGATGACTGAACTACTTCGCAGCCAAAGCCGGTGGGTAATTGTAGTATAGAAAATAGGTATCAACCTGCGCGTTTGGCCGTTTTGATCTGTTCCAAGATGGCGCCGACGATGGGCATCATCATGGCAGCGGTGGCGGTGTTGCTCATCCACATGGACAGGAACCAACACGGCAGCATGATGCCAAGCATCAGCCTGGAGGAGAGAAAACAAAAAATGTATTCATACAATAACCTTTTAAAATAAACATATAAAACGCAAAGAATATGGGATACGGTATTATCAGGTCTGTAGGAACGATATCTAGAGTTGGGGGGGGGGGGGGGGTGGGGGGGGGGGGGGGGGGGGGGGGGGGGGGAGGGGTTACAATCTCTAGCCAAAGGGGACACAATTTGCAATATAGAGTACGACAAAAAAAACCCGTCATCGTGAGGGCACATTATCCAGCTCTCACCCTGTTCCTGAAAGGCTTGATTCTGTTAGGTATTCTGTTAGCAAGCTCACCAAAGAGGCTCGGGGCCAACCAAGGTCAAGGTCCGTAACGCTAGACGTCGATGTAAGTTCCAGCGTTCGACTGCCACAGCCAGAATGAGGCTTCCCATGAACAACATCAACGTGTCCTGGAGAAACAACAGGACACAATATAAACGTGGCTTTGTCAAAGAAGCAGAATGGCGGCTTTCCGTCAACAATATTAATTTTTGTTCTGACGATTTTACTTTGAACAGCTTGTCCATAAATATTACAACCAAATAATTTCATTTACTAGGAAAGAAATTTTATAATAAGTGCGCCTACTAGGTGGTTATGGGTTTGAAACCTATTAAAAATGGACAGTTCATTTTACGTACTTTGATATATTTTAAACATAGGGTCTCTTACTATAATAAAATTACCACCATCATCATATCATCATCATCAACACCATCATCAACATCAACAACATCAACATCATCATCAATATCATCATCATCATCATCAAACATCATCATCAATATAATCATCATCATCAACATCATCATCATCATCATCATCACCATCATCATCATCATCACCATCATCATCATAACCATCATCATCACCATCATCATCAATATCATCATCATCACCATCATAATCATCACCATTATCGCAAGCATTACCAATATTATACCTTTGAATAGCTGGCACAGACCGTGGTGGCATCCTCTATACCAAACAAGGGAAAGAGGACAATTGGAAGAAGTGATGTCACTGCCAAGGGAATGATTTCCGTCACCCAGAAAGTTCCAATTACTATTACGCAGTACCCACATCGTGCAACCTGCAAAATAGAATATGCCATCAACAATAGAAGCCGATCATAAGCATACAGTATTCTCATCATACAAATTACAAACTACAACATATAATCGATAATCGGTTTCGATCATCATCACACTGTTATCACTGTGTAAACTATAAAATATAGACTAATAACAAATAATCGATATCGGCTCAAGGCCATAATCACTCAATATTTATTTTGTTCAACCTACACGATATAATAAATAATCGATAATCGGGCCCTGTCACTACCACGCTATATTCGTATAGTTCAACCTACAAAATACAACAAATAATCGATAATCGGCCCTAGTCACTATCACACTATATTCGTATAGTTCAACCTATAAATTATAACAAATAATCGATAATCACTATCACACAAATAATCGATTACTGACGTCGACCATTAACACCCTGTATTCATATCGTACAACCTATAAAATATAATCGGTGCCGATCACTATCATACCGTTTTTATATTCTGCAATCTACTTAATACTATAGCAATAATTATTCATAGAATGACCGGCCTCGGTGGCGTCGTGGTTAGGCCATCGGTCAACAGGCTGGTAGGTACTGGGTTCGGATCCCAGTCGAGGCATGGGATTTTTAATCCAGATACCGACTCCAAACCCTGAGTGAGTGCTTAGCAAGGCTCAATGGGTAGGTGTAAACCATTTGCACCGACGAGTGATCCATAACTGGTTCAACAAAGGCCATGGTTTGTGCTATCCTGCCTGTGGGAAGCGCAAATAAAAGATCCCTTGCTGCTAATCGGAAAGAGTAGCCCATGAAGTGGCGACAGCGGGTTTTCTCTCAAAATCTGTTTGGTCCTTAACCATAGGTCTGATGCCATATAACCGTAAATAAAATGTGTTGAGTGCGTCGTTAAATAAAACATTTCTTTCTATTCGTGAAACAACAAAATATAGTATAACATGTAATCGATAATCGATTTTTTAGAAATCTAACACGTGAGTGAGGATAAGATGGAAATTGAGATGGGGATTCTGATGGGGATAAAGTCGAGGTTGTGGATGTGGTAAGTCTGAGGTTGGAGTACGGGGCTGAGATTAGGACTGGAGTATGGAGTTGAGGTTGGGGATGGAATACGAGATTGAGGTTGAGGTTATTGTTTAGCATGGTGAAGCTGGCATTAGAGTTGGGTGCTGGGAGTTAGGGTTAGTATTGACAGCTGGTGCTAGGTTTAATACTGTGGTTGTGGTTGGTGTTGGAAATGTAGACGAGAACCGGGTATTAAACTGAATAAGTACTGATAACCAGACTTTATGAGAATGAATAAATGAAAAAAGAAAGAAAAAATGAATGAATGAATGAATGAATGAATGGATGGATGGATGGATGGTTGGATGAATGAATGTAATGAATGTAATGAAATGAATGAATGAATGTAATAGTGGAATGAATGAATGAATGAATATAATGAATGAATGAATGAATGAATGAATGAAATAATGGAATGAATGAATGAAATAATGGAATGAATGAATGAAATAATGTAATGAATGAATGAATGCATGTAATGAACTTACGAACGAACAAACGAATGAACGAACGAACAAACGAACGAATAATCGAACGAACGAACGAATTATCGAACGAACGAACGACACCCCAGCACAATAAATACATCGGCTATTGGGTGGCAAAGGTGAGAAAGAAAGAAAGAAATGTTTTATTTAACGACGCACTCAACACATTTTATGTACGGTTATATGGAAAGAAAGAAAGAAATGTTTTATTTAACGACGCACTCAACACATTTTATGTACGGTTATATGGAAAGAAAGAAAGAAATGTTTTATTTAACGACGCACTCAACACATTTTATTTTACGGTTATATGGCGTCAGACATATGGTTAAGGACCACCAGATTTTAAGAGGAAACCCGCTGTCGCCACTACATGGGCTACTCTTTCCGATTAGCAGCAAGGGATCTTTTATTTGCGATTTCCACAGACAGGATAGCACAAACCATGGCCTTTGTTGAACTAGTTATGGATCACTGGTCGGTGCAAGTGGTTTACACCTACCCATTGAGCCTTGCGGAGCACTCACTCAGGGTTTGGATTAAAAATCCCATGACTCGACTGGGATCCGAACCCAGTACCTACCAGCCTGTAAACCGATGGCCTAACCACGACGCCATCGAGGCCGGTCAAAGGTAAGAAAGTCTACATGAGCGAAGTAATTTATAAAATTGTGAGCACTCTACTATATATACCGGTAACACTGTCTCTATTTTAAATAACAGAATGTGTTTCAAAGACATTGTCTGGACTCTGAACACTTTAGACATTACCAATTCCGGCTGTCAGGCCTCGAAACAATCGTCACACAAACCCAAATAAAAACTTTGCTAACAAAGGATCTACCAGTATTTTCGCGGTCACTAACCTAACTTATTTCACAGCTTGTTGTAAACAGACGTGCTAACATGCGATACTATCACAAATGACAAACATATGTAACTCAAGGTCGGATACATTTTCACGTTCACATAATCATATTTTACAAAAACTTTGAAGCTGCTGATCCCGGTTGTCATATATATCATGTATAAAGAAAAATATAGGTACACCAGTTTGGCAATGCGTCACTAATGAATGCAGTGTTATTGCAGTACCATATGACTTTTTTGGTGTCCTGTATGCTAGTATAAAAATAAAATATAAAAACCTTTGGAGGAAAACAAAACATTGATCTAAAACATTGCTGTTTTGTTTTTCAGATACAAGGAAAGCATGCCCATAGATGGCCTCTTTCACTGACGTAGCCGTGGAGCAATATGGGGATCATGACCCACCCTCACCCCTCACACACACACACACACACACACACAAACACACACAAACACACACACAACTAATTAAACTTCTCTCCTTTTTTTTTCACGTTATCTTTTATATTTGCCTGTCGTTTCATAACACGAATCATAGACAGTGTGGGTACCCCTCCCAATGTATGTCCACCCCACCACCCCTCCACAGTATAAAACCCTGGCCCATTCACATCAAATATATAGGCCTGTAATAGAAAGTTGATATTTAAAAAAGGTCTATATTTATATTGAGTGTACTGCATAAATATTTCTGAAGTATCCTATAATACTAGTATACTTTAAGTTCACTCATAAAATTAACTTATATGTTTCCAACTATCCATTGGGCTATTTCTCGCTCCAGTCAGTGTACCACGACTGGTATATCAAAGGCCGTGGTATGTGTTATCCTGTCTGTGGGATGGTGCATATAAAACATCCCTTACTGCTAATCGAAAAGAGTAGCCCATGAAGTTGAGACAGCGGGTTTCTTCTCTCAATATCTGTGTGGTCCTTAACCATATGTCTGACGCCATATAACCGTAAATAAAATGTGTTGAGTGCGTCGTTAAATAAAACATTTCCTTTCCTTTCCTTTGTTTCCGACTAATACAAACGCAAGTCGGTTTAGGATGTGAGTGTCGAGTTTCTTCTTGTAGCAGTTGTACCAGTGACTAACATGTAAGTTTAATGTTATGAATAAACTCGAACATGATACAACTAAATGTCTGTAGCGTCAGATTTAGGAAACTAAGTGTATTTTAGTGACTTTACTTGGCTATCGTTTTGTTGTCGAATAAATGACAGTCAGTTACATAAAGTACTGTTTGGCCTTGTCACATAACCAGGACAGGGTTAGAGGACGCTCGGGCTAGAGGTCAAATAAACAGACGACAGAAAGACAGACTCACGCCGCGCACACAAAATATATAATACACGGCAAAAACACACAAGGCCTATGTTACTGAATTACGAGAGACAAAAATAAAATGAAACATGATCAAAAACACGAAAACAGGATACTTACACAAAATACGATATCCGATATCGGGTTAACATAATTTATATTTATATATTTTTTACACACATGACTTTACAGAGCATGGCATTTGATACACCAATACAAGGGCACTGACTGGAACGGGGTTTAAAAAAAAACCCTAAATGGTTTACTGAAGGGGGTCAGTCCTAAAAGGGCTCGTGTCTGTATATTCAATGTGTTTCTGGTCGTTTTAATATTTGTAAGAAGCCCAAACTAAATTATTTTTTAGAAAATAAAATGAAATTTAACCTAGTACAAATACTAGAACGATCACAAACACGTTTAATATACAGCCGCTAATATTTTATGCAGAAAAATATATTTGATATGTAATTAGTCGTCAAAAAGACTGTTAGTCGTTAACATCTTTAAAATTGCAGCAAACTCAGGAATGTCCCTATAATAATAACATTAAGTTTTTAAAAACCTTAATACTCAATTGTTGAACAGGTCTAAAGAAAACGGGGTGGGAGGGGGGATTGACATGAGAACAATAATAATGCTTTATATTGAAAAAAAGCCTTTAAAATAGCCAAAAGATATAATCTAAAACATTGCTATTTTTTGTTTAATGACACCACTAGAGTGCTATTTCCTTGGATGCTTAAACATTGTATGTTTGAGGCCACCAAAACTAAACATTTCTGGGGCTCCTATTTATATTCCGACCAACGGCCGTTGGGTGCGGGGGTCCAGGCATTTTCGTACCCCCCCCCCCCCGACCCACCTGAAGATTATATTGCATTTCTTCATCCATCCCCCCCCACCCACCCACCCCACCCCCCGCTGTCCTGGACACACGCCTCAGTTATCTGGGCTGTCTGTCCAGTACAGTGGGTTAGTTGGTTAGTTGTTAGTAGTTAGTGAAAGAGAAGAGGGTACAGTGGTCTTACACCTACCCATTGAGTCGTTAAAACTCGCTCTGAATGGGAGCCGGTACCGGGAGGC
This sequence comes from Gigantopelta aegis, assembly GCF_016097555.1. Classification (NCBI taxonomy): domain Eukaryota; kingdom Metazoa; phylum Mollusca; class Gastropoda; order Neomphalida; family Peltospiridae; genus Gigantopelta; species Gigantopelta aegis. The sequence goes on from NC_054701.1 coordinate 38,497,855, forward strand.
GAACCCAGGCTTAACCACTACACCACCGAGGCCGGTCACTGAACCCTTCAAACATCGATACGTTATACGGGCCTGCGAAAATCTCTCTGTTTTATTTAATTGTTACCTAATAACCTGTTAATAACCGACGAGTCGCGATATCGTCGCTCAACAAACACTGGTCTCCTCCCTCCTTCCTGGCCTCAAGAGCAAAACAAACTCTGATGTATTGAGGTGGTCAGGATTATTACAAAAGCCGGATTCACACGACGTGACCGCGCTGAAAGACTATCGCTCAAGGTCAGGTGTCAATGGCAGGACATAGTATCAGTACTGTAAAACCCAGGCCTCTGGGCGACGAGGGTATTTCTAGAGAGAAAAACAAACATAATATTTACACTGCGACAAGACCTACTCGAAATAAGTGTGGGAAACCCGCATATGGCATGCATGTTCCTCGACACGAATAGTGTAGATGATGTACAGACAGACAGACATGCAGACAGATAGATAAATAGAACTGTCAAACATACATACATACACAGTGCATACATACATACATACATACATACATACATACATACATGCATGCAGTTTGTTTTGTTTATCGACACCACTAGAGCACATTGATTTATTAATCATCGGAATCAGCTATTGGATACATACATATTGACTGACTGACTAACTAACTAAAAAGCCGACAAACACACACACACACACACACACACACACACACACGAGAGAGAGAGAGAGAGAGAGAGAGAGAGAGAGAGAGAGAGAGAGAGAGAGAGACAGACAGAGAGAGAGAGAGAGAGACACACACACAGAGAGACACACACAGAGACAAACACACCCAGAGACACACACACACACGACACAGACACATACACACACACACACACACACACACAGAGACACACACAAATACATACACACACACAAACACACACACACATACAAACAGAGAGGGAGACGGACAGAAACACAGAGATATGGAGGGAGATACAAAAAGAGATAGAGAGAAAGACAGAGAGAGAGAAAGACAGAGAGAGAGTGAGAGACAGACAGACAGACAGACAGAAAGAAAGAGAGACAGACAGACTGACAGACAGACAGGCAGGCAGAGACAGAGGGAGGGAGGGAGAAAGAAACTGCTTGAATGACTGACATATATATATATATATTATTGACAAACTGAAAAATAGGGGAAAGAGGTTGTTTAACGACACCGCAGCACATTAGTTTCTAACTATGTTTATTTCCACACTTTGTCTACAAAATGAGAAAGGAAACCTACCGCTGCCACAGAGGTTACGCATAAACATCTAAAAAACGATATGTACTGTGCTGCAAAACAACAAATAACTACAAATGTCATGTACACACATGTATAATATTTCACGTACTATTACTAAACAATGTACTACGTAATAAACAATGCATGTTAGCAAGTATAATGCTGTACATGTTTGTGCAGCAAAGTAATAGCATGCATGTAGAAAAATAGAAAAAAAATCTATGTACACAGTCGTTCCGTGCAAGAACATGTGTGCATGCATCTGCAACGCAAGTTAGATTTTTCGTACACAACAATGAATAAGAACGCAGTACTAAATACTTCTAGTACATATTGCCAGATATGTACACGGTATGGATGTGTATTATGAAAGGAATGCCAGTCGCACAATAACGTTTTCGTCTCATTACGAGTGTAAATTATTCCCAAGGACAGAGCACATTGGGCGCATCCTGTTATATCAGCGTGTTTGCATGCCAAACACGTGTCTGTGGACGGTGATGGCGTTATGATTTTTACAGCCAGACAAACGACTATTTATTCTAACTCCATTGTTGTGGCATAAGCACTGATTAAGTGGTACTCTTCATGTTAGCTTTTTTATCGGGTTTTCAGCTCGTGTAGAACTCTGTACAACTAGTTAAAAAACTAGAACTAGCAAATATTTATGTGAATATGAGAAAACAGTCTGAGTGTGGCTTTAAAATAAAAAAATAAAAAAATGTAGGCATTGAAATTAAACTCAGTTAGTTTTGCTTAACGACACTACTAGAGCACATTGATTTATTTATCATCGGCTATTGGATGTGAAACATTTGGTAATTTTAACATATAGTCTTAAAGAGGAAACCCGCTACATTTGTCCATTAGTAGCAAAGGATCTGTTGTATGCACCATCTCACAAACAGGATAGCACATACCACGACATTTGTTGTACCAGTCGTGGTGGACTGGATGGAACGAGAAATAACCCAATGGGCACACCGATGTTGATTGATCTTACACGTTTGAATAATTTTATTTGATGTACATCATTATTATGACGAATGTGCCATTTTGTCATTTATTTACTTATATTTTTTACAATGTACCTCATATGCCATTGAATTATAATACTGACTTAGTTAGGATTTTATATTGGGGAGGGGGCAACACACTATTAGTGGAAACACACACTATGGATGTACATTTATGTATGTATGTATTGATGTATGAATACCTACCTGTTACATACATAGACATTAACGCACTGGCGCAGGGGATAATTAAATCCTTTCTGGCCTCACAAATTGTCCCATGTCGTTGCTTGGACTCGAACCTGTGGCACCGAATCGCCTGCAAATTGCAAGACTAACCACGATGCGCTCTGAACTATTGAGGCATCATCCATAAAAAGTATGTATGTATTTTTGTATGTATTGATGTATGAATATCTATATATTGTATGTATGTCGAGGTTGACTATTACATACATAGATATTAACGCACTGGCACAGGGGATAATTAAATCCTTTCTGGCCTCAAAAATTGTCCCATGCCGTTACTGGGACTCGAACCTGTGGCACCGATTCGCCCGCAAATTGCAAGACTAACCACGATACGCTCTGAGCTATCGAAGCTTCCATAAAAAAGGAAGTTTCTTTAACTCAACCATATGCATGGGGCCTACAATCTACGCGGTCGATCCCGCTTACGTGCATGAAACAGTGGGCAGACCTGGCTCTGGCTAGTATGTATTGATGTATGAATATCTATATATTGTATGTATGTCGAGGTTGACTATTACATACATAGATATTAACGCACTGGCACAGGGGATAATTAAATCCTTTCTGGCCTCAAAAATTGTCCCATGCCGTTGCTGGGACTCGAACCTGTCGCACCGATTCGCCCGCAAATTGCAATACTAACCACGATACGCTCTGAGCTATCGAAGCTTCCATAAAAAAGGACGTTTCTTTAACTCAACCATATGCATGGGGCCTACAATCTACGCGGTCGATCCCGCTTACGTGCATGAAACAGTGGGCAGACCACGCACTGGCACAGGGGATAATTAAATCCTTTCTGGCCTCAAAAATTGTCCCATGCCGTTGCTGGGACTCGAACCTGTGGCACCGATTCGCCCGCAAATTGCAAGACTAACCACGATACGCTCTGAGCTATCGAAGCTTCCATAAAAAAGGAAGTTTCTTTAACTCAACCATATGCATGGGGCCTACAATCTACGCGGTCGATCCCGCTTACGTGCATGAAACAGTGGGCAGACCTGGCACTGGCTAGTATGTATTGATGTATGAATATCTATATATTGTATGTATGTCGAGGTTGACTATTACATACATAGATATTAACGCACTGGCACAGGGGATAATTAAATCCTTTCTGGCCTCAAAAATTGTCCCATGCCGTTGCTGGGACTCGAACCTGTGGCACCGATTCGCCCGCAAATTGCAAAACTAACCACGATACGCTCTGAGCTATCGAAGCTTCCATAAAAAAAGGAAGTTTCTTTAACTCAACCATATGCATGGGGCCTACAATCTACGCGGTCGATCCCGCTTACGTGCATGTAACAGTGGGCAGACCTGGCACTGGCCAGTATGTATTGATGTATGAATATCTATATATTGTATGTATGTCGAGGTTGACTATTACATACATAGATATTAACGCACTGGCACAGGGGATAATTAAATCCTTTCTGGCCTCAAAAATTGTCCCATGCCTTTGCTGGGACTCGAACCTTTGGCACCGATTCGCCCGAAAATTGCAAGACTAACCACGATACGCTCTGAGCTATCGAAGCTTCCATAAAAAAGGAAGTTTCTTTAACTCAACCATATGCATTGGGCCTACAATCTACGCGGTCGATCCCGCTTACGTGCATGAAACAGTGGGCAGACCTGGCACTGGCTAGTATGTATTGATGTATGAATATCTATATATTGTATGTATGTCGAGGTTGACTATTACATACATAGATATTAACGCACTGGCACAGGGGATAATTAAATCCTTTCTGGCCTCAAAAATTGTCCCATGCCGTTGCTGGGACTCGAACCTGTGGCACCGATTCGCCCGAAAATTGCAAGACTAACCACGATACGCTCTGAGCTATCGAAGCTTCCATAAAAAAGGAAGTTTCTTTAACTCAACCATATGCATGGGGCCTACAATCTACGCGGTCGATCCCGCTTACGTGCATGAAACAGTGGGCAGACCTGGCACTGGCTAGTATGTATTGATGTATGTATGTATGTATGTATGTATGTATGTATGTATGTATGTATGTATGTATGTATGTATGTATGTATGTATGTATGTATATATGTATGTATGTATGTTATGTTATGTTATGTTATGTATGTATATTGGGGGGGGGGGACAAACCACTATTGGGGGGCTAACCCAAACTATGTATGATTTTATAAAAAAGGTTGATTGGGGGGGGGGGGGTCATTGCCCCCGTACCCTCTCCCCTCCCCTCGCTATGCCACTGAATTACGGTCAGAGTGTAAATAAAGTTCAGTTCAGCTCAGGTACGTCCCTCCCTTCTTTCTTGCTTTTGTAAAATGCACTATTAAGGATTAAAATCGGACCGTATTACACTGCTTAGAAAGTATGTATTTGCACACCCGTTGCAGAACAAGCTGGCGGCTTTTTGATTTATAAAATATACACTGCACGTGCACAGCCCGGGACTGACGCACTGTGCAACGGGAACGAAGGAAATGTTTGATTTAACGACACACTCAACACATTTTATTCACGGTTATATGGCGTCAGACATAATATGGTTAAGGGCCACACATATATTGAGATAGGAAACCCGTTGTCGCCACTTCATGGGCTACTCTTTTCGATTAGCAGCAAGGGATCTTTTGTATGCACCACCTCACAGACAGGGAGATACATACCACGCCCGTTGACATGCCAGTCGTGGTGCACTGGCTGGAACGAGATGTCAGTGGTGGTGGTGGTGGTGGTGGTGGTGGTGGTGGTGGTAAACTATTGTTAAATATCCCGATGGATAGGTGCAGTATTTCACAAGACTACTTTGAAATAAATACTTATTTGAATTGGCTTTGATTAAGAAAGGAAATGTTTTATTTAACGACGCACTCAACACATTTTATTTACGGTTATATGGCGTCGGACATATGGTTAAGGACAACACAGATACTGAGAGAGGAAACCCGCTGTCGCCACTTCACGGGCTACTCTTTTCGATTAGCAGCAAGGGATTTTTTATATGCACCATCCTATAGACAGGATAGCACATACCACGGCCTTTGATGTACCAGTCGTGGTGCACTGGCTGGAACAAGAAATAGCCCAAATGGGCCCACCGACGGGGATCGATCTCACACCGACTGCGCATCAAGCGAGCGCTGTACCACTGGACTACGTCCCGCCCCTTGGCTTTGATGATGCAGCAGTTGCATATTTAAACACTAGTCCCCTAACTTTGAAGATCTTACACCAAAGACTTTAATGAAGTCCAGAATTTAACGTAATGCTATTTGAATGGCGTTGCCATGACGTTAAAGTCTGGACTTTATTAAAGTCTAGACTTTAAGGTTTATAAGCACGGGGCCAGGACCGTGCTTTACTGGCTAGTGAGAGAGAAGTGAGTGTAGGGGCCTTGCACCTACCCAATGAGTCATTACAAATCTAGGTGGGAGCCGGTATCGGTATGCGAACCAAGCACCTACCAGCCTTAAGTTAACCAGCGATATACAACCGATGCTGTTATACGTTTTTGAACCTTAATTGGATGTTTTATAAATCGGAGAAAGCTACTGCGTCAATGACAGGTTCGTCTTATGTTACCTGTTTTACTGCTGTCAAAATAAAGGAAATGAATACACTGTTTAATCAATCAACAGGTGTGAAACAGAGGACAACCATAAATCATACCTTGGATGAACGACAGTCGGCGATATGATGGAGTCTTGATATTATATCTCCAGACACATGTGTTCGAGACTAACTATAAAATTGTCTAGTTAGTTGTGCAATTTGTACTTTGAGTTAATTAATTTGACGTCTTTGTCTTCAGGGTGTATTCCACCAAATCAAATCATATAGACGACAATAATAACATATATGATTGTGGGTAAAACTGCTAAAATGTAGCATTTTAGTCGTTATATATACACCATAGATAACAATACTACCACTTCTCTCTCAGAAACAAAATGAGGAGTAAGCTACTCGTTTCGGACATAGCAGGAAGCATTAGCGTACGAAACAGGGGAGCGAGAGGGGGTCAACTTCTCCCCTAGTGCTGGAGTAAATTCGGAAAAAGCAATAGGGAATTATTATGTATTTACATCATTCTACCCGTAAAGGTAGTTGTAATCCATGTCATAGTGTGCAGTAATTCGTTTCTAATCCTATAGAACTGTTTGACAGTAATACTAATATGAATCAATGTTTGTTTCATTCGGGCAAAAAAAAAGAAGATTTGCCTCCCCCCCCCCTACAAAATGGGAGCCCGTACGCCTATGATAGGAAGCAAGCAGCCTTGACTCCCCCAAATTCTGCACACAATTTTGCATTTTGTTTACAGTTGAACCTCGCACATGTTTCAAGCACAATAGTAGCTGATACACTGGCATTCTAGTTGCCGAGGTAAAAGTAAAGTAAAGTTTGTTTTATTTAACGACGCCACTAGAGCACATTGGACGTCAAACACATGATCATTCTGACAATGTTTTTTTAGAGGAAATCCGCTGTTGCCACATAGGCTACTCTTTTACCACAGGCAGCAAGGGATCTTTTATTTGCGCTTCCCACAGGCACGATAGCACAAACCATGGCATTTGTTGAACCAGTTATGGATCACTGGTCGGTGCAAGTGGTTTACACCTACACATTGAGCCTTGCGGAGCACTCACTCAGGGTTTGGAGTCGGTATCTGGATTAAAAATCCCATGTCTCGACTGGGATCCGAACCCAGAACCTACCAGCCTGTAGACCGATGGTCTAACCACGACGCCACCGAGGCCGGTAGTTGACGAGGTGGGAAATAGCCTAGTGGTAAAGCGCTCGACTGATGTGCCGTCGGTTTAAGATCGATCCCCGCTGGTGGGCTCATTTGGGATATTTCTCGTTCCCTCCAGTGCACCACGACTGGTATATCAAAGGCCGTAGTATGTGCTGTCTTGTCTGTGGGATGGTGCATATAAAAGATCCCTTGTTACTTTAAAAAAAACTGTAGCGGGTTTCCTCTCTAAGACTATATGTCAAAATTACCTAAATGTTTGACATCTAACAGCCGATGATTATTAAACCAATGTGCTCTAGCGGTGTCGTTAAACAAAACAAATTTTAACCTTTTCTAGTTGAAAGTAAATCACGGGAATATACTAGCCAGATGAAACAATATTTCATGACAGCTATAAACCCTTTCACATTCGTCGCCAGTGGCAGGGCTGGAAGCATTAACTGTGCAATGTAAAGTGGGTGCACTTCGAACTTTGACCAGCTCAGATTCTGTTTGGTGAACAGTGCCTGCTAACTTCAGGTCTTTTTAAAAATAAGGCTATGTTGCTTCTGTGTATAAAGTTAACATAATCTTCAAATGACTATTAATCTATTTGGACATGTCACGTGTATGTAACGTGCATTTCTGGTTCCTCTTCATACATTACACCAAGGAGGGCCAGATGGATAAAATGAACCCAGAGTGCTGTTTAAAAAAGTCACGCCTACAAAAGTATTTATATCAAGGATCACAACATTTGTGGATATCTTTGTCAACAAGCTGCGGGAAATTTATAGGCAGCGTTTAAAAGTTATGCCCTTGTAGGCTAATGACAAGCAGTGCTTGGGTAATAGTTGGACATGAACCTAAGGTGGATATTATTGTTATTTGTAACATCCCAGATATTTAAAATAAGACTGTGCAACACTAAAAAAAAACTTTGTTCTGTTTCACGACTCCACTAGAGAACATCGATCATTAATCATCGGCTATTGGATGTCAAACATTTGAAAAGTTTGGCATATAGTCTTAGAGAGGAAACTCGCTACATTTTTCTATTAGACCAAAAGGATATTTTAAATGCACCACATACAGAATAGAACATACCACGGTCTTTGCTATACCAGTGGTGGTGTACTGGCTATGTGTAACACGTGATACTATTTCATACAACCATACAACCATACAACGATAAAACAATAAAACGATGGCAACGGCAGCAACAACAGCAACAACAACTTGTACTTTTAGAAATAAGCACATTTTTGCATCTAAGATACATACAATTTTGTAATGCTTTAAACCCTAGTTTATAAACACTGCAAAATATGTTTCACTATTAAAGCCATTTTTTGATAATTTAAATTAGAAGTACTTATATTTTGTTATTTAGATTTTTTTTTTTTTTTTTACACTTGACGTGTTTCTGGTTATCTAAGTTTTTGTAATGCCCCAAAATCCAATTTTTCATAATTCTAAAAACTTGCGTTCATCTGAGAAGTAATGGTTATAACTCTAGTTATTTTTAGATGGTATTTCCCTGTTTAAATATCACAGACTTTAGTTTCTCTTTGTTATGACCGTATCCAAATGTGTGTTGCAGTTTTGTAGGTAACTAAATTTAGTATCTATTTTTACTCTCTAAAACTGCACCTTTAAGGTCCTAGTCTGGCCATATATATCTGGTTAGATGTTAGTGAGAGAAAAGATTGTGTGGTGTAGTAGCCTTCAACCCCCTCAACTGAGATCAAGAAACTAATCATTCATGTAAGGGTGGAGCCGGTATATCACAAATAGTTTCCGCGAGGATTCCATTTATACTATTAATAGTGTGTTTGCAGCTATACATCTAACGTACAAATGAGTGATGAATGATTAAAAACATAAAGCTGTAAACTAAACGGTATCTATGTAGTGTGGTATTCTGTTAATTACAATGTGCTAAATGGTTTATGTACAGGGTGCTGAATTTCACTTTGCTAGACACTACACAGAATGTAAAACTAAGATAGAAATCCAAAACAGCGCGGTGATTTTTAACAATAAATAGTATGTACTGCTATTCGATTGCTGTATTTACTACTCCGCAATGTCATATAGTTCTCAAAGTGAACACGTACTTTTAATTTGATATAAGCGAAAGGGCACCCATTTCTGCAGGGAGGGGTTGGGGGGGGGGGGGGGGGGGTGCAGACTGTTTTTTGCTCGGAACGAAACTGCTCGAACCTGGTTAACAACGTTTATTCATATTTACTTGCATTACTATTATTACAGGTTTTATGATCCACTACGGATTTTTATAAGGATTACAATTTATATTGTGAGCAAAATTATGGAAAAACCTAGAGTGAAGCCATCTTATTTTGTCTGAACATTTCCATCATCGTTTTTGCTCGAATTCGTACCTACCTACCCCCACAACCCACCGTCTTGTACTCTTAAATGGTAGTACTCCACCAAATAGCATCTCCGTTGATGCAAAGTTTGAAGTGACCCGAACTTTTAATTGAGGAGTTAATGCCATTGGTGATAAATATGACATTGGTTGTTTGCATAAAGTATAGTTTTATTTAGGCAATAAATACATGCAGTTTTATTTTATGTAGTATCAGTTTGTCAGGTACACTTGTGCTTGAAACATACAGGGGGTATCTGTAAACCTAAGCACTACCACTTTGTGCGGAATTGACGGTGGTTGTAACAAGATCCTGTTATCTCGAAAATGAGCCATGAAAGGTGTCACTTTATTCAGTTATTACTTTGGGTTAGGTGTTGCATTATTCATACCTATGGTCATATTTTAGATGATACGTTTGCATATAGTAGTTCCAGACCAATATCTTAATACTGTAACGTATAGGATTTTATTTGTTATATACAAAAGTAGCACACGCTTTGTTTAACGACAACACTAGAGCATTTCGATTTATTAATCATCGGCTACTGGATGTCAAACATTTGGTAATTCAGACATATATTCTTAGAGAGGAAACCCGTTACATTTTTCTATTAAAGTCAGGTCATAGGTTTTAACGTGCACATTCAGAACAAGCCGTTGTAGTACAAGCCTGTCACCGGCTACTACGTCTAATTCTGTTTCTATTAGTAGCAAGGCATCTCTTATATGCACCATCCCACAGGCAGAATAGCACATACCACGGCCTTTGATACACCAGTCGTGGTGCACTGGCTGGGTCCAGTGAACAGAACACACTTTTTTAAACTCTAAAACCGGCGAATCTGATTGAAATCATTTCCAGTGGTCAATATCTATTACTAGTAGAGCTGATTTCAATCAGATTTTAAAGCCGGGATCACATATTTCTGCGATTCAGTCGTACAATAAGATTTAATGTCGGACGTTGATGCCTTCGGAGCAGTCCTCGATTCCGTTGAGAGTGCTTATAATATATCTGCAATAGTTGCGCGCAAATCTCTTTTCCCGCCGATGGCCGACATTTTGATTTTCTCAGCGCAACATTTATGTTTTTAGTTGGTAGATTCATCGAAAATATGGAATAATCTGCTCGTCATTTCAGGTAACCTTACGTTCAAAACGAGCACCGCTTACGTCGAATGTCTATGGATGGCCGCGCGGGTCATTTTCTCTTTACGAACTTTAAACGCTAATATCTCGTTTTAAATGGCAAATAAATTCTTGCATCTTGTAATATTCGTAATCAGTAGGGTCAGAAGTAGTAGTTGCAGTATGAAATATGCATTGAACCATTACCGGCAAACTGACTTTGCTTAACAACTACGCTATTAACTACGCTACGTAGGCCTGTGAAGTCGGCCAGACAAATATCGTTCGCGGAATCATATCTCTACGATGCCGATTTCATCGTGCGACGTTGGAGTTGTCCCATTCGACATCTCATACTTTTAAACCCGTTTGCTTAAATAACTAACTGCGCTGCCATCTTCATTTTGTTATATTATACACAGGGGCGGGATTTAGCTCATTCGGTTGAGTGTTGGCTTGCGTCGCTGTATCGAACAACCTCAGAGAAATCATTCAGCTGATCGGGGTTTTTCTCGTTCCAACGAGAGCACCACAACTGGTCAAAGGTCAAAGGTCGTGGTATGTGCTTACCTGTCTGCAGGAAAGGGTATAAAAAAGATCCCTTGCTGCATTAGAAAACATGCAGCGGGTTTTCTCTGATGACCACGTGTCAGAATTATCAAATATTTGACATCTAATAACCGATAATTAATTAATTAATCAGTGTGCTACAGTGGTGTCGTTAAACAAAACAAATTTTAAAACTTTATTATATATAGTATATAGTACATGTATATTATAGTATATTCCTCAAATGACAGGGGCGAGATGTATCCCAGTGGTATAGCGCTCGTCTAATGCACCATTGGTCTAGGAATGATCCCCGTCGGTGGGACAGGCCCATTGGACCATTTCTCTTTCCAGCAAGTGCCCCACGACTAATCTATCAATTGCCGTGTTGTGTGCTGTCCTGTCTGTGGGATGGTGCATAAAAGATCCCTTGCTATTAATGGAAACTAATGTTGCGGGTTTCCTCTCTAAGACGATATTTCAGAATTACCAAATGTTTAATAGCAAATAGCTGTTGATGATTAATAAATAAATGTGCTCTAACGGTGTCGTTAAACAAAACTACTTAATTTTTGTTTTCCTCAAATACCATCCAACGATGGCCCTGAGTGTAATAAAGCTCTGTTCTGTTCTGTTCTGTTCTCCTACTAATGTGCGTTTTTGGATGTTACATTTATGAGAGTTGTCTAGTGTATTATCTTTCATTAAACTATCACCTAAACGGATTTGCACACGTTTTCAAAAGAGCTTCAGTGTTGTTTCCTTGATGTTTAAACCTAGCATCATCAAAACCTGATAAAAGTAAATATTTTACCGGATGGGGTCATTTTAAAAAGAACCAGCACATTAAAATATGTCAGTATCTTGCCACATGCCATTTAATCTTTATGGCATGATTTTGAATTAAAATACGAGCTAGTGAGCGAAGTTGTACTTTCGTTATAACGGAAACTTATCTCAACGCGTATATATCGGCATAGTTGTTAAGCCGTCGAACTGAACACTGGAATGTCCTGGAGCTAGGTCAGTCGGTAGTTAAAGTTAAAGCTTGTTTTTGTTTAACGACACCACTAGAGCACATTAATTGGATGTCAAACATTTGTTAACTTTGACTTATAGTCTTTAGAGAGGAGTTGCAAGGGGTCGTTTATATGCACCCATAGACAGGATAGCACATACTACAGCCTTTGATATACCAGTCGTGGTGCTCTGGCTGGAACGAGAAATAGCCGAGTGGCTCCACTAACGGGGATCGATCCCAGACCGACCGTGCATCACATTGTGCTACGTCCCGCATGGTATGAGCTGTCCTATCCGTGTACAAGTGCATAAATAGTATTCCTTTAAGGTTTGCTGCTAATCGGTACATGCAGCCTCTTCGGGGTTTTCTCTCTCACTCTCAGCTGGGAACTGGTTTCAGTATTGTTCACTCTATAACAGAGACAGGCAACAAATCTGGCCTGTGGTACTACGATGGATGCCAAGCTGTGGGGCTCTGCTAAAGCTCTATGCCTGACAGCCCTTTTTGCGACTCTAACGGGACAAAGGATATAATACAACCAATCGAACGCTGAAGAAGAAGTTTATATTAAGTTAAAAGTTGAAGTTTCTTTTGTTTAACGACACCACTAGAGCACATCGATTTCTTAATCATCGGCTACTGAATGTCAAACATTTGGTAATTTTGACATCTAGTCTTAGAGAGGATATCCGCAACATTTTTCCATTGGTCATGATCAAAGGGTTTTATGTACGCATTCAGAGCAAACTGTTGTAGGGCACGCCTGTCATGGGAGCAGGTGTCGACTTCCGCTGGCTCCTCCGTTAAGGACAGGACTTTTAATTTTATATGCACCATCTGACAGACAGGATATCTCATATCACGGTCTTTGGTATACCAGTCGTGGTGCATTGGCTGGAGCGAAAAATAGCCCAATAGGTCCACCGATGGGGATCGATCCTAGTGTTTATATTAAGTGGCCAGCAGTGGTGGATTGTCATAACACTGCCTGAAACTTTTAATCGGTTTCGTGGGGTCCCGACAAATGTCTTTAAACTAAAAGTATACAATGAAACCTCTCAAAACCGGACACTCTGTAAACCCGAATTCCCTCTATACCGAACGTTTTTCGCGGCCCTTTTTTAAATATCTGTACATAAGAGAACCTCTCTAAATCGGATTCCTAAAAAACCGGACTTTTTACGTGGTCCCAAGGGTGTCCGGTTTAGAGGAGTTTCACTGTATATCACCCCTGCGCGTGCTGTAACCTCACCGTGGTGCAGGGGTGTAACATTCTCTTTGAGAATGGCCAATACAGCACAAATTGAAGTTTAGAGTAAAATTCGGTGTCCGTAAAATTCTGTGATATTTGTATTTGTATTTTTGCACAGTTCCTTACACTGTTTTTGTTTAAACCTTGAATTTTTATATTGATGTTGATCATCACTTTATTTATTTGCATTACCATAGTTTGACACCCAATAGCCGATGTATTTTTCGTGCTGGGGTGTCGTTAAACATTCATTCATTCATTCACTTTATTTATTTGCATTACCATAGTTTGACACCCAATAGCCGATGTATATTTCGTGCTGGGGTGTCGTTAAACATTCATTCATTCATTCATTCATTCTGTATATCACCGTATGTTAGACACTTAACAGACACTACTAACACATTGTTTCTCTTTCTACTTGCCACTGAAACAGTTTCTGTGTATAGCACTGAATTACCATAACATTAATTAATTTATAAACAATCGCCAAACAGACTTCCGTTTCTAACAACTCTGGGAATTGGCTGTTCCAGTCTCGACTTGATGACTGCTATCTTTACGACTTCCACGTGTCTAACCTCAACCCAGTGTAATTTGAAACTGCTTATTTAGCATATATCGCACACAGGGACAGATACAAGATTCCGTAGAAAGGTGGGACGCGACATGAAAGTGGGAGGTGAATGATGGTTCTAGGCGTGTTCTGACGTCAATTAATTTTTAGGAACAAAGAGCTAAGTGTTGACGTCAATACTATTAATTTTTATTTTATTATTATTAGGTTTTTTTTTTATAAACAAGGAGCAATGTTGGTAAGAGATATATCGCCGCCATAAGGAGTGGAGGGGGAGGTTCACACCCACTAAATACTCTCCTTAACTAAAGAGTCTTTGAAACGTTTTAATCGAATACTATAATGCTCAAGAGATGTTCGTCAATTATTGTGTTATGTTCGATATCAGATCGCTGTCCATCTACATTACCTTGAGGAAAAACATTACTTAATTGTGTATTCATCTGTCTGCCGGGCGTGACGTAGCCCAGTGGTAAACGTGTTAAAGCGATCGCCTGGCGTCGTACGTATGATTAAATTAAGAACCACACACAGAATGAGTGAGGAAACCCGCTGTCGCCACTTCATATCCTACTACTTTCGATCAGCAGCAAAGGAAGATGTATGCATACCATTTTACAAACGGCTCCAGTGCTCCACGGCCTTTGTTACACCAGCTGTGGAGCACTGGCTGGAGCGACAAATGGCCCAGTGGACCCACTGACGGGGTTCGATCCTAGACCGACCGCCCATCAGGCGAGCGCTTTACCACTGGGCTGCATCTCAGCTCCACACACAGTATAGTATTTACGTCCTGCCATGTTCAGGAAGGGATGCGGGAGAGGGTGAGGGTGTTCATCCGCGACATTTTTATTTTTAAAGAACCGAAAACGCGATTTCCTAGCACCTACAGAGCAAAACAGTAATGTTTAGTAGACTGTTTTTGGTTGTTTCAAAGGTTATTGGTTTCGTTTTTATACAATAGAATTAAAAAACAAAAGTCCAGAAAATCCAGTGTTTAACCATTCAACTTATGTTCTTGAGTAGCTGGAGGGAGGATGGTAATCTTTTCGTCGACTGTATTGGGGTTAGATATTCATGTAGGTTACTGTACTTTCAGAACAATGTACTGTTAAAAACAATTATATTCTCTGTCTAGAAAATGGTGGTGGATCCTGAGGTTTCTTTTCATGAGGTGGGGGGAGGGGCGGGACGTAGCCCAGTGGTACAGCGTCCGCTCAATGCGCGGTCGGTGGGGGATCGATCCCCATCGGTGGGCCCATTGAGCTATTTCTCGTTCCAGCCAGTGCACCACGACTGGTATATCAAAGGCCGTGGTATGTGCTACCCTGTCTGTGGGATGGTGCATATAAAAGATCCTTTGCTGCTTATCGAAAAGAGTAGCCCATGAAGTGGCGAAAGCGGGTTTCCTCTCTCAATATCTGTGTGGTCCTTAACCATATGTCTGACGCCATATAACCGTAAATAAAATGTGTTGAGTGCGTCGTTAAATAAAACATTTCATTCCTTCTTTTCATGGGGAGCTCTCGGTCGCAGTATCGATCGTCTGATCCCCCCCCCCCCCCAACCACTTTTTAATCACTGATCCAAAACTGATATATAAAAAACAATGCTACGTACTGCCCTGCCTATGATAAAGGGCATATAAAAGGCCCCAGGCTGTTTATTCTGCAGGTAGCTATATAGTTTATTTTCTTTTTCTCTTTTGACCAGGTGTCGAAACAAACATATTTTTGATGTTAAACACAAAATAGCCATGGTTTAAAATATGCTGAGGTGTTGTTTAAAAAACAAAACCCTACCCTACGATGTAACAAAGGCCGTGATATGTGCTATCCTGTCTGTGGGATGATGCATATAAAATTATTGTACTGTTCAAATAAAAGTAGCTGGTGGCAGCGGGTTTCCTCTTTCATTATGCGTGTGGTCCTTAATATAACCAAATGTCCGACGCCATATAACCGTAATTAAAATGTGTTGTGTTTATCATTCAATAAAACATTTCGTTCTTTCTATTTCCTTTTTTCTTTCTTTCTTTCTTTCTTTCTTTCTTTTTCGGTAAGTGCAATACAAACAAAAAATTCGGTCATGTTGTCGAGTCAATTGACACAGCTGAATTAATTTCTTTAAAAGTCAAGTCTCTAATAACTTGAACGTGATATTTTAAAAACTGCAGGTCATCGTAGAAGTACATCAGGAACACTGGACGTATTCTCACGATAAAAGGGCGATGACCCTTACTAGTAAATATCCTCGAGTACCTGTCTCGGAGAGTAAACAGACTAGGCTGAGCCATCCATTTACTGTATATGTATTACCAGTATCTATACATCATGTTTGTTCCTAGTTTAGCGGATTAGGACGGATCTAGAGATGATTGTGGGGGATGAACCGGCCTGGATGGCGTTGTGGTTAAGCCATCGGACGTAATGCTGGTAGGTACAGGGTTCGCAGCCCGGTACCGGCTCCCACTCAACTCAGTGGGTAGGTGTAAGGCAACTACACCATCTTCTCTCTCACTAACAATTAACAACAACACTGTCCTGGACAAACAGCCCAGATAGCTTAGGTGTGTGCCCAGGACAGCGTACTTGAAACTTAATTAGATATAAGCACGAAAATAAGTTGAACTGAAAGTGGGGGATGGGGTGTAATGCAATTTTTGTTTTAATGTTCCATAGCCACGGACAACTGTAAAAACATTCATTCATTTCAACTTATATATTCGTGCTGATATCCAAATAAGGTTCAAGCACGCTCTCCTGGGCACACACTGCAGCTACCTGGAAAATTCAACACACGGATACCCTCTTTTGTTTAGATGCAAACAGGGCAATAGGGTTCGGGACACGAGAGAGGTTACGCAAACACACTGTTACTGTTACGGATAGTGATAGGTCACCACTTACACATCGATTTGCATCCTGGTCTTTACGATTAAAAAGCCTGCTACACGTTTGTGCCAAATTTAATGACTAAATCCAATTATAGCCAACGATTAATAAATCAATGTGCTCTAGTGGTGTCTTTAAAAAAAAAAACTTCTTCGACTCTGTAAAGCTACAATGCATATTTAACTTCTTTTGTTATCGACTAACAGAGCCTTTTTAACGATTGTAATAACATATCAGTTATATGTTTCTGCATAAAATATCAGTGGCTGTATATTAAACGTGTTTCTGATCGTTCTAATATTTTTACTAGGTTAAATTTCATTTTATTTCCTAAAATATAATTTTTACTTACGAAATTATTTGAAGACAGAATCCAGTTTGGGCTTCTTACAAATATTAAGACGACCAGAAACACATTGAATATACAGACACTGATATTCTAAACAAGAAAATATATTTAATATGTAAGTTTAATCGTAGAAATATTTTATTAGTCGGAAACATCTTACAATGCAGCAAACTCGGAAATGTCCCTTTAAATTAATATATATATATATATATATATATATATATTATATATATATATATATATATATATATATATATATAGTTAGACAACTGTTATAAGTCCAAGGTTTGATTCGTAGAATCTGCCGAAGTGTTCCGAGCACTTTCTTCTCTGTCAAGGTAACTACCCATGCTCCAAAACAACCGAAATGAGCACCTGTTGTTGATTTGCTTGGGTGTCTCTACTAAATTAAGCGACACTAATGTAAGATAAACACGCGCTATGGAAATGTACATTAAATCGCATGTGCTCTAAATCAACCAGTATGTATTCATACATTAACTTTATGAACCTGTGTTCTGTAATAAATTATCTGACCTTGCTGTAATTTGGCATTTGTTGTAAGCTGAATTTAAGATAACACGTGGCCAACATGTTCAGAATTACCTTGAATACTTATATCAACCATATCAATACATAGGCTGTTCTCAATGTTTCTTCTGACACCAAATGTTTCTTACAGACCAGTTGGTGAGAACATCATTCGTTATTTATGATAACACATACTTGTTAACACATGTACGTGTGTTAACAATTTCAAGACATACGACTGGCTGCTCCTAGGTGATGACCAGGTCACCAATGCCATACATCCAATGAAAAACTACACGAGGGAAATTGATTAGACTGTGACGTATAGTTAACCTGACAATCATGAGTCTGTGACGCGTAAGTCAGCTACAAGTGCAAAGGGTTGTAAATATCTTTTAGTTGAAAAATATGTTAAAATTTGCTTAAAACCTGGTTTTTGAGGATATGTAAGAAATAGAATAATACATTCGTGTACGTTAGATACCATTTATTTCACATTTCGTTGTTTAAAAACGTATCAAATTCGCTTTCGCTCGTTAGATACATTATAAAACAATTCGTGAGATAAATGATATCTAATGGCCACTCATGTGTTATTCTCTATATGTTTTTGTGCGGGGGTGTCGTTAAACTTCCATTCATTAATTTTATTTTCCTTATTCTCTTTTCTTTCCTTTTTATTAATAACAACACTAGAGAACATTGATGTATTAATCATCGGCTACTGGATGTGACATATTCGGTATTTTTTTTACACAGAAGTCATAGAGAAAACCAGTTACATTTTTCCATTAGCAGCAAGGAATCTGCACTTTTCTACAGACATGACAGCACATACCACAGCCTTTGATGTACCAGTCCTGGGGCACTGGTTGGGACGGAAAATAAGAGAGAATGGGTCTATCGATCTTTATCATGCCCCTTCTTTTTTATTAATTTATAGATTAGACTGTAATATATTGATCTATTTTTATACATCTATTATTAACAGTGATATTTGCCAACCCGATTAATCGAAATGACTATCAGCTAGTCACAAAATGGAAACTTCTAAACTAAAATGGCTTCTTCTTCGTTGGCGTCTTTTTCTCTTCTTTTTTTCTCCCCCCCCCCCCTTTTGTGTGTGTGTGTGTGTGTGTGTGTGTGTGTGTGTGTGTGTGTGTGTGTGTGTGTGTGTGTGTGTGTCTGCCTCAGTCCCTATATTTACGGTTCTAACAAAAGTAATATAATCACACTCCTATCAATTTTCCCCAAATAGAATTTAGATTGAGGACATAAAAGTAATATAAATTTCTCCCTTCTTTTTTCTTTTCTTCTCTCCATCAAACCATACTCCTCTATGAACGTACATGAACAAACTGATTAATATGAGTTATTACGTTAATTCGTTACCCTGTATCTATATGTCTTCAAAACAAATGGAAGCGTCATTATCGGCATGTCATAAATACTCGCTGCCAGTCAGTCGATTGTTTTCGTTGAGATCAATAATGTAAGTGCCTTTTAACCAATAATCAAAAACTTTTAAAATGGTTTGAGTCTCTTCTCGAACATAAGAGAGAAAAAAAGAAGAGAATCGATCGAATAATCATTAAGAGAATTGCGTACACAGAGGAGCTTTGTAATAGGATAGCATCGATCAGTGATCTTTTACACAACGTACACTTGGAATAAATAAACTTCTGGTCAATGGAACTCGGAATTGCTGCCAAATCAAATGAGGACATAACATGTACAGTCAAAGCAACTAAAGCTAGAGTATCTGTTAATAGCTACGAAGTGTTTTTACGGAATTCTTTACTATTCTCCTAAATCGTCTAAAACATTCTAGAACAAATTGTCTTGTATTTAAACAAATCAAATGTCTTTAGGAGTATGTACATTATCGGACATTTTGGGGCTGAATATTATGTTCAGAGAGCTCGCCTTTGGATGGGTTGTATGGGGAAAACAAATTAAGGAGTAGCGCCGGAGAAATTTTAAGCGGTGGTGATGGTGGTCGTCGTGATTGTGGTGGTGGTGGTGATAGTGGTGGTGGGAGAAAGGGATAATATATATATACAAGACAATATAAGGGTCGGAGATTTATCAGACTTTTAAGATTTTTAATCATAAATGATGTTATGTGCATTAGAGAACATTTTGGGAGTGGATATAGTTCAGGGATAGATTATTTGCCTGAAGTGTGATGGAACATCATCGATTAACTCAAGGTTATCAAAGGACCGTTATTATGTAATAATACTATCCTATGAGAAGTGACTTTAGCATCCATCTCTCCCCTCTCTCTCTCTCTCTCTCTCTCTCTCTCTCTCTCTCTCTCTCTCTCTCTCTCTCTCTCTCTCTCTTCTCTCTCTCTCTCTCTCTCTCTCTCTCTCTCTCTCTCTCTCTCTCTCTCTCTCTCTCTCTCTCTCTCTCTCTCTCTCTCTCTCTCTCTCTCTCTCTCTCTCTCTCTCTCTCTCTCTCTCTCTCTCTCCTCTCTCTCTCTCTCTCTCTCTCTCTCTCTCTCTCTCTCTCTCTCTCTCTCTCTCTCTCTCTCTCTCTCTCTCTCTCTCCCCTCTCTCTCTCTCTCTTTCTCTCTCTCTCTCTCTCTCTCTCTCTCTCTCTCTCTCTCTCTCTCTCTCTCTCTCTCTCTCTCTCTCTCTCTCTCTCTCTCTTCTCTCTCTCTCTCTCTCTCTTCTCTCTCTCTCTCTCTCTCTCTCTCTCTCTTCCTCTCCTCTCTCTCTCTCTCTCTCTCTCTCTCTCTCTCTCTCTCTCTCTCTCTCTCTCTCTCTCTCTCTCTCTCTCTCTCTCTCTCTCTCTCTCTCTCTCTCTCTCTCTCTCTCTCTCTTTCTCTCAAATTTCCAATATTCCTTCCCTTTCCTTTCTGGAACAAACTGAATTTTGTTTTTCATTTTAATAAATGGGTGTAGGTACAAATGGGGTATTCCCCCTATTGCTCCAACAACCCTGAAATGCTTTTTAAAATATTTGTGGACTGTGCATCAATAATGTTATGGAATAAGTTAAAGGGACATTCCTGATTTTGCTACATTATAAGATGTTTCTGACTAATAAAATACTTCTACGATTAAACTTACATATTAAATATATTTTCTTGTTTAGAATATCAGTGTCTGTATATTTAATGTATTTCTGGTCGTCTTAATATTTGTAAGAAGCCCAAACTTGATTTTGTCTTCAAATAATTTCGTACGTACGAAAAAATATATTTTACGAAATAAAATGAAATTTAACCTAGTACAAATATTAGAACGATCAGAAACACGTTTAATATACAGCCACTAATATAATATGCAGAAAAATATATTTGATATGTAATTACAATCGTTAAAAAATCTCTGTTCGTCGATAACATCTTAAAAATTGCAGCAAACTCAGGAATGTCCCTTTAAAGGAATGACACATCAGCATAATCAGCAGTTATTAGGTTAATTGAAGCATTTGGTTTAGACAGCTATATAGACTATTTCCGAAAAGTACCAAGGGTTGTTTTATAGTTATTTTCTCTGATGAAAGGATGGAACATTACCGTAGCCTCGTTGATTTTATAGTGATAGAGCACTGTTTGTTAAGGAAAATAACCCAGTGGGTGGAAATAAAACCGTTTTACATGTATGTATATAAATATATGGGTTAAAAATTCATTAAATATATTTTTGAAACCTACCAAATTTGGCGTGTCAAAATGACAAACTATCAAATAATGGTAAAGGGTGCCTTTGTGGTTACTGATATCCAAGGCAAGATAATTTCTAAGCCCTTTTAATGTTTCAGTTTGGTGAAGAAAAAAAGATGAAACATTTCATTTGGCATTATTTAAAAGGAAGGTTAGCGTCTCTACCCTGTAAATCAGTTGCGAAATTCTGATGAACCCTAATAAATAAAGGGAATGATGGCTGAATTGGTTAGTTGCCCGATTTCCCTATGCCAAAAGCCATCATCTTTCGATCTGAAGTATGGAACTTTTATGTTGTTTGTAGTACTAATTTTAGTTTTTTATTTTAGATTAGCGGAATGACACTTCATTTGTGACTTTAAACTCTGAAGAAGTCAGACCGACGTCCACACCCATTGGTTCAGCCTTGATTTATATTAAACGGATATACCCTAGTTTCAACCCGTGAAAATTAACACTATGTTTAGTTAATCTACTAACCTGTAACACATTTGGATAAAGTTACAATTCAGTAAAACATGAGTCTGTGACTTTGAAATGGCGAAATACCCTCTAAAAATAGACTAAAACTCGACTCCATAACTGTTACTTCTCAGACGCACGTGCGTTTTAAAAAAAATGAGAAATGCATTTTGTGATGTTTAAAACACCAGGACGACCAAGAACAGTTCCAATGTACGGAAATTGATAATCTAAACAATAAAATCTAAGTAAAGTATGATTTAAGTTATCAAAACGGTTATAATAGTCAAAAATATGTGTTAGTGTTTAAAAACTAGGGTGTGTCCCTTTAACTGTGTGGACAGTAAAATTGCTGTAACTGTGCATTTCATCTGGTGGTAAAACGACAGAATATAGGTCACCTAGATAAGGGTTGGTGACCTTAATATTTAACTTTAAAGATTAATTTAAAACATTATTGATTTATTTGTCCCCTATAGATGTAAACATAATATGTATGATGTTACCAAAACATTGTACAATTACAGAAGATCTATAAATAGAATCAATACAAGTACAAGCTGTGGTGCGCCAGATGTTTTAGTCGAAATTAAGGTCAGAAAGATCGATGATCCAAGCATGGAAAGGAAACCGCTTTAAAGGTTAGGACCGACTTCATTAGACGAGTAGTCTAGCGGTTAAGCCATCGAACGTAAGGCTGGTAGGTATTGGGTTCGCATCCCGGTACCGGCTCCCGCCCAGAGCGAATTGAACGACTCAATGTGTAGTTGGGTGTAAGGCCACTACACCGACTTCGATTATCTCTCACTTACCACTAACATGTAATCACTAATTCAATGTGCTGGCCAGACAGTTCAGATTGCATAGTTGGGTGCCCAGGATAGCGTACTTTAACCTTAATTGGATGTAAGCACCAAAATAAATCTAATTGAATGAAAGGTTAGACCCACTTAGAGTTAGGACAGCGTGCTTTAACCTTAATTGGATATAAGCACCAACATAAATACCAATGAATGAAAGGTTAGACCCAGTTAGAGTTAGGACAGCGTGCTTTAACCTTAATTGGATGTAAGCACCAACATAAATATCAATGAATGAAAGGTTAGACCCAGTTAGAGTTAGGGCAGCGTGCTTTAACCTTAATTGGATGTAAGCACCAACATAAATATCAATAAATAAAAGGTTAGACCGAGTGAGATATGAGAACATTGCATCATAGCTCAAGGCAGTGTCCTCTAGTCCTGTTCTGTTTATATGTGAAAATATAATATAGGCAGGTCAGGGACAGAGGACACTCGAGCTAATTGCATCACATGTACATCCAGATGTTTGCTTTTGTTCTCCATTTCTGTATGTCTCGCGTGTGATAGTATTTTGACACCATTCCTTCATACTACACACTGGTCTAGCCAGGATTGTATATTGGTGAGCAACTGCATTGTTTACGAGTCGTGTTATGGAGCGATGGGCAAAAATAAAAGGTGGTGGGGGTAGAAAAGAGATGGGATTAGGTGACATGATCCCCATGTCCAACCCCCTGCTACACCAGGGATATCACAATCCGATATCGTTGCAATCATTCGTAGTTTGCCGCAAGGCTCAATGGGTAGGTGTAAACCACTTGCACCGACCAGTGATCCATAACTGGTTCAACAAAGGCCATGGTTTGTGCTATCCTGCCTGTTGGAAGCGCAAATAAAGGATCCCTTGCTGCTAATCGGAAGAGTAGCCCATGTAGTGGCGACAGTGGGTTTCCTCTCAAAATCTGTGTGGTCCTTAACGATATGTCTGACGCCATATAACCGTAAATAAAATGTGTTGAGTGCGTCGTTAAATAAAACATTTCTTCTTTTTTTCTTTCATTCGTCGTTTGTGGCCTCGTTCTGACATATATCACATGCAACACAAACAAAAAGCCGTGGTCATAATAATGATAACGCGAAAACGCGACTTGGTACGATTTAGTCGACTTACAAGGGCGCTCGTTGTTTTTTCTCTTTTTCTTTTTAAATATTAAAATACATTATTTTAAGAAATGTATTTTTGCTAACAGCACTGAGTGTTCAAACTGGACCTAAAATCACTACTACTTTGGAAAGAAAGAAAGAAAGAAATGTTTTATTTAACGACGCACTCAACACATCTTATTTACGGTTATATGGCGTCAGACATATGGTTAAGGACCACACAGATTTTGAGAGGAAACCCGCTGTCGCCACTACATGGGCTACTCTTTCCGATTAGCAGCAAGGGATCTTTTATTTGCGCTTCCCACAGGCAGGATAGCACAAACCATGGCCTTTGTTGAACCAGTTATGGATCACTGGTCGGTGCAAGTGTTTTACACCTACCCATTGAGCCTTGCGGAGTACTCACTCAGGGTTTGGAGTCGGTATCTGGATTAAAAATCCCATGCCTCGACTGGGATCCGAACCCAGTACCTACCAGCCTGTAGACCGATGGTCTACCACGACACCACCGAGGCCGATCACTTCCACTTTTATGAATTTGGGCACAAAGTCTTCAGCCAAGTTCAGTTATCAGTTTGTCAAACCAAACAAAATGTAACAAATTTAAGGGTCTTTAAATAATTGTATTAAATTTATTTTCGAATTAGCTTTTCGGCGATTTGGTGAACGGCAGCTAAAATTCAGAACAGCATATTTTGGAGTAGGTGGTGGTGGTGGGGGGGGGGGGGGGAGGGGGGATGATTGAGAATTAAAAAAACAAAATAAAAGTAAAAATAAAACAAAACAAAACCCACCCAGAATATCAGCATAGATTGACCACAAAGGTGGGGTTTATAAACATTTAAGTTCCACATTTGGTGTCTTTTGCAGACGAGCAATTAAAATATATTATTCTTATTATCAATAGCTTTCTAGTGTTTCCATTTGAATATAGCAGAGCAAAGACCAAACACGAAAAAGGAAGATATTTGCAAGCGTATTCGGCCTTCGCTCCTCCAAGTTAGACGAATGTCATGAAGGGACTATTTTTTCCAGGCGGTGATTATGAACATTAAGGAGAAGTGTGTCTTTTGTTGCGGACGCTGTGTACATACGCCGACCATATGGCATTCGTTACTGTTAGCAGTCTTGTTTCCTAGCAACTGCTGGAAAACCTTGGGTAAACAGTAGTAACCTTGCCCTGACCTGACCGTGATCTGGAATCGTCGCGGGTTTTTTCTGGAGAACTATGATTGCCATCTTTCCGGCGAGTAGTGGTTTCCAAGTGACACCTCATCACATCACTCAGTCGAGAGCCGTTACGCGACTTTCACTGTTTCGGGTCATAAAACCAAGATACTGGGGCCTTTTTCACAAAAAGATCGTAAGTTAAAAAAGTTTACGTCTGCGACTAGCAATTATTCAGGTCATACGTTTACACGTGTTTGGCAACGATTCCACGCAGAAACTTACAACATTATGGAAGATGGAGCATTTTAGGGTGTATACTACCAAATCAAATCCCATAGACGACAATAGTAACATATGTGGCTAAAACTCCTACCTGCAACGTATCAACCGACATAAACGCCACGGATATAAATACTACCACCCCTTACACTTAAAGTGAATCAGAAAAAAATGGGGGTCAAGCTGCTCGTTTCTGAGATAACGGGTAGCGTCTATGACTACCCTAGTTTCGCACAAAATTCGAGTACTTTTTTTCACAGGTACCCCATACATGTTTCAAGCACAAGGCTACTTGACACATTGGTACTAGATGAAATAAACTTGCACATTTTTTTTACCCAGATGAAACTATTATTTTTCACAACCAACACACTCACATTTATAACCAATCACAGGACTTGTGGTGTTCACTTCTCTATCAAAAGTTGGGTGCACCTCGAACTTTGACCCAGCCGGAAGTTATTTGGTTTAGTACTACCTATAAAGACCAAAGAAAATTAAATGTTTGCACTTCAAACTACGTTAGTTGTACTGTTAAGAGTAATAAGAATTGTGGTTTAGTCGTAGATTTATGTTTACGTGCAAAACTAGGCTTACGATGCTTTGTGAAATTGGGCCCAGTTCGTAGGAACCGGGGAAGGGGGTAGGGCGGGCTGTCTGTGCCCCCCCCCCCCCTTCTCCGCTCGTGGACGAAATATACGGGGTTTTGCGGTTTGTTTGTTGTTGTTGTTGTTTTTTTGGTGGGGGTGTTCTACTCTATGCAATTAAGATAAAAATGCGGCGATTACACCCCACTAGAGACTATGTTCCCCTCCACTAGAGACTGTGTCCCCATCCAGTTATCGCTCCTACGGGCATGCGATATAGAGCATGGGAGAAGAAACCCGCCACATAGCCAACCTTATTATATATCAATAATAAAGAGAAAATGTATGCTAGTATATACACCGGCATGATTTAGTACATACTAAACAAGATGTCGACCAAAATGTAATCAAGAAGCAAACGCTGTTTAACAAAGATATGTGTTGGTGGATAGTCACGGATTCTGAAGGAAGGAAATGTTTTATTTAACGACGCACTCAACACATTTTATTTACGGTTATATGGCGTCAGACATATGGTTAAGGACCATAAATATATTGAGAGAGGAAACCCGCTGTCGCCACTTCATGGCATACTCTTTTCGATTAGCAGCAAGGGATCTTTTATATGCACCATCCCACAGACAGGATAGTACATACCACAGCTTTTGTTACACCAGTTGTGGAGTACTAGCTGGAACAAGAAATAGCCTAATGGGCATGAATTCTGAATGTCATGCTGGGAAAAAAAAGCTAGTTTCTGTCAGCGTGTCACAGTCAGCAGACGTCTGCAAGACACGAGGACTGTCTTCTTTGGACAAGGGAGGATTGCCAGCGTGTAGACATCGTGTCAGTTACATCTGTTTTAGCAACAATATTGTATTTTATAATAAACACATAATGTCTTATGTTTTACTTAGAAGTTAGCACCATTTGATTTTAAATATTTTATCATTTTAAATGTTTGGATGCTGTCCTTTTTACCTTTTTAACACATATTTACATTCCATGATTTATGTATAGCGTGTGACACTATAATACAATATTTCTTCTTCTTCTTCTCTTCTGTTTTAATTGTTTTAATATTGAGATTACACTCATTACATAATGTATGTAATTATCTTAAGTCACTATTTCGACGATCACCTGACTCAACAAAATAACACAATTATAGTTGATTCTTAATCTGACGCTGCCACAGTGAGCTAGGAAACCAAGACTGTAACGTTGATACATGTGTATTGCTATGGCTTGCCCTAGCTGCATATTAATATGTGTTACTGATGATGACGTTAAGCCATCGGCTGGTAGGTCCAGGGCTCGCAGTCCGGTACCGGCTCCCACCCAGAGCGAGTTTCAACGACTCATTGGGTACCCTCTCCTCTCTCTCTCTCTCTCTCTCTCTCTCTCTCTCTCTCTCTCTCTCTCTCTCTCTCTCTCTCTCTCTCTCTCACTAACAACTAGCCCACTGTCCTGTAAAGACAGCCCAGATAGCTGATGTGTGTACCCAGGATAGCGTGCTTGAACGTTAATTGGATATAAACATAAATATGTCGAAATGAAATGAATGAAATAATATTTGTTTATATTTGAATTTTTGGACTTGCATATACATGTATACCTATTGTTTTAAGAAAATATTTATTGTATGTAATCGTAATAGAATTTTTAGAAGAGATCCTTTAGGTATGGACGCTATTTGACATATATACCCTTTGTTGTAAGGAAATATGTACACTATGTTACTGCTGAACGGTCTGTGAGTGTACATTAGTGTATATATGTATATGTTGCTATGTGCTCTGGGATATATTTCTCATTGGATTAAAAAGTATGTATTGTTTAACGACACTACTAGATCACATTGATTCATTAATCATCGGCTATTACATGTCAAACATTTGGTAATTTAATCTTAGAGAGGAAACCCGCTACATTATTTCCATTAGTAGCAAGGGATATTTTACGTGCACCAGTCCACATATAGGATAACACATACCTCATCCATTGATATGCCAGTTGTGGTGCATTAGCTGGAACTAGAAATAGCCCACCATTGACGGGGATCGATCCTAGACATACCGCGCATCAGGCGAGCGCTACATACCACTGGACTACACCCCGCCTACTTCTCGTTGGAATACGTATGTTATTTATTCCTTACAGAATATTTTATTCCAATTTTGTAAATTATCTGCATAATAACTATCCACGTTGGAGCTGAAATAACAACATCTAACCAAACGCGGACTTTTTGTTATTATTTGTGTTCAAAATACGAGGTCAATTATCGCATGAGCATGTCGAAAGTTAAGGATAAAGATGATATCCCCACTCTAAAAATAATCAATTAAATGACGTAGGTGATTGGCTTTATCCTGTTTTTAAGCCTCACGAAGTTCCCCGTTCAAGAACTGTATCCAGTCTAATGTGAGATTACATTCACAAGATAAAGTAGACCGAATATATCTGTCTCCGTAAAAACGGGCGGGACGTAGCCCAGTAGTAAAGCGCTCGCTTGATGCGCGGTCTGTTTGGGATCGATCCCCGTCGGTGGGCCCATTGGGCTATTTCTCGTTCCAGCACTACTACTGGTATATAAAAGGCCGTGGTATGTGCTCTCCTGTTTGGCGGATGGTGCATATAAACGATCCCTTGCTACTAATAAAAAAAAAATAGAGCGGGTTTTCTCTCTAACAAACATTTAATGACCAAATCCAATTATAGCCGATGATTAATAAGCCAATGTGCTCTAGTGGTGTCTTTAAACAAAACAAACTTCTTCGTCTCTGTAAAGCTACATTTCATATTTAACTTCTTTTTTTAAAGGGACATTCCTGAGTTTGCTGCAACTTTTAAGATGTTATCGACTAACAGCCTTTTTAACGATTGTAATAACATATCAGTTATATGTTTCTGCATAAAATATCATTGTCTGTATATTAAACGTGTTTCTGATCGTTCTAATATTTTTACTAGGTTAAATTTCATTTTATTTCCTAAAATATAATTTTTTCGTACGTACGAAATTATTTGAAGACAGAATCCAGTTTGGGCTTCTTACAAATATTAAGACGACCAGAAACACATTGAATATACAGACACTGATATTCTAAATAAGAAAATATATATAATATGGAAGTTTAATCGTAGAAATATTTTATTAGTCGGAAACATCTTACATTGCAGCAAACTCAGGAATGTCCTTTTAAGGATAACGCCCATAACTACTTATTCTTTATGTAAAATGAAGAAATATGATTTTATTTCATTGAAAAACATGTAATTATTCAAATAAGAACTTTAAAGGCACGTACATAGGTGCACATAAATCAATAAAAGATGTGCATGTTTACAACAAAATAAATGACTCAAACAATGTACGTTAATTAAACAATAAACGAAGCGTATGTTAAGTCAGTATTAAATGAAATACGTTAATTAAATTAAACAATATAAAGACGTGTAGGCCTACGTTAATTAAACGACAAGGATGTTTACAATTTACGTTACTTTCACAAAACAACAAAACTAATTAATAAAAATAAGTGTACTTTAAATGACAATGTGTGTTAATTAAATAAAAGATGTATATGTTAATAGAAGATCATATGTATGTTAAATCATGTACATCAACCAATTTTTATATGCTAATTAAACTATAAAAATGTGTGCGTTAAAGGGACTCTCCTAAGTTTCAAGCCATTGTAAGTTGTTTCCGAGTCGTTTTGGCTACCAGTGTTTGTATATCTAAAGTGTTTGCGGTTATGTGATAAAGTTGTGTGCTCAGTAATTTTTCATTTTATTTCATGATATTTTTTTTCATACGTACAAAATTATTGGAAGGTAAAATTCGGTATGTGCTACTTACTACAAACATGAGAACAACAAACAGATATCTTTCATAAGAAATTTTAGTCATCTAAAACTGTTTCGGATGTTGTAAACATGTAGTAACAACGGCAGTAAACTTTAAGAAAACATGTACGAATCACGTAATTTTAAAAAATGTATACATTAATCAAACAATAAAAGTTGAGTATGTTAATACAATAAAATACGTTCATCAAACCATTAAAAACAAAAGTGCACTGTATGCAAAACTAAAAAAACAAAACAAAAAAAACACACAAAAAAAACAACAAGAAAAACAACATTTAAAATGTGTACAATATTAAATGGATTAAGCGATGTATTTGTTCTTCCCAACCCAATTATTACATCGTGTTTTAATAACAGAGGTAGGATTAGTAGATACTAGTAATAAAATCATTTAAGCATTAACGTTCAGGTAACGGATGCGCTCTATTAACCAGTCATTTCGTCTACTATTGTAAATTATATATAAACATCATCGGCTAACGGTAAACCCACTCACCCGTAAACATCGATGGACATAAAACGTTTAAGATAATGGTAGTCGTAAAGGCGGTTACTTAGGGCCATTAGTGTAAAACATTAGTCTACTGATTTAGAAAATCATTCAATACTTACGCTATTTGGGTACATTAGCGGCAACGGCAACACAAGCAGTGGCACAAGTATTGCCATCCATAGCGTCTTGCAGTCCAGTATTCTACGCAAGGTGTACTTCACAGACATGTTCCTCGATTTGACTGGCCGCACGAATTTTTTTTACCAAGGTTGTTGAAACCACAAAACAGTTATTAAGCCCCGAATGAAACCACAAAACAAAAGAGTATTAAGTTCCAAGAAATATTTTCCACATATGTGAGAACTACTGCATACAAATGTAATTACTCCAGAACGATTATTTATAAACAAGAAGCAATCATCGTCTGCCCCGTGGAATATTTGGTCACTGTCACTGTTTATATAAACTATAAACAGCTTCTCCCGCCGAATGCTCGTCCAGTTCCTCGGACGTTAGTAACAATGGACTTAAATTTCCTATTTTCCGATTCTTATCACAGCGCCAAGTTCTGGATGTGGGAGATTTTTGAAGACTAGTAATATTATCTGTTATATGAGAGATCTATGGATCGTGGACATATATACTATAACTGTGACGCTATCCCAGTCTTGCGTGTCCCCGTTGTCTGCTGTAGATATTCCCACACACACAACAAAACAAAAAACTATGTCACATTATCCGTTCTGCGCGCCTCCGAACCACAAAAGCGTGTCAGTAGACTAACCCCTTGTTGTAGACTGTCAGAAACATACGAGGAGGGGATGGAGGGGGGCGGGGGAGGGGCAGGGGGAGGCAGCTGTAAATATTATGTATGCATAGGGAAAAATGAACAGCTGTGCCTGAGTCTCTGGCTGTAGTTCGTGTTAAGTGTAAGGTTATACTAGTAGTTTTAAAAACGTGGCCTGTGACCGAATTGCTTCCACAAGTGTTATGAGATATTGAGAATACTCGGACCAATAACTATGGTGGCTGGTTTGTGCCATGTCGCGTTTTCATGAATAGGTCGATAGGCCTGTCATGCAGAAACCCACTTAACGCGCCATTTAAGAATTATAATTAATTATAAAGTTGAACATAGCTCTGTTAGGCGTTGGAAGATCCCAGCAACTGGTGGGGCCAGTAATATAGTAATTTGCTTTTCAGATGGTGGTGTAGGCGGTGTAGGTGGTGCGGGAGTGTTGGTGTGGGGTGTATAAT
This sequence comes from Gigantopelta aegis, assembly GCF_016097555.1. NCBI lineage: Eukaryota > Metazoa > Mollusca > Gastropoda > Neomphalida > Peltospiridae > Gigantopelta > Gigantopelta aegis. The sequence goes on from NC_054701.1 coordinate 38,529,601, forward strand.
CTCCAGAGCTGAGGGTAGTGCTCCCTGCTTATTCCTCCGATTCCGGCGTCCCTTGTATATATTATTTTATATACTATGAGATGGCTTATGTATATTTAACTGTATGCAGTCAAACCTGTCTTAAGCGGTCACCCAAGGGGGTAGAGAAAAATGGCCGGTTAAGACAGGTGACCGCTGATTACAGGTTGCTACATGTATGTAGTCTTTAAAATGTATGTTGTTGTTTCTTTCTTTTACTATCTGTACTGCTAATTAATGGTTGTGTGGTCCATAGTTGACTATAAATCAACGTTCGACATGTCGCTTCCTTCAACAATAATGCGCAACTGGAATTTGTTAATTTAACCGCTCTCGACAAGTTTGTGTTCGTTTTTCCATTTAATTATTTAATTACTACTTCATGCGGTGTATAATCATAATGAATGAATCTACAAACGTCAAGGTTAGCCTACCCAGGGACAATTGGTCATACTTTCTTAATTGATATACAGTAGAGGTATCGGGACTGAATGGGTACCAGGATTCCTGAAGGTGTGAAGATCGCTTATTTTCTGCACCTGTTGTTAAAATATTCCTTTCATCTAAGAGTCAACATTTACTGTGTCAGCTTAATACAGGTATTTTAACGCTTTGGGATCCGATTTAGACAAGTGACCGCTTATTGCGAGTGCATTTACATTAAAAATGGTTTGGGAGGGACAAAAGTAGCCGCTTACGGCAGGTGACCGCTGATTACAGGTGGCCACTAGGACAGGTTTTACTGTATATCTTAATGTTTTATTTACATCAGGAACCCAACACTGTAAATATTCTAAATAACTGTATTATTTTGGGTTGTTTTCTTTATTTGTCTTTTAGATACTTTTAGCGAACAGTCCCTCATAACTCAGTATAGAGTGGCTCATTACATTGTTATAATGTATATTGCTTGTATGTACATGTATATGCTGCATTTTACTCTATTGTAATGAGGTGAAACTTTAATCAATTATCTGCCTATCTCTTTGCAGAAAACAGGTTTATTACTGTGGAAGTTTACAAACTGTATACACATTTAATGAAATGAAAACCACATTTGAAATATGGCCCATATTGTTACATAATAACAGTATTAATTAAAATACAGCGGTCCAACTTTAAAATGTGTAAATCATTGGATCTAAAGTAGAAAATGCCAGTAGCTTGTGTGGTCTCTGAATTATATGTTGTTGGGGTTTTTTTATTCACAAGGCGATATTCCACATTATCTTAGTGATCAATTTAAAGACACTTTATTGGCTACCCCTTTGTGATGGCCGTTAACTGAAATTAATACTATCGAAACAGAAATCTACTAATGAAACGTAAATTAACTATACAAACACATACGACGTAGATACATTTTAGTTGGGGTAACATCTTTCAGTTATGTTACCAGGAGTCACCGTTAGTACATAATGTTATTTGTAATTCCTTATTTTATTTTATTTAGTATACAATAATCAGTTTCATGTACTTTCTTTTTCTCTGGGGTGTCGTTAGACATTCATTAAACCATTCTTATTAGTTATCTATACATATTCAAATGTCTATAAACGTTGATCTTCAGAAATAGAGATGGTAATTGTGTGTGTGTGTGTGTGTGTGTGTCTCTCTCTCTCTCTCTCTCTCTCTCTCTCTCTCTCTCTCTCTCTCTCTCTCTCTCTCTCTCTCTCTCTCTCTCTCTCTCTCTCTCTCTCTCTCTCTCTATCACCAGGTCTTTCAGATCGTGCAAATGTTTGTCTGCTAGATGTCCATATCACACACATAAAATACATTGTACAAATAGAGTAGCGGTGACCAAGATTAATTACTTTATACACAACTTAGTCGGAGACGACACTTTGGGTTGTATCATTCTCGCTATAATACTCCATCACCTAGATTTGTCGCATTATTTGTGGCGTTGCTCTATTCCAAAGCGACAATAGATAGACAGAAATGTTTTATTTAACTCCACACATTTTATATAATTTGGAGTCGGACTACCACTTCATGAGCTACGTTTTTTAATTACCAGCTGTGACGGAACATGCTCTTAATTTGTTTTCGCCTGTGGCGATATTAATTGTTTTAGAGGGCCGTGTGCAGTTCCAAATGCACTTAGCCCAGGTGGGCAACTTGTTACGTGATACCTTTGCGCGACGGTCATCGAGCTGTACTTCTAATACACACCCAGCCCAGATGCGGAGCCTTGTGGCCAGTAGTTACGTAATACCTCCGCGAGTGCGGTTTTTTACAACCGTGATTTGGCGACTTGGCGTCATTGAGTCTGGCGATCTAAGAGAAGAAATATGCCGTCTTGGTCGCTGTGGAATTCAGATGATACGTGAGGTACCGCCTTGTACCCCCAGGCGATATTCGCTGTCTCTGAGAGTTTTGAATAAATAGCTAGGATTTTAGAGATATCAGTGAGAAACATTTGGAGGTATCTAGGGGAACGGTCGTCGTCCACTGAACGATCTATATTAGTTCAGACGGGACTTTGGTAAATATATATTTTCTGCTCTGTGTATAACCTTGATGTGATTGATGTGACTTTTAAATATTTTAATACTGTATTATACCATATTATTTTAGACGGTGCTGCCGGTCATCTGACGTACAGTAATCTGTAGGCTCACTGTCCTAAATAATTTATAAAAAGCTTAACCAGTATCCTAGAGGACCTATTAAACTGTAGGTTATTGTCTTTATTGTGATCGGTACCAGTATTAATTCTGTATTACAAGGTTATTGAATGAGTATTTAGGGTTAATATAAAAATTAACCAGTTAGGAATAGTGTGGTAATTCTTTATTAATTAAGTTCCCCTGGAAGCTCTTTCTCCATTATCGCACGTGTGTGTGTTAGCGTTTCTCAATTATCAACACGTGTCTGTTGTGTCACGGTGAAGTGATTAGCATATTGTGTAAACTAGACACCTAGAGATTAACTAATTAAGTGATCAGTTCCTGGTTGTTATTATTGTTGTTATTAATAACTACCTACTGCGGCAGTACATTGGTCTGCGTAGGTTAATACAGATTCCAAAGTGTATTGTGTTTTTGTTATGTTTTCTAGTGAACTAAACGTGCTATAATAATATATACTTTATATAAGATCTTATCTCTGATCATACCTAGACGAGCCACATTAGGGTATAACCGCCCGTTACAGAGAGATCTAATAGATATACAGTTAGGAGAGATATTTGGACAATCGTGTTTTATTCAGTTACGGGTATTATAGAATCCCCGTGACACCAGCAAAGGAGTTTGTTTTGTTTAAAGACAACACTAGAGCACATTGATTATTAATCATCGGCTATTGGATATCAAACATTTGGTTATTCTGACATATAGTCTTAGAGAGGAAATCCGCTACATTTTTCCATTAGTAGCAAGGAATTTTTTTTATGCACCATCCCACAGACACGATAGCACATACCACGGCCTTTGATATGCCAGTCGTGGTGCACTGGCTGGAACAAGAAATAGCCCAATGTGACCACCGACGGGGATCGATCCCAAACCGACCGCGCATCAAGAGAGCGCTTTACTACTGGGCTACGTCCCGCCCCCTAGCAGCGAAGGATTTTGTTTTTATATATACACTATCTCACAGACAGGAAAATACACGGCCTTTGTTATACAATCTATAGAGAACTGGCTAGAATGAGAAATAGCCCAATGGGCCTACCGAACCGGATCGATCCTAAATCGATCGCTAATTAGGCGATTGCTTTACCACTGGCCTACGTCTCGCCCCAGAAGGAGACAAAAGTGTGTTTTATTTAACGACACCACTAGATCAAATTGATTAATTAATCATCGGCTATTGGAAGTTAATCATTTGTTAATTTTGACGTTTAGATTTAGAGTGGAAACCCATTACATTTTTTCATTAGTAGCAAGGTTTTTTTATGCACCATGCCACAGACAGGTTGACATATACAACGGCTGTTGATATACCAGTCGTGGAACGAGAAATAGCCCAATGGGCCTACCAACGGGGATCGAATCGAATATAGTCCACAGAAGAAAAAATGAATTAAAAACTCCACGGCATTGCCGATTGCTGTGGGACATTGTAGGGGTTGTACTTAAAAAGTAACAAGAGCCAAAAAAACCCCCAAAAACAACAAAAAAAACGTCCTGGTACAAATCACCCACCATACATAATATATATTTAACATCTAGGTTTGTTCTTTATATAACTGGGTTGGCCTGGATATCAAAGTGAATAAACGATAATGGCCCACATTCGTATATGTGGTTTTGTAACTTACTACTGCTGTTGTAAACAATTATTCGGACATTAATACGGAATATTTTGGTTGGTTGGTTACACGGGCGTAATCGAGAGTAAGAGATGATAGTGTCCCGTGTTGAATGCCTTGGTCTATATATAAAACCCACAATACAAAATCCTGCTTATGCTTACGTGGAAAGTTTGTTTTGTTTAACGACACCACTAGAGCACATTGATTTATTAATCATCGATTATTGGATGTAAAACATTTGGTAATTTTGACAAATAGTCTTAGAGAGGAAACCCGCTACATTTTTCATTAATAGCAAGGAATATTTTGTATGCATCATCTCACAGACAGGATAGCACATAATATCACGGCCTTTGATAGACCAGTCGTGGTGCACTGGCTGCAATGAGAAACAGGCCAATGGGCATGCTTACATGGACGCACTCGGCCTAAAATTATTGAGGGAGGGGTATACACAACATAAAGACACGATCATATAGAGTCATTTTCGTTTCCGTTTAGACGGTCATTTTTGTGTTATCATGAAAGGGACAGTTGTTTGTTTATTTCTGTCAATTTGTATGTATATATATATATATATATATATATATATATATATATATATATATATATATATATATATCGTTTAACTGCTAAATGTCTACAGGGGCGAGACGTAGCCCAGTGGTAAAACGCTCGCTTGATACGCAGTCGGTTTGAGATCGATCCCCGTCAGTGGGCTCATTTGGCTATTTCTCGCTCCAGCCAGTGCACCAGGACTGGTACATCAAAGGCGGTGGTGTGTGCTATCCTGTCTATGGGATGGTGCATATAAAAGATCCCTTGCTGTTAATCGAAAAGAGTAGCCAGTGAAGTGGCGACAGCGGGTTTCCTCTCTCATTATCTGTATGGTCCTTAACCATATGTCTGACGCCATATAACCGTAAATAAAATGTGTTGAGTGCGTTGTTAAATAAACCATTTCCTTCCTAACTGAATGACTGGATATACAATAACATACGGCAGCAAATGTAGAGTGCTTTTAGTGGGTGAAAACAAAATAAAGATTCTGATTACCCGATATTTATGGGGTTTTTTACTTTTGTTTTGTTTTTCATTTATTATTATTTATTATTATTAGTTATTTTATACAGTGTGGTCATGGTGGCGTAGCCATCATATTTAACGCTGGTGGATACTCGGTTCGCATCCCGGTACCACCTACAGCACATACCATTTATATTACTCCTTGTTGTTAACCACAAACAGTTAATTTCTGTACTGAACAGAAAGTCTAGATAGTGTTTGGTTGGTAGGGTTTTTTTTGTTGCTGTTGCTGTTTGTTGTTTTGTTTTTTTTAATTTTGTTTTTGTTGTTGGTGTGGAGTTTTTTTTGTTATTGGTGGGTGGGGTTTTGGGTGGGTTTTTTGTTGTTGTTGTTGTTGTTGTTTTGCTGTTGTTATTGTTGTTGTTTTTAATGTAAAATTATCGTTAGTGCGTGCTGTTTTTTCTAATAGCTGTGGTTGGACAAGTCTGTACATGTTTTCTTTCTTGCTACAAACTATACTGATATTTTCATCACCTTGTTTGGTAATTTACTGGGGCGGCTTAGAAATAGGCCGACCATATGTCACCGCCGACTTATCTGTCCCGGAGAAATTCCAGAAGTCGCGTTGAACAGTCGTAAAATCTGGTTACAATTTATTCATGAATAGCTTCTGTTTACCGACACCCGACGTATTCGACCAACGGCTGAAAGACTGGGCACCGGTGACACCATAGGGGGTATAACAATGAACAGACATTTCGATCAACGGCTATTCAAGAAATCACCAAACTGGGCACAAGGGTCGAATTGTTCTACTGACTAGTCTGGGGGTGCAACTTGGAAAAACAAACAAAACACCAACAGTGTTTCAAAACAGCGGGTTTCCTCTCTCATTATCTGTGTGGTCCTTCACCATATTTTTGACGCCATATAACCGTAAATAAAATGTGTTGAGTGCGTCGTTAAATAAAACATTTTTTTCTTTCTTTCTTTCTTTCTTTCTTTCTATAAGCATTTTCAGTCGTTAAACACTGGATTGTAGCATGGGTGTTCGGGTCCTGGTTGCAGTGTCTAGGTGTTTGACTACTGCCAGTCGATGGAACACTCATATGTTGAGGTTTTAAATTTGTCATGTTTAGCAAGATGGGGTCTGTGTTTGATCGATCTTTGTTTCCCATCCACCATCAATCTCTCTCTCTCTCTCTCTCTCTCTCTCTCTCCATCTCTCTCTCTCTCTCTCTCTCTCTCTCTCTCTCTCTCTCTCTCTCTCTCTCTCTCTCTCTCTCTCTCTCTCTCTCTCTCTCTCTCTCTCTCTCTCTCTCTCTCTCTCTCTCTCTCACCCTCACCCGATATATATATATGAACACAGACAATACAACGTAACGAGCATTCATGAGTGTTCCATCGACTGGTACTAATCAAACATCTAAAAGGAGTGGGGTGCGCACTGCCAACACACCCTAATAAATCCGCGCCTGAGGTGGTGTTGGATTTGGGTGTTAGGCAACTCCGTTATGTTTCGTTCAGTTATTTATGCATTGGTTCATTCGTTCGTTTCTTTGTTTGTTATTTATTTTTGCATATTTTATCGATTGATTAACTGATTGATTGCTTGCTTGCTTGCTTGATTGATTGATTGATTGATTGACTGATTAGATGAGCCTTGACATAATTTTGTGGTATACTCCGTGAACGATTATTTTGCAATTAGCATCATTTGCTGGGGAATAGAGTATTTTAAAAGAGGTTTTAGGTTTTTGTCTTGGATGTGCTGAATGTTGCAAGATTAATACATGTACATATATTGTGGACGGTTGGAAATAACTAAACGATTTGTTCTTCACGAGCATTACACCCATCCCTTACCTCCAAGTGCTGTATTCATGGGACGGCCATGTAGGATTCGAGCGAAACATAAGTGCCGGAACAGACCATGACCTTTCCGATCAAACCGCGAACCGATCGAAATACGGTAGGTGGTTTGGGTTACTATTTCTGTTACGCACAAGTTGTTTGCTGAATAACGGTAGAGAAAAACAACGCTCTCCACTGGGAAGTATTTCTAGGCCACGCAGGTGTAGTTGGATGAGGACCGGTCCTAGCGGGGGGTTGGGGGAGGTAGGATTTGCCACCCACTTTCGTAAAATACGAAACGGTGTCCTTTGGGGTTTACAGGTGGATTTTTGTTTTCTGGAGACGTCTCTATATGGTGTGGGATTTGGGTGTTAGGCAATTCCAAAACATTATATTCGGCATCGCACACCATTTGTGTTAGAATAAATAATTAACCATGTTGAAGGTAGAATTTTCACTTTGATATATAGCATACTTTTAATGTGGTACATGATACAATATTTAATGTATAAAAAGTACCATTAAAAAGTTAATGGATATGCAATATACATAGGCCTGTTAAAGCGGTTCTCCACTGGCCCACACCATGGGCGTACATAGGATTTTGAAAAGGGGGGTTCCAAAATAGATTGCAGAGATATTGGGCATATATTTCTATGTTGAGTTTTGAAAAGGGGGGTTCCAAAATAGATTGCAGAGATATTGGGCATATATTTCTATGTTGAGTAAATATAATAATGTCAGATATCAATGCCAGATATATTAAATTATAAAAAAAGCGATTTCAGGGGGGGTTCGGTCGAACCCATCGAACCCCCCCTATGTACGCCCATGCACACTCTTCTACCAGAGACCATTTAAAACCATATATTTCTACCCCCTCCCCTAACATTTCTACATCTGCTTTTAAAATTATTTGATTAAGAACTTATTGGAACGACCGCTGTCCACTTCCTCTGGGAGAGAGAGAGAGAGAGAGAGAGAGAGAGAGAGAGAGAGAGAGAGAGAGAGAGAGAGAGAGAGAGAGAGAGAGAGAGAGAGAGAGAGAGAGAGAGAGAGAGAGAGAGAGAGAGAGAGAGACAGACAGACAGACAGACAGACAGACAGACAGACAGAGTGACAGAGACAGACATACATACAGACAGAGACTGAGAGAAATAGAGCCCGGGAGAGAGGTGGGATATTATGGCTTTCTAGTATAGTTTATAGTAACTACTCATACAATGGAATGGACTATCAAGACACTGTTACTAAAACGATTCTTTGAAATTGTCATAATCTAATAACCCATTACAAATACTTCCCAGCTTTGTTTTATTTTTCATGTATTAAAAGACAATCAATTGTAAGAGGGTTTTTTTGTTCAAATTCATAGGATTTAACAACAGATTGAGAGTCGTCTCAAGAGAGGAGTCCGAACATCCTTCTACGTAGGGCGGGAACTATAGCTCAGACGGTAGAGCGCTCGCCTAATGCTGGGAACAGACTACCAACCGTCATGACGTAGCTTGCCAACTCGTCGTTCTCACGACGTCCACAACTGTCTAGTTGCTAGTCTGAACGCTCTTACAACTCGATTCTCGTCGTATATAATTCCCACGACAGATTAGTCGTTATCTAAGCGCACCTATTGTAAGTAGTTGGGAGTGTGGGAATTTATAACTCAGCTGTTGAGTTGTCCAACTCCGTCGTGACAGTTGGTAGTCTGAGCCTAGCATAAGCTTGATAAAGGGTCGATTCCCCTCGGTTGGCCATTTCTCTGACTGAATCTACCCTCTCCCAACCAGTGACCCTCCACATGTATATCAAAGGCCGTAGTAGGCCTATGTGATGCCCTGTCTGTGAGAAGGAATTATACAATACCCCTTGCTACTAATGGAAAACGGTTTCTGGTTTCCTCTCAAGACTTATACGTGTCAGAATTACCAGATGTTTGACATTCAGTAGTCGGACAATTCATTGTGCTCTGTATAATACTGTTTTATTATTGGTGTCGTAATATCAGGCGCGTTTGCAGGGATTTCAGCGGTGGAGGGTCGACACTAACGAACGAATTTTATGGGGGAGGGGTAGCGTTGAGTTATGCTACCCCGGAAAATATTTTGAAAACAAAAGAGATAAAATTTGCTCGAGCGGGGGGGGGGGGGGGGGGGGGAGCTTTCGACCCACACAAAACTCTCCCCTGCACACGCGCCTGAAAACAACACACACGTAGTTCCTTCTGTCTATGTTATATTAATTCGCTTAAAGATACACATCACTATTAATTAATAATTACTACTCCATAAAATTCAATGAAAGTTCTATATCAAAAAATATTCTCTGAAAACAAATTACCACAATATCGAGAGGACTACGTAACTGCTAGTTTTAGTAGTCCATGGGCCAGAGCCAAAATTGGTATCTTTTTACTTAGAAGTCTACACAATGGGCTTTTATATATTTTAGAATGTTTAATTTTTGGAATGTCTTGTTTGGCCGGATGCTATAAAATTCTTCTTCTTCTTCTTCTTCTTCTTCTTCAGTTATCAGTTAGTTCTAAAAATAACAAACGACCTCACACCATTGAGTTATTTAATTACTACAGAGGTGAACCTTCTTGTTAGACTGAATATCTCTGTCTCTGTAAAGGTTTATTTCATGTTTTATATTTATTTTTTAATGATTTGTCTGTTTTATAGAAATATTCGGTCTACCTTCTTGTAATCATCAAATAAACAATTCAAAACAAATTTAAGAATGTAAATTTTTTTATTATTTATTTATTTATTACCGGACTATATTAAATTAAATTTAAAGTTTGTTTAGAGCACATTATTTAATTAATCATCGGCTGTTGAATGTCACACATTAAAATTTTGGTCATTCTGAATTGTAGTCATCAGAGAAAACCCGCTAATTTTTAAAACAAAATTTTCTAAGGCTTTAATTTTTTTAGACAAGTTTCAAATTGACGGTTTAAAGGCTTCGGCAAATTTAAAACTGTCAAACCGAGTTTCAATTCACCGGTCCAAGTCGCACCTAAATTGAAACTAGGCCTACTTCAAATTAGCGGCGAGTTTCAATTAGATTCAAATTAGCGGCGAGTTTTAATTTAAAATTAGATACATTTTATTTTGCCAAAAACATTTTGTAGGCATACATACATATTTATAAATAAAATAATATAATGTGCACATTGCGAGGAATGGCAAGTAGCAACGGGTTATAATAAAAGTCAATAGTAAATATGTAATACATGCATAGCAATATAATATACAATATAATATAGCGGTTTACACGACAAAATTAATGGTGACTAACCAGTGTGGCAGGCGCGTATTTAGGGGAGGGGATGTTTCAGGGGTGGACACCCCCCATAAACCCCCCCCCCACCCCACCCACCCCACCCCAACCCCGAATCTAAACCCTCCTCTACATAAATTCCCGCTCAAGTGTCTGTTTGATGTCTATGGTGGCACAGAACTGCCATCGACATAACGACATAATGTTAAAACGTTTTTACGACAAAATAGTATATTTTTATGTGGGTTTTTTTTTTCGATATAACGATAAAATTAAGTAAACATAATGTGAAAATATATAGCAACAAATTCTGAAAACGAACACTAATCCTAATCTTAAATGTACAAGCGTCTTGGTGCAAGAGAGATAACTCCATTCCTTATTACACAGAAACATGCACGGGTGATTGGTACTACAGTTGTAAACTTGTATTATATTTTTTAATGAACCATATGTAGCCTAAATGCTATGAAAAAAAATATTGGAAATTTTTTTTGATAAAGATTGGTGTTGCTCAAGTGAATATAATTTTCTTAATCCCCAAACACATGCATAACATGTACTCCCATGTGTAAATTTGCTTATGAGTAAATTTACTCACGTAAGTAAAAGCTAATTGCTTTTAAGCGTTCTCGTGATATTTAGGGGCGGGACGTAACCCAGTAGTAGTACCGGCCTCGGTGGCGTCGTGGTAGGCCATCGGTCTACAGGCTGGTAGGTACTGGGTTCGGATCCCAGTCGAGGCATGGGATTTTTAATCCAGATACCGACTCCAAACCCTGAGTGAATGGGTAGGTGTAAACCACTTGCACCGACCAGTGATCCATAACTGGTTCAACAAAGGCCATGGTTTGTGCTATACTGCCTGTGGGAAGCGCAAATAAAAGATCCCTTGCTGCTAATCGGAAGAGTAGCCCATGTAGTGGCGACAGCGGGTTTCCTCTCAAAATATGTGTGGTCCTTAACCATGATATAATGAAAGGTATTTTATTAATTAAACTAAAATATTAAAATTTAGAGTAAAAGTCAGTATCGCGTAAAAATTGTAATACAAAATCTCGATGGAATCGAAATGATTCCATCACATTTGTTTGTCCAAATATATATTTTCGAGTTTCTTTGAGATGAGGACACTCCAGCATAATGTGGCGTACCGTCAGAGTACACTGACAGTGCTCATACTGAGGTGGAGGATCCTTCTTCAAGCTAAATGAATGAGTCAAGTATGTATGACCGATGCGTGCACGACACAAAACTATTTCATCCTTCCTGCGTAGGGGCGGGACGTAGCCCAGTAGTAAAGCGTTCGCTTGATGCGTGGTCGGTCTGGGATCGATCCCCGTCGGTGGGTCCTTTGGGCTATTTCTCGTTTCACCCAGTGCACTTCGACTGGTATACCAAAGGCCGTAGTATGTACTACCCTGTCTGTGAGATGGTGCATATAAAAGAATCCTTGCTGCTAATCGAAAAGAGTAGCACATGAAGTGGCAACAGCGGGCTTCCTCTCTCAATATATGCGTGGTCCTTAACCATATGTCTGACGCCATATAAACGTAAATAAAATGTGTTGAGTGCGTCGTTAAATAAAACATTTCTTTCTTGCTATAAAAGTAGCTAAACAAAATATAAAAATAACTAATAAATTAATTTGGTGCAAAAACGTCATTTTGGAATTAAAATAGCGATTTTATGAGACAAATGAAGGAAAAGTGGACATTTTAAATATAAATCTACAATGTATTAATTTTTTTAAATGGCTCTTATCTATATAACATGATGTTGTTACAACACCCATAGCTTCACACAAAATTGTATTACTTAATTGTACAGGTATCTCATACGTATGTCAAACAAGGGTATTTAACAGGTACTGGATGCATACATACATTTATTGGCGAGACAAAAACCCATTTTTACAACAATTACCATAGGTGGATTTAAGGAGGGGGGCTAATTTTCTTTCTTTTTTGCTATCCCCCTTCAAACCTCCCCCAAAGTTCCCTTGGTATTCCGCATCATGTCATTGCACACACACACACACACACACACACACACACACACACACACCACCTCCCAAATGGATTTTCTGGATCCGCCACTGATTACAGTCACCAATGACAGGACCAGACCTGGTACTAACTGTTATTTAAAGTTATGTACACTTCTAACTTTGACTCAGCCTGGTGTTTTCTGGCATAGAAAAAAATGTCATATTAACTGGCTGATGATTAATACATCAAGGCGCTCTAGTGATGTCGTTAAAGAAAATAAATACACTTTTTATATGGGCAGACCATCGACTGGACATTTGTCATGATTGATCGATTACACGGTAAAACAGTGTATAGGAAAGCCACTAAATATTACATCATGCAGGACCGTAGCTAGCGGGGTGGGGGGTGGGGGGGGGGGTAAAGGGGCAGTTGCTCCTCTCACACACACACACACACACACACAAAAAAAAAAAAAAAAAAAATTATTTACTGGTTATTGATATTAACGTTTTAAGTACGTAATCTCCCTGAAATGGCTTCAAAATGGTATTTCAGACCCTCTAGATTTCAAAATGTCCTGTGGGCACGCCACCGGACCCCTTAGTAGCTTGCGTCTTCCATGTTTGTTACAAAATCTGTGTGGTCCTTAACCATATGTCTGACGCCATATAACCGTAAATAAAATGTGTTGAGTGCGTCATTAAATAAAACATTTCTTTCTTTCCATGCATGCCCCCTCACCCTCCAATTTTTTTTTTTTTTTAAACATTCCTAGCTACAGCTCTGTCATAACTTGCGGTAAAGATGTCCACTATACAAGATACTTGTTTGTCACACTGTAAATAATGACTTTGACGATTTTTCCAAGAAAGAATGTCTTGGAAATGTTTCATATAGATGTCGCACTCTCATCGAATCTGATATATCTGTCAGTTGGTGGTGCTCACTAACAAACTTGGTTGCAGTGAATATATGGACTTTCCAAGTCAAAGCAGGATCTAGAAATCAATTATATATTTTTCCATATTAATAGCCTAATGTTCGGTGCTTTTTGATGTACTTGATCGCCAGAATTATTCTAACACGAAAATTGTTAAAAGGCCTAATAGATAGTTGCCTCGGAACATGATGAATTGCAAATACGTTAATAGTGTGTAGTGCATTGGTTAATCAGTATAAATCCTTTTAGTTCTGTTATATTTCCTACATAATTCCATATTTTGTTTACAAATTTACACGAGTTATTTTCGACTAACAGACGTCATCTGTAGTGTTTGCAATGATTCATTGGTTCTGGGCCTTGGATATGTAAACAAAATGCGATTTCCTTCATGCAATATAAGTTATAGTAGAGCAGCTGAGACCGATATTTTTGGAAGGGGTGCAACCGGCGTTACAGCATTTGTTATTATACAAAAAACTTCATATTTAATGTATTTTATTGATATTTATATTAAGAACAATGTTTCTTGTCAATATAAATATGATTTAAAACTCAATATGAGCATTAGATTTTGAGTAGGTCCACGCCACAGCCAGTATGCATTTGAACGCTTAAAATCATAAAATTGAACTTCATCAAGGGCAATAACTCTTGTTATGCTAAAGTTTTTTAATTAAGCTTCACAGTAACATTTAATTGTACACAACTTATAACATCATACAATTTCAGCTATTTAAATTAAATAATAAGGATACTGTGACTGATTATGTTGATTTCATGAGATTTCATTTCCCTAAAATTCTGGGAGGGGGTACCCCCAAATAAAGGTCAATATCTCAGCCCGCACTAAATTCATGCAATGTTATCATTGGTTTTCATAATCTACAGACTCAAGATGAACATTTTGATAAATGATGACAAATGTAATGCCGGTTGCACCTTCTCGAAAATTAGAGGATTTTTTGCCAGTCTGCTGCTTTACTATTAATTTAGATGAGGTTCAGACAAGTACATTTTACAATACAAAAGGAATGCAGGACGAATTATTAATTACGATGATTGTGAAATATGGCGATGACACAATGAACAAGACGTATTCAAAGTATTGCTAGTTGAGCTTCGTCTTGAAATGTCCCGTCATGATATGAATTAAATTTGTAAGAATATGAAATAAGCAAGTACAAGATACACAAATGATGACTGACTACATTGAAGACAAAATTTGTTTTACCTATCCAATGTACAAAAGCAAATCACAGATGTTCTTCTCTATGAGTACCGAAAAACATCAGATCATATCCAAAAATTGTAATAATATAATGTATATAACAGTGGCGGATCCAGAAAATCGATTTGGGGGGCAATGACATGAGGTGGAATGCCAAAGGACCATTGGGGGAGGTTTGGAGGGTATCGTAAAACAAAAAAGAAAATTAATATATAATTAAATGATAACTGTCACAATATTTACGGGGGCAGGCCCCTGTGCCCCCACCCCCACCCCCACCCCCAGATCCGCCTCTGTATAATGATACATTAAAGAATGTAATAATATATTATAGGCCTAATGTACATAATGATACACTGAAGACTATACTTTCATTTGCATGGATCAGTCAGTCAACGAGCACCATCTACTGAGAAATATCAGATTCATTCCAATTATACCTAACTCAGTTACTAAGTATGACGCCATAAACATCTGTATGAAAGCTTTCCAGGACATTTTTTTTTTTTTTTTTTTTTTTTAAATATACTGAATAGCAGACATATGACACCTAAATTTGCAACTATATGGGTCAAACCTAATGACTTTCCTTTAGTGTAATTAATCAAATTTGCAGTTGATGGTCTGTCCATGCAAATGTGTTTTTTAAGTATGCAAAACATAAAATAAAATAATAAACATATCGGTAATAGTAATAAACAAACAAATAAATACTTTAAATTATATATATATATATATATACATGTATATATATATATATATATATATATATATATATACATGTATATATATATATATATATATTATATATATATATATATATATATATATATATATATATATATATAGATAGATAGATAGATAGATAGATAGATAGATAGATAGATAGACAGACAGATAGATAGATAGATAGATATAGATATAGATATAGATATAGATACAGATATATATATATATATATATATATATATACAGTAGAATCTCATTGGCTCGAACTCTGTCGGTGCATCAAAGTCTGTTCGACCCATCGAGTAGTTCGAACCATGCATTCGGTCGTTGTCGGGTGCTTCTGTGACACAAAAACCAATCGGAACACCTCGCATATTTCCGTAAAACTGGCTTGGGCGAGATCGTCCGATTGACTCATGAGTAACGAAGTCGCCTTCAAATGTCGGATGAGATACATATTTGTAACTATTATTTATCACCGTTAAATAAACAAATAACAAACACACTGGTAGTCTGTATTTATAAATATTTATTAATTTAAAAAATCGTTCTTTATTATGCTGTTGTAGAATCTTTTGCGACATATTGAGAACGTTGAGAAACAAATGAAAGTGCATGAAGCACAGGCGGAGGCCCTTTACCTTTTATTGTTGCAATCACTACATTGCATTGATCTCTCCTGTATTTCAAGTTAAAAACAAAATATGCCGACGCTCATGCGTAGAGTAGTGATTAAAATGATTAAAGTAAACCGGCGAGGCCTAACTAGGCTCACCAATTGATTAGTGTTACATGCAAGGTTCATTCAGCTCATGATTATCGTAGTACTATTATCTTTACTAGAAAGATAATTACCGATAGGTGCTAAATAAACAACATGAGAAGCCGGCATATGATCTAGGATTAATTCGTTCCACTTCCGAATTTATATTAACTTACTTTGTGACTGACGTGAAAGGGTCAATGAAATTTTTTAAAATAACTATAAATAATTTTTGTATTTCTTCGGATAGACTTAGTCGTTCGAGCTATATATGTTTAATTTTACAGTTCGGACTAATAAAGTGGTTCGAGAGAAAGCTTCTGTTCGACCCTAGGGGTATTCGACCAATCAGCACCAAAATAAAAGGGTTTAATAGAGAAAAAAATCGGGACATTGTTCTTGGTTCGAGAATACCGGTAGGTTCGACCGTTGGGCGTTCGAGCCAATGAGATTCTACTGTATATATATATATATATATATATATATATATATATATTTATAATAATAAAACCACAAGCATTAAACAAATTACAAGGAGATAAATTTTGATTTTTGGTCAACGTGGTTGAAATATGTCCAGTCAATACGACATTTTCATACAACATGACGTAAAAGTTATCGAAAATTATCCATAAACGTTCTTCGGTAAATACAGGTGGCATATTTGTGGACATAGTTTGGTTCATAAAATGCATATATTATTTTAACCGTACATGGACTTTAACTGTGGCGCCTGTGGTATTCTATTTGGTATAGTTTGTTAATATTATAGATGTCTATTTTAGGATGGAACGTGAAGAAGAATTTGACGATTACATTATATTAATTTCATCTGTATTTGTTTTTTGGGTTGTTTTTTTGGGGGGTGGGGGTGGGTGGGGGGGGGGGGGGGATTGTAAGAATGGCCGACATCTTTAATTCAAAATGGCGGACTTATTCACGTGATCCAGAGTGCCTGACCAAATCTTTTTTCAACAGTGAAACATAGTGAATCAATATCCAAAGTTAAACTTAGGGAATATTAAAGTGTATACATGCGGTAGTTAAGATCGTTCTGTCCTCCGTCCAAAATAGCATTTTCGCTTGTTTATCCCACAGTGGTAAAGCGCTTGCTTGATGTGCAGTCGGTCTAGCATCGATCCCCGTCGGTGGGCCCATTAGACTATTTCTCGTTCCAGTCAGTGCACCACGATGGTAGGCACCTATATCAAACTTGAAAGGCCGTGCTAGAGCAAACTGAAGTGGAGGACATCCTAAATTCACTTGGCGTATCCAAATCATTGGGTCCTGACCTTATTAGCAATAGATTACTGAAATTATTAGCTAAAGAATTCTCCTATCCCCTTACACGACTGTTTAATTTATCATTGTACCACTCCTTTTTTTCCATCTGTATGGAAACTTGCTAATGTAAATCCTATTTACAAAAAAGGTAGTATTCACGAACTTTCAAATTATAGACCAATTTCATTAACAAGTAATATTTCTAAACTTTTTGAAAAATGCATTTTTAAACACATTTCTTCAGAACTAACAATATTATAACAAAATTTCAATCTGGGTTTATTCCAGGTGATTCAACTGTAAACCAGCTTCTGGATTTGTATCACTTTATTTGTCAATCTATGGATGAAGGAAAGGAAGTTAGAGCAGTATTTTGTGATATAAGTAAAGCTTTTGATAGAGTTTGGCACAAAGGTTTAATTCACAAATTGGAAAATGTTGGTATAAAAGGAAAATTATTAACATGGTTTGAAAGTTATCTATTCTATCGGGAACAGCGTGTAGTATTATTTCTCATATCAAGACTGTCCCTGCAGGTGTCCCCCAAGGTTCCGTCCTTGGTCCTATTCTGTTTTTGATATATATAAATGATATTGTAAGTGATATCACTTCAAATATACGACTGTTTGCTGATGATACTTCGCTATATATAACTGTTAAAAATCCTAATGCATGTTATAAAATTTTAAACACAGACTTAGAGTGTCTTAATAGATGGGCAAAACATTGTTAGTAAAACTTAGTCATAATAAAACTGAAACAATGACTTTCAGTCGTAAAAATGTAAACACTGATAATCCTAGATTATTCTTAGACAATATTCAGATATCTGAGGTTGAGGTTCATAAACATTTGGGTTTAACGTTTCAAAAATCTGGAGAATGGGACTGTTATATAAAAGATATTGTGGATAAGGCCAGTAAAATGATAAATTTTCTTCGTTCATTCAAATTCAGATTATCTAGAAAGGCATTAGACAAAATATACAGATCGTTTATTCTTCCCATATTTGACTATGCAGATATAATTTGGGACAGCTGTACTATATATCAGGCAAACACCCTTGAAAATCTCCAATTAGATGCTCGTCGTACAATTTGTGGTGCTGTTAGAGGAACATCTCACCAATTGTTATATAGAGTAACCAGTTTCATACCTTTACTAGAAAGGAGGAAAGCGACATAAACTCTGTATGATGTATAAACTTTCAAATAACATGTTACCAACTTTTTTAACCTTACAACTACCTCGCTCTGCTGCAGAACGTAATGAATACTATATGCGTAATGCGGAGAACCTACAAACATATTTTTGTCGAACAAAATTGTTTTCAAACACCTTCTTTCCTTCTGCAGTAACATTAGTGAATAATCTGTTGCCTGATAGTAGAAATTCTTCTTCATTAAAATTGTTTAAAATACAAATGAACAAACACGACCCTGCTGTTCCATCTTATTTTTATGAAGGTGATAGATGGCAACAGATTCTACATAGCCGAGTCCGTTTGGGTACCAGTGATTTGAATGGTCACAAATTTGTACGACATGTGACAGATAACCCTTCTTGTATTTGTGGCCATCCAGTTGAAGATGCAGAATTTTTTTTAATGTTTTTGCCCAATATATGTTGCAGCTCGCAATACCTATTTACTGAACTATTATAATCTCAAGTGTCATACTTTGCTATTTGGAGATTCAAATTTAAGTGTCCAAGATAATATCTCTATATTTAAATCTGTTCAGAATTTTCTTATTAATAGTAAGCGTTTCGAGATCAATTAACCATTTAACCATTCTAACTGTTTGCTATTTATTCTTTGTTTCTTCGACACACTCTCTTCTATTCCCCCAACTATCCGTGTTATCTTTATTGTAATATTGTTCTAGCCATCTTGATGTATAACATGTATATTTGTTAAATGTAGGGAGAGGCCTTAATATAGGCACTTGCCTGTTGGCCAATCCCAAATTCGATTTGCTAATAAATATTGTTTAAACCAAAGGCCGTGCTATGTGTTATCCTGTATATGGGATGGTGCAGCATATATAAAAGATCCCTTGTTACTACCGGAAAAATGTGGCGGGTTTCCTTTCTAAGACTATATGTCAAAATTACCAAATGTTTGAGATCCAATAGCCAATAATTAATAAATCAATGTGTTCTGGTGGTGTCGTTAAACAAAATTAACTTTTTTGTTTATCCCACCATTATAAAACGTGGTGCAATCTGCTTTGAAAAAAAGTATCTTTCGTTTTTATGCTTACCAATGATAGTGCTAATGATATTTTGGGTTTAAATAAAGTATACTTTTGGGAACATGTAAAATCCTTTTTCAGTCATGTGCACCCCTGATTTTTTTTTTAATAATCCGTAATCGGCCGAGGTGTTCCGAATGGTTTCAGCGGACGTCTAAGGGAGATAAATTGAAAAGTCAAGAATGTGTTCCGTGAAGGTAACCAGTCAATTCGTACCATTGTCATTTCGTACCATAGTCATTTCGTTCCCAATTTTACCATTTCGTACCCTGGTCATTTCGTACTATAGTTATTTGGTCATTTCGTACCTTAGTCATTTCGTACCATGGTTATTTCGTACCATGTCTGTTTGGTCATTTTGTACCTTGGTCATTTCGTACCTTGGTCATTTTGTACCTCAATAATTTATTGTGCAGCTTAGTTGACTGATTGATAGTAAAATGTCGAATTACTGATTTAATAAATAAACATTAGGCTAATGCAGCTATATTGAAGCCCCACCCTTAAGAAAGAAACAAACAAACAAACAAATAACAAGAAAAATATTATTGAAGCCCCACCCTTAAGAAAGAAACAAACAAACAAACAAATAACAAGAAAAATATTATATATTACTTTTATTACTTTTATCTTCAAACGTTTCCGTTCATCATTATATTAATTACCAACGAGCGCTTTGTATTAGAATAACATATCAAGATCTTCTGAGACAAGCTGATCTCAGAAAAACCTTAATTACCCACGAAGATATAAACAAACGAATTATGGTTTTATAAAATAAACAAAGGCCATGGTGATGTGACTTGATTATAACGATTGTTTATCCAACAGCAATAAGGCAAGCATAGGCAGAGAATCTGTCGACAGTGGGTAAGGACGTAAGCCTATATAAGATGGGGGGGGGGGTGAGTCTCGTATCATATGAATGATCATCAGTGGCAATATACATATGTTCATTTAAACCTTTGCTCACTTTACAAGGTATGTTTACATGTCAACGTTTATTCGTCAACAATAAAAAGAAGTGGCATACCATGACAAAAATAAGATACAGAGTATGAAACCACTATGGTACGAAATGACCAAACATTATGGTACGAGATGGTAAAAAGAAGGTACAAAATGGACTATGGTACGAAATGACTATGGTACGAAATGATGGTACGAAATGACTATTCTATTCCAATATTTATTTACATGCTATATACCACAGGGGTTTCAAGCATGTCCATCCCAGGCCCGTTCTCTGGATAGCCAGTGAACTGGTCCGGGACAGAAATATAGGGGAGAATTTTAAAACTTTACAGCCAAAATAATATATTATGGGACTTTAATTAATTTTAGTGCGCATTCCTAATATAATAAAACTTAACCAATTTTTTTGGTAGCATTTTGGATCGGGTGGTCTAATTAAAAAAAAAAAGGCCGAGTCTCATACTTATTTACATTAGCCCTAGTCAGTGGGGGAGGAAGGGGAGGTTGGTAGGAAAGGTTGGGTTCCCATCACAGGAAATATTTAGTAGTTGAAGGAGGTGCAACACTGGTATTGGTAACCTTAGTGTTGCTAAGGCGAGGGGGGGGGGGGGGGGCAGCCCCCCGGACAAACCTAGCTCTCCCTACGGCCGAAACCGCCTACGCCTGAGCGTCCTAACCTCTAACTTCCGGTAGTATGACTGTGAATATGCGCATGCGTTATCTCCAGTGGCGTTTGATGTCGTTGTTCCTACACGGATTTGGAGATGGTAAGCGAAATATATCGGATAAGAAATTATACCCGTTTTAACGATCTTTGGACAACATTAACTATTCTTACAACCAAAAATGGCACAATATATATGTTATCCTCAAATAAATTCAATTTATAAAACCTCAGATATCCACTTTCAAAAATGTTACCACAGTCGTTGGCAACAAACATAAAATAAAATGAATAGTTTTTGTTTAGCTTAAAATTAGTTTTGGACCTTACGAAAATTCATAAAGCCTATGCTAAATAGGTAATACATATATTTCGTATTTGATCATCTTTTAGTAATATGGAATTAACAAAAAGAAATAGTAATAGGTTATTCAAAGCATTTTAAATTTGTTCTGGTTACTAAATTTAATAATTTTAAAGCCAACTTTGCATTAACGATGAACGAGTTTATCATTGATTATTGTGACAACCGTGAACCGGACTACCCCCATAAACTGGTCTATTTACATAGGACTTGTTTTTAAGGAATCTACATATGAGTGATCCCAGACATCAGAATGCTTTAGAATGCTTTAGTTGAATTAAGAAAACCTTCACCAAAACAAAGTGCACAAATGAGGAAAAGACAAGTCAAGTAGGCGAGACATTCAAAATATGGGAAATGTATTCACAATCTCTATCTTGCACGACACAATATATTAAATAACGTGTAATATTAAACAAACTTACACTGCTGTCATGGTCAAATTCTCGTCTGCTTTGTAGATTCATTGCATATGGTTTTGGTGATATCACATGACACGCGTCGCTCTTGAAAAAGAATAGCCTGGTTAACGGGTGTATCTGAAGAATGTCAACGGACTATGACAAGCATTACAACAGAAAGTGGCGTGGATATTAACATTTGTTGGTTGATTTTGATAATAAATTGAACACGGTAAACATTATTTCATCAAATGGATTGTACATTACAATGCAAATACATGTGCAGAAACCAATTCCCATTAATAGACCGGTTCACGATTACACAAGGATATACTGCATATATACACCACATTGTTTTTAGCTCGCAGAATTTTTTTTTTTTATTATTGATAAGCACTTTTACCACACACAAGTTTTCTTTGTGGAATATCATAATGCAGTGTTTATTAGTGACTGAAGCAGATCATATAAGCAATGATTCTGCATAGTGTAGAAATAACTGTTTTTCTTGTTACTATTGACAGGGTTGAAAATTAACAGTTGCTCGGCCAACTGTGGTGAAAGGCGACTAAAACATTTACAAAGATAGTCCGTTTGGTGACTATCGATTTTAGGGTCTGCCAAGTATAGTGCAAGTTAAAAAAGAAAGACACTGACACTGAATCAGATGTGACTAAACACACCGCATCTGTGCTGGTGCGAACTACAGATCTGATATAGAACATGAAATAAAAACAGATCAGATCTAAAGTCTTGAAACCAAAAATTACATGGTGATATACCCGTCCAAAGATTACCATAATAACCATAAGTACGTTTTTATGCTTTGTAATATGATTTTTAAAAAAAGAGTACATTGTATATTTTGGTAAAATGTTTGTTTAGGGGGTTTTTTCAGATTTATTTTTATTTCTATATTTATTCTAGACTACTGCTGTAGCATTTACAATATCCAAATTAAACGAACACATGTGCATGCACCAACACAAACACACATTACATTTTACTGAAGTAGAAAATAGTTCAGTATAAATTAAAAAGAAAATTATTTACAAAGTACCATCAAACTGCATAGGTTAAATCTTTTTTTCTGGAATATTTTTATTATTTAAGCATATAGAACAGAAAATCCAATTACGTTTTGTGCATATATATTATATGACGCCGCACTCCGCATTGGTTTCACTACGCTGGCTTGTCCAGGTCAAAAACAAAGACGTGATTTTGAAAGTGGGACACTTTTGACAGGCTCGTACCGTTCTCGGTTTTCATTGGCTTATCACAAGTATAGAATTCCCCAACAAGAGATCACGTGATATTTCGCAATTTTTGAATAAATTTAACTGTCTTGATTAAGGGGTCGTCTCATATCTCCAAAACTTATTTATATCCATAGAGGTATGGTACAACGCCTTTCCAGGGGTAGGTGAGTGGGGGATTTGCCTTGAAATTTTGACAGTGGCCACTGTTGGCATACACATTACATGTACGGGTGTGTTACTAATTACGTAACGCTCTAGGGGTAGAGGAAGAGGGTACTGTGTTCGATATACGTAACATTTTTCAAGACTATATGTTATCAAAGATAACAATTCAAAATATTGTGTTTATTGGTTGAATTGGCCACGGCTTAATTTAAGGTTACCACCCAAAAATAGGGCATTTGGGCAACCCAAATATAAATAAATGGACACAAATAGATAAATTGAGCAACAGTGTACACTGGAACCAGATATACACATGTCGAAAATATGCAAATAAATCATCAATGAAAATATAGCAAAAGCCAATTCAAATAAAATCCAAATAAATAAATAAATACATAAATAAATAAATAAACGGTACTGTTGTTGAGCGAGAAACTGCCGGTTCGTGGTATAATAGATATGATTAAAAACTCATCCTCTTAATATAAAACAACACTCCAAAATGCCTTGTAGGCTGACCGAGAAACTACATGGAACTGGCTTATTTTTATTTTTTATTTTTTTATTTTTTATTTTTTGTGTACATCATAAATAAACAAATCTTCATAAATTCCATAAGCATTCCACTCCTAACAAACGCAATCTATTTTCATATAACAAGTTTACTGCCAGGTTAAAAAACTAGAGAAAAAGACTGGAAAACCTTTGGAAAATATATATTTATGTAAATAATTAAATCACGAATATCTGGCTGTTACTGGTTCAGACACAAGCTAGAATGAACTATGCACACACGTGCTTCTCCTTACAGACATATGTCGCACATGCAGCTTCATTTTGCTCATAAATATTCATGTCCACTCTTATTCGAGTACAAACCTAGCAAACATATTTTCCTGATTTACTGTGTACCGCAGGAAAATGTCATTATTAAAAATCATCTTTTGTGCCCAATATTCAGTATTGTCTAGATTTAATCTAGTTTATATGGGGCCATGCTCCCCCAAAAAATACATTTCAATTTTTTTTAAGCTTGGGCAAGTAAGGGTTTCAACTTCCAATAGCCTCCCCCTGCACATGCACCTGGTTCCTCTCTAAGATTATATGTCAAAATTACCAAATGTTAGACATCCAACAGCAGATGGAAGGAAGGATAGGCTATGTTTTATTTAACGACGCACTCAACACATTTTATTTACGGTTGTATGGGGTCGGATGATTATTAAATCAATATGCTTTATCTTTGATGTCATTAAACACACACACACACCCCATCAACTTTACCCTTTCCAAACGAAATAATATATATTTATTTGAATTTGTCGATTTTAACACGTAAAATTAAGAAGTGAAAACATTCATTGTCTACTTTAGTATATTTTATTTTAAAAATATATACATGATTAATGTGTTACTAGTATACAAACTAAACTTTGAAAGTTCTACTAACACTTTATAAAATATCAATTCTGAAATAGGAAGGTACGACTGTCGATAATACGTTGTCAAGATCAAACTGGTTTTAACTAAAGACTAGTACCGTATCCTCAACTGAACGTTCTTCGTACAGCACAAGATTTCTCTCTTAATTTTTTGAGACGAACCCTACAATTTGAAATCGGCAAACACACGTGTTAACTGAAAATGACAACTGGCTGTCGTTTGTGCTTTGCCAAGCTATGGCAGCACAGGCGACGAATCAAGCGTATACGTTTGATGATATCCGTTCATAGTGAACACACACAACTTTTTAAAAAGTGCATTTGAGCTTGTATTTCACATTTGTACATGATATTATAATATGGTAACCAGAGAATGTAACTTTAAGGCAATGGATGGATTATCCAAGGTAATTTGAATGACAAAACAGTAATACATGATCAGGGCCATGTCTGCACAGTGCAGATTCAAATGGGAAGAGACAAACAAATGGATGATTCCATGGATCTCTATCTGGTGCCTCGTCTGTAGGAGTACAACCACTCCTTTACTGGAAATTTCATCCCTCTTGTATTGCCACAAAGAGGACTGCCACTCCTATACTTGTTTATTACGTTTAGTCTCTTTGTACTGTATTATATTTTACTCCAAAGAAAATGCAACTCAAGCTGCATACTTTGGCTGTTCTAGCATTTTGTATCCACCCCTGTATTAAAACAGATTTAATCTATATAATTTAATGGTAATTTGTAAAGAAATATGTTTATTTATACTGAATTTCTTTTTCAATTTTTTTTATTTGAGTAGTTATGGGTTTAAAACTTAATTATATGTTTTACATTAATTTTAACTAGAAATTTAATAGAAGCTAGAACAGTTGGATTTATTTTTGTAAATGCTCACTTAATCACTTTATTTAAATGCCGTGCCTAAGTACAGATGATAGGAATAGAGCATTGGGGTGTTGGAAGCAGGATGGAGTGTGCCAAGAGTTGCACAGCACCTTGGGGTACACCTGTCTACCATCAACAGGCTTTTCGGGCGTCATCATCAAACAAACTGTCGCAGATTGACCACACAGTGGAAGACCGATGGTCAGATGAGAGCACTCCCTAAAAGTAGTAGTCACATGACTATCTCAACAGTGTTATATTTTTCACAGAATATATTTTGACATAGAAATTGTATTGAATGGCATGGAGTAAGGATGTAATAGCTGTTACCTCATCAACAATTTATTTTAATAATTACAAGTTGCTGTTGGAAATGTATTAAGTTTTTTTCTGTGTTTGCTCTATTTGCAGGATGTATTTTTAATGATCAGACGAAAGAAGGTAACCATTTTCACAGACGCTAAAGAAACGACATCACTAGGTGAAGTAAAGAAAATTATAGAAGGTGTGTGCAAAGTGGAGCCAGAAAATCAAAAGCTTTTCAAAGATGATCAGGTATGAAATGTGTTTGTTTTTTTCTTCTAAAAACCATATACCATTTTCCCTACGTATCAAGGAGCAAAAAATTAATCCATTATTCACAAGACCCATTACTCGTCAGATAACTAATAACACGACGTGCAAACTTTCAAAGAAGGAAAGCAGTTACATGCATCTAAATAAGTTTTCATACTCTATCTAGCACCCTGTTCCCTTTCCATCTTCTTTTTCTCTCCTCTTTACATTTCATGTTAAATTATATATTATCACGATACCATAACATAATCACAATTAAAGTACAAAGTGGAAGAAAACCCCAGCCCATTGCTTACCTGTAATGGAGAGGCCTACTATTGATACAACCTGTCAGATAACAGGAAATTGTTAATTGTTTTATCAGTTAATTTTGTAATTTGTCCCAGGTTGTACAGGTTGTTTGCTGTACTGATCAGTCTTTATGTGGCTGTGGGTAAGGCCCGTTTTCCATTAATGCGAGTTCATCGATACATATCTTTTTTATACACTCGATTAATTACACTCCAACAATGTAAAATTTTGTATAGTAATCCGCTTGAAAGAATGCAGATGTGGAAAAGCATATTTGTGTTCATGGAAATGCACACAGAATCAAATTAATGAAAACAGGTCTTGGGGTAAAACATGAATTATCATTTTACAAAATTCTAATTACTGATGTGGTGAAGAACAAGCCATGTCATTCATATTTTCTCCTTTTTTATATATGTATTAATTACTTACTTTTATATAATATTTAATGTATTCTCTCTTCTTCTTTTTTTAAATTTCAGCCTTTGTCAGATGATCATAAGAGTTTAGGTGACTATGGTTTCACAGGAGCAACAGCCAGAGCGCAAGCTCCAGCCACAATTGGTCTTGCTTTTAGACAGGAAGGTAATTTGCTTTTGCTATAAGTCAGTTGCAGCATGAAATTACTTCTGGTATGCATGGTTATTGCACACTTTCATTGTTTTGATTGACAAAAGATAGATCTTCATGTTATCACAATTGGGACCATCGGCTGTCAAAGTATCAAGAGAGTCCAATAACCATGTGCATTGTCATCTATTATGATGAAACCAAGACGGTGGACCTTTAGTCCCTGGATACATTGTGAAATATAGGGATCCAATATTTCATCCCTGTAACAGACTCCTGTCATTATTCCTCTGAGCATGAGATAGAGATTGGTTGTAGTACCTCAGCATATTTCTTCCCACACCATTAAGAGACCCACTACCATAATTGTCATATTTATTGACATCACCTATCAACCCTTCTTCACACATTGGCATGATGTAATACCTGAACTAGATTTACCCATTTTTCACAAGAGTTATGGCCCTTGAACTTGGAGATACAAAAATGTTTCTTTCTCTCCTCTCTCTCTCTCTCTCTCTCTCTCTCTCTCTCTCTCTCTCTCCCCCCCCCCCCCCCCCCCCCCCCCCCCCCCCCCCCCCCCCCCCCCCCCCCCCCCCCCAGTGCCTCAAAATTTTGATCTGAAATTTTGTGTATAGACTTATTGTGTATTGTTACAGATCAACTTTCAGTGATTTACCTCTTGGCCCTTGACCTTGGGAGATAAAAAAAAAGATGTGTATGGCCCAATAGGGGACATGTGTTGCTTTAGCGGTACTCTCAGAATGCTTCTTTTATGTAATTGTTAAATGGCCCCATAATTCCTTTTTGGTTCCCTACATTTTATTTTTAACATTTAAGCCTTTGAATCTTTGAATCTTATCTTCTTTTTTTGTGATTTTGGTAGATGGTGAATGGGAGAATTTGGAAATAGCACAGCTTTCGAGTCCACCTGAACTACCAGACGTGATGAAGCCACAAGACTCTTCTTCTTCACATGCACAGGAACAAGCAGCTTCATAATTGTACTTGTAGACATTGTTGTTTTCACCCTCTATTATAACCGTTCAGCTTGGCTTTATTCTCGCTCATCTTATCAAATGTTTAGTGTCACACTTTTCAACAGTTAAATCTCTCTAGGTCAGTTTTTCCTTCAGGTATCTTTAAACCAACAAAAAATGTTTTGCTCTAATAACCATACCTGTTCTGGGTCAATAGATAGGCAATTTGTGGGTTGCGTTGTTCTTCTGTTTTTTTCTTTTCAGTTTTGTTTTAAATTTTTATTTAAATAAAGTTTAAAGAATGTGTGTGTATATATATATATATTATATATAAAATATTCCTGAAGGTTACAGCATATATTTTTTTTTAAAACCTGGTTTAGTCTAATGGTTGGAGAAAGTTTATTGTCGAGGTCAAGTCAATATTATGTCAGCATGTTCTGTATTTGTTGCGAGGCAGTGCTTTAAATACAGAATACTGAATGTGAGCTCAAAATTTCAACATTTCAGATCTGTCTTTGCTAGTTCTCAAATTTGTCAGTTGCAAGTTTTAAAACAACTAAAACATTTATATTATTTTATTTTTTTAATTTTGCCAAATAATTTCTCTTCTGGTTTTTTCCTGTGGATTTCTGTATTTTTTTAAAGTTTAGATAGATGATTTGGCAAATATTTCTGCTCACCAAGAGCTAGCCCTGTATTTGATGTCTTAATGTCATGTACAAGAGGATTATTGAAGTATTTGGAGGAGGGAAATAACTTCATGTATAAGCCACAGTTTCTACCCTAAAGAGGGCTAGCTCTGCCACTCTCCAAATTCGCCAGTTGTGAATTTTAGGAACAATTGGCGATTTTTATTTGGTGAAAAAAAATTGTGAAATAATTGATATTTTGTTGGAAAATAGTTATAGGTTTTCCATTTTTGAGATACTGTGGCAAAATTTTCTGATCACCCAGAGCTAGTCCTGCTAAATATATTGGCATGTTATGAAATGTGCGACGAGGACACGGTGAATAAGTAGTTAATCTGTTAACTTTTAATTGCACAGATGATGAAACGTGATGCATATTTATTATACAGAATAGATACTATTCCAGTTGCTCTTTTAAAAATCCTAATTTCTATATCTTTGTGTTATTTATATGATTAATTTCATACGGGTTAGTTTGTTACCATTTATGATACGTATAGTTTGGTTTGGCATCCTATTATGATGATCATATTGACACTTCATTTTCAAAAATCAGTTTATATTTATTTTTGTTGCTACCATATAGGTTGTAGTAAATAATACAGTAAAATGTGTTTGCTACTAAAATACCGATACCTTTAAGTTCAGAATAATATAAGCTATGAGCTGATTATGTACAAAGCTGGCTTGGTCATAAATGGAATGTGATACAATGTATTATCTTTTAAACAGCTAATTTTGGTCATATATATATATATATATATTTACACAAATACTTTTTAAAGGTTTACTGGTTTCCTGTGTTTGGAGAAATCTGTTCATGCAAATATAAGAAGAAAGCATAGATCCAACATTTTAAATGTTCTTATTGAAGACGGAACCTTTGTTTAAATTACAATAAACAGTTGTTCTCAATTATCAATTAGATATGTGTGCAGATCTCTTTTAAGTCGTCAACGAATGGCAGCTTCACCCATGTTACCATTTGTACCACAATTCTCAATATCAGAAATAACTGTGTCTATGGGACACTATTATATGGGATACTGGGTCAATATATCAGTGTTATTTTAATATATCCTAAGGATTGTGTTGGAAGTAGTCTTTCACTATTTAAACTAGTGTTTTCTAGCCAGCAATGAATTAATGATGAATATGCCAATACATGTAGTTAAAAAGTTTCAAAAAGCTAATTTTAAAAATTTGGGCCCCTTTTGTCACTTTTGTTTTATTTTTATTATTACTTTTTTTCTTTTGGCTAAAACACATTGTATTTGCCTCTACAATTGTCTTTTGTCCGTCTTAAATTCTGACAAACCAAAGTCTTACATTTAAATTATTTTGTTTAAGGACCAACAGCCTGCCATTTTTATTACGAGTATTAGTTTATTATTAATGTGTTTTGTCATTTAAATTGGCATGGCATCCAATAGTTGATGATTACTTTGTCAACGTGCTCCAATGGTGGTGTTAAACAAAGCAAACTTCAAATTGGCATGGGTTGGTTTGTGAATTAATATATAACTGTTAAAACAATCCCATTTGAAAGGTCGAATACATGTGTGCAACATTGCGACTGGCACAGTAAACACGGTTTTGAATTGAATAACACTGTGTCACAAATATCAAATCAATTTTAAATCCTCACATTAAATTGTTGCTAAAGCGCCATGATGGCAATTGCAAGATATATATTTAAAATGACAAATAACCAATTTAAAAAAAAAAAAAAAGACAACGAGCAAATGACACATTTGGTAGATATTTATATTTGTGCAGCACATATCACATCTTCATAATTAAATTTTAAAATAAAACAAAGGAACCGAGTAGTTTAAATTCTATCTCAGTGTCTGATGTTTGGTATAAAACATGAAGGAATTAAGCAGTAGTTCGAAATCTGTTTGGTTACATTTACTCTTTTAAATGTCATGTCATTCCGTGATCCCATTAATAGCACAAACATTTTGGATTCTCCTATCTTTAAGAATACCAGACATAAAGACATCATAATGCTATACGTGGCAGATACAATTAAACAATATAATTGTGGATGTTTGTATGCAGTATGAATGACTAGAATATACTTAAAGTGGAACATAGAAACTAATATTTTACATTTCACACTGTACAGATCTACAATTAGTTGAAATAATTATGGGTTTTTTTTAACACTGATCCGATTCACTATACATGTAGTTCTATGAAAGTTGAAAGGAAAGGGTTTGAGAAGTAACACAGTCAAAATACTTTACTTTTCAAGCTTATAAATCCTAAGTGTATTGTGTGTTCCCGTGTCATTATTAGTTCTGCCTCATTAACATTTCCTGAGCAGAGTTTTATAATTGGCATTAGCTTTTTGTGTATTGGTGTATTGTTTGGTGGGATAGGCAGAATTCTTAAATTTTAAGAGCATAAAGTGTTAAAACTGCATGTGGTCCTTATTTGAAAACATGTAGTTAATTACAGAGTTAATCACCGTACACATGTATTTGTGATTTTATTTGATTTGGTTTTCTTCTTTTTTGTAATATTAAATAAACAATGTAAATAGTTATACAGTGAGGTTTTTTGTGCTTTTTTGTATTTATTTCAGATATAAAGTGAAAGAGTTGCATTAAGTTGTTTCTGCTTTTGCTCAACAGATGTGTTTATTACAACATAACATATTGTGAAAACAGAACTCCACATTGAACACAACATATGATGTAACTAGCACAGTACTTTGTGCAGTCAGTATAAAACAGATTTTAAACACAAGTTTGTGAATGAACTAAGAATTTAAAAATGGGTCACTTGTGTTCCATATTGAAATGGGACAGGATGCAGGCCAGTGGTAAAGTATTTGCTTTATTCATGGTCAGTCTTGGAAAGATTCCCATCAGTGGACCCATTGGGCTATTCCTCATTCCAGCCAGTGCTCCACGACTGATGTAACAAAGGCCATGGTATGTCCTATCCTGTCTGTGGAATGGTGCATGTAAAAGATCCCTTACTGCTAATTGAAGAGTAGCCCATGAAGTGTCGATAGCGGGTTTCCTCTCAATATCTGTGTGGTTCTTGACCATATGTCATCTAACTAAATAAAATGTATTGAATGCATTGTTAAATAAAACATTTCCTTCCTTCCAGATTGAAAAATCTTTGCCATTTCTCCTATAATCTGTTCACATCCAAGTTGTGCGACTAGACCTTCAGCTACATGTAACACGGACTGGTGAATGGCCAAATGACGTCTATTAGAACTTTAGCTACGTGTAACACAGACTGGTGAATAACCAAATGACGTCTATTAGAACTTGAGCTACGTGTAACACTGACTGGTGAATGGCCAAATGACGTCTATTAGAACTTGAGCTACATGAACACTGGTGAATGGCCAAATGACGTATATTAGCTACATGTAACACTGACTGGTGAATGGCCAAATGACGTCTATTAGAATTGAGCTACATGTAACATTACCTGGTCAATGGTCAAATGACATCCATTAGAACTTCAGCTACGTGTAACACTGATTGGTGAATGGCCAAATGACATCTATTAGAACTTGAGCTACATGTAACACTGGTGAATGGCCAAATGACATATTAGCTACATGTAACATTACCTGGTGAATGGCCAAATGACGTCAATTAGAACTTTAGCTACGTGTAACACTGATTGGTGAATGGCCAAATGACATCCATTAGAATGAGCTACATGTAACACTGACTGGTGAATGGCCAAATGACGTCCATTAGAACTGGAGCTACATGTAACACCGACTGGTGAATGGCCAAATGAAGTCTATTAGAACTTGAGCTACCTGTAACACGGACTGGTGAATGGCCAAATGACGTCTATTAGAACTTGAGCTACATTTAACACGGACTGGTGAATGGCCAAATGACGTCTATTAGAACTTGAGCTACATTTAACACTCACTGGTGAATGGCCAAATGACATCTATTAGAACTGGAGCTACATGTAACACCGACTGGTGAATGGCCAAATGAAGTCTATTAGAACTTGAGCTACCTGTAACACGGACTGGTGAATGGCCAAATGACGTCTATTAGAACTTGAGCTACATTTAACACTCACTGGTGAATGGCCAAATGACGTCTATTAGAACTTGAGCTACGTGTAACATTACCTGGTGAATGGCCAAATGACGTCTATTAGAACTGGAGCTACATGTAACACCGACTGGTGAATGGCCAAATGAAGTCTATTAGAACTTGAGCTACCTGTAACACGGACTGGTGAATGGCCAAATGACGTCTATTAGAACTTGAGCTACATTTAACACTCACTGGTGAATGGCCAAATGACGTCTATTAGAACTGGAGCTACATGTAACACCGACTGGTGAATGGCCAAATGAAGTCTATTAGAACTTGAGCTACCTGTAACACGGACTGGTGAATGGCCAAATGACGTCTATTAGAACTTGAGCTACATTTAACACTCACTGGTGAATGGCCAAATGACGTCTATTAGAACTTGAGCTACGTGTAACATTACCTGGTGAATGGCCAAATGACGTCTATTAGCTACATGTAACACTGACTGGTGAATGGCCAAATGACGTCTATTAGAACTTGAGCTACATGTAACACTGACTGGTGAATGGCCAAATGACGTCTATTAGAACTTGAGCTACATGTAATACTGACTGGTGAATGGCCAAATGACATCTACTGGAACTTTGGGCATGCAGCGGATGAGGACTGATGGCAAACAAAACTGATACGTTGAATGTGTCATAAAAATGGGAGGAAAGAAGAGCAATTGTGGTTTGAAGATAATAAAACAAATTGTTTTGTTACCTAAACTAAGGTGTATATTAACATAAAGACATAGTTGAAAAACATTTTATTAAATAAATAACTACATTTATGAAAACAAACAAATGAATTTTGACCAACATGCAAATGGTTACAAATGACCATTTTCATGGAACAGTAAAATTGTGCAGAAATAAAATAATATAAATAGGTTAGGCTACCCAATATAATTTTTTATGAAAACCAGGTTTAGTGTAATAAAAGTTAAAACCAAGCATTGCCAAATATTTCATTTCACACCAGCAGCTGTCATGTCTTTTCGTCTGATCTTTCTGGTAGTACAATACCAAATAACTTCCGGCTGGGTCAAAGTTCGAGGTGCACCGAACTTTGATAGAGAAGTGAACACCACAATCCATTGGTTATAAATGTGAGTGTGTTGGTTGTAAAAAAATAGTTTTCTGGGTAAAATAAATGTGCAATTTTATTTCATCTAGTACCAATGTGTCAGTAGCCTTGTCACTCAAATTTTGTGCGAAACTAGGGTAGTCATAGACGCTACCCGTTATCTCAGAAACGAGCAGCTTGACCCCCATTTTTTTCTGATTCACTTTAAGTGTAAGGGGTGGTAGTATTTATATCCGTGGCGTTTATGTCGGTTAATACGTTGCAGGTAGGAGTTTTAGCCGTATATGTTACTATTGTCGTCTATGGGATTTGATTTGGTAGTGTACACCCTATTCTTGGGGACCAATCACAATAAAAAATTTCACAAGTACAAACCATAAGCATTTATAAAATGATATTCCTTGCAGAATCCAAACATTTTTGTGTATATTTTTAGCAGGGGTTGGGACACATACCCATTGGGCTATTTCTTGTTCCAGCCAGTGCACCACGACTAGTATATCAAAGGCCATAATATTTGCTATCCTGTCTGTGGCATGGTGCATATAAAAGATCCCTTGCTACTAATGAATTTTTTTTGCAGATTTCCTCTTTATGTCAAAATTACCAACTGTTTGACATCCAATTGCTGATGATTAATAAAGCAATGGGCTCTAGTGGTGTCATTAAACAAAACAAACTTTAAATGTCAATGGTGACATTATTTTCAGCAACAATAATTGTCACAAAACAAAAAGATTTATTAAAGAAACCAGCACTACATACTTCCATATAGGATGCTCAATTTAATTCACAATTATATATGTTTTAAGATGTGCAATGGTACATTGTAAATATTAAACCATGGCATTTTTTATTCTTGCATGAATAGAACAGTTGCCCATAAATTATGAAGTAACCACATGTAAAGTTCTTTGTTTAACCTTTGCAAAGATTAGATGTCTTTTTAAACCATTGCCAGGAACCTGTTTTATTTGGGTTATTTCATAATTTGATACAACTGTACAAACATTATTATCGCATAAACTGAAGTCGGTCAGTTAATCATAATTTAAGGATTTTCTGTTTATTTCTAAAATACGAAAATTGTAATTAATTGTTTTATCATACCTCGATGAACATAAAAGAAACATTCTGAGATTACTGCTAAAGCAATACATGTCCCTTAACTGGCTCACAAATTTTCATATCTCATAGTTTAAATAGATAAATTGCCATAAAATTCAAAACTTGATCTGTAACAGTTGATGGTAAAGCTATACACAAAATTTCAGCTAAATGTATTGCAGACATTCAAAAACAAAGGACCAGAATGGTTTTTTTTGGATTTCCTCGAGTTCCAAGGGCTATAACTTTTGTCAAAAATTAGGTAAATCACCATATTTGATCTATAACTGTACGTGACAAAGCTATACACAAAATGTCAGCTCAATATCTCTAGGCATTCCAAAAAAAATCGGGAACACTATATTTGGGACAGACTGACAAACAGCAAGAAGGACAGAGATGAACCGGTTCTGGATTAATAATAACAATGCTTATAATTAAATTTAAAACATACTAATTAATAATAGCACTAAATATTCATATTTTAATTTTGAATTATTTTTTTAAAAGTTTATATGTATATAATAACGCTCAATAAACAAAGTGGTGTCAGCAGATATACGACCTTCCCTGGTGACATTATTTTAGCGCTCATCAAGAAATGAACAAATTCATATTGCTTTGGCTGGATGGCTTTAAACTAAAATAAATATTACAAAAATTTAATTATTATTTAGTTGATGCAAGCTGTACTTTAAAACAGTTTTTTTTTTATTTCTGTATTCAGAAACATTCAGAAGTCTCACTTTTGAAAAGTCACCAATCAGGGACATCTTAACTAATAAACAAAGGCACATAAAACAAATTATATACACCTCGTCATAAATATCGCACCACCCAATTTTGTTCACGAAGTAAAACTGGATCTTCTGCCTCATAAAAATGGTGCTTAGAAAAGCACATTAAACTGTTTATATGGCCTCATGTGAGCGTTCAGTCAGAAAATTTACAACACAAGACCGAATTTAAGCACTAAATGAGGGTTTAATTGTAGCAAAGTAAAGTTCACTAAAATCACCGTAAAATACGGTGAAATAAGTATGGCTGCCGGGGTCGTTACAACAGACACACAACACAGTTCACATTTCATTAATGTCAAACACACTAGTAAGGTCCACAATGACTGGCCAACTCAGTATCTGGTGTAACCGCCTCGCACTTGGATAACATGTTCTACACGCCTTCTCATGCTTGTCACCAGACGTCTGATGCTCTGTTGAGGGATCTGCTGCCACTCATCATGCAATGCATGGGTCAATTCCTGAAGGTTCTGAACTCGAGGATCCCTTGCTCTCACCCTACGTCCCAAAATGTCCCACAAATGCTCAATAGGATTTAGGTCTGGACTTCTGGCAGGCCATGGTAGTGTCTCAATGGCGTTGTGTTGGAGATGCTGAACAACAGCTCGAGCACGATGTGGTCTAGCATTATCGTCCATGAAGACTGGACGTGTGGCGAGAGCATGGTTATCGAAATGAGGCACAACAGCACCGTCCAGGATCAAGTTCTGGTACATCTGTCCATTCAGTGTTCCGGGAACTGTGATGAGGTCAAGTTTATAATCATAGGAACAACAC
Organism: Gigantopelta aegis; assembly: GCF_016097555.1. NCBI lineage: Eukaryota > Metazoa > Mollusca > Gastropoda > Neomphalida > Peltospiridae > Gigantopelta > Gigantopelta aegis. The sequence goes on from NC_054701.1 coordinate 38,566,381, forward strand.
CCCCACACCATGACGGATCCACCCCCAAATGGAACCTCAGCTTGAATGTTCCTCTGATCATATGCTGTGCCTCTCTGCCTCCAAACTCGTGCCCTCCCGTCTGTATGATGCAGCAAAAATCTGCTTTCATCGGACCAGTGGATCCTTCTCCATGTCCTCAGGTTCCAGCGATTACGTGCTTGGCACCAGGCTAAACGGGCATGGCGGTGCTGATTTGTGAGGAGTGGACGTCTGATTGGTCGTCTTGCTCTCAATCCTGCAGAATTTAGGCGTCGTCTGATGGTGCTGATGGACACTCTGTTGTATGGATGACATCCATGTCGCAGCTGTGTACAAGTAGACTTTGGGCTTCGTCTGGCTTGGCGTACGAGAGCACGGTCTTCCCTGTCATTGGTTTTTCTGGGACGTCCAGACCTCGGTGCATCCTTCACTTCACCGGAAGCAGTATGTTTACGTATTAGCCTGCTGATGACAGTGTGATTAATGTTCAATTGTGTTCCAATAGCACGACATGACATACCAGTCTGGTGCATACCAATAATTCGCCATCTTTGGTTCAGAGGCACTGGACGCTTGGGCATTTCACTGGTTGGTCAAAATAAAGCTTAATTTATGCCTAAAATCAAATTTTAGCTGTGTCTGCCAACATAACATACACCAAAAGAGGCTATGTGCATACTGCATTGTTAGCAAACCGACCCCCAGATCAATCATGCTCGACTGAGCATGCACGTGCAGCTCGGAACAGGGTGTGTTTGTGATATTATGTTCACAGATGTTGTAGTATATTAAATATATACTTGTAGTTTAAAAAACCGAAACTTATATTTTCTAATTTTACTTTAAAATGTGTGGTGCGATATTTATGACGAGGTGTATATATAAACAAAAAAAACAAAAAAACACAAATTATTTGTTAAACGTGTCTAATTCTGAAGGTTTTGCGACCCAGCATCCAATGCCCGCCTGTATGCAGTGATCTCTGAATGCTTTTTTTGCCGCTTGGTATTTCTTGGAGATCTGCTTGGCAGCATAGTAGGTGGGAGCACTTATGAGCGGTTTTTTTTCGGACAACAAAGCAAGTTCTTTGTAGCGAGCCAAGAAAGCTGCCTTGCACAAACGACTTGCCATAGAGGGACCAGTCTTTTTGGGAGATCTGAAAAACAAGGTAGAAACTTCCGTCTGAAGCAGTAAATATATGCATGTATCTCTCAAATGTATTAATTATTCAGAGTCAACCCAAGCAACATAATTAAAGTAAATGTTTGAGGCAACAATTAAAGGATAAAATAATGTACTAATATTCATGTAAAATGTTATATATACTGTATAATGAATCACTGGTGACCGAAAGGTATCACCTACTCGGTTTAAAAAGTTATTACTTACAGTTGGTAACTTACAGAGGGGTTGTTTAACATGGATACAACTTATATAGGGGACACTCAGCACCGATATAATTTACATACATGTAAGGGCTCCTCAATATTCATCTAATTTACAAAGGGGTTGTTCAGCATTCATATAATTTACTTAGGGCCACTAAACATTGATATCATTTAGATAAGGGCTATTAACATTGTTATAACTTAAATATGGGCCACTCGACACCGATATAACTTACATAGGGGCCACTCAACACTGATATAACTTACATTGGGGCTGCTCGTCCTGAGAATCCATCAGTGATCTCCAGTTGCTCGTCTCCATCAGACCAGTTGATGCACAGAGACGTGGGATGCGGCCCGTCGGGATACAGCTCGGCAAACTTGAGACTGACCGGGTTCAGCCGGGGGTGGTTGATCTGGTACGGTGGGGGCAGCGTCTCCTGCAGGACACCGTACACCCGACAACACACTGCCCGGCAGAAGTGGCCATGATCAAACTTTGAACCTGAGAAACAGATTTGCAAAACTCGTAAGAGAGATTTATGAGGAACACCTGGTTTTCTACTCAATACAAAATATGCAGGACCATAACTAGACAGGAACGGGACAACAGAGCCCACAACGAAATGCTAAAGTGTGCTATTTTAGTTCAGAAGTTCCCTTCTTGTTTAAGTGAAGAACACTTTATGCTGTGCCATGAATCTTTTCCTACCGACTCCTTTCCCTTCTCTACCCTATTATCTGAGGCTCAGTATGTCGCTGGATGCTAAAGATGTAGGGCAGAATTTATGAAACCTGTGTTTCTTAAATGCAGGTGTTTAAGCATTGAAAATATATGTAGTTACTCGCGTGCAAGTCAAAAACAGGCTTTGTAAATTCGACCATTAATGTTAGGTATATTTTTTATTATTTAATCATTTAGACTAAAGCATCCACATTATTTCTTCTCATTATACAACTTTTACAAATATATATATATATATATATATATATATATACAGTGTTCGAGATTAACATTTTTGGCCAGTATCCCAGTTGGATACTAACATTTCAAAATCTGGTACCCCACCTGAGAATTTAGTATTATATGGTATCCCGGTGGGATACTGGGTTCTTGAAGTCTGGTATCCAAAATTAATTCTGGTATCCCCGGGATATCAGGATACCGTTAATCTCAAACACTGATATATATATATATATATATATATATATATATATGTTTGGTATGTGAAAATGTATTAATTTATCATTAAAACTCAAAATGACTTGTCAATACATTTTCCAAAACTGTAGATAAATATACTGGATTAAGGAAGTGGCAAGATATTGCATTGTGAAGGTCAAGAGAGGCTGCAACTCACCGACTGTTACTGAAGATAAATATATTGGATCAAGAAAATGGCTGAATATTGCACTCTGAAGGCCGAGAATATTCCACTGGAGAAGTTTATCGCTGGCAGACATGACGACCAGATCCTCTCCACCTTGTAGGTCTGTTAATGTCTGAAGTGGTTTCTGATTTTCACCCACTGCCATCACCAAACCTGCAAACACAAAATAACACAGTGTGTCACATGACTGCAATTAACCTACTTTTTATTTGCACATTATACGTAGGACATAAATATCGATGTAACAGGTTCTGCAAAATAAATAAATAAAATGGATTACCTTTAATTGGCTTTGGCATTACCGATAAATGGTTTGACAAAGAAAGAAAGAAAGAAAGAAATGCTTTATTTAACGACGGTTTAACAAAGCTTTCAATTCTTAAAGGCTCAAGACAGATACTTAAAATGGTTAAACATTTATCATTCGACACACTGTCAGGTCGTTGTAATAAATATTTGATTCTGACTGGCACCCTGCCTTAAATTGTAAGATAACCAACTTTGATTCAATTAGGCCACTTTCCTTGCTTAGGAATATGAATCGGTTTTTTTACAATCAATCATGACTGCTGAAGAAAACCCTATGACTCGCATTGGAGTGCTGAACCACATACTTAAACTGACATCGATCAGATGAAATGAATGAAAGTTAATACACAAATTACAATTTTAATAAGACAGATATAAAAATATAGCATATAAAGTACACTAACATAATTAGTAGCAGAGGATAAAAATGTATGCCCTACAAAATGAAAGAAATGACAGAATATTTCCAACTTACTTTCTGTCAACAGGAACTGACATTGAAATGTTTTTCCAACTCCATCAAAGTGAGTTTCCCACCTGTTCATCTCTACTCACTACGCATATTAATAATAGTTCCAAATTGTAAAATGTTTCAATCATGGTAGAATGGAGATATATGCATACTCAGATTTCATTTGTGAGGTAAGTACTAGGTTATTGTGGATTTGTAAATGTTATATTTGAAATGTCAGATTTCTTCTTTATCCTATCTACATCTGTCCTAAACATACAGTTGATTTGGTTTACTCAAGACAGCGTGCTTGAACCTGAACTTTAAGCATGAAAACTAAACCATCATCATCATCGTTATATAAAAGTTCAAAAAAATATCCTTTGATACTGACCGTCTTCATCTTTTATACACAAAAATCCATTAGCATCATCCTCAAACGAAGGGAAATGAGCACCTTGCTTTATCATCTCCAAGTCCTCACCACTTGGTTTAGATCCCGGACTGAAAGAATATTTTCCTTTTCATCTTTCATTTCCAAGATTTTCAGAACCATTTCAGTTTCTTGTATATATTAACATATTCATTAAAGCATTAAAAAACCCACCCAAATCATCAACATTTGTGTTATTTTCATGATGTTATTTACAATCCATGTCACGTTCATGTGCACTAAATTTAACAGAGATAAATTCAGAGAGCTATATAATGTCTTATGATTTTCATTTCAAGTTTTTTTTTTAAAGTTAACATCATGAAATATGCTGTATGGTTTTAATGAATTCAAGTGCTAAATAGAGGATACTCCCCGTGTGTCTTGTGATATAATTTATCAGCACGAGTTCATAAATATTGCAAATTATATTGCCAGCGATATCTCGTACAAAAGCCTTTAATTGTTTTTATGCTTGTTGACACTTCTCGACTTACAGTGTAATTAGCACTGCTAGTTATTTAGAACTTACTGGTCAGCAAACAGCCCGTAGTCTCCATCAGGTGGTTCACTTATATACAGATGTAACGTGGTCGTCTTTTTTAATTGTAAAACACCATTATTAGATCCGGGAGCAAATATGGAAAGAACTTTACCACCTTCATAGTACCTCTTCATTTCTTTGTGAAAATATCTGAAAGATACACAAATCGTAAAATGGACATATATTACTTTTGTTATACCAGCGCAATACAGAGTCCTTGTTTTAGGTCCAATACTTGATACATGCAGTTTGCACGCAGGGCTCATGCGAGCGGGCGAAGTGAGCCCAAACTTCGCTTTGATTAGCTACACTTCGCCGTGCCAGTCACTGCATGGCAAAATGGGTGTCGCTTTTTTAAAATAGTGACCACTTGCATTGTACACAATCACAGATGAATGGTGAAGAACTTGAGGAACACCTATTCATAGATAATAATTAGGTGTTACATGTCAGAATTTGAAGCAATATTGGCACCATAAAACCATGCAACAGGCTCACAGATAGGTGTGTTAAACGGCCACTGTAAGTTAAAAATGTAAACAGCAACAAGGTGCAGCAAATAAGTAATTTTCACACCTTCATAGATAGCAGTACCCGTTCAGTCTGACATCTCCTGTGTATCAATTAAGAAATTGGGACTGTAGAATGCATTTAATTGCTTCTGGGTAATCTAAGCTTAACGTTGGCAGATTTATCCACTGGAGAAATACTCTGCATGGAGTAGTAATTAAATGAAAAGAGAAGACAAACTGGTGAGAGAATGACTTCCAAATGGTTCAATTATTGTCATTATTTCTGAAGAAGGTGACATGTGGAAAGGTGTTTTTTAGAAAACTTTAGAGCACTTCAATCAATTAGCAGTATTGACAGTAAAAAATAAAAATAAAAAGAATTACAGACAGTAAAAGTTTCATGTGTATTCAGCAGCCACTTGTCTTAAGTGGTCGCTTTTGACTACTCCTTGTTGTTGCCGTTTAAGACAGGTTTGACTGTATTGGGTTAATACAACTCTGTTTGCGTCTTTTTTTTTTTTTTTATTTACAAATTTAAGTCTTCCTCCTGTTAAAAACTTCGCCCTATCAAAAGTTTGAGAGAGAAGTGACTTAGCTCTACGAGTCCTGGTATGGTGTTGCAATGACTTTGTAGAAGCCTAATTAAGGCCACTTTCAGATGTACTCATAATTCCCTTTTAATGAACTTCTGACTTTAAAAAAAAACCCACTTGAAATTAAATGAAATGTGCTGGTAGAATATTTCTCTGAGCTCTATTCAGATGATGAAAATGAACATACCTGAGAAATAGGAAGAAATGTTTTATTTAATGACACTCAACACATTTTATTTACAGTTATATGGCATCAGACATATGGTCAAGGACCACATAGATATTGAGAGAGGAAACCCGCTGTCGCCACTTCATAGGCTACTCTTTTCGATTAGCAGCATGGGATCTTTTATATGCACCATCCTACAGATAGGGTAGTACATACCACGGCCTTTGATATACCAGTCGTGGTGCACTGGCTGGAACGAGAAATAGCCCAATGGGCCCACTAATGGGGATCGATCCCAGACCGACCACACATCAAGTGGGTGTTTTACCACTGGGCTACGTCCCACCCCCTGAGAAATAAGAGTATGGCTGTACTTTTTGCTAACACCAAACCTGGGTTCACAACTGCCTGGTGTCTGCTGATTAAGCAATATGCCTTTGTTTTGATGGGTCAACAATTACTATAGTCCTTCCCACAGTGAACACCTTTTGTCATACTATGGAATTTACTACAAGTTATTATTTCTAAGCCAACTGTTTTCTAAATTACACACAAAAATGGGGGGGGGGGGGGGGGAGTATTTTTTATTTCCAACACTTTTTCTTTTCTTCTTACATCAAACCAAAATGAAAGTACATGTATTTACAAAAAAAAATTAAAAAAAATTGTAGGAGGATGGGATGAACTATAGGTATTACTAAATAAACTAAAGCTCTTGACAACTTACTTTAACAGAGCTCTGTGGGCTATCGTAATGGCTGTGCTGTCTATGAGAGACCGGCCATCTGTAGTAATTTTGTCTGTTGACAGACTGCAGTGTCCCGTTCCAAAAGCTATAACTTCACCATGATCAGTATCAGCTGAAAGGTGCAAATTATTATAACATTAAAGTCACAGACCCTATGTTTCAACCTGCGAACGTGGACACTATGTTTGGTTAATCAACAAACCTGTAACATACATGTATTTCGATAACGTAGGAAATGTTTTATTTAATGACACACTCAACACATTTTATTTACAGTTATATGGCATCAGACATATGGTTAAGGACCACACAGATATTGAGAGAGGAAACCTGCTGTCACCGCTTCATGGGCTACTCTTTTCGAGTAGCAGCAAGAGATCTTTTATATGCAACATCCTATAGACAGGATAGCACATACCACGGTCTTTGATGTACCAGTCGTGGTGCACTGGCTGGAGCGAGAAATAGGCCAATGAGCCCACTGACGGGGATCGATCCCAAACTGACCACACATCAAGCGAGCACTTTACCACTGGGCTACGTCCCGCCCCCATTTGGATAACGTTACAACAGAGTAAAACAAGAGTCTATGACATTAAAACAGGGAAATACCCTTAAAAATAGACTAGAATGGGGAAATACCCTTAAAAATAGACTAGAGCTTGTATCCATAACCGTTACTTCTCAGAGGTGCATGCATTTTTTACAATATGAATTGTTTATTTTGTGATATTAGAAACACCAGAAACTTAGGATGTACGGAGATGGATAATCTAACAATAAAATTCAAGTACCTGGTAATGTATGATTTGAATGATCGAAAATGGCTTTAATAGTGAAAAATAAGCTGTAGTGTTTTAAAAACTAGCGTCAATCACTTATAACAGTAAGACTGTTTACTCTTCAGATGTTTTTGTTTTTTACTACTGAGTTTAACTTTATATTCATGCTTATATCTAATTATAATTCTGGCATGCTGTTCTGGACACACATCAGTTCTCTGGGCTGGCTGTCCAGGACAGTGAGTTAATAGTTAGTTGTTAGTAGTTGACAAGTAAGAAGTCGGTGTACTGACTTTACACTTCCACATAAAGTTGTTGAAACTCATTCTGGGTGGAATCCGGTAACAGGGATGCAAACTCAGTATGTACCTGTATTAAACATCCTGATGGCTGAACACTACACCAACAAGACTGATTTTGTTGTTACTTGTATTTGAAAACAAGAAGTCCGCAAAATTAAAAGTCTATCCTACCATAAAAGTATTAGATATCACTGACAGTTGAATATATGTCTATCTCAATGCATGCTTCTTTTTTTTAAAACTGTTGTAAATGTTAAATGCCAACAAAAGGTATGTTGTAGCAGATTAAAATTCTTAGCAAGTTGGATTAATCATGTTTTGGCAGGGCTTCTAGATTATGGTAGCCCCTTCTAAGCACCACCACCGGCATTAACTTTTGCCTCTTGCATTTATTTTGTTTATAAAAAACTTGATAATGAGAACATAAAATACTTCAGGGCTAGAAATGAAAAAAAAAATCTAAATGCACCAGGTGCATGCTGAAAAAAAAGTTACATGCACCATTAAAATTCTGCATGCACCAAAAATAAGGTAAATCCTGTTAACAATGAGGAAAATACTATTTTAATTACCTTGATTAGAGTGTTGATTTTTTTTTATACGAAGCTATTCCGTATTCAGAATTATTCGGCAATACCTATATTTATTTATTAACAGTACCGGAATGTTATACAACTGCATTTATTACTGATTCTTGATCAAATTTGAAAATTTCACCCAACATAAACGCCTTACAGAAATCTATAATAGGCCTATTTCAAAAACGTACGAATATTTGTGTTTTGTATTAAGCAAGTTATCAACTTTTTTAACTCGATAAGATCTGTTGGTATAATATAAATTAGCCTATGGAATTCGACGAGAAGTTGCGATTGAAATAATCACTGGCTGACTTCGAGTCAACTACGCGAGTAACGCACCTGCACGTTCGCAATCATCTGATCAAGTGCCCATATCTGAGGTCGAAAATGTTCAAGGCAGTTACGGTACTTTGTATTGATCACAGATCTGGCGGAGTTCAATTTCTCAGTGACGACAACTGTGTTATGCGCGTGGATACCCCAAAGTCGGTCTCGACCACCTTCTCTAATACCGTTCACGGATATAACCGAGATATTGCCGGCAATTTTCGCAAATATATTTCACGGAAATGACCGAACAACCATTGTTGTAAGTAGGATTATGGGATACGAAATGGATGCGCCCATAAGTAAAAGTTATCGTTTTCATGTGGCGAACAGATTACGAAATGCATACGCAAAATTCAACAACTTGAGTCTGAATCTGGTAGACAACAGGATACTAGTATACGCAATACACAGTACTTGAAAAATATTAGCATGCACCGCGTGCACCCAGTTTTAAAAGTTACTACAGGGGACAAAGGAAATGTTGTATTTAACATTTCTTTGTTCTCTGTAGTAAAACATGTCCTTCCCGCTGATATTACATTAAAGTTTACATACTGTGTTTAACTATAAAAGCAGCAAATATTTTCTTGACAGCATACATATCAGGAACTGCTTCAAGAGCAGTGAAGAGTTTGTTGTAGGCTAAAGTTGCTATTCTGTCTGGTTCAGATAACTGCGCCATTTCATCAACTTCAATCTAAAACGAAAAAAAAAATTCTAAATACAAAAAGACGACCATGGATTCAGAATGAGACAACCACTGTTGCTATTATCTACATGTTGGCTAAATTGATTAACTATGCAGATCCCCCAAAGTTTTTGAAATTTGTCGACCATGTTGGTCTGACTGGTATTTTTTGGGTAGAACAACCACAAAGTACTTTCTTTTTTCTTCTTTTTTTTTGGGGGGGGGGGGGGGAAGAGTATAAAATGATAAAATAAATATATTTTAACAAAAGTCTCAACAAAATGTAGTACGGAAAGAATTTTCATTTTCTGTACCAACATTCTGTTCTAATGAGATGAACTGATGTAGACCTGTGTCAAACATAGAATACCTAATCCAATCAAAATTCACTGATCACTATACACGTAAACTGTCAAAAAACCTCAGTATAACCATAACAAGAATACATTTGCCTGCAAACCAGTGCAGACTTCGAATCCGCTATGTGTGTAATATGGGTAGCATGTTAATGTGCTAAAGCTGAAGAGCATTGCCGTAAGAGTGAATGCTGTATGTGTTTTCATTGCCTGAAAGTTTGATGCCAGTAAAAATGGCAAGATGCAGCAACTTTAGGTTATATGTCCAAATTATGACGGTTCACAGAATCCATCCTTCTCTGTGAACATGCCAGATTTTTTTCCTGTCTTAAAAGAATCCCAGTATTCATTTATTAAAAGTAATGGGATGTGCTACTTCTGTCTTGGGAAGAGTGTATGTAAAAGCTCCCTTGCTGCTAGTCAGTAGCAGTAGACTACGGTGAGGCAGCTGGTTTTTTCTCTCCACACAACGTCGATGGGCCCATTGGGCTATTTCTCGTTCCAGCCAGTGCACCATGACTGGTATATCTAAGGCCGTGGTATGTACTACCCTGTCTGTGGGATAGTGCATATAAAAGATCCCTTGCTGCTAATTGAAAAGAGTAGCCCATGAAATGGCGACAGCGGGTTTCCTCTCTCATTATATGTGTGGTCCTTAACCATACATGTATGTCTGACGCCATATAACCATAAATAAAATGTGTCGAGTGCATCGTTAAATAAAACTCTTTTTTTTCTTTCTCTCTACACAAAGATTAAAAATAACCATGTTAGTTTAAAATATGCCAAAGTGTACGTTCCACTTAGTGATACACACATGACAAATCATTGCTGAGATGATTTTTTCTCTGTAGGTATGTGTACACATGTACACTGTATTTCATTGTGTTTAACAACAACACTAGAGCACCTTGATTAATTAATCATCATCTATTGGATGTCAAACATTTGGTAATTCCAACATATAGTCTTAGAAAAATATCTGCTACTTGTTTTTTCATTAACAGCAAGGGATCTTTCACATGCACTTTCCCACAGACTGGATGGCACATACCACTGCCTCTTTGATATATCAGTTGTGGGGCACTGGTTGGGATGGGAAAAAAACAAATATTCTTACATGTTCTGTTTCCATAAGGATCCCCAATGCTTCTTCAGCTGCCTGTCGTTTTGCATCTTTTTTGGTCTTGCCATACACCTCAACTAACTTTTGACTGCGCACCTTAACTTCAGCAAAATACCTATAACAAATTATAACAAATTTAAAATTTTTGCTTTATCGTTATACAGATTCTTATAGACAACACTGAAGATTAAAAATATCCACTAGGTTTTGGGTACCTACCATGATGCAGAGTTGAAAATAATGTACCCACTGAGTAGCCATTGTTTTAATGAAATACATGTACCTATACAGAGGTCAAAATTGGCTAAAATCCTGCCAAACTGAATGTCCAGGAAACTACAAATTCAGCCTGACCAATCATGATCATAAAGTATAAATGCAAAATAATTGCTGGTCCGATGGGACAGGCAAAAATATCTCCCGGCCTGTCAGGACAGCCGTATTTAGACTAGTGGTACATGTATATCTCTCACTGACATACAGGGTTTGCAGCAATAACCGAGAGGCATAAATAATGCAACTGGTATTTCACCAGGGCTCGAAACGGTCAGTGGCCAGGATGCCAAATGTGACCAATGTCCCATTTTTTCGACTTAAATATTAAAGAAATAATGGTGTTGGTCGCCCAAATAATATTATGTGGACGATCTTCTTTAGAGCTATAACATATGAGCCACTATTAATATTTGTATTCCACATTAAAATCTTGCTTGTGGTTCTTTTACCATAATTTGCCAATATCCATTATTATTTTTTGGGCCACCATATTTCTTGGCGAGTTTCAAGCCCGGTTTCACTGAATATTTTCTTATAGAAATGTCATATCATATATAATACATTACATAAAAAGTCAGAAAAAACAAAACATCACTTAAATACTTCAGGTTATGCATGTCTTATAAAATGGTGCATCTTATATGTGAACGGTATCTGTATAAGTGTTAAAACACAGGTGTACAGGTTATTTAAAGTTGCGTTGGCCAGTTCGCAAAATATGGTAATACAATGTATATTATAATTATGATTTGTGTATGTCTTATAATTAAAGAAAACAATACATCAAAGAAGACTCAAAGTTGAATATGGCAAATATGGCTATATTTTGTAATACATGAAACACAGAGCTAATTCAAAAATTAACATCACATCTGACTATAATATGATCAAACAAAATTTGTTAAACAGTTAACAAAATTTTCTGACCAGCTTTTATCTTGTAAAATTACATTGAAAATCTGACAGGACCGAATGATTTATATAATATTGTTACAATCATTGACAAGATATGAAGACTAGATATCTTTCAATTTCAATATTTTTGGTCAGTGACAATAAAATATATATCACATGACATAAGCCCAACTTGACTCTTCAGTCGATTTACATTTTTATTACATACTATTTATTATTTCAATAAATTATACATAAATATTATATACAAATAATGTTTTGTCTCACTATAATAATACAAAATAGTTTTAAAATGTTTTTTTTTGAAGTGATAAAATGTTGCTAGTATCTAACAAAGAATGACGTCATGAATCTTGTATGACATTATATCCAGGACTAGCTCTGCCACTCACCAACATCGCTACTTGTGAATTTTATGAACAGTTGGTGAATTTTATTTTAATTTGGCGATATAAAATTGTGTAATAATGGATATTTTGTTGGAAAATACTATAGGTTTTATTGGGGGTTTTTAAGATAATTTGGTGAAATATTCTGATCATACTGAGCAAGTTCTGATATTGCAAAAGCATTGCTAGAGTGACGGCACCAAATTTTTGTTCCCACACACCCCAAAAAATGGAATAAATCAGATTTTCCAACAATTCTTGTTGGACTGCAGGAAACATAAAATCCCTGGTTACTGCCTTAAAATATCTACTTTATTCTGCTGAGTTCGAATGGTGAATGCCACTTGACAGTAACCAGTCATTTCCTATGAATACACTCACCCATACGGACCGAGGTCGTCCCCGACAGTTATTGAAAATGGAATTCTGCACCTGGTGCAAAAGTTCTGGAGCAGTAGAACTGGATTATAGTCCTGTGAAAGTGGATCAGCGTTAACGAAAGGCACATCTACTGCCATTCCTATTGTGGAATGTCCAACAGGCTTTGACCCACCTTCTTTTGGAATGATGAGCCTTCTGCCCATACTATCAAACTGAATAGTTCCAGACTCTAAAACAAAATAAACAGTCATGATCATCACTGGCATAGGAAACGTGAGGTTTTCAGATATTTTGCTTTATATTTGCTTTATAATAGTGAAAAAAAGTGTAAATATAAAAGTGTGACACACACACACACACACACACACACACACACACCACCGCCCACTTTTTGGCACCTTCCTATGCCACTGATCATTTATTACTAAGATTTAAAAAAAAAAATTGTATGTTTCAGGTTTCATCCTTAAAAAAAATAGGGTAGATAGGTAGGAATCTTTTCTTTCTTTTTAAATCAAATCAAACAGAGAAACCATAATCGGCCGAGGTGTTCCGAATCTAGTTTGCTAATTGCAAAAATAAGGGATCATGATTTTAAAAAATAATAATAATTAATTTCTATTTAGGTTTTTGCTTTAAAAAAAAATTCAGGGTCACTACATAAAATTAGGGACGGTTGAAAAACCGGAAACACACATATATTCTTTTAGGCCTAATTGGAATCACAATAATCAAAACTGTTCAAGTGGTTACCTTCATATAAAGCAGCCAGTTTTTTGTTTTTTAATTACAAGCTCGCCTCACTAAATTAAACATCATTTACTAAATTAATGCAAAATGCAATAATAATGAACTTGTGTCATTGCTATCAAAGGTTATTGTATGCAGCTTTAATTCATAAATCTAGACTGCAGCTTGTATGTACATGTATGTATGTATGTATGTATGTATGTATGTATACCAAATGTTTTGACATCCACTAGCCGATGATTGATAAATCAATGTGCTCCAGTGGTGTCGTTAAACAAAAAACACTTTCTAACTTTCAACGGGATGTCAAACAAATTTAACTATAACAACATACCGTCAGCCTCCACTTCCTCTTGATTCAGGCCCAGCACGATAGTAAAGGCGATTTTAGCAGCATTTGTCTTTGCTTCTTTCTTCGTCTTCCCAACTCCCTGTGGGTAGTTCATGCCATCCATGATGCACATTGAGGCAAACTTGGCAGAGAACGAATACACCTCCACACCCACTTCCTGGAACTTCACCTCATGACGCATCATCGATGCGTACTCCATCAGACTACTAATGGGGTGTTTTTTACCCGAAAGAAAATTTTCAATTAGTTCGGGAGGCACAGCTTTCGGTTCGTCTGGCTTTGCCGGCTGTTTTGGTGGTGGATCTGTTAATGATGGATTCTCTGGACGTTGTGTTAAACCTGATGAAGATAAAACACACACACACACACAAAAAAAGAGGAGTAAAACAGTATATCTTTAACTACCACGATTTATGTGGGTTTTTTGTTTTTTCTAAAAGACTGCTAATATTTGCACATCTTTTTTTAATATATATATTTTTTGGTCAATTTCACTACAGAAATCTAGGTACATAATATGTATATAAAATGCAAAAGATATTGTAAATTAATTTTTGTAAATCTTTGAACACCCTTAATACATCAGGATCAATATCACTTTTGATCGGACCAGTGGGACTGACTGAGGGCAATGTTTCTATTTAGGGAAGGTAATGTGACTGGCTTCGACCAATAAGAATACAGATATTATTATCATTATGTAATTATTATTTATATTTGGCAAATACAGCTATCTTTTAATTTTTTTTTTTATATGGATGACACAACACTGTCATTATATGAGTAAATTTATATTTCATGAATAAAATACTAATTAATGTCATAAAGCTAGATCTAGGATTAATTTCTCCTTCCCTCTTGCCCATAAGTCTCCAGTGAGTTTCAAATGTGTGTTCAGGAGGATCATGCTTGAGCCTTCAGAGGATGTACACAGTGTTTGACAATTGTCTGAGAAAATCTCAAGTCCTTACAGAAACTTTGGCTAACTAGTGCCCTATTTATTATAATACTACAGTTGATAATTTCTACTAGCCCAGACCAAAAATCCACAAATCGGGACAATGGGTGGGATGTACCCCAGGGGTAAAGTGCTCACTTGATGCATGGTCAGTTTGGGATCAATTCCCGTCAGTGCACCCACCCATTGGGCTATTCCTTGCTCCAGCCAGTGCACCACGACTGGTATATCAAAGGCTGTGGTATGTGCTATCCTGTCTGTGGGATGGTGCATATAAAAGATCCCTTGCTATTAATGGAAAAATGTAGTGGGTTTTCTCTAGACTATATGTCAAAATTACCAAATGTTTGACGTCCAATAGCTGATGATTATTAATACAAAGTGCTCTAGTGGTGTCATTAAACAAAACAAATATTAATTTTTTTTTAATCATAACAAAGGATTAGTGAATTTGTTGAACCCTGTGTACATGTTTCCATGAGTAAGGCTAGCTCTGCCACTCGCCAAATTCACCAATTGCGAATTTTAGGAACAATTGGTGAATTTTATTTTAATTTCCAGGCGAAAAACAATTTATGCAATAATTGATATTTGCTGGAAAATAACTAGAGTTTTGCATTTTTGGACATAATTTGGCAAAATGTTTTGCACACCCAGAGCTAGCCCTGCATGAGTCAAAGGATTACCTGGAATGTAAGGGCCTGTAGTTTTGGGCTTTTTTCCCATGGCATCAGTCATTTTTTTCTCGTATGATCTCTGTACATTTTCAACAGCTTTTGAAACTGCAGGATGGTGAAAACCTTGGTCACTCATGATGTGAACTTTTGTACTAAAACACACAAACACAAAAATGTAAGTTAGGATAATAATCTTAGGGTCTACATGTACAGTTTTTATGGTAGTTCCAGATCATCAATATATAGTTTCAGATCACTTCATCAATTTTTCCCATTTTAAAGACAGTTATACCATAAATTTCACAAGTATTTTTTGTAAGATACAAAACCATAAATGTTTGTAGATGTTACAATTGAACTTTATACAAATTAACAGTGTTCTGTTTTTAAGTTTGAGAGCAAATGTATCCAAAAGTATTTTTAACAATGAATAGGGGGGAGAAAAAATCCAATATAGTCCATGGCAAAAAACAAATGCTGCAGAGAATGAAAAATTCTGCGGCAATCTCCACGGTATTGCCAATTGCCACAGGCAATTCCAGGGATGGCACATGAAGACAAACCCTAACCCAAACATATTTACATCAATTACAACATTTTCCCATGTACACTTGATTATGATTTTTTATAATCGATCATCAGATTGGTAAAGCCAAACTCCACTTAGTTCATCTAGATAAACCTCGAGCGTAAGCACTGCTAGGTTTATCTTGGGAACGCAAACGAGACAGTGGTAAAATGTGATGGCATTTGTTATATTTTGATCGCAATTTTGTTCTGAGAAATTTTGCTCAGAACAGCCACCTTTTTGTTAATGGCCATTTGTGTTTCTAAGATAAACCTCTCAGTATTTGTGCTCGAGGTTTATCTTTAGTCCCCAGGTAGAAAGAGTTCCATCCATTCTTCCCCTGGGGTATTGAATTTGCATGGTGATACCAAATATGAACCTTAAAGTTCGAACCAAATTGTTAACAAGTACAATAAATTACTCTCCTACCTTTAATTATCGCTAGATTTTCTCCACTTTTTGTCTCCAGATATAAACTGTGAAAAAAACATAACAGTAACACAGATTCCACATACAAGACTGTAACGATGTCACCGATATCGACTTCGCTGAGACTGCATAGGACAAAATACGTGCAATTTTTCACCGTCTGCCATTTTGCTTATTTGTGGAATACTCTTCAAGAGGGGTGGAAGTCTCCTAAGTATGTGACGTAATTTATCTGACATGATGAGTGTGTTATACCTTAGCACATGTCATGACGTTGTTAGATTGTTATATCAACCCACCCCTCTTCAAGAGTATTCCATAAACAAGGAAAATGGCAGACGGCAGACAACTGCATGTATTTTGCCCTATACAATCTCAGCGAAGTTGATATCGGTGACATCGTTAGTCTCATATGTGGCATCTCTGTCACTGTAACCGGCCTCAGTGGCATCGTGGTTAGGCCATCGGTCTACAGGCTGGTAGGTACTGGGTTCGGATCCCAGTCGAGGCATGGGATTTTTAATCCAGATACCGACTCCAAACCCTGAGTGAGTGCTCCGCAAGGCTCAATGGGTAGGTGTAAACCACTTGCATCAACCAGTGATCTATAACTGGTTCAACAAAGGCCATGATTTGTGCTATCCTGCCTGTGGGAAGCGCAAATAAAAGATCCGTTGCTGCTAATGGAAAGAGTAGCCCATGTAGTGGCGACAGCGGGTTTCCTCTCAAAATCTGTGTGGTCCTTAACCATATGTCTGACGCCATATAACCGTAAATAAAATGTGTTGAGTGCATCGTTAAATAAAACATTTCTTTCTTTCTTTCTGTCACTGTAATGTTTTTTTCATGATTTGTGGCTAGACAAAAGTTTGGGGAAATCAAATAGTAACTAAAGGTAGGAAAGTAATTTATCGTAGTTGTTAACAATTTGGTTCGGACTTTAACTCATGAATAACTTAACCCTAAGTTTCATAACTATGAAAAAAAAGAAAAAGATAACGTCTTATAAAAGACCCATTTTTGACTTAATAACTCGGTTTATTTTTAATCCCTAGAATTCTTCGATTCCACAATTTATACTTTTTGATTATAACTTTTCGATAACAAACAAGAAAAATTACCAATTCTTAATAGCTAATAAATCCTTTCATCTCGAAGACTATTTTGGCAGGCCAAAGCGAAAAATCAATGTCACAAAAGTGCACTGCATGTTGTATAGTCATACTGTGAGGTAAAACAGTTACTGCTAAAAGGGACCCGAGTTATTGAAAGGCAAAAAATATATATATATATATACAGTAGAATCTCATTGGCTCGAACACCCAACGGTCGAACCTACCAGTATTCTCGAACCAAGAACAATGTCCCGATTTTTTCTCTCTATTAAACCCTTTTATTTTGGTGCTGATTGGTCGAATACCCCTAGGGTTTAACAGAAGCTTTCTCTCGAACCACTTTATTAGTCCGAACTGTAAAATTAAACATACATAGCTCGAACGACTAAGTCTATCCGAAGAAATACAATTTTTTTTATATATTTATTTACAACTTTTTCATTGACCCTTTCACGTCAGCCACAAAGTAAGTTAATATAAATTCGGAAGTGGAACGAATTAATCCTAGATCATATGCCGGCTTCTCATGTTGTTTATTTAGCACCTATCGGTAATTATCTTTCTAGTAGAGATAATAGTACTACAATAATCGTGAGCTGAATGAACCTTGCATGTAACACCAATCAATTGGTGAGCCTAGTTAGGCCTCGCCGGTTTACTTTAATCATTTTAATCACTACTCTACGCATGAGCGTCGGCATATTTTGTTTTTAACTTGAAATACAGGAGAGATCAATGTAATGTAGTGATTCCAACAATAAAAGGTAAAGGGCCTCCGCCTGTGCTTCATGCACTTTCATTTTTTTCTCAACGTTGTCAATATGTCGCAAAAGATTCTACAACAGCATAATAAAGAACAGTTTTTTAAATTAATAAATATTTATAAATACAGACTACCAGTGTGTTTGTTAGTTGTTTATTTAACGGTGATAAATAATAGTTACAAATATGTATCTCATCCGACCTTTGAAGGCGACTTCGTTACTCATGAGTCAATCGGACCATCTCGCCCAAGCCAGTTTTACGGAAATATGCGAGGTGTTCCGATTGGTTTTTGTGTCACAGAAGCACCCGACAACGACCGAATGCATGGTTCGAACTACCCGATGGGTCGAACAGACTTTGATGCACCGACAGTGTTCGAGCCAATGAGATTCTACTGTATATATATATATATATATATATATATATATATATATATATATATATATATATATATATATATATATACACATATATATCCTCGCGGTATGGGTTTTGACGCAGATAAGCAACGATCTTGCGTAGTGTAAAAATAACTATGTTTTTCTTGTTATTATTTACAGAGACATAACCTAATGTATATATTAATTATTATCATTAAAATATAAACATTAAATTCAATATATAGTGACATTTTTTGTTTTAGTTTTAGCTTACATGTGCATACTGTAATATTCTAACTTTTTTGATGCGGTGTGTATTTTGACATGGAACATCCAGATAACTTGTGAATGACCAATATTCAAGAAAAACAACTCCAAACAACTGGAAATGATGTGTGGTGGTCCATAAATTTCATATTAATAATACACGTAAAAAAATAACACAATTAAAATACATTTTAACCAGATTGTCACATGTAAACCATATAGCCCAGTGCAAACATAGTCACTATTTGTACACTGATAGGGTGGGAGTAAATTTGACAGCCATTCGATACTTTTTTGGTTGTTTATTATTAGTATTATTCAAAACAATGTCCACTTTACATTTTATGTTGTACAGATATTATTTTAAGATGTAATATGCACTAGAACGTTTAATCCTGACCCAATATAATCGTATGCAGTGCATATAAAATAAAGACAGGGGACTCATTCGGACGTCCATAAAATAGATTGACATAGAGATGATAAAATTGCTTTGTGTTTACTTCAATAGTAGCAGACAACAATGTTTCGTGCAGCAGGTGAGTAAAATTCAATGAGAAAATTTGGAGATAGAGGGATGTTTATGTATATTAAAAAAGTGCCTTACGGAAAATAGTACTTTCAATTACATCATACATGGCATTTTTAATTGTTTATACTTACCGCAAACTGGCAAATTGATACAATGCATTATTCTTATCAATAAAAAATACTTCTGTCAACAAAAATTTCTGCATTTGATGTCATAGCTTTTCTTTGATGATGCATAATTGCTATTTAAAGATAGCGCGTCAAAGTACATACCACGTCATAATACATACGGAGACGATATACAGTGTGTCCGGTGCATCGGCGCACCTAAGCTTTCAAGGACCATTTTCTATGTGAACATTGTGAAATATTTAATAAAATGCGTCTCTCACCAATGAAGAAGTGCATAATCTGAAATACACTACAAACTGTTTTATGTCTGTAGTAAATAAACATTTTAAAATGGTACATAAATATAGGCACCCCCTTGCATCCAAAACGATTTGCATGTCCGGTGATTCGGCGCAGTAGATGTAGATCGTTGACCCCGCTATTTATAACCCGCCCATGACCTCACTTTTAGCCCATAAACGCTACACTATTGTCCCAGAATTATTTTAGTACTTTTTTGTTTTGTCTTGTTAAAAATAATACTATGAAAATGAACGATCACATATGACCCATCTCATGATCAGTTTCGGAATCGTTTTCTTGAGTGGCACAGTACTGCAGATGCATACATGTTCATTGTCATGCTTGGCTAACACGCCTACATGGATTTTATTTTTCTTGGGTAGATTGTGCACACATGTGGATCTTATTTCGCTTTTATTTTTTATAACAATGTGACAATTGTGAACTGGAATGGCTGTCAATTAAGGTGTAAAATTTTCTTTTTCGGTTTAAATAAAAAAAATAACCGAACAAAAATAATTACATTTATACTGTTTACTATAATTTTTTAAATGCGGGAAAGGTGTTTTTAGACTGGTTTTAACATTCTTAATATCAATAAGGATGACCTACTTCGCGTTTATAAACACGAAAACAGGTGAATGATTTATTTTGAAATTATTATATAATTATTGATAATTCTAAAAAAAAAATTTAATTGCACCCGTAACAATAAATATGTTAATACTTGATTAACCATTGAAAAAGGAATTAAACTTTAATTCGTTAAAAACTCCGACAACATGACAACTTCCTAAGCATATTCAAGCAAAATACCAAGTGTGCCGAATCACCGGACGCGCCGATACACCGGACACGGTTGTACTCAAGTAAAATACCAAGTACGCCAAATCACCAGACGCGTCAATACACCTCATATAGGCCTATATATATATATAGGCCCTATATCTATTTTTCATAAACATTTGTTAATGGGGAACTCTTGCCATTGTCGTTAATGAAATATTTTCGACATTTCAACTTTAAATTTATCAAATGAATAATTTGTGCTGCCTTTAAACTTTGTTGGAAAATACAGAAATAACGAATCACGATAATACATCATCAGACATAATATATTATATCAGACATCGCTACCCCATTAACATATGATGTACTCATCATAATTAATCTAACTAAACATACATAACTAGTTGTTGGGTTTTTAAATATTAATTAAAAAAATTAAATGAAATAAAAAGTTCGAAGTCCTGAAGGCTAAAATATTATAAAACTCTTGTCAGTTACTTACTATACACGGTAGGTAACTCTAGTTATGAAAAAAAAAACCGGTCCAGTAGATTGCACAACACTAAATCAATTCCCATTTGTCACAATAAATACGTTCTACATGTAGTTAAGTTGGCTTTCCATGTACGATTTTCGCATCTGTCATCTGTCACATGAAAAAACCCCACCTGCTCGCATTCTAATCTTATTGTACCCTTTCCATATGTCCGTCACACTTCGTCCGACTCTCTTTTTTATTTGCAACCCGATACGTTGATTGCGGATGACGTGTCCTGACGTACCTGTAATTCCCCGCGATTGCGTCTTAATTGTAGTCTTCGGGGTTTTCCCCACTTTGCATGCATGCAATTAAAACTGATCTATAGACCAAATAATATTAATTGAAATAAAGTACCATTTCAACTCCCCAAAGTAGGCTCCTACTCCAAAGTGAGTTGTATATATTTTATTTCATGTTCGTGCATATAAATCCAGTTGCGCTTCAAACATGCAACTCCACCCACCCACCACCCACCACCCACCAACACACAAACCAGTGTTAGTTCATCAAGTTTAACCTCCAGTGCAAGCGCTTGCACTCTGGACAGGTTAATCTTGGTGAATTAAAACCAGTGTGTATTTTTCCAGTGTGTATTTTTCCATTGGTATATAGCGATGGATCTTTAGGCCTACATGTTCCACCCACAGACATGCCACGGCCTTTTATACAGGCCTACCAGTCGTGGTGTACTGGCTGGAACGAGAACTAGCCCAATACGTCCACCAACAAAAATCGACCCAAGACCGACTGCGCATCAGGCAAGTGCTTTACCACTGGGCTACTTCCCGCCTCCCAAATCTTCGAATTCGAGCAAAAACAATGGAGACATTCGAACAAATTACACTGACCTAAAACCTTTTCACCATGCATTTCCATCATTCTACTCACAATTAAATTTATTATTAGCTGTACACAGTTCATGTAGACTACACATTAATCATCGAATGTCAAAGATTTGGAAATCATGTTTTAGAGAGAAAACCAGCTATATGTTTTTTTTATATGCACTATCCACAGACACACCACGGCCTTGTATATGCAGCTGTTTGGTAGTAGGCCTGATAGGCCCTATGAATAAACGTCGCTATCCAGATCCTGGTATTTTCGTTTAATTCGGGCAAAAATCAGCCTCTCCCCCTCCAACACACTACGCATACACACAGAAAGTCGGTGGCGTGGCCTCCCCAAGGAGCCATGAAAGGCTCATATAAACTGGATGCGGACCGCACGCACGCGCCGCATCCAGTCTATATGAGCCTTAAAACTCTCTAAGTGGGAGCTGGTATCAGGGTACGAATTCAGTATACTTATATTGTATACCCAGTGGCCTCGTTCCACTGCTGTAACGCTACGGAAGCAAGCTGAATGTTAACTTAAAAAATTAACTTAGGTCTGTAGGCATCGAGTTCGGTCCCATGCAGTAGATATCGGATACAACTCAGACCCAGTGAACCACTCGGTGAATCGTCAACTTGAAAGGAAGAAAATTGTCACATGACGGTGATGAGGTGTGAAGAGGCAGTTATATATAATCATTACATATAATTGATGCTCGTTTTCAGTGTATTTTTCACTATTGGAGCCGTTTATGATAACTGAAATAAAACATTAACATTTTATTGTTTATATTATCCATTTCCATACACCCGAAGTATTTCTGGTCGTCCTGGTGTTTCTACTAAAACAAAATGCATTTTTTAAAACGCGCGTTTAAGAGTTACAAGTTATGAAGAAGAGTTAGTCTGTATTCAAGGGCATTTCCCCGTTAAAACATCACAAACTCTTGTTTTACTCTGTTGCACCTCTTTCCAAATGTGTTATAGGTTTATAGATTAACCAAACTTATAGTGTCCATGTTTACGGGTTGAAACACGGGCTTGCAACTTTAAGAGTTTAGGGGAGGTTAGTCAGAATATTGCCACCAATTCAGACTCGAGATTCCATAGATGCTATGAAGACTTATCCTTTGTTTTAAGCTGGTACAGGTAGACCATCTATGAACAGCAACTGTCACCAACTTATCTGTACACACATCACAGTTTCTGAATTAAATTAATTACAAAACCATGTCAGATTCATCAAATCAATGCCACATGCTGTACCGGTACACTTTTAGGACCTTCCTGCCCAACCCATTATCAAAGTCTGTTATAATGCTAGCGATATATTAATGAGGGTAGCCAGTATCAGGGCCGTACCCCCCCCCCCCCCCCCACACACACACACCCAAAAAAAATTGTATAGAAACGTACAGAAAATTCTCTTCTTAACCGTTTAAGCAGTTTTAGACTATTAACTACTCAATTGCCCACCAAACAAAACATCCTAGCTTCGGCCCAGAGTATGCTGTATTATATGAACCCAAGAGCACCTTCATGTATCACAGTTATTCAGCGGAGGCGGACAGACATACTCACATAGGCCTACATGTGTGAATGTCGCGTTTATTACCGTACAACTGCCCATTTGTAGAACTTTGTTGGGGTGGTTTGGGGAGATGGTTGAAGCATTTAGATAATCAGTTACAATGTATAACAAATAAAATCAAATTTGTGGACTTGTTTATTGATAGTATATAACACGTATGCTCAATGAACATGTATCACAACACACAATATCAAAATGGAATTCTGTATCACTTTTTGATAGAAAATAAATTCCACCACATTTACACTCCAGATTATAACAATCTTCATTCGAACAAACATCAAAGTCATCAAAGCTAACAGTGTCATGAATTGGCCAGTCCTGTGCTAAACAACGCTGCTTCCATCGAATATCATACTGACTTCTTAGAATTGTGTCACTTAAAATTTTCCAGGCACGATTCAGTTGTACAAATTTGTAAGAGCCGACTGCAGGCTGGTTTGTTGCCTCAGTCTGTGTAGAATTCGTGTTACTATCTTCATTATGTTGAGCTTTATCTGGGTGATATTTTTTCGACAGTTCCAAATAAGACTTCCGTAATTCATTCAAAGACGCCTTTTCTGTACAATTTAGTATCCCATATAAATCCTCCATAATAACAAGCTAACGAAATATTAGTTCGTAAGCGGCAAGATACATGTTTCTTTCTCAAATTATAAAATTCGTATCAAACCACGTATATTACCCGAAGAAATACGGACCCAGAAAAAGAAATTAAAACTAACGAGCGTCCATTTCAAACTTTTATTTAATTTATTTGCGAAACAAGTTATTTTCTGTTTTCTATGAATGTATTATGTGGCCTTAATACTGAATAAAGCTTACAATTCTTGTTCTCTCCTTACTCCACTTAATTAGTTCTCAATGTAGGCCTAAGTTCGATTTATATACAATACAATACTAAATGTTTACATATAATTATTATAGACATATAAACACAGTCTGGTGACCCAGCAATAATAAAGCTAATGATACGAATAATGAACGACTAAATATAAATAAAATAATTTATAACTATAAGTTCTATTTAGCGACTTGACACATAGTATTAATAATAAGTGTTTTAGCTAACAAACTATTTCTTCTTGTATCCATGTCCCAAAAGAGCTGTGCTATTGTTACACGATGGGCAGCAGGGCAGTTGATCATAGAGTAGCATTTTTCATAGCTGTTCATTGATTGAAATGCGGGTAACTCATCTATGAGTTTGTAAAAAAAAAAAATTGTCTTGTTATTTCCAGTTCAAGACAATTAATAAGAAAATGTTTTTCGTCTTAAATTGTAATGCTGCATAGTTTGCATAATCTGTTGCTTCTCGGTATATTATGGTATCTACCTCTTTCAATTTCAAGGTGATGTGCACATATTCTTATTGTGGTGAGATGTCGCCTTAGATTACACTTTTATAGTTTTTCCAGATATGTTGCAAGTCTATAGATGTGGTTGTGTAATATGCTTGCAGGGCCGTATCTAGCAGGGGGGTAAGTGGGGCAGGTCCCCCCCCCCCCGAAAATAAATAAATCCGGAAAGCATTATAGAAACTTAAAGAAAACTCTCTTCTTAACTCTTTATGGAGTTTTAGACTGTTAACTACTCAGTTGCTCCCCCCCCCCCCCCCCCCCCAACAAAAAATCCTAGCTACGGCCATGGCTTGTAATATATGTTTTTCAGAATTATATATGTGTGTACCTTTCCTGTCATGGACGGAAGAGCCGGTCAAGGCCGGCTCTTGCGCCCACGACAGGCGTGCGCTACAACAGCTTGCTCTGAATGTGCACGTAAAACCCTATGACATGACATGACATGACATGTGTGTGTTAAAGAAATTATATTATGCAAGTCGCTAGAAAAAAATAAATTACTTCTTTTTTTAATGTATGTTTTTCAACAGTCCGTTTTTTTATTAGTCACAGATCAACGACGTCCGAATTAGACTTTGGAGTTTTTAAACGGAAGTATGTTTGTGTATTTGCGTTTCTTCTATGTTTGCGCATCTATTTCCGGTTTTGCCACCAACATGGACCTGAACGCGATTAGAAGCGGACTGGCGAGCATTTTAATCCCATATTATATCTTCAGTATATTTCTTTCAGTGTTATTTTTTATTGTCAAAAAGTTACCATTCGTGTGTGAAATTTTGTTCGAAGACTGTGAATTGGATCTTGTAAGTTAACATATTTAATTTGGGTTTTTTCCAAGGGTGCTTTGAACGTCCTTGCCTTGGGCCAAGTTCAGTTGTGGCTTTGACCTGAGGCAAAGCGGTTTGACGAATTATCACAAGTGTACTCAGATGGGTAGGACTTTACTTTGGCACTGTCACCTATAAAGAACGTTATAAATACGTATAATAAATTATTAAATAGAGTTGTGTGTATTCTCTAGTGGTGTCGTAAAACAAAACAAACTTTTTTTTAATCACAGATTTGAGCTAGAAATGTCCAGCAATTTTTTTTTAATAGTTTTTTCAATGAGAAGTGAGACGTAGCCCAGTGGTAAATTGCTCACTTCATGTGCATTGGGTCTAGGATCGATCCCCGCTGGTGGGCCCATTGGGCTATTCTCGTTCCAGCCAGTGCACCACAACTGGTATATCAAAGGCTATCATAGCGGCTATGGTATGTGCTATCCTGTCTGTTGGATGGTGCATATAAAAGATGCCTTGCTACTAATGAAATATGTAGCGGGGATTCCTCTCTAAGACTATATGTCGACATTACTGAACTTTTGACATCGAATAGCCAATCAATGTGCTCTAGTGGTGTTGTTAAACAAAACAAACTTTATATAAATGTTTATATAAATATATTAATCAGGGTTAGCTCTGATACTGGCCAAATTCACCAACTGCAAATTTTAAAAACAATTGCAGGACTTGAACTTATCAACAGCACCGATGGCTGTTATTGAGATATATATTGATGTAGATCAGGAGCATCATTGATGGCACTTTTGGATAAATATTACTGCCATAGTTGGTAAATCTTCTCATTGATGGCAAAATGTATATATACTACCAGGTATACATTATCAGCTGTTATTTTTAAACAGTATAAAGATGTTATCTGTTCCAAGGTTTGTTATCAACTCATATTAATTTGTACCTGACAAACTTAATATAAAAAAACTCAGGTAATCGCAGGGCTAGCTCTGAGTGATCAGAAAATTTCACCAAATTATCTAAAAAGAAAAAGAAAAACATATTGCTATTGTCCAACAAAAGATCAATTATTACACAATTTGTTTTCGCCAAATTGAAATAAAATTTGCCAGTATTCTCAAAATTCGCAATTTGCGAATTTGGAGATGGGCAGAGCTAGCCTTGAATTACCGACTAACCACTGTCACCTATCAGTATTAGTAAAATGTAGATCTGTAGTTCAGCTGCAAATGGACCAAATCACGTAAATAGCATAGAAGTTATCAGCACCACTGGCTTCACATCTTTCACTTGGTTCATTGATGTTAAAATATCCCCATTTTATTAAATAATTGCATGTCTACATATTTAATAAATAAATTAGTAGTTTGGCCTATATTTTCTTGTCAACAGCAACGTGAATTAAGCAACAAAGCTATGAACAAACTATGTAACAATTGAACAACTGACAGAAGGTAATTGACAATTATGTAATGCCATAGGGGTGGTGTCTTGGTGTGCATTACAAAACATTTGGAAGGGGAAATGTACATGCTAAAGGGAGCTAAAATGACTCTCCTAGAACTAGTCTCAGGGGAGCGATAGGGAGTGGGAATGATGGCTTAGAGCTCAGACTGCCATTTTTCAGATATGTAGAGTATTTCTTTAAAAAATAGCACAAAATGGCTAATTTTAAGCAAATTTATGTTATTAGCCAAATATTAAATGTTGTTGCCACTTAAAAAATAGCAGTTGGTTAATTTGGCTATGGGCATGGTGAGCCCTGATAGTGATAGTTGCCCTAAATTGACAGAGTCTGCCTACAAATATAATACATCTCCCGGCTGCATTCAGTAGATACATACTGTCGTACATGTGTACC
Organism: Gigantopelta aegis; assembly: GCF_016097555.1. Classification (NCBI taxonomy): domain Eukaryota; kingdom Metazoa; phylum Mollusca; class Gastropoda; order Neomphalida; family Peltospiridae; genus Gigantopelta; species Gigantopelta aegis. Next base: position 38,594,027 of record NC_054701.1, read on the forward strand.
CACCAAATGGGGCGGGACATAGCCCAGTGGTAAAGCACTTGCTTAATGTGTGGTCGGTCTGGGATCGATCGCCATCAGTGGGCCCATTGGCCTAATGTTTTTCGTTTCAGCCAGTGTACCACAACTGGTATATCAACGGCTGTGGTATGTGCTATCCTGTCTGTGGGATGGTACATATAAAAGATCCCTTGCTATTAATGGAAAAAATGTAGCGATCTTTCTCTCTTATGTAAAAATTACCATATGTTTGACACCAAATAGCCAATGATTAATAAATCAATGTGCTCTAGTGGTGTCATTAAACAAAAACAAACTAACTGAGTAACCCACCAACCTTTCTCAAACAGTCTCTTACTTTCATAGATAATGAACACCAATTGAACTATTGTTGAATAAAAATAAATGTCCTGTACTACGTGTGCATGTATTAATGTACTAAAGATCATATTAAGAATCCATGTATTTTTATTTTCAGAAAGAATGGGAATACCTCACATTTTTGGGTTGTGTCATTGTGTTGAAGAACAGAAAACAAAGTAATGAAATTAAGAGATCTTTTAATTACTTAATTCATTTATTTTGTTTGTACATAAATTTATAGATACATGTATGCATATACGTGAATGTGGTCATGTTAATACATAGAGACAACCCTTCCATTCTTTATTCATCAAAAGTGGTTTAGAGACCTGTGTGAAAGACATGTGGAGGGGACATTGTAGTTTTAACTTGGATGCTAGTGAATAAAGTTTGTTTTTAATAACTGGAGGATGACCGATAGGTTTTAAATATATGTGCATGTACATTTACTTTTTTTTTTTTTAAATTCTATATTTAGCCAGACTTTTTTAGGAAAATATCTATTCACACTAAGTGGCAGCACATTAAACATTATATACGTGTACAGAGTGTCTATGTAAAAAAAAAAAAGGATAATAGATATATGTGAAAGTCTAACTTTTAAGTTAATTTTAATTGCTGTAACAATAACATCTTGTCCTATACATTATATATACATGTACTTAGAGCTGGATTGTTACAATTGAAATATGAATTGAGGATATTATTGGTTGAAATGTACTGTGACATTAAATAAATATCATTCTTGCAAAATTTATTTATGTAGTGTTGTTTTCATTTCAGCAACGTTTGCATCCTATGTATCAACAACGTGCATGTTTGCCAAAGTACTGAATGGATTTTTGTTTTTTAAGCACAACTTTACCCTTGGTTTGGTATACCCATTGCTTTGTTTATGTGAGTATATGTGTACTACATTTGAATTAGAAATTTAGTGTTACATGATAGAAAGAAAAGAAAGAAGTGTTTTATTTAACGACGCACTCAACACATTTTATTTACGGTTATATGGCGTCGCCACTACATGGGCTACTCTTCCGATTGGCAGCAAGGGATCTTTTATTTGCGCTTCCCACAGGCAGGATAGCACAAACCATGGCCTTTGTTGAACCAGTTATGGATCACTGGTCGGTGCAAGTGGTTTACACCTACCCATTGAGCCTTGCGGAGCACTCACTCAGGGTTTGGAGTCGGTATCTGGATTAAAAATCCCATGCCTCAACTGGGATCCGAACCCAGTACCTACCAGCCTGTAGACCGATGGCCTGCCACGACGCCACCGAGGCCGGTGTTACATGATAGATACATGTAACTGTAGGTGTACAACTGACAACAGGTACCTTTACATTTGTTTGTGTAGATACATGATACTCTTTATATTACAAGTTGTTTAAAATCAACTTATTGAATGTGTGAAAGTGAGTTGAAGATGTTTTTAAATATTGAGCTGTAAGATAAGTGGTATCAAGCAACCAATAATGTAGTATTTTATTTCTTTGATATCCTTAAAAACCAGGGGCCTATTTCACAAAGGTCTCTTAGGCTCTGTTAGACAACAAAGCATCCTCTTTGCAAGTCTTTTAGTATTGCACTGCGAGATCGCAAAGTTGCAAGAGTTTAGTGAATTAGGCTCTAGGTTTAAAACACATTTTATCCAATTTTGCAGATATGTAGAGTATTTCCTTGATAATTATTAAAATGTGCTTATTTTAAGAACAAATATATTAGCCAAAGACTAAGTGTTGTAGCCACTTTTAAGGAAACATTTTTGATTAGCAACATTTCTGGTCAATTGAAAATTGATTAGCAACTACTACCGGTGTTTAATGTTTTAAAATTGTGTAGTGATCTCTGAAACTTGCATAGCAAATCGTGATGTGATACTGAAGAAAATGTCCCCTGCTTTATATACAGATAGGCTAATTTTGCAATGGATAGGGTGAGAGTCTGAGACATGATAGTGTCCCAGAATATATGATTGTTTTCTTCAACAATTTTTACAATTCTATTTTGGTTACATTTAAATTTCTTCCACAGAACCCTGATTTTCTTGACCTTTGGCCCAAACATATGTGTGACCTGCCGACATAAAATGTCTGGAATACATTTTTTTACACTACCCAAGTAGACAGATTTATGACTTCGCTAAAAGTTTTTGTTTTATGACACCACTAGGACATGTATCTGCTGTAAAATACTGATTATCTTTTTTTATTACCGTATGTATAAAGTTATATAAAATGATGGTGATATTTAAAACAAAAGTATTGTACAATGTCATGTATTTAGTACACTACTAATATCTTTTTGGAGGGTAAAAATGACTTCAGAAGAATTTAAATAATATTTTTTTAATATATATATCCCAGCTCAAATGGTCATATTAAGGCTTTATTTTGATGTTATACATTTCAGTGCAATTCATATTTGTGCCGGAGCCATGTTACGAAGGTCCAGAATACATCACATATTTCCGAGGACCGAACTTAGACGTGAGTTTTATTTAATTACCAGTACTAAGATCTCATTACATGCTGATTTCATGGCAACTGACAAAAATTATTTTATTTGGAGAATGATTTCATATTTATTCAGAGTGAAAACGGATGTCAGATTGTTTATATGGTAGTCTGCTGAGGGGCTTCTTGTAGTGAGGACTGCATAGAAGTTAAATTTAAGCAAAAAGTTTTATAATTAAAAGAATCACCAAATTAGAGATGATGTATGAGCCATACAAATGTTATGTTTTTATTATTGACATCGCTAACCCTTGCATATAATTTATAAAACATCCCTTGGTTAAGCTGCATGTATTTGTCTGAGCAAACTTGATGTATTTTTGGTCATCCTGATGTTTCTAGTGGCTCAATATTAATTTTATTCACAACAGAAAAAGTATGACCTCGGAAACTTGGGTCTTTGACTTAATTAAGTTTTTTATTTGTTTATTGTATTAATTACGATACAGATGCCCTACATTGATGTCATGGTTTCTGCCAGAGAGTATGGAGGGTAAAATTACATACCCTAAAATCTTGGAAAGTAATTTATACATTTTAATAATTTTTAGATAAATGATATTAAGAGACCTCCTGTTTAAAATTCATTCAAAAAGAATGTCCAATTTCAAAACATTTCAAACTCATAACCCATGCGGGTCCTTGTGGTCTGAGGTGTTTTTTTAAATTATTATTTTCAAATTATTTTCTGGAAGAAAGCCTGATTGATGCATTGTATTGCAATGTGATGTATCGCCATATCATAACCACAGGTACCCCCAAACAGAAACCCCAAATACAAATACTATAGTTATATATATATAACATAACTATAACATATTTGACATTATTGTTTGGGGATACCTGGGATCATGACACCACTACTAATGTTGTGATTGCAGGAGGAGTTGCAGCGAGACAAGCGAATCCGATGGTTCATCACCTTCTATGCAGCCTGGTCTCCACCGTGTGTGACCTTCGCATCAGTGTTTTCAGAAATATCTGCAGGGTAACAAAAATTCTAATGTCTTTAATAATATTAGTCCACAGATTGTATTTGATGCTGCATTCTTGCAAAAAAAAGCTAGAGCATATAATTGAAGCTGATACAGGCATTGAAAGAAGTTGGAGAACTGGTTTAGGCTACAACACAGTTACTACATGACAACCTTAACAGTTACACATGACAACCTTAAGTTGAGAAAGTACTTCGCTCTCGACCACATCTGATTCAGGAATGAAAGTTAGCCACCGTTCAGCAGAATTCCGCCTTTTTAACAGGCAAACAAGAAAATAAATAAATAAATGCACATGTCCTCAGCTGAAAAATATTTCAGCCTTTTTTGTCAATGGCCACTTTCATCCCTGCTGATTAGACAAAAAGAATACCACCTATACTTGGATCACTTGAGTGTTTTGTTCAAATACAAGATACATTCTACACAAAGTATCACTTCAACGATAACCGTGATATAAAAATAATAAAATGTTTAGACTAAGTGTGTCTGTGATGGGCTTTAATAATAGAAAAATGAACCCATTACATATCGGCATTAAGTCCGATGGCTTACGGAAACCACTACACCACTGAGGCCGGTTAAAGTGCCATGTATTTTGGAATTTTTGTAGGTGCCCTTTTTAAAGTTACATCTCTTACCTAGAAAACTCCTGCATCTCTCCTTTAGAATATCTTATGATTATTGTCATTCATGTGTTTGCAGGTATCACCGTGACAACCTAAAGTTTGGTAAAATAGACGTCACAAAATATCCTGCAGTAGCTGAAAAGTGAGTACAAATTGTTCACAAAAACTAAAGTGCCATTGTAAGCAAATTATATTTGGTATATACTGTCTTATAGTATCCTCATGAATTGAATGTAACATATACTGTCTTATAGTATCCTCATGAATTGAATGTAACATATACTGTCTTATAGAATCCTCATGAATTGAATGTAACATATACTGTCTTATAGAATCCTCATGAATTGAATGTAAAAAAAAATTTAAGTTTAGGGTACCATTACATTGTATATCTTCTTATTCAGGTATAATATAAACTGCAGTTCTTGGTCCAAGCAGCTGCCCACAGTGATATTGTTTGAGGATGGGAAGGAAAAAGTAAGACGCCCTGCAGTTACAAAGAGGACTACATTAAAGTATGCGTTTGTCAAGGTAAGTTCTCCGCCCCCCAGTAGGGATATTCTTAAAAATGGAGGTGTATGTTGTTTGTGGTAAGATTTTCTTAGAGTAATTTATTCTTTTATACTTTGAAGAGTTCACAAAGAAATCAACCAATTAGAATGTTTAGCTTAAATTATAGTGGCATTTTTCGCTATTTTCACATTAAAATTACTTATATATGAGTCAATGGCAAATGAAGATAGAATGCAATGTACATTAGCCAATAAAATTACAATAAGCTGATTTGAATGCAAGGGGTATACTCTCTAATACCAATTCCAATTTCCTGGTACTTAATTTCTAGAATTCAACTGTGTTGTTTTTCCTAGTTAACTTCTAATGACAGTGAGCAGCCATTCTGAAAGTGTCAAAAGTATTTCTATTGTAAAATTTTCTCACTAATAATAAAATATTCAAGTCTTATTTTCATGGGGGTTTTGTTGTTTTTTTCTCTCAGGAAAATGTCATTCGAGATTTTGAATTGAATGAAGTTTATAACCAGTGCAAGAAGAATCCGCTGCCAGTGAGAAAGAAGGAGAAGAAAGAACAGTAATGTCAGCCGTAGACTACACAGAATTAAGAGATTACAACTAAATATACTGACGTCCAAAAGAAACTTTACAAGGCTTGAAATTGTAGTATAGAAAACTAACAAAGAATATGCACTTCATGATACAACTGGTTCTTTTTGATTAGCAACAATATTTATTAAATTATTCAAATTTTATGAATGTAACGTTTCTTTTCGACGTCAGTATGCATGCAGCATAGTCAAAACCATCAAATTCATACTTTTACATAATTGTTTTTTTTTACCCATGATACGAGTTTGAAAGTATTTACCTATCTTTTTATTTGTATTTTATCTCATGCCAGTCTACATTTTATTGCTAATTGTCATGGCTCCAGGTTGTTTGCATAAAAAAATGTTACATTACTCATAGATTATCATTATGCACTTACTATGTAACACCTTTTTGGTAAATAGTGAACTCCGGGCCCCCAGCCTTGACAATATTGTATCACATTACTGGGGGAAAAAACTATTTAAAAAACTATATAATAAACAGACACACCACTACCACCCACCCACCCCCCCCAAAAAATGCACACATACATAATGACTGCATATGAGAACATGATCATTGTACCATTATCCACATTATTTGTCTTAGTCTAGTCATCAAAGACGTTTTTGCTAATGGCCCGATTGTTTTGAAGCCAACCATTATATGGCAGTTGCAAAATCTTGTAAATCCTGGATATTAAATGCAGGGGTGGGGGGAACATAGCACAGTGGTAAAGCGCTCCCCTAATCCATGGTTGGTCTAGGATTGATTCCCATCTGTGGACCCACTGGGCTATTTCTCATTCCAGCCAGTGATTCACGACTAATGCCATAGTATGTGCTATCCTGTTTGTGGGATGGTGCATATAAATTGCTACTAATGGGAAAATGTAGCTGGTTTCCTCTCTAAAAAGTATACATCAAAATTATACAAATGTTTGACATCCATTAGCCAATGATTAATAAATCAATGTGCTATAGTGGTGTCGTTAAACAAAACAAACTTAAAAACACACCGTAAATGTTTATCTTTTTTTCAAGTTTATTTTCTGGTCATTCTATGTTTTGTAGTAGGCTAGCTCAAGCTAGATTTTACCTACTGATATTTTCAATAAGTAGAAACAGTTATTGGGAAGTAAGATCTAGTTTTATCTACTATAAGCAGAATGACCTAAAACATGCTGGATATAATACACAAGGTTTTTACACGTCCTGGAAATCCTGGAATGTCCCTGAATTTTGTGATTTTAAAATCCAGGCCTGGAATGTCCTGAAAAAAGCATTACATTTTATTGTGTCCTGGAAATTTACCCCAAAACTTTGGTGGTTAATTTTTTCATATTTTTACTTTTGTTGTCCTCATAACCTGTCTAAATTCAGACAACAATTTGTTATAAAAACATTCATTGATGAAACATTTCATGTCCTGGCATTTTTTTTTTTTAATAATGTCCTGGAAATGTCCTTGAATTTTATGTTTTTTCAAGTGCCACAAACCTGATACAGACATTAATATTTTAAAGCTGCCATCTCTGGTTTCAGTCTTATAAATCAAGTTCTACGTTCAAATACAAGCATAACTGCACTTTTAATTCACTTGCGAGTTGTTGCCATTAACGCATATCGTAAAATGCTTACTACGCACTTAGAACATTTCTCGCCATTTTGTAATGCAACAGTAGCTAAACCGTGCTATTTTTAGCTGTATTTGACGTCAGTAGGAGCCCGTCAAAAGTGTCCCACTTTCAAAATACTGGGTTTATTTTTAACTTGAAAAAGCCAGCATAGCAAATCCAATGCGGAGTGCGGCATCTTATATGCACTAAATGTGATTGGATTAACTGTTCTAAATGCTTAAATAATAAAAATATTCCAGGGACTGCCGCTTTAAGCAGGAAAATGTAATCTGTATAGAATTTTAATCATTGGAGAAGCTCCATGAGCTAAAAAAACCTGTTACAATGGCTGCCAAGTCAAGAAATGTCCTACTGACATCTTTCTTTCTTCAATTTATTTTTGTGCTTATATCCAATCAAGGTTCAAGCACACTGTCCTGGGCACACACACCTTAGCTATATAGGCAGTCTGCCAAGACAGTGGGTTAGTGGTTAGTGAGAGAGAAGAGGGTGTAGTGGTCTTACACTTACATGTACCCATTGAGTCGTTAAAACTCACTCTGGGTGGGAGCCTGTACCGGGCTGTGAACCCTGTACCTACCAGCCTTATGTCCAATGGCTTAACCACGACACCACCGAAGCGTTTCATGTATGTTCAGTAGTGGTTATACCAATTTTTTCACACCCATGTTGTTGTTGTTTTTATTATTGTTCCAGCAGTCACAATGGTGAAAATATTTTTCTTATTTTGTCAGTGAGAAATTGGTGCAATGTACAATACTATTGGATGATTTGACGCTTACAAACCAATGGCCTTGTCGGTACTAATCATGATGTGATCACAATTTGACAAACGCACAAAATGACATCACATAGTTTAAAAGAGTGCTTTTACGACTCCGTTTTTCATTATATATTTTTTAAACAATAAATAGAACTGGTTTTTGAAAATTAAAATACAAAGATATAACTATACTCAGAACAGTGTGTAAAATGGTTTACATCGTTTCTGTTTACATCGTTTCTGTATACATGTACATTTGCCTACATCGAAAATGAAAGACTTTTACAGGAGATAAATAGCCAGGGTAATAAATACAATAACACTCACTACCAGTTGTTATCAAATTTATGTCTCTGTTGACAAATAAAAATTATTTCACATGGGACATATATGTAATAATAACTGTTAATTCATTTATTATCCTCTTATGATATTTAGTTATTATTTGCATAATAGAATCCATTATTTCATAACCATAAGGCTTCATGTTTTGTACTGTTCTAAGCTGTGTGGTAAATTGTATAAAACTGCTTATAATATAAGTCAGTTATATTTTGTCAACTTCTCAAGATTTTTGTTCTCAAAGTCGGTTTGGACTGTGTTGTCCTGTTTGTAAATATTACCCACATATGGAATTAGGTATGTTTTACCGTGTTGAAAGATAATGTGTTTTTTTTTACAAAGATCTTTTTTTAATAATTTTATGAAGTACATTAATTTTGTACTGGATATGTATTGTTGAGTGAATGTATGTTTTTTTCCCTCCCATTTAATAGAAATTATATTCCAGATATGTTGAAATAAACTATTATAAAAATTACAGTGATTGTTTTTGTTTCATCATTAGAGATGGCTGGATAAAGAATTAACCTGTCAAGTAAGATGTAGGATATAAAAAAACGTAACAAAGATAATAAAATTGATAAACGTAATAATATTCTGCAACTGTAAAATTAATTCAGCATTTCAATATTTCAATCGCATCATTTTTACCCAGGTGGGGGTGGGACGTAGCCCAGTGGTAAAGCACTTGCTTGATGCACGGTCAGTTTGGGATCAATCCCCGTTGGCAGAGCTGTCAACCTGTAGCAATTCATAGGTCTAGGCGTGAGAAAATTAGAAGTCAGGATCCAGGGACTGCAGGCTATTGGTCGGGTCCAGGGCGAAGTATTTTGTTGTTGTTTATTTAAGTCCAAAATGGAAATCGAGTGCAAGTTTTACTAATTAATACGGTTAATGTTGAACCATACAAGTCGGCCATTGGTAGCACCCGCGAGTGATTGTTGGTATTAACCGAGGGTAGGTTCAGTATGCTGTATTATTATTAATAGGTAACAAATTCAGAGACCTGCATAATCGGCATATAATTCCATTCATCTCTAAAATATAAACCACAATTATAAAATATTTTTATATTTAGAAAAAGTGTGAGATTATAGCAACGTTGCGTGAGAGTGTGATGTTTGTTACAAATGCGTGAGAGTTGACAGGTATGCGTTGGTGGGCCCACTGGGCTATTTCTCATTCCAGCCAGTGTACCACGAATAGTATATCAAAGGCCATGGTATGTGCTATCCTTTCTGTGGGATGGTGCAGATTAAAGATCCCTTGCTACTAATGGAAAAATTTTGCGGGTTTTCTCTCCAAGACTATGTAAAAATTACCCAATGTTTGACATTCAATAGCAGATGATTAATAAATCAATGTACTCTAGTGGTATCGTTAAACAAAACAAACAAACTTATGTACATACAGGTATATGCAGTTTTAAGACCTGAAGATCAAGAAGTAATGGCTATTGCAGAAATGTTCACATGGGAAGTTTCTGTCGGGGTGGAGGAGGGGGCAGTTCATGTTTTTTTATTCCCACTACTCAAATTTTTTATTTATTTAAACAAAGTACAAAAAATTATTGCAGCAGACCCCAGGCTACTAATAAAATGCTTCCCACCACATGATCAATTATTGTTCTAAGCATATATACCAGCTATCACAGCTGTGGTAATGATACACCAGCTGTGTTGATGACACACCAGCTGTGGTCATGACACAGCAGCTGTGGTCATGACACAGCAGCTGTGGTCATGACACAGCAGCTGTGGTAATAAGACAGAAGGACAGAGATGACACCTATAGTCCCCTCTGGATGGACCAGTAGGGGAGTAATAGAATTGTTACTTAAACAGTCTAGTGTAGACATTTTCCCATAAATGTGTGTACTCCTTGTTCATACACTGTCATAAAAAACAAATTACACTAATATTCTTGATTTTTATTTTATACAAATGCAATATACAGCTCTTGTCTGTTTGAAAGAGCTATGGCAAATCACAAATGATATGATCAACACATTATTTCATGACATTGTACCACTAAATAATTAATAAAAAACGATTTGACCACATGATACTTTCATAAACTTTTAAGTAATAAATATGAACGTCTGATCAAGGAGCATAAAACCATGACCCATTCAAAGGATAAACAAGTTTCCATTTCGTATCATGTTTATGTCTCGAGTACTAAAATGGCGAGTGACAATGAAAATTATTTCACAAGGGACATAAACATGATAGAAAATGGTAGAATGTTTAATATCTTACTTATTACCCATAATCAATTTCACTGTAGTTTGGCAATCATATGGCATTGAGGTGTTACATCGCACTTGACGAACTATATGCCATTGGGTAATAAAATAGGTTATAATAGTCCAGGCCCTAATCTAGAATTGAAAAAGTAAAAGACATGACTTCTCCCTTCCCAGAAATAAAGGGGAGAAATTTTATAAGAAGTATATTTATCAGTATATTTCATAACGTTTTGCCAGTTTCCACGTTGAATCAGGAAAATTCTTAATTTTACACTCGGTTCTAATCGAAATATAAAATATTACTTCCGGTAATAAAGTTTAAACAAAACAGTTGTATGTTTCATTAAAAACATAATATTATTAAGTAGTTGATAAGGTGTCGTTATGTTAAAATTAAAGTGCTTGGCTGGTCACAGTACACGGCACGACACGACACGCATCACTTTTGAGAAACAATAGCCCGGTTTACGGGTGTATCTGCAGAATGTCAACATTAGACTACAACATGTATTTAATCTCTTCAAAGCAGAAACTGGCATGAGTATTAACATTTGTTTGTTGATTTTGATAATAAATTGAACAAGGTATAACATTTCATCAAATCAATCGCACATTACAATGCATGTATGCAGAAACCATTTCCCGTTAATAGGCAGATTCACGGTTAATTGAGGATACAGCCTGGTGCCAAAGAAAAAAAAAGGTGCCAAGTGAACTATGACAATAAACAAGTCGGAATCTTGACATCTGTGGTGTGATTTCGTTTTTGAAATCGGATTAAGTCCAAAATTATGACTTCGACTTCTCACTACTACTAATAACTCTGCGACTTGAGCAGACTTTCCGCAAAGGAAACGCTGATTTCACCGGCAAGATTAGAGCCTGATAGTCATGTAGCAAGTATACATGAATTATATTTCAATAATCAAAATATAGTAGGTCCATGAGGCCTAATATATTTATTTTTGTTCTACCATAATTATATTTTTAAAATGACCACAACACCTGCAACGTATTGTTCTTAACAGGCTTGTGAAGTAAATAATCATGTTTTATCAAATTATTGATTTTAACTGTATCTTGGCACAATGGTAAAAAAATATGCATTTCATTCAAACCATTAAAACAAAATGTGCAATCAAAAAAAACACCCATATTTGTGTTTATAAGGCAGCTTTGAGCTAATGCTATGTTTTGGGTCCTCCTATACAATAAAATGAATACAGACACACTGTACATACACAAACAAATCATTTTCATTGTCTAAACAATTTCAAAATGGACATGAAAACACTTTATCAGGTTAAAATTGAAGTCCATTTATTTTCACCTGTTTAAGTTTAACTCTTTATGCTTTATTTGATAAATCTAGTAACTTAAAGAAATTAAACCCTGATTCATTTTGTGCAATATTCAGGTGTAATGTATGGGGAACCAAAACAAAGTTTCAGTCACATTTAGCCAGCACTAACTTCTATACTGGAACCCTATTTTAGAATGTTTGCTGCAATGACTAGTCTTTGGATTTCACTGGTGCCTTCATAAATTTCAGTTATCCGTGCATCTCTATAATGTCTCTCTGCTGGCATTTCTGTCACATATCCCATACCTCCTAAAACCTGAATACACTGAAAGAAAAAAAGAAAAGAAAATTGACATGCATGACCTCTGTGAATGGATTGATTAACAGATGAACTGGTTGATAGACAACCAGACAGGCAGGCAAACATACAGATAAATATGGATGAAGGCTATAGATGAAGGATGAAAATAAACAGCTGTATCTACCAGGTGTCAAAGAAATGTATTTGATTCAGAAGTAAAAGGAGTGATACTGTATTATTAAAAGAACAAAAACAGTTCTAGTTGAATATATTTCCTAGAACAGTGTAAACTTTATTTGGAAAACATATAGGTTCAATACTTCTATTACATATAGCATGTCCAGTGTTTTGACATCAGCTAAGCTGCCTTCCTGTGACTCTCCAATGTTATATTCATATTTCTAATTAACAACAGTGTGAGGAAAGCAGCTTAGTTGATGCCGAAACATAATTGGATATTTATTTTAACAGAACTAATTAACAGTATAAAAAGCCGTGCAAAGCACAAGGCAGATTTTTACTTTTTTAAAGAATGTTAAAGTTGCCATATTGTATAAAATGTCTACGAAAATCCAGCAAAAAGTGCTAGAAACAATTGTGAGGTATGTATAGCAAAGAAAAGATACAAATGTTACTTTTAATGACAGTCCAGTACATTTTAAGATTTTGCTATTGTATGTACAGCAGTTGCGACACTTGATGTAGATACTGAGAGGAGAAACCCCTTTGTGCCACATAGGCTACTCTTGCTGACTAGCAAATATTCTTTCGTACACACTTTGACACAGAGAAAATAGCACATACCATGGCCTTTGAAACACCAGTTGTGGAGCACTGGTTGGAATGATAATACAAACATTTGAATGGATCCATGAAGTGTTATCAGTCCTGTGACTCAGTGCAAGTTATGTAAACTCGGGTCTAAACTGCAGTCTTGTAGGCTTTCAACAATGAAGATATCAAGTGTACTTACCTGATGTGCTACAAATGTTGCAGCTTCGGATGCTGCCAACTTTGCCATTGCTGCTTCCTGAAAATGAGATTTAAACATAACAACATTAAATGAGAATACATTATAAAATACTTCAATGAATTAATTGATACTCTTTTTTTTTTTTTAATCAATCGATACAACTAATTGTAATTAAAAACCGAATTCTGAAGGATGTCAGCAGCAATAAAAGTCATCCTAGTATCTGGATTATAAGACCTTTCAAATGTCAACTTATATGTTTAATTATGAATTATTATTATTATTATTAAGCGAATACTGCTGGCAGCAATAGCCCTAGTATTGGAATTAAGCACTTATCTATGTGCCTTGACAAGTGAAAATCTGCTAGAACAAGAAAAATGTACCATATCAATGGTTATCTGGTAGACAAGTAACAATTTATAAAGCAATTTCATTTTGTGTAACTGAAAGTATCACACTTACACTTGAATAAAACTAACAACTTATTTTGACAAGTGAAAACATTGGCAGACAAGTAACAATTTATAAAGCAATTTCATTTTGTGTAACTGAAAGTATCACACTTACACTTGAATAAAACTAACAACTTATTTTGACAAGTGAAAACATTGGCAGACAAGTAGTTTTTAGATGTACTTGTCTGGTGGACTATCGAAAAAAACTGCTTATTTTTATTACTAAAATACATTGTACCTTAGTAAATGGTTTCTTTGCATCTGGTGGACTAATACTAAAATACCTTAGTAAATGGTTTCTTTGCATCTGGTGGACTAATACTAAAATACCTTAGTAAATGGTTTCTTTGCATCTGGTGGACTAATACTAAAATACCTTGGTAAATGGTTTCTTTGCATCTGGTGGACTAATACTAAAATACCTTGGTAAATGGTTTCTTTGCATCTGGTGGACTAATACTAAAATACCTTAGTAAATGGTTTCTTTGCATCTGGTGGACTAATACTAAAATACCTTAGTAAATGGTTTCTTTGCATCTGGTGGACTAATACTAAAATACCTTAGTAAATGGTTTCTTTGCATCTGGTGGACTAATACTAAAATACCTTGGTAAATGGTTTCTTTGCATCTGGTGGACTAATACTAAAATACCTTGGTAAATGGTTTCTTTGCATCTGGTGGACTAATACTAAAATACCTTAGTAAATGGTTTCTTTGCATCTGGTGGACTAATACTAAAATACCTTAGTAAATGGTTTCTTTGCATCTGGTGGACTAATACTAAAATACCTTAGTAAATGGTTTCTTTGCATCTGGTGGACTAATACTAAAATACCTTAGTAAATGGTTTCTTTGCATCTGGTGGACTAATACTAAAATACCTTGGTAAATGGTTTCTTTGCATCTGGTGGACTAATACTAAAATACCTTAGTAAATGGTTTCTTTGCATCTGGTGGACTAATACTAAAATACCTTGGTAAATGGTTTCTTTGCATCTGGTGGACTAATACTAAAATACCTTGGTAAATGGTTTCTTTGCATCTGGTGGACTAATACTAAAATACCTTAGTAAATGGTTTCTTTGCATCTGGTGGACTAATACTAAAATACCTTGGTAAATGGTTTCTTTGCATCTGGTGGACTAATACTAAAATACCTTAGTAAATGGTTTCTTTGCATCTGGTGGACTAATACTAAAATACCTTGGTAAATGGTTTCTTTGCATCCTTGAGCATGGCCGCTCTCCATGTTAAAAGTCGGGCACTCTCAATTCGAAGGGCCATGTCAGCTATCTTCAGCTGAATCACACCAAATGCAGCATTAGTCATCATTATAAATGTTATTCATTCATTAAACAGTAATTAGTTTGTTTTAGAACAATTACAGGTCGTAATATTACATGTGAACCGTTGTTCTGTTCAAGATTTGGTTGTAATGCAAATAAAAATTCAAGTGAACTGCCAGTTGGTGAACTCTTATATGTTTTGAAATTAAAAGTTACAAATGATTCCCAAATTATTCATTGACAACTGGTTTTTGGACACTGGATGCACAGCAAATCGGTAGTCAAAATAGAAAAAAATACTACCTCATTGCAAAATGGATTTGTTTAAAATACATTTGGAATGTTAATGTAATACAGAACCATGGTTACACATGTGTTCAGATTATAATATAATTCATGTAAAATCTGTTACTCAGGTGAAAATCATGCGAAAAGACTTATGATTAACTAAGATTTTGAAACATTGTCCGCTGAATTAGGAGTATGAACAGACAATGACTACACTAAGATGTTTTCTATTTACAACTGTACTGGCTACAATGAACCTGAACAATTAATTATCTAATGAGCATTTAGAACAAGCACAGAACTGTTTTATTTAACAACGCACTTAACACATCCAACACATTTTATTTACGGTTATATGGCATCAGATATATGGTTACGGACCCACAGATATTGAGAGAGGAAACCTGCTGTCGCCACTTCATGGGCTACTCTTTTTCGATTAGCAGCAAGGGATCTTTTATATGCACCATCCTACAGACAGAGTAGTACATACCACGGCCTTTGATATACCAGTTGTGGTGCACTGGCTGGAACGAGAAATAGCCCAATGAGCCCACCGATGGGGATCGATCCCAGACAGACCGCGCATCGAGTGAACACTTTACCACTGAGCTACGTCTCGCCCTTGAACAAGCACAGAATACATCTACTACTGGGAATTTTGAGTTCAAAAAGTGTTTTTTGGCAAGTAATTTCGCTTGACAACAATGGTGGCACATCACAGTCATTTTCAGGAATCAATAGCTGATTGTTACAGCTAATACGATAATAAATTTGACCATTTTACCAACAATGAAAATCACAAAATATTGGGATATGAATTGTAGTTCGTTTCCCAAAAATATTCTGGTGACAAAAACAGTTATTTGGAACAATGGACATAAATACTGAACATCTAACTACAAATGCCTGTGAGTAATTGCAACGTTTTGGATTTTTTTCTTCATTTTAATCAATAACTGATCTAAAATATCATAAAAATTAGAAAAAATAAAACCCGAAAAATAATATTTACCAATTCAACTATAAACTTTATTTTATGTATTTATAAAAAAATTAAGTAAAAATACATGAGTAAAAGTTAAAAAATTTGTACCCCCTCAACGTGGTTTTTGTCAAAAATTAATCCAGTAGTCTGAAGGTTAAGTTGTTGTCTGAATAAATTCTATTGTGCCTAATAATTAATCTCAACCTATCTTCCCAGTAACTGTACTAAATGAATAATGTGTATGACCTCACAGCTTCTTACCTGAATAGCTTGCAACTTAGCAATTGGGGAGCCAAAAGCTATTCTTGTCTTTGAATACTCAACTGCACACTCTAAAGCCGCCTAAAATTAATAAAAAACAAATTTATTTTCCAGTTGACAATGTTTGAAGATATTGAGATGAAATTTTGTATGTACTTTTATCATGTACTGTTGCAGATCAAGTTTAGCTTTCATTACGATTTAAATTTTGTTTGCAGTTATGGCCCTTGAATTTAGGAGGTATGAACATTTGTTGGGCCGTGTATGGGTCATGTATTGCTACTGCTAAAGCAATACATGTCTTATACTGGGCCCAACTATATGTAGTTATCACAGTCAGAAACTACCACTACTACAGGAAGGAAGGAAACGGTTTATTTCACGACGCACTCAACACACTTTATTTACGGTTATATGGTTAAGGACCACACAGACATTGAGAGAGGAAACCCTCTGTCGCCACTCCATGGGCTACTCTTTTCAATTAGCAGCAAGGGATCTTTTATATGCACCATCCCATAGACAGGATAGCACATACTACAGCCTTTGATGTACCAGTCATGGTGCACTGGCTGGAACGAGAAATAACCCAACGGGCTCATGGACGGGGATCGATCTCAAACCGACCGTGCATCAAGGAAGCACTTTACCACTGAGCTACGTCTCGCCCCACTACTACAGGAGACCAAAACCCACTAAATATTTACAAACCAATATAATAAAAACATATTTCAATTTAGTTTTCCTATAAACAGTGTGAGTTTTTTATCATTAAAAAAAATACACTGGATGAAATAAATGTTTTGGTTCTTAAGTCTCTTTGAAGTATTATTTTATAGCACTGGCATGAATACTATTCCAGTCCTTGGTTTTTGAAAATTATAGGCGAGTGGAAAATCGCACACCTCAATATGCTACGGTGAGTGAAAAATCACCCTCCAAAATAAATAAAACAGGCAGTGTAGCTGCGATTGGATTTTGACTGGTACGTCTACAAAACTGTCTATTAGACCAGTATTTCCCGATTTGTTCAACAAAGAGAAATACCAGTTTAATTTTTATTGTTTTAATAAAAGGACCTTCCTATCAGCTATGAAAACTGTTGATTTTTTAAACCAATGGAAATAAATATAAACATCTATTTTACAAGTGCTGTTTTTCACACTCATTAGACTGAAATTACGTGTGCTGTACGAGCACGATCGCACCCACGCACCTTAAAAAGCAAGGTCTGCTATTCCATAACAAACTTAGTATGTAATACACATACCTGAGCAATCCCTAAAGCCTGTCCAGCTATTCCAATTCTACCATCATCTAGAGTTATCTACAAATGTGAAGCAGAAACAAATGAACAAAGGAAGGAAGGAAGGAAATGTTTTATTTAACTACGCACTCAACACATTTTATTTACCATATGGTTATATGGTATCAGATGTATGGTTAAGGACCACACAGATATAGAGAGAGGAAACAAGCTGTCGCCACTTCATCGGCTACTCTTTTTGATTAGCAGCAAGGGATCTTTTATATGCACCATCCCACAGACAGGATAGCACATACCACGGCCTTTGATATACCAGTTGTGGTGCACTGCCTGGAACGATAAATAGCCCAATGGGCCCACAGACAGGGATCGATCCCAGACCAACCATGCATCAAGCAAAAACAAATGAACAAAGTTAACCCATAATACCTACTGTAGCAACTCTTTTTGTAACATCTTTTGTAAATTGTATAAAGACACAATTATTTTTAGATAGACAGTGAAACATGTCCATACTGGGTCATGACCAGGACCTAATGTTTAATAATATCTGATTTAGATATACAGTGAAACGTGTCCATACTGGATCATGACCGGGACCTAATGTTTAATAATATCTGATTTAGATAGACAGTGAAACGTGTCCATACTGGATCATGACCGGGACCTAATGTTTAATAACATCCGATTTAGACAGAATCTGGTGTTTAGAGGGTCGCATTTTAGAATTTAAAAAATTTGGACCATGAAAGTTGGCTGATTTTGACAGGATTCCAGTTTGTTCTGGGTCTGATTTAAACAGGTTTCACTGTACTTTCAATGTGCTATGTTTATTGTGTCATTATAGGTTTACAAATGCAACTAATTTAACAACATAATATGTTAAGTTTATTGTGTCATTACAGGTTTACAAATGCAACTAATTTAACAACATGGATAACAGCACATGTTTCTAATTATTAAATTATTCTATTACTGAATAAAGGGATTTTGCAAATGGAATATATGTACAGTAAAGTACACTTATAACGAACATGCTTAGAACGAACTACTGCATAGAACGAAACTGATCATAAAGTCCAGTTTTATCTCCTTATACATTAATAACCAACTTATGCAACAAACTACTGCTATAACAAACTAACTATCATGGTCTCTTTCGGTTCGTTATAAGAATACTTTACTGTATTTTAAAACAAAGGCTTTCAGATCGGTCCATGAGAAACAGTGGAGGGATCTACCAAGGGTAGAGATACAATTAAGCATACTATTACTGAAAAGATTAAACAACTACCGGCTAATATATAATGAACATCAAATATTTCTCCAACCAAAAAATATAGTTTGTGTGGTGTTGTCATCTGTCATTTTGTTACAGTAACAAGCAGTGTTAAGAAAATCGTTGAATCAGTATGAAATAAATTGTAGTTCTTTCAATAAAAAAAACAAGAGTTTAAAATGTTTCAAATTCGTAACTGGGCGATCGGAATTCAGTAGGTACTGTTATTAAAGGGACATACCATAGTTTTTAAACACTAAGACAAATAATACTGTGAAAAGACTTTAGTCTTATACGTTCCAATTTTTGTAGGGCCGACGACAAATGACATGTGTCAAGTCAGTGCGACTAATCGCATACTGAGAACATTGTTTTACCATAGCAATCTTAAATCCAAAGCCAGGCTCTCCCAATATGTTCTCTTTTGGTATTCTGCAGTCTTCAAAAATGAGGTTACACGTTGAGGAGGCACGGATTCCGAGTTTGTCCTCCTTCTTTCCCAGTGACAGGCCAGGAGTAGGCTTTGGGACCAAGAATGCACTAATACCCTAAAATAGTCAATCGAAATGTAAATTTGTCACACAATACCTGAAACAGCATAAAAATAAAATACAAATAAAGCACATTTAATATATGGTATATATTTCCTACATGATTTCTATACTTCAACAAACAGAAGAACAAAAGTGGATTGGGTTAGATGGATATTAAGTAAAGGCAGAACTTAATTATTGTATTCGAATACGCCACATGGTGCTTGTTCTTTATATTATATTTGCTGTGAAAACGAATGTCATAGTTTAAAATTATGATCCTTGTCATAAATGCAAAATATAAAGCATATTTTATTTTTAGGCTCATGATATGGTGTGTCAATCTAATGACAAAACCATTAGCACATTTAAACTAATATCTCTGTCCATAATATGTTTTGACAAAGGCATGTACCAAAGGGACTTGAAGCGATCTTTACGCAAGCTCAGCAAGTCATTATATACTGTATATATGTACACAGACTTGCTGAACTGCTGTAAAGATCACTACACGTCCCTGTGGTATGCACACATGAATCAATGCCTTGTGTTTTGTTTATAAGAAGGAAGGAAATGTTTTATTTAACGATGCTCTCAACACATTTTATTTATTGTTATATGGTGTCGGACATATGGTTAAGTACCACAAAGATATTGAGGGTGGAAACCCGTTATCGCCACTTCATGGGTTACTCTTTTCGATTAGCAGCAATGGATCTTTTATATGCACCATCCCAGACAGGATAGTACATACCACGGCCTTCGATGTACCAGTCGTGGTGCACTGGCTGGAGCGAGAAATAGCCCAATGGGCCCACTGACGGGAATCGATCCAAAACTGACCGCGCATCAAGCGAGCGCTTTACCACTGGGCTACGTCTCGCCTCTTGTTTATAAGAAGACAGTCTCTCTCCAACATGATGAAACAATCTTTATGCTTCATCTGGATAAGGGATGTCAGCCCCAAATCTGAGTTAACAAATCTGAATATTTCTGCACAAGACAGAGTGAAAGGAATATTTCAACATGTCAAGCAGTTCTGTGGTTTAAACTTCTAAAAATATTTTAAAATTGCAATATTTACTTCTTACATAAATTTGCATGCTTCTTCCCAGATGACACAACTGATGCAAAAAGCCATAACTTGAAAATTTTAATTTAATATTATAGTCCATCCAACAGGGAACACCTTTTTTCACACTATGGAATTTACTACAAGTTGTTTATTTATTTATGAGCCAATTGTTTTCTAACTTAAAAAAAAACATTGGGTTTTTTTTTTTGTTATTTCCAAAACACTTATTTTTTGTTATTTCAAACCAAACTGAAATTATTTATAAAATACATTTTTGTTCGTGTCAACTTATATCCGTTATAATAATTCTTGTAATAACAGCCATTAGAATGCAGCCTGACAGTACATGCATGAATTATCTAACTTACCTTATGTTTTTTACTTTTATCTGTTGTAGCAAATACCTGTAATAAAAAACAAATTAACTGTTAGTTACAATTTTTTACCTCATTATTTATTTCCTTCAATCTAACTGGATTACATAATATGCCTTTCATGCCTAGTATGTGCTTAATTATAGCATGTAACATAATTATGTAACTTGACACTGATTTAATTGAGAATAATGCATATTAAATATGGATATCCGACCTATTTCTGTCTCAAATTTCATACAATTATCTCATTTTCAGTTATCACACATTCCATTATTTGAGGAATTTATTTGTTTATAGCTGCAATCTTGAGATATTTTTTTTAATCATTTAACACTTTAGAATAGGTCATTCTTCTTCATGTAACACACCATTCTTCAATATCTATTAATTTTATTATCAGGATGTAAGTACGGGTAACTGATTTGTTTTTAAAAATGTTACTTTAAATTTAATTTATTTTACAGCTTATATCCACTTCTGGTTCAGGTAAACTATTCTGGGCATACACAAACCTCAACCATGTGGGCTGTCAGTTCAAGACTACAATCAAATGTTAGTTATTAGTGTATGGTTAGTGATGGGTTCTGGTAAATGTATAATTTTACTACCCCACCAGGCACTCATAATGGGGAAAATAAAAATCATAATTTCTCACTGAGATATTATCATGCATTGGTTTAACATACACTACTAGTACTATTGGACGATTTGACGCCAACAAACCTATCACCTTGTCGGTACGATTTGGCAAAGCACACACAATGCCATCACATAGTTTAAAGTGTATGCATTTACGTATTTCTGGTTTCAGTGTTAAGCTTGTAATAAAATGGTAGTTTAATGCAATTCATTATAGATTTTTTTTTTTTACAGAATATATACATGTAGAACTTTGAGTTTTGAAAATTATTTGTGAACCGTGAATAAAATACAAAGTTAAAGCAATACACAGAACAGTACAGTAGTTTATGTCGTTTCTATATACATGGACGTATAGCTGATGTAGGCTATTACGAAAATAAAGGCTTTACAAAACCCCCAAATAGCTGGGGTAATAAATAGAATAACAAATAAGTTACCAGTTATTATCAACTTTATGTCCCTCGTGAAATAATTTTCACTTGTCACTCACTCGTGACAAGTGAAATAATAGAAAATTATTTCATTCGGGACATAAATTTGATAATAACTGGTAACTCGTTAATTATCCTCTACATATACCAACCACTGTAGCATCTGCTTCATAACCATTGGTTATCCAAGCCTTTGTTCCATTCAGAACCCATGAGTCACCGTCGAGTCGAGCAGTTGTTGATGCCGCCCCAGCATCACTGCCATTGCCTGAATAACAAATACCTGTATCACTACACATACATTAAGGTTAACATTAATTTCCATTAGCCTTAATATCATTGACTCTTGTTCTGTAGCACATATCTTTCCCTTTTCACACACCCAACAAAAATGCATTTTGAGCTATTAAATTTCAAACACACACATTAGGGTTAACATTAATTCCGCCAACATTCACTCACCATGTCCATTTCACACAAAAAAAAAAGTTTGAGTTATTACAAACACCTACATCATCAGGCTGTGTTTCCTCAAACCCCAGATTTTGGGTCAGAAGTGTAAGATTATGAGACAGAATTCCAAAATATATATTTTAAAATCATATTAACTTTACAATTCTGGTAGAATACTGAAGACAAATGTCACAATTCAGTGCCTGATCACTATTTATACATTAGGGTTAATATTATTTTCCACCAGTCTTAATGGTTCAGTGGATACAAGATAAACCATTAGGCTGGTAGGTTATGGGTTTGAATCCCAGTATTGGCTTCAACAAAGAGTGAATGAGTGGCTCTGTGGAGAGGTTTAAGACCAATACATTGATCTCTCATTTGTTAACAACTAACCTACGTCTTGGATAGCCAGCTAATTATTCTGAACCTTTTTTTTTTTATATCAACCCAAAAATAAATTTAAATGAAAGTACTTTCTTGGTAGAGGTACATGTAACTAAATAATTTTTAGAGAACAGTTTGTTCAGTTTCGCATTGTGATTCGCTATACAAGTTTCAAAGACTGCTACACAATTTTAAAATATGAAATACATGCAGTAGTTGCTAATAAATTATACCTTTAAATTTATTAACACTATCACTCATCAATATTTTGAGAGAAAAAAAGGTTCTCTAGTTTGCTAAATAATAAAAATCTGCATTAGTATACATTCCAGATAAAATAAACTGCAAACGTACCTGGTTCACTTAAAGCAAAACAACCAATCTTGTCCCCATTTAGAAATGGCTTCAAAAATGTTTCTTTTTGTTCCTTTGTTCCAAATGTTTTGATAGGACCAAGGTATAAAGACTGTTGAAAAAACCCACCACATAATGAATAACACAAATATACAACAACAACACCAAGTTTTCTTTTTTAAATGTACTATGTATTTTTTTATTTTTTTTTAAATCCATCATATATTGTCGCATGAGAGCCAGAAGGTCTAAGAGGCAGTTATGACCTAAAACGTCTTTTTTGCATTTTCGAAATCGCCAGCCTTGATTACATACATGTATTGTCACAAAAAATCGTAACTCTACTTTTAACAGTATTGCTTATATAGAATGATTTCTATGGTCATAAGTAAATAATAGCTATAAAATTACAAATCGATTCAGAGGAAAATAGACGTAACTAACACATACAACTGCTGTGCGGTCAGTCTGGGATCGATCCCCGTCGGTGGGTCCAGTGGGCTATTTCTTGTTCCAGCCAGTGCACCATGACTGGTATATCAAAGACCGTGGCATGTGCTATCCTGTCTGTGGGATGGTGCATATAAAAGATCCCTTGCTGATAATCGAAAAGAGTAGCCTATGAAATGGCGACAGCAGGTTTCCTCTTGATATCTGTGTGGTCCTTAACCATATGTCCGACGCCATATAACCATAAATAAAATGTGTTGAGTGCGTCGTTAAATAAAACATTTCCTTTCCTTTTCTTACAACAATGAAACATGATTTGCTTACTTGAACGTGTCTATAAATGTGTTTATTGTGGACTATTCAGTGTAGTGTATCTAATAATTATAAAGGTCTTGAAAATTATAAATGGTTTCAACCTTTTTTTGTTGTTGTTATGAGCACCGGTTATCACTTGAGCCGGTACAGGTCATGTGATTGGTTATCCAATCAACAACGTCGTTAGTAATCGTTTAGTCTACACATGTGCTACGATCAAGCTGTCAAAGGCCTGAATGGTGTCATACCTGCTCCTTGTGAATGTTGCATACAATAAATTGAACTGAAATTACTGAATACTTTATATACACATATGGGAGTTAAAATTCATAACTTATATTCATTTTTTATTATTCCATTCGGCTAAATGTACACAATTGGATTTTTTTTCTAAATTTTGGATCAAAAGTTTTTTCTTTTCTTTGTGTTTTGATGTTTATTGTTCCGTTCATGATCCAAGATAAAAACATACAAATGGCAAAACACCGCTGTGATGATCATTTGGTTTACACTATTTCGCAAATATCACCTTTTAAATGTTAGTTTATGCATAAATGTAACAGTATATATATTATTATTTTATTTTTATTTTATTCATTTGTGTTTTTTTCTCACCCCCTACCCATACCACCCCGCGGATAGGCTAGTGAGGACGTTACATGGGACCGATTAACAATTTTATTTTTCCCCAGCCCTGTTCTTACGTCCTTCTGGTTCCCATTTGATGATACATTTTATAAATACAGTTACTGTAATAAATATAATCATGGAGATTGACAGACTGTCATGTTGTGTATACTGCATTATAATTACAAACTTTCAGCTTTTATACGACTTCCTTAATTTTGACTGGACAACATCGAAGAAAAACGTATCGTTATCCTTTGATAAACCTCAGAAAATTACATCATTACGCCAGCTGGGACGTCCTTATGTATAACAGGTCATGGAAAGGATGCTAGAAGCTGATTTATGTGTATTTTAACTAAGCATGGTGTGACCAGGTGCTTGTGTATACATTTTAAAAGAGGATGGGGGCTAAACTGTGGCTAGCGAAATTTATGAGTGATTAAGACATGCTTCCCCAGAAAGGTATTGAAAAAAAGAGAAAATGTGCTTGATCAAGGAGAGGGTTTGACTGCCCTAACCAACCCTCTACACAAGCTCATGTCTTTGTAGTGATATAAAATCTGTTTGTTATTTTTACAATGAATTTATTGATGTACAACTGTCATAAACTGCATAAAATTGCATAGCGTAGTGAATGATTTTAAACTAAACACCTAAGAAAATGACGTCATTACATCAAATGGGATGTCATTACATAAACCAGAACGCTAGAAACTGATTTATGAATTATGTTTAGTTTTAACTAAATAAGTTGTGCTGTTTGTAATTATAAGAATTGTTTGTACTTTTTGCGAACTTATCAATGTATAACAGTCACAAATTTTATATAAAATTTTGTACAATTTGTGAGTGTTATACATCGATAAATTTGCAAAAAAATTAGGAACAATTCTTATATAACACTTTCATTTAAATAAAACAGAAAGTTTGTAAATGTTCTTTGGGCCAACATGAAATAACTCTCAGGGCTCGCGCTGTCGTTTGCCAAAGTCGGCAATTGCAACTTTTTTTTTTTAAATTGCGAAAGAATTTTCGGTTTGGCGAAAATTTTGCAAAAGATTTTTTTTCCAACTCGATTTTTATAACCAAACATTTCTTCAAACAGTTTTGTTCTGTTGATCTGCCTTGTGGTGTAAATAAGCGCTATTTTCATATCCATGAGGCCAGTCTACTATTCAGTAGTGTACTGCCAGCTGCTTGTTGTAAAGTTAGAAAATGTGATTAAATAAAACGAAATACTGTTCAAGACTTGTTGCATTGTTGATACTAAATGTTTGATTACTAGCGACAAGTTTTAAATTTTATTAGTCGTGTTTTGTCGTACCGGTTAATGTTGTAAATCTAGGCCACATATTATAAACATGATAGTCGATCTACTCTACTGTCTGGTTAACAATCACATACATGGATTTATTAATAATCAGCTATTGGATGTCAAACATTTCGTAATTTTTACATATCGTCTTAGAGAGGAAACCCACTACATTTTTCCATTAGTAGCAAAGGATCTTTTATATGTATCAAAGAAAGAAATGTTTTATTTAATGACAAACTCAACACATTTTATTTATGGTTATATGGCGTCAGAAATATGGTTACGGATCACACAGATATTGAGAAGAAACCTGCTGTCACCACTTCATGGGCTACTCTTTTCAATTAGCAGCAAGGGATCTTTTATATGCACCATCCCACAGATAGGGTAGTACATACCACAGCCTTTGATATGCCAGTCGTGGTGCACTGGCTGGAACGAGACCTAGACCAACCGCGCATCGAGCGAGTACTGTACCACTGGGCTACGTCCCACCCCTTTATATGCATCATCCCACACAGGCATCGATCCTAGACCAACCGTGCATCAAGCGAGTACTGTACCACTGGGCTACGTCCCACCCCTTTATATGCATCCCACACAGGCATCAATCCTAGACCAACCGTGCATCAAGCGAGTACTGTACCACTGGGCTACGTCCCACCCCTTTATATGCATCCCACACAGGCATCGATCCTAGACCAACCGTGCATCAAGCGAGTACTGTACCACTGGGCTACGTCCCACCCCTTTATATGCATCCCACACAGGCATCAATCCTAGACCAACCGTGCATCGAGCGAGTACTGTACCACTGGGCTACGTCCCACCCCTTTATATGCATCATCCCACACAGGCATCGATCCTAGACCAACCATGCATCGAGCGAGTACTGTACCACTGGGCTACGTCCCACCCCTTTATATGCATCATCCCACACAGGATAGCACATACCACAGCCTTTGATATACCAGTCATGGTGCCCCGGCTCACATACATACATTGTGTGCACTCATGATGACTCCAGAAGATGCACATCCTCGACTGATCTCCTCCATAGCAATGGCGTAAGCTAGGTAGTCCAGACCGGTGCCCCCATCTTGCTCGGACACATTAATACTCATCAAACCAAGCTCTCCCATTTTCTTTATCTGTAAATTCATAAACATATGGGGGTTTTTTATTACTTGTTGAAAGATAAATCTTTGCTCTAACATGCCAAATTCATTGCAAAATATTGCTAAAAGCCATGGGTTTTTTTTCCAGTAGTTGACTAATAAAAATGTGTTTAAATTAGCAATTTTTTACAATTAAATTAAAAGAAATACCCTTCATATCTAAAAATTGGCTTAAAAATAAATTTGTTTAATGAATTTATTTTTTAAAACATGCATAAAAATCATGAATCTTTTACCAACTACAACATGGTGAATCAGGTACAATTATCCCAATTATATTTATGGATCTCTTTAATACTTAATAATAGGTATAACAATTTTATAATTATTTAACTGGTTACGACATGGCAAGGAGCTTTTATTTCTTAGTAAATGCACTGACAATGTCTTGTACAAATCAGCCACTTGCTATAGGTTTACAATAATCTTCAAACAAAATCACAAATACATATATATATATAGGCACAATCATGTCTCACACAAGAACGAATTATGGTTTAGCCAACAAATATGTAGAGTATTTCCTTGAAATGTATTGAAATGTGCTTAATTTAATGAATATTTGATTAGCAAAAAACTAAATAACAACTGGCTAATTTGGCAATGGACAGGGTGAGGCATAGAGTCCTGGCAATAATAAAAACATAAAAAATATATTTAAAAAAAGATTAATACATATATATATACACATGTATAGACACACACACACACACACACACACACACACACATTATCAAAACTAATACCTTCTCTTTACTGGTATCATAGGCCAAATTCTTTGTGTAATATCTGAGATGTTTTAGTTGTCATAAATTCTGTTTCATTTTACCTGATTTTTAGGAAAGGTGTGACTCTTGTCAATTTGTCCAGCAATTGGTACGAGTTCATTGTCAGCAAAGTCATGGCAAGTTTTCTCTAGGAGCTGGTGAGTTTCAGGGAGTTCAATAAGTCCACTAAAGCATCTGGGCCGTACTCGGAAATCTGCAAAATAAACCAAAATGTAATAATATAAATTAAAAAGGCAAAGGACTGGTAATATTTTTCACTTAGGCCTAAAAATAATGTGTGTTTCAGGTTTCATCCTTGAAAAAAACACAGGGTAGGTAGGTAGGAATTTTTTTTTTTTTTTTAAATCGAACCAAACCGAGAAACCATACTTGGACGAGGTGTTTCGAATCTAGTTTGCAGGGATCATGATTTTTTTTTTTTACTTTTTATTATTTTTGTTGCTTCAAAAAATGTCAGGGTCACTGCATAAAATAAAGAACCAGAAACACACTTTTTTTTTTTAAAGGCATCATTAATACACAGCTACATGAGCATGTACTGTGTAGTGTACAGGCTGTTATACAGCTATAATTATAGTAGTAAACTGTTTTTGTTTGCATTTGTCTGTGTGTGTGCATCATTTCTAACAAGAAACATGTTCATACACATTTCACAAGTTGTAATAAATTTAAAACATCTGCAATTAAAGTGTAACAGCAACTGATTAAATGTATCTATAGTAACACACAGGTCCTTACAGAATTAATGCAGGGCTAGCTCTGGCACTCGCCAAATTCACCACTTGCGAATTCTGAAAGCAGTTGGCGATTTTATTTTTATTTGGCAAAATAATTTTATGTAATAACTGACAATTTTATGAAAATAACTTGATTTCTGCAATTTTTTAAGTTTAATGGACAATTTGGCAAAATATTTTGCTCACCCAGAGCTAGCCCTGTAATGTATATGATGGTTACATGGCGGTTACATGACGGTTACATGGATAAGGCATAGCAGCAAGCCAGTGCTTATATATGCTTCGGGGTAAACCCCTGAAATGTTATAACAAAGTTAAATAACATGTGTCTTTAAGTTTAACCAAACATTAAACAATTTTCAAATCAGTCAAATACATGTATAGATATTTTTTTAATTCAAATGATCTATCTCCTACTCTCTGTACATGTAAATCATGTCCACTATCATCTTTTTATTTCTTGTTCAATTTATTGACATGAATGATCATAATGAGTGCTATGTTATGCAAACCACATTTGTTGCTTTTCAGGGCTCACACAACGAGGCAAAAAGATTTTAAAAACATTTGCTTTGATCAGCCTGATTTCACCGTGTCATTTTCCTGATAGCGACATCAATGTTTCCTTTGTAAAAAAAATATGGTGAAAAACATGAAGAAAGCTGAGCTTGAAAACCTCTTCAAAATTCAAAAACTCAAGTCTTAGAAGTGACAAAATGGCATGCCACAAAACCATGTGACATGGCCAAAGATAGGCCTAGCCCAAACACCAAACTACTGTCTGGCCCTACAAATGCCAGCAAAGAAAAAAGCTAGAGTGAGGTTGTTTGCTTTTTTGCTGATTTTTTGTTTGTTTGTTTGTGTGTGGTGGGGGGGGGGGGGGCACGGTTGGGGGTGTTTAATGACACCTCTAGAGCACACTGATTCATTAATCATTGGCTATTGGATGTCAAACATTTAGTAATTTTAACATAGTCTTAAAGACGAAACCCACTATACTACGTAGCATCACATGATCGCCCACTCGGCCATTCCGTCTTCCAAGGGCCGTTTCATACAATAATATGACAAGTGCCCAACAATCACCAAAAAAGTTTGTTTTGTTTAATGACACCACTAGAGCACACTAATTCATTAATCATCAGCTATTGGATGTCAAATATTTGGTAATTTTTATGATAGTTGTTAGAGAGGAAACTTGAAGACGGAATGGTCGAGTGGGCGATCATGTGACGCTACGTCATGATATAGGTCGCCTAACTTAGAATTCTGCTGTCCGAGCTTTGCCAAAGCTTAGCTGAATGTGGGTGCGAAAAAATATTCACCTGGACACAGGGTTCGCGCTGTCGGTAGCCAAATTAGCCACTGGCTAATTTTTACAAAAAATGGCTAATAAAATTTGCAAGTGGCTAAAATTTTGGCTAAGCCATTTTCTGTCTTCTGATGTGAACAAACGGTCCGACACCTCAAACATAATAATAATACCAAATATTCAATTTGTGTAATAGCGATCTTGCGACCGGTAACAAGAAACGGTGTCTTGCAGAATTCAGCGTAGGCCTTATAATGTTTGCTTATTTTAATAATCACAGTTATTAATTTTAACGGCATGCATTCAACATGTATGACAGCAATGTCTGGAAGATCTGTAACTTGTTATTTTTACTTTGTAAAATCTTTGAACCAAAGTAATAAAAACAGACCGACAATGCGTGTCAATTTGAATACACATGCCAGTTCAGGGCCGAAAGACATGTAGGTTATCTCAAGGGCTGAGTTCAGCCAGACCGAGCGAAAACAAAATGTTCGCTAGACTGGTTTGTGCGCTTCACGTTAAACCAAATGGACACAACGAACACCAATCAAATAGTTCGCGAATGTTAGGAAGAACATTCGTTGGCTGAACTGAGGACAGCTCTTGGTGTGAATATACGTCATGCTTCAGAGTCGGCTGACACCCGCGTGTCAAGAGACATCGTTGCGGACATTAAACAATACGATTATGCAAAAGTAAATCTTGATGTAAATTTGTAGAAAAACAATAGTTGTTCGCATCAATGAATACCTAACTGCAGTTTTTGTTTATTCCTTTGTCTCTGTTAATTTCGTACCCATGGTCGAGAGCACACATTCAGATGGTGATCGCAAGAAATTAACATGCAGTATTCAAATTGCAGTTAAATGTACACTGAATAAAACTAGTTTATAATAATCATATTTGTTAGATAATTTTAGATATAAATTTTTAAGACTGTGAGGTGACATTTAATAAGTTAGCTGGATTTTAAAAAGACAGTAAACTTTAATTTTATTATCTTTTTCTTCTTTTTTAAAATAAATGGGAGTATACTGTGAAGTCGGCATTCTTAGCCGAGATATTTTGCAAGCGGAAATCACAACAAGCATTTAACACGACTCTGAAATAAACAGCAACAACATGGCACAAATTTAGAAATTGTCTGGGGTGGGGAATTGATGGGTCACTTAAAAAAAAAAGGAAAAGAAAAAAAAAAGCAATTCAAACTAACAAAGATTGCTATTTAAAGAAATAATGAGCTCTATATAAAAAAAAACTCTCAAATTTTTATTTGGGGAAAAAGGAAGGAAGAAAAAACAACACCCCCCATAAACATCCACCCAACCCTATACACATGTATTTCTGTACAGTGCTGTCCGGTGTATCGGCGCACCTAAGGATTCAAAGACCATTTTCTATGTGAACACTGTGGAATACTTAACAAAATGTGTCTCTCACCAACGAAACAGTGCATAATCAGAAATACACTACAAATTGTTTTATGTCTGTAGTAAATAAACATTTTAAAATGGTACATAAATATAGACACTCCAGTGTATCCAAAACGATTTGTATGTCCGGTGATTCGGCGCAGTAGATGCGGATAGTTGACCCCGCTATTTATAAACCGCACATGACCTCATTTTGTAGCCCATAAACGCTACATTATTGTCCCAGGATTATTTTAGTACTTTTTTGTTTTGTCTTGTTAAAAATATTACTATGAAAATGAACGATCACACATAACCCATCTCATGAACAGTTTCGGAATCGTTTTCTTGAGTGGCACAGTACTGCAGATGCATACATGTTCATTGTCACGCATGGCTAAGATGCCTACATGGATTTTATTTTTTTCGGGTAGATTGTGCACATACGTGGATCTTATTTCGCTTTTATTTTTTTTATAACAATGTGACAGTTGTCAACTGGAATGACTGCCAATTAAGGTGTAAAAGTTTTGTTTTGTTTGCATTTGTCTGTTTTCCTTTTCAGTTTAAATAAAAATAACCAAATATTTTTTTTCATTTATACCGTACCGTTTACTATAATTTTAAAAATGCGGGAAAGATGTTTTTAGACTGGTTTTAACATTCTTAATATCAATACGGCTGACCTACTTTGCGTTTATATTCACGAAAACAGGTGAATGATTTATTTTGAAATTATGATATAATTATTGATAATTCTATAAAAAAATGTATTGCATCCTTAACAATAAATATGTTGATACTTGATTAACCACAGTGTTCGAGATTAAATTTCTTGGCCAGTATCCCAATTGGATACTAAGATTCCAAAATCTGGTATCCCACCTGAGAATTTAGTATTATATGGCATCCCAGTGGGATACTGGGTTCTTGAAGTCTGGTATCCAAAATTAAATTCTGGTATCCCCGGGATATCATTAATCTCGAACACTGAACCATTGATAAAGGAATTGAACTTTAATTTGTTAAAAACACCGACAACATGACAACTTCCTAAGCCAAATACCAAGTCAAGTGGCTGAAGTATGCCAAATCACCGGACGCGCCGATACACCGGACACGGTTGTATGTTTGTTAATTTAATGTCACAGGCCTTAGAAGTGGGGGTGGGTGTATGGGGTACTGGCTTCAAATTATGAAAATAATGCATAACCCCATCCCCACCCCACCCCTACTGAAAAATCGAAGTAATATAGGCCTATTAACTTCCCCTACCCCATTGAGGTTTCAGTGCTCTACAAAGCGAGTAAAATACTCGCCATGGTGACTAAAAACATTCCCTGGCTTCTAAAAAATAAAATCACATTCGTCAGTTGGCGGCTGTCCAATAATTTTACTTTAATCTGTAAAGAAAACTGGACATCGGAAAACACTGGACCAGTAGCAATTTATCTTCCATAAAACATGTTTTCTATTAGTAAGTTTGTTTGAAAAATAAAAGTTTTGAGACATGTTAATCGGACTATGAGTAACGATTTTCCAGTATTTAAGAGTAAACACGGTAACATTAAGGGGGAAGTAGTACTTTGTTATGATGTTATCTCCCTTAACTTGAATATCAAGCGTTTGGAAATAATTCGACCCCAGTTCAGTTTTGAACCAAGTGGTCCTATCCCATTTAGAGCCAGGTTTTATTTATGTATTAAAATGAGATTGTTGAGCCACTGTATGTCTTTACTTCTCTGTTTGAAAGTCAAACGTTAATTATTTTAAATGTCGACTTTTATATGTGTTATGCGGCGCTTCAATCGTCTCGTGCTTATCGTAATAACGCGTCCCTCCACGATAATGATGTCTCCAGTCATGAATGTCATTTTAATCACGTCGGAAGTTAGGTTCACCAGTGGAGGATGAAAACATGTTTCTATTTTCATGACTCGACTTTAGACGGCTTTAAAGACACAACTATTTACAAAACAGTATTTATGGATTTACAAGGCAGTATGTGACGAAAATAAATATTATTTAAACTAAAAGTAAGGTAACCGATTGGTAACTACTAGTAACACGTTGAAGCCTGGTAGATATTATCACAATGCTTTTATTTAACTTTTAATGAGTACTGCAATTTAAATGCATATCTTAGCAGTGCCAGTAAAATTGTAATTCGCTTAAAGGGACACACCCTAGTTACGTTTATTTGTTAACCATTACGGCGTTGTTTTTCGCTATTAAACCCCATTTTTCACAAATAAAATTGCACTTTACTTACATTTTATTATTTAGAATACACATTTCCATTCACCTGAAGTGCTTTTTGGTAATCCTGATGTTTGTAAAACCACGAAATGCATTTTTTGCATTTTTTCACCAGACGTGTTGTCGAGAAAAAAACGTTAAGCAAGCGAGGTCCAATCTATTTTTAGAGGGGATATTTCCATTTCAATGTCACAGACGTTGGTATATCACGTGACCGTTAGCATTTTGGTTCGGTTTGTTTTCTCGTGCACGGTTCGCGCAATCAACATCCGATTTGTTGTTGTTGTTCATTTGTGAGATTTTTCTTCACAGTTCGTGAACATTTTCAGTAACAATAAAGTTCAGACAAGTAAGTGTCTCAATACAAAATGTTACAAACCCTTAAAACCAATAATTTTGCTACGTCTTACAATATCTGGAGAGGGGATACAACCAGGACAGAACAGTTGGAACATGTCCAGGAGAGGTGAAACGAACGCACCCCAAGTCTGTGAAATTTGTCGTGACGTAGGCATTGTTGTACTTCAAGCAACATCTACCGGTGACATCAGAATACAAACTTTCAAAATTATTTCAAGCAATTGGGACATGGGGATTCCCATGGTATTTATCGATATAAAACCTGCTTTTTCACTCCATTTGATAAAAACATGATCTAAGTGTGTTACAGGTTTGTAGATTAACCAAATTATAATTTATTTTCGCTGGATGGAACTAGGGTGTGCGGCTTTAAATTTGTCTAATACAATTATTGGGTAGCTGAATGTGGGTGCTGTCGGATTTCTTTCTGTAGTATGTGTATTAGTGAATAATATGTGGATTTTTTTTTAATCAGTTAACTCGAAAATGATCGATGTAATGGTATTTCACGTCAAACCATAGGATTGTTGTGGTATTAGAGCGGAAATCTTTGCCAACTTTTTGGTTGATGGGAATTGGTAAAAAAATACATAGCTTGGTCTCTGACTGTAATGAGAGTGTATTTATGTCCAAATGTCCGTCTAGCTCTCTTACAGTCAGAATACTCGGGCTAGGATGTGTCCAGTGGATGTGACAGTCACTCGACATAGTGCTTATCACGACAATACCTCATTTCTGAATTATATCAACACCCACCAATTTTAATCAGACAGTTTTAACTTTTACGTTGTTTGCTTTTATCAGACAGTTACTAAAACTGAATACGAGTAATGCGCACTGTCGAATATTTTTTTTATTAATTACGTACTTTTTGAGTGAGCATTCAGAAACCTCGACGAAGCTTTGCAAAACAATCTGCTCGCACCTGCCATTGTGAAATATTTCTTCCTTAAAAAGCGAAAGAGTGCATAGACTGGTCGTCAAAACCAACAATTAACTCATGTAATTTAACGGAGTATTTTACGTGTTTCGTGAATTATACTGTAACTAGGAAGTGTTTTTGTTTTTTTGTTTTTATAGCACTGTTCAATATAATTATTATTCTGTATTCTTGATTTACACCACGGTCGACGTTTGGACCTTTATGTAGAATATGGTAAGCCAAAATATATTTATAATAATAATAAATGAACCTAAATTAACTTGTTTGGGTTAGATATTGCTAAATCTCTTTTCTGCTGTGACGTCAGTCCTGGTGCTTGGCGACCGGGAGTGGGTTGAGGGTGTTAGTTTGTGTGTGTGTGTGTGTGTGTGTGTGTGTGTGTGTGTGTGTGTGTGTCCGTCTAGATCTCTATCATTGGTCTGAAGGGACACAGAGTGTGTGGTTCTTCTACATCAGAACCTTGTTACATACTCTATATGTAGCTGGTATTCAAAACTTGTGGCACCATGTTTCAAACATTTCTCAAGGGAAACAGTGCAACAAATGAACACACAAACCAAAAATGTATAACCTACTGTATTAACTAAATCTTGATTGAAGTACTTGTGGGTCATTCTGTGTCAAATCACCCAATGGGTTAAACCCGACCGTCTCAGATTTTTATGAAACTTGGTATACTTGTTGATTGGAATCCCACAGCACCAAATCCAACATTCTCCAATCTGAACAATAATGGCAGATTTGGAATCCCTGTCAAATTACCTTTCCAACAAATTTAGGGGGGGGGGGGGCATATCTCCCACACCACTGGTCCGATTGGCCTAAAATTTGGAATTTGGTGCTGTGGGATCCCAATCAACAAGTATACCAAGTTTCATAAAAATCTGAGACAGTCGGGTTTAAAATATCAGTTTTTTGGGGTGATTTGACACGGAATTACCCTTGTGTCATTATTAACAAAACAAATTTTCCAACGACAATCGTCAAAAGTCCCCTGCCATTTTAAATATGCTACCTAGTGGGAAGAACTCACCATGCACATTAAGAAAAGTATTGACATAACGTGCCCTGTGCACTATCTTACCATCAGAGTACTCAGGCTAAGGATAACTATATTGTATAAAAATTGACCAAATTACTGTTACAAATTGAGTTTTTTATGGAGACGGTAAAACATATATTTGAGACTATAAAATCAGCATTAACATCAGCAAATAGTCAAATATAACATTCTTCTTCTTCTGCATTCAAACACTGTTGGTTATGGCTCTTAATTTAGATCAGGATTTGTATGTTCCTGATGAACTGTGTGGTGTTGTTTAGTTCACATTTATTTCCCCATAGCTTGTCTCTAAAGTGCATCGGTATTAGCCAAGAGCGTGTTCTCTCAGTGGTGTATGTAGGACACTCTTGTAGTATGTGTTCCTGTGCCAAAGGGACATTCCATGGATTGTGAAATTTTGAGGCGATGCATATGGGACAGTAGGCGACAATGGCCGGTTCTGAGTCGAAAGATGATAGTTTGTTGCCATCTCTCCAGGTCCAAAAGGCTTGTGTCCTCCCCGGTGATGTTTTGTTGGTGTCACCATTCTTGTCGAAGCTTGTATTGGATGAGTGTTTTTGCTTCTGGGTAGGAGATTGGGTGCCGTAATTGCTGCCTTTTACTTCCAGCCTTGGACAGTCTGTCGGCCTCTTCATTTCCACTGATATCACAGTGGGATGGTATCCACTGGAGTGCTATGGTTCTTGTCTGTGAGAGCTGAGAGAGTGCTCTCTGTAGTGCTCCACTTGTGTTGGTTTTTGCTGGTGACATGACAGTTTCCAGTACAGACTTGCAATCAGTTAGAAAGAAAAGATGTGTGTCGAGTCCTGCGAGGATACTAAAGATGTTGACAGCTTCCAGTAGGGCGATCTGTTCAGCTCTGTATTTGGTGGAGAGCTTTTCAGTAGGCAGGGATTTGGATATATTTTCTCCAGTTGGGAGTTGTATATATATTCCGCTGCCACCATTTTTGATGGCCTGTTCGGCAGAGCCATCCGTGTAGACATGTGTCCACTGGGTTGTGTTGTATTCCTTGTCAAGCATCTCTTGCGTTAGGGCCTTTTGTTGTTGAATCTTGTTTCAATTTTTCTCTCGCTGTTGTGAAATCAACATGTAGTTTTCCCACTGTTGGGTTCCAGAATGCCTTGTAGTGCTTTCTTCTTCCTCTTGGAATGGTTTCTTTTGCTGCTTTCAGAATTTCATCGGTCAGGAGGCAAGTGTTCTGGTGTATATTTTCTGTGAAAGACATTTCTTCACATAGCTGCTCAGTATTTTCTAAGCTGTCCAGTTTGCCTTCTTGTATTTCCAGCTCGGCTTCTTGCATAATGTTGCATGTACTCCTTTGGATGTTATTTTGAGAGTCGCAGGAACATGGTCACTTCCACGAAGTTGCTCGCAGACTGTCTTTTGTGTGAGTTTTTTCAATATCTGCTGTTGCCATTGCCAGGTCTGGTGTGGACATCATCTTCCAGGCTGTGGAATAGCAGATTGGAGTATGGTGAGGCTGGTTGATGAGGGCAAAATCATTATCCAGCATCCAATCTTCCACTTCTTCCACTTCTTCTCCCCTCTGTCTAGGTGTGTATATCCCCAACTGGGTGAGTGACTGTTGAAGTTACCGACTATTAGGTAGTTGTGAGAGTCAGTTGGGATCTTGTCCAGTTGCAGTGGTTTGTTGGGTGGAGAGTAGCAGGAACTTTACTGAGAGAAATTCTGTTCCTGCATCTTCTGACTTTTGGGTTTCCATTGCAGGGATGTTATTTCTGACTTGGGTTAGCACTCGTCCTTTATGCCTTGTTTTCCTGTCATGTATAGATCGTAGCCATGCACAAAGAATTTTGGTTCTCAGTGAGGAGTGTCTCCTGTGCACAAAGAATATTAATTTCGTTTCGGAGTAGGTACGTGTACTCTTGTAGTTCCGTTTTTTCATTCTTGATGCCTTCTGCGTTCCAATGCATGACTTTGAGAGACTTTCTAGTGTTGCCAGTCGCTTGGGTAGGCCCCTTCGAGGCTTGGGGCTTGGCACCACTCCCCCTTGGCTGTGTTCCAAGGGAGTAACACCATAACGTTGTCTGATATAGAGCCATATCCATGATTTGTTGGTGCATGTGCATCAATTTCCCGAAAGATTCCCTACACTTACTGGTTATGCACGCTAACCTCAGTGGGAGGTTTGATTTCGAAGTGGTCCTACTCCTAGATGAATTGTCAACCAAGGCTAGAGAACTTCATCTGTCCTAGTGGGTCCAAGGAGTACCTTACACCTCCTTTGATAGCACCGCGTCACTACCCCAGTAGGGTGCTTTGTTGTCTGAGTTTCCTTCTCATAGGGAATTTGCCAGCCAAGGCTGATGGGCATCCCCTGCCCAGGTTTTGAAATCAAATTTAACCTTCTCCTAGAGGGACGACTGTACATAGCTAACGAGCTCCCTCTACCCAGGTTTTGAAATCAGAGTTAACCTTCTCCTAGAGCAATGACTGTACGTAGCTAACAAGCTCCCTCTGTCCAGTTTTTGAAATCAGAGTTAACCTTTTCCTAGAGCGACGACTATGTAGCTAACAAGCCCTCTGCCCAGGTTTTGAAATCAGAGTTAACCTTCTCCTAGAGGGACGACTGTACGTAGCTCATGAGCTCCCTCTGCCCAGGTTTTGAAATCAGAGTTAACCTTTTCCTAGAGGGACGACTGTACGTAGCTCATGAGCTCCCTCTGCCCAGGTTTTGAAATCAGAGTTAACCTTCTCCTAGAGGGACGACTGTACGTAGCTCATGAGCTCCCTCTGTCCAGTTTTTGAAATCAGAGTTAACCTTTTCCTAGAGCGACGACTATGTAGCTAACAAGCCCTCTACCCAGGTTTTGAAATCAGAGTTAACCTTCTCCTAGAGGGACGACTGTACGTAGCTCATGAGCTCCCTCTGCCCAGGTTTTGAAATCAAATTTAACCTCCTAGAAGGACGACTGTACGTAGCTTACGAGCTCCCTCTGCCTGAGTTTGGAATCAGAGTTAACCTAGAGGGATGACTGTACGTAGCTAACGAGCTCCCTCTGCCCAGTTTTTGGAATCAGAGGTTTCCATTCTCCTATACTGATAACCTTTCCTCTGCATGGCTAATGCACTCAGTAAGTGCGGGTTTGGAATAAAAATTGTCCTTCTCTTAGACTATGTTGGCTCATGGCACCTTCTTCCATATTATCCGGTGAAACCCCCCACTAAGGAAGGCTTCCCCAATCCACCAACCAGGGGACGCACCTCTACGCTGTGTAGTCCCAGCGCGAGAATAACATTAATTCAATAAATCTATTAAAAAGTTAACTGGGGTTTTTTCATGTAGGCCTAAATAATAATTTTTCGGAAAGAATGCAGCATTAACATAAACCTGTTCACTACTATCTGCCTTATAAAATATTTATAGTGCAAGCAACTTATAATATACATGTATGTTTTCATGTGTAATACAACAGTTGCTCATAATTTTCTTTTTGTATTTTTTGTTTTATTAATGACAGTGCCAACCATTATTACCGATTTTACATGTGTACTTATTCTGATTACTCATCGTTATAACTGATGCTCGATAACAAGTATACATTGTGGAGATTCATAATTAACAGAGTTGCCATTATTTACTTTGGAATTCCTGTCAGTGTCATACATGTGATGTCATTGTTTCTACCAGAAAGAGATTTTTGGGTATGGCGCAATGGAAATGAATGAAACCAGTCAACAGGGGGTTATGGGGGGGGGGGGGGGGTCTCCTGCAGAAAGAAAATGGGTTAAATTTAGGGTTAAGAAAATCATACAGTAGTGATAAGAGTAATTAATTTTGTCAAAAGGTTAACTTTAAAAAAATACATAGATCTGTCAAAATATTTGGGTATGGCACCATGCCCATCTTACCCTCTGGCAGAAACCCTGGATGTCATATATAAATATTTTTCAACAGTATGTATGTCATTTAAAATTTAGAGGAACTCACATTTTACTTCAGAAAAAATTCAATGGTGATATTTTAAAAGTAAGTATGTCCAAGTAAACAGCAAGAAGTAGTTTATGCATATGTAAATAGGCTCTTGGGGAATCCCTGAAATGTCCAACACATTAATTCTGGTTTTATGGCCGCAAATGGATTTGATTAGCAAAAAAAAAAAATTGTTATAAGCAGATTGAATTAAAATTATTTTATGTAAATAAATGCTGGATTTCCATCTGGGTTTTTTTTCTGTTTTTTCTTTTTTTGTTAAATGGAGTGGAATTAATTTTTTTATGGACAAGCAAAAAAAAAGTTTTATACAAATTAAAAAATTAGGACTGGCTTTTGTCCTGGGGACATGCAATGAATGTAAATTTTGGATTTATTGTATTATGATCTGATTGATTTTTTTAATGAATTAAAATATATATTAAAAGAAGATGCCGACAGCTGAAGGAGCTAGTAATGTAGTAAGTCGTCTTTCAACAGGAGTGAGGGCAGTGTCCTTGTTTTGTAACAGTAAGAATTGACATGATCAGATCAACTCAACACTAAAACTGACAATATTAAAATAATAATAATAAAACAATAACTTGTACTAAATGTATAAGACAATATAAAGAATAATTGCCACTTTGATATAAAAGTATGAGGATTTTTCAAAAAACATTTGTGAAAGGGCTAGTTCCTATGGCTCTGATTTGTACAACAACCAAAAAATGGTCAAGATACATGTATAAATAAAACAGCATTGTGAAAAAAAAAAAAAAAAATTGTTTTGTTTAACGACACCACTTTAGCACATTGATTTATTAATCATCGGCTATTAGATGTCAGACATTTGGTAAATTTGACATACCATGGTCTTAGAGAGAAAATCCACTACATTTTTCCATTAGTAGCAAGGGATCTTTTATATGCACCATCCCACAGACAGGATAGCACATACCAGGGCCTTTAATATACCAGTCGTGGTGCACTGGCTGGAACAAGAAATAACCCAATTGGTCAACCGATGGGGATCGATCCTAAACAGACCGCACATCAAGTGATCGCTTTACCACTAGGCTACATCCTGCCCGCCATTGTGAAGAATGTAGTCTGTTCAGTGATTTTGAAATGATTATTTTTGTTTTAATGCTGTATACATACAAAACAGATCTCCAACTAGTATAGACAGATTAACAAATGGATAATTAAATATATACAAGTGAGTAGACAAATTCTTCTCTATGGGCTGTATTGCTGTTTTATACATATAAATATATATATATATATATATATATATATATATATATATATTATTCTATCTTGATCAATATTTGTTTTACAAATTAAACATACAAATAGAACTTCTTCTTTTTTTCTTCTTTTTTTATAAAGCTGTTCCTTTTCTTTTTATATCAAGTCAAATGTTTAAAAAGTGACAAAAAATGTAACAGGGGATAATTGGGTTATTATCTCTGACCGTAATATAACATGTCCAGTAGCGTTTCAGTTAATGATTATAATTATGTAATCTTACATGTAGCTCTTTTTTTCTTTTGAAGAAGATATTAATGCCATTTTACCATGGATTTTCACCTGCAACTTGGTGCAAGGCAGTCATCTTTTCTTTTACTTCTTTTTTTTAATGTAAAGTTAAAATTCTTAGTGGAAAGGTGTGTCAGATTAATCGATACAGCAGAGAGGTTTTATGACCTTGGTCTTTGATTTATAGTTAATTAATGTAAAAATGGAATAACACAGTAATAGCAGAATTTAATGTCACATTCACATTATAATAAATCATCATAGAATGCCAAAGGGAAAGAAAAGAATATTTGTTCAATGATGCCTCAATACATTTTAAACAACAATACAGCTTTTGATGTCTGATGTGTGGTTATTTTGACACATGGCACACTGGCGTAAGAAGTGGGGGGGGGGGGGGGGGCAGTTCTATGTGCCTTTATTGGTTAAGACAAAAAGAGGAAACCTGTTGTCACCAGATATGCTACTGCTACTAAAAAAAAACAGGACAATACATACCATAGTCTAGTTTGATGTTTAAGTCACTGGTTAGGATGGGGAAAACCTGAATCCGTCAAGGGTTAGAATCCAACTACCCATCACACCTCAGGAAAGCATTCTACTAGAACCCCTGAAATTACCCACTGCAATCAGCTATGTGATGGAGATTGCTATGGAGTTTTTGATTCTCCATGGCATGGTTTTGGGGTTGGGTTTTTTTTTTTTTCCATAAATATTTTCTTAATAGAAGGGGTTGTACCACTGAGCTCCTTCTCACGTCCTAAATATCGAAGGATCTGTTGCAGGACTAGCTCTGCCACTGGCCAAATTCGCCAGTTGCAAAATTTTAAACCCCATTGGCGAATATTATTTTAATTTGAGGAAATAATTTCCTGTAATAAGTGGTATTTTTTGGAAAAATAATGGTGGGTTTCTGCAATTTTTGAAGTTAAATTGATAAATTGGTGAAAATTTCTACACATCCAGAGCTAGCCCTGTTAATTCATATCTTACACTAATAGTAGTGAAAGATAAGTCGCATTTTTATTTTTGATGGCTCAGCAAATTTTAAATATATTTTTATACACTAGAACTTTGAGGAATTACCACTTGTTAAAACTGGAAAGCTCAAGTGATCGTCTCAAAATTGAATCAAAGAGATGATATTGTTTTGTATGTTACTTATATCAGTTCTATGGGGTTTTTGGGGGTGTTGTTTTGGCATCATGATAAGATTTTATAAACAACATTGGTACCCAGTATTCATATTTAGGATTTAATTCAACAACAACAACAAAACCCCATTACTCTTCCATAATTTGCAAAAATATATACACTTACATGTACATGTATATACACATGTACATGCATGTAGACTAAACCAGTCACAATTAAATACAAGTTAGGCTATGAATTTAGCATCATTCTGTGCTTCCATGAATCACAAGTTCTGGGTCAGAAGTGTACTATTATGAGATGGAATCCCAAAATATCTATCCCAAAGAATCCTAAAAAAAAACTTCCAACATTCGATGCCTGCAACTGTACCTGGCTGAGCCTATCTCTTGGGCCATCAGGAAAAAAGAAAGAACAAATGTTTTATTTAACGACGCACTCAACACATTTTATTTATGGTTATATGGCGTCAGACATATGGTTAAGGACCACACAGATATTGAGAGAGAAAACCCACTGTCGCCACTTCATGTGCTACTCTTTTCGATTAGCAGCAAGGGATCTTTTATATGCACCATCCCACAAACAGGGTAGTTATTGAATACCACAGCCTTTGAGATACCAGACATAGTGCACTGGCTGGAACGAGAAATAGCCCAATGGGTCCACCGACGGGGATCAATCCCAGACCAACCGCACATTGAGCGTGGTAGATACAAGGTTCGCAGCCCAGTACTGGCTCCCACCTAGAGCAAGTTTTAATAACTCAGTGGGTAGGTACAAGACCACTACACCCTCATCTCTCTCACTAACCACTAACCAATAACAACTAACCCACTGTCTTGGACAGACAGTCCAGATGGCTGCAATGTGTGCCCAGAACAGCATGCTTGAACCTTAATTGGATATAAGCACAAAAATAAGTTGAAATGAAATTTTTATCGGTAGGAGGAGCCTGTGTGGCAGCCGTTGGTTTTCTCTTTCTTTTGACAAAGTGGCAAAATAACCGTACATTGGGAATCAAATAACTATAGTTTAAAATGTGCTAAAGTGTTGTTAAACAAATACATTCCTTAAAGTTTCCTTTTGCTTATAAAAAATGTTCTGTATAGTGACTGTGTGGGCATCAAACACTGTTCTTTTTTCACAGTATGTCCATGTCTAGAGGTGTTTGTCCCGCTAGAATTAAAATTATCCATTATTGTATGTGTGTTTTATACCAAATAGACACACACGTGATTTCTATTTTAGTGGGGGGGTTTAAGGATAGGTTGTGAGGATTCATGAAGCGACAAAATAATTGTGTGGCTTCTTTAAAATTTTGATCATCTACATTTTGTATGTCCATTGATTGAAATCTGTAACATAATCATATTTTTAGCAAGTGGACCGGCATCAGTGTGCTGGCCATGGATCACATACATGTAGTTAATTAAGAAAAGGTGTGCGTCTGTCAAAGAAAGGACACTGGTGTCTAACTCGATGTTCAAGTATCTTTCTTTTTTTTAGGA
The DNA here is from genome assembly GCF_016097555.1 of Gigantopelta aegis. NCBI lineage: Eukaryota > Metazoa > Mollusca > Gastropoda > Neomphalida > Peltospiridae > Gigantopelta > Gigantopelta aegis. The sequence goes on from NC_054701.1 coordinate 38,638,201, forward strand.
ACGTTACAGTATTGATTTTTGTGTGTGCCACTGTCATCATCACTAGAGCAGAAATACACCGTGAGGTTTTATCAGTGGACTTTTTTTTCTTGCTGTACAGATTTGTAACATTGCATAGTTACCATTTGTTTGTTTCTTTTGGTTTCTAGTGACAAATTGTCGTACAGTATACATAGTTATGTATAGGGTGTGAAAATGTTCAAAACCCGCAGCCATCAGGACTTGATGGAATATGGGGTGTGCAGGTTCGTCACAGAGAAAGGCTGCCACACGACCTGGAATTAGAATTAACAGTAAGGTCCATCTGCATGGATCTGTGTTGTCTTTCCAGTGCTCTGTTTTGTGGCTTTGTATGTGATTCTTAATTTATATATATATATATATATATAGTAGCCTGGTAATCTGTTCATTTGTATTTTTGTTCTGTATAAAAAAAAGTTATTGATTTATCTCTGTGTTTTGTGTGTACATGTACAATGTAATTATCCCGTCAAAAATTTCAATGTTACTTAGTCAAGTCTGTGTTTGTGGATAAATGAACTGATTTTAATATGATAGTTGTTTGAAGTGTTATTTCAGCAAATATTGTTTAAACAGCTTCCAACAGTGACCAATTTAGTTATCTTTATTGGTAAATATTTAATAATTTTATTGTTAAAGGTGTGAAAGATTGTGTCAGTGAGTGAGTGGGTGTGTAAAGGAATGCCTATATATATATATATGTAGTTTGTTTTTGTTTAAGAACACCACTAGAGCACATTGATTAATTAATCATAGGCTATTGCATGTCAAACATTTGGTAATTTTGATAGGTACCGATAGTCATCAGAAGAAACCAGCTACATTTTATCTACCACAGCTTTTGACCAGTGTTGGTGCACTGGTTGGAACGAGAAAAACCCCAATCAGTTGAATGGTTCGATCCTGCGATCCAAGCACCTCATTCGAGCACTCAAATGACTGCATGTTGAAGCTCTTAAACTGTCAGGGAAAACATACATTTATTTGTTTCTTCATTTTGTTATTTGTGTATTTCTGTGATAATAATAATGCTTAAAAGTGTGACAATGTGTTTGTACACCATTGGTACATTTGATCATTGTCCCATCAGGCCCCATGTTATTAAAGATCATTCTTTCACACTGAAAAGTATATATTAAAATACAATTAAGCGCATGGTGTACCATGTATGTATTTTGTCAACAAACCTCTCCCCCATGTACTATCTCCCTGTACTGCCCAAATTCCACCTTCACCTCACCCCCATTGGTGTGTATATACTTCATGGATGGCCCCTTTTGTAAAACATTATTCATTCTCTGTACTTTTGATACTGTAGTAAAATCTGAAAGTTTAGCTAGCAGAATGAAATTCTGTTCATGTTAATTCCAATTCGAATGTGTATCGGAAATCCAGACCTCACCAAGAAAATATTTTAGGGGAGTGATTAATTCCTCCCCTAACTTAGATTTTGGGGAGACATTTAAGATATTTCCATATTGAGCACTGATATTTAATCCTTTGGCAGTACCTTTTGCTAATCCACACAATCAAACATTTTTTCTTTCTTTTTTTTACTACAGTATATTAAATTTTATAACATCATACATACAAAGTGTGGGTAGCTCCCCTCCCAGTAGTGCCCCCCCCCCCCGACCTCCCCCTTCCAAGTATAAAATCATGCCTATGCCAGTGAGGAGAGCTAATTACTTAGAGGATCGAATGATGGAAGCAGAAGTGATATCTCCTTTAAGTGGTAATGTCTGGATATCATGTTACAGTTTTGACAAAATAAAATATCTCTTGAATGTCATGAACTATGGCCTGAAAGAAATACTCAGGTTGATTTGATTTAGTGGTTAATGTGTCCGTTTGTGTAATATCTATGTGAAATCAATATTTGTTTAGTATCGGCTATGTACATTGTATGTATTGTGAGATCAGTTTCATTTTATTTACTTGCATGCATGATATATGTGACAGTACTAAGTTAACGTTTACTTGTAGTATCTGTGTTTTCTTCATATACATGTATGTGTTAGTTAGATACAGTACAGTACCAGCTTGTACACTGTAAGTTAGTCAGTTGTGCATGTACTAGTTCATGTACATGTACCTTTTGTATTTGTTTTTGGTTTCATTAAATTGAATAATTTAAAATTAATGTCATTTTCAGATGAAGGAATTTTGGAAAAGTTCATGTAGTGTTTTCCCTAGCTTGTTTTAGCATGGTGCAGCACCATGCCTTAATAGTCTAGCACCATCTTGCCTTAATCAGCACCATGCTGTCCTGAGATTAAACAAGCCTTTTTCAGTAATTAATTTTAAAATTGCCTTTATAAAACACCCAAAAGGTATTATTAATTAATAAAATATGCCTTTTATATCTTTTGCCATTCATTTATTAAAGCAAGCACATAAATTACATTAATGTTTATTTCAATTAATTTGTGTGTATTTTTAATGAAAAACAAGAGCCCCAAAAATGGTGAAAATGCCCCAAAAGTGTTTGGTCTACCATGCCTTGCCAAATTTCTAGGGAAATCACTGGCATGTATTATAATAAAGAAGTAAAATTAAATGCAAATTGTATACAGTGAATTGTCAGTATGTGAATATGTACATGTATGCATGCATATCATAGCAAAATTAATATGTAACTACAATTTGTTTGTTTTGTTATTAAAAGTCAGTCAGTGATGTATAATCTAATATGTTTAATTCTCTTCTATTTGTTTGTCAAAAATGCTTTTCATACTCAATACATGTATGTACTCTATATGATTTAAGAAGTTGATAATTTTTATTGTCATACAGTTAAGATTTTAGAGGGGTTTAATTCACTGTAGTTTAAGTTTGTAATTGTTACTTAAAGTATTCCATCTTCTCCCCATCCCCAACATGGATGTACATGTAGTTATGGATATGTGATAAAAGTTATGTCTCATATATGAAAAATCATGTGGTTGATCATGTTTGTGGTCTTATGTACATGTAAATTATTTCACATTCTCCACAACTGGTATATCAGAGACATGTTCAGGAGAGTGGTAGGATCGATCCCCATCGGTGGGCCCATTGGCCTATTTCTCATTCCAGCCAGTGCACCATGACTGGTATATCAAAGGCTGTGGTATGTGCTGTCCTGAATGTGTGAAGGCGGTGAATGTGGTGAAAGATTCCTTGCTACTAATAAGGGGTTTCCTAGCTCTCTATATATGTCAAAATTACCAAATATTTAACATCCAGTAGCCGATAATAAATAAATCAATGTGCTCTAGTGGTATTATTAAACAAAACAAACTTTGGTTTAAGAGGGCGAGCGATCATGATTACTCACTAGACTGGCTTTCAAACCTACTGTTAGATGAATGTGAGGTGACAGAAAATGATGGAACCAGTCAGTTACCCAGTAGTTTGAAAGTGCTTGGCCTTCTGAATATGTCACTGGTGGGCCCATTGGGCTGTTTCTCGTTCCAGCCAATGCACCATGACTGGTATATCAAAGGCTGTGGTATGTACTACCATGTCTGTGGGATGGTGCATATAAAAGAATCCTTGCTGCTAATCGAACAGAGTAGCCCATGAAGTGGCGACAGCGGGTTTCTTCTCTCAATATCTGTACGGCCGTTAACCATATGTCCGACACCATATAACCTTAAATAAAATATGTTGAGTGTGTCTTTAAATAAAACATTTCTTTCTTTCTTTCTTTTTTTCTTTCTTTATGTCAGTGGTGGTACATGTGTGTGTGTATATATATATATATATATATATATATATATATATCTGTGAAGTGTATGTAACAGAGACTTAGTTCCTAACAGGACTAGCTTCTATAGCAATTAATAGCGGGTTTCTTCTCTCATTTATTCGATCACAGTTACCATTGTTTGACACTAATTCATGGCTGGTGATGATTACTGTGCTGAAGTGCCATTTCTCAAACAGCGTATCATTTCACCAACCTATATAATCGAAAATAATACTTTTATTAGTATACTAATGGTATCATATTGTTCCTTTTAATGAACAATTATAGCTATATCATGTTGTTTATTTGTCAGCAGAATACTGCAAATAATTTTTTCTTCCAAAGGAGTGTTTATATGTATTGCCACAGCAACCCACATGTACATGTCACGGATTTATGTACATGTACTTTGAAGTATATATCTTATGTCTTTCCATTATTGATTTTCTGTAATATATTTGTTAACCATATGTGCATATACTAGTGAATATAAAAATACCTTTTAATGGAAACTACATACAGACAGCACTTCCTGACGCTGTCATCGTATTTCGTTATTAGTAGATTACATGCATCTGCTCATTACTGAGATAGTCACTGAATGTGGACTATATATCTAGGAAACATACATGTACATGTTACATACACACATTCATTATTAAAATCTAATTATTAAATGAATTTATAGGACATCATGATTCGGACCGTTTCATAAGTTTTAATTATTTAGATTGGTTTTTAAAATTCATGAAATAGGAAGAAGTCAACCATTTGTAGGTCTCAAAATGCAACGTGATATAACTGATTAATTGTCTGAATTGTTTTGGATTTTTTTATTTCCTCGTTCAAGATGAATGATTAAATATTTTTATTATGTATATGAAACAAAATGAAGATACTGGTTACATGGGCAGGTATTTCCATGCATTGTTGGATTTAAATAAATAAAAGGATATAGTCAGTTTAGAATATGAAAGTAATGGCAAAAGTTGTGCAGTCTTATTGTTAATATCTCAGTGAATATTGCATGTAAAAGGTTAAGATGTTGCTTTGTTTGTATTTATAATGCTTTTTATGAGATTCCTTCAACACATTCCAAGTTAAACTAAATATACTTGTCTTGAGAATGATTCTGCTAGATACAATACGGCAGGAAACAGTTAAACTCCAGCATAGACGGCATTTTATCTCACTCCTGCATATGTAAGATCAAAAATAGTTCATGAAAGAATTTTTTTTTTTTTAAAGTTTGTTTTGTTTAATGACATCACCAGAGCACATTAATTTATCAATCATCAGCTTTTGTATGTCAAACATTTGGTAATTCTGATATAATCTTTGCTACGGTATAGTTTTCTGTTAGTAGCAAGGTATCTTTTGTATGTCAAACATTTGGTAATTCTGATATAATCTTTGCTACGGTATAGTTTTCTGTTAGTAGCAAGGTATCTTTTATATGCCCTTTGTTACAGACAGGACATCACATACCACAGTCTTTGATATACCAGTCATGGTGCACTGGTTAGGATGGGAAAAAACCCAATGAGAAAATGGGTTCTCTGGGGTGATTCGATCCTATGATGCAAGCAGCTTAGGCGAGGATTCTACCTACTGAGCTAGATCCTACCTCTCATATGAGAAAGTCATGTATATCAAACAAGCAGTTTATATGCCAATCTAATTAAAATTAGCTCCACAATTACATGTGGATCTAACAGCTCATGTCCAGTTGACCTTCCATTAGACCAGTCAAAACCTTACTGCAGAATCATGCCAGTGACATGAAGAAAATTTAAAAACGTTCAGAATTATGCCGAGGTTATACAAAATGATTCGGGTGAATTACAAAATATGCCGGAAACTAATTTCACTGCCATGATATAACATTTTAATGTAGAACTTTTGTTTCAAGATGGAAAAAACCTGTGATAGAATGGCCATAAAAGCTATTTATTCTAGTGCACAATCCAGAGTTTATTACTGCACTTCTACCCCCCTTTTTTAATGTTGAAAAAGGCCAATACGTTTGCTTAAGCGGCAATCTAATTAAATTGGAGCTCGGCTATATGAACCATGACCATAACAACCGAGGACTGCATATATAACCTTAATGCAAAATGGTTACGATTATTATTTAATCCCGTTGCCATAGAAATAAATCAACGTTCAGCCATACAGTGTTAAATTAACTATCATTTTGTTAAACACCAGTAATTTCTATATATATAATATATATATATATATATATATATATATATCCCAAATAGCACTCCATGGTTGGCCCAATGTTGGCCCAACATATACCATACCGTTGGCCCAACGTAGACTGTCGACATTGGCACATGGTAATTTTGTCCACTGGGCCAACGTTAGCTCAATGTTGGTCATTCCATGTTGCACCAACGGTGTACCAACATTGTGCCAACATTTTCATACCACGTTATATAGTTGTCCCAATGTTGTGCCAACATTGAGCCAATGTAATTAAGAATAACAAAAGCACAGTTGTAACATTTATTATTGAACTGCATATCAATCTTGTTCATCATCTTTTTTGGATTCCGACTACATGTATGTCTCCATGGCCGCTGGCCTCGCACGTTGCCTCTCCTCCTCAAATGCTGCAATGACAAATGCAGAAGATAACGAAATTATTTAAAATTAATTTAAAGTATATACCACTGAATAAAAGGTTTGTTCGTGTGTATTCAGTATATGCAAATGTCACCTTGTTCAGACTATTACTGTTATAAAAAAATAACATATAACATTTCCCTCAAGTTAAAATGAAAGTACTTAAAGTTTGTTTTGTTTAACGACACCACTAGAGCACATTGATTTATTAATCATCGGCTATTGAATGTCAAACATTTGGTCATTTTGACATATAGCCTAAGAGAGGAAACCCACTATTTATCCATTAGTAGCAAGGGATCTTTTATATGCACTATCTGACAGGCAGAAGAGCACATACCATGGCCTTTGATATACCAGTCGTGATGCACTGGCTGGAACGAGAAATTGCCAAGTGGGCCTACCACTGGGCTACATGCTGCCCAATGAAACTACTTATTCATAATTCTAAACCTAAATAACCTAGCTATTACATGTCTTGCCACATACAGATGTGATATACAACTTTAAGCTTTCTCTTATTTTGTTCCATGTTGATGGACATTACTTGTCATGTCTTAGTTCTTGATTTGTTTTATCTTATTCAGTGTTACACATTAAATATGTTTAAAAAGATATAAGGGCTATTTCTTTTTAAAATGGTAAGCTTGAAGATTTTTCTAAATGTGGGAAGGGATGTCTATACAGATTCTGCTATGTTCACCATTATTAAAAAGTACCGAAAATGTGTAGGTAGGGGGTCCAAAAATGTTCAGGCCCTCTCCTCCCCACCCCATGTCTTTTAAAAGGAATAGCCATAATAAAATTATAAACTGAAAATAGTCAAATATGATGGCAAAAACTCACTTCCTTTTGCGGCCCCTACTTTGGTCCGATGCATATCTTAACCAATTTCTAAGATGCAGTTCCACTCCTGCCTCTTTTATGTTGCGACTGGCCTCAGTGGCGTCATGGTTAGGTCATCGGTCTACAGGCTGGTAGGTACTGGGTTCGGATCCCAGTTGAGGCATGGGATTTTTAATCCAGATACCGACTCCAAACCCTGAGTGAGTGCTCCGCAAGGCTCAATCGGTAGGTGTAAACCACTTGCACCGACAAGTGATACATAACTGTTCAACAAAGACCATGGTTTGTGCTATCCTGCCTGTGGGAAGTGCAAATAAAAGATCCCTTGCTGCTAGTTGGAAAGAGTAGCCCATGTAGTGGCAAATGAAATGATTTTCATTTGCCTTATAATATAGTGAGTAAAAAATAAAAATTATTTCAAGTCTAATATCCTATTTATTAGCCTAATAATTATGTTTAAATTGAGAAATCATTGTATAAGAATGCAGACAGTGATCATTTGTGACATCAAGTGTGATGTAACTCTCCTAGTTGGACATACCAAGATATTTTGAACCATAATATTAGGGGTAATAATACGTTTTATCACCTTTCTGAGAATTAATTTCCTGATGTCATTTTTTGTTCTCCTGCCAACCCAGTTGTACTGACAGGTAAAAGGCTTGGTGAATATGCACTCCATTATTCTCTCAATTACATCAGATGTAATGATGATCATCATCCTTTGCTGTTATGCGTCCAAAGAATTCAAATAGGCAACCTATATGTAATACCTAAATACAGCAGCATTAAATATCGTAAAATATGTTGCAAGTGGAAGTTATATATTATATATAAAATCACACATTACAGACATGATTTAGAATAAATGTTTTTAAAAGATTTTTTTTTTTTGTGAACAAATAATATATTATATTATGTCCACACACCTTACTAATAAAATTGCCTGAAATTTTCAGTATCACTTTGTAGGTGCCAATAGTTTTAATATAAATATCATATAGTTTTTAATTATAAATTTATTATCCCCAGATCAATGACAATGTCAGGCTTGGAGAGCCCTGAATCGCTGCCTTCCAGTATAATGCTTTTAACATCATCAAATATATTAAATTAAACAAATATATAACATAATCATAGCATTCATAAAGAGATGTTTAGCTTTTTGAAAAATAAAATAAGAAAGGAAAACAGAGAGAGAATGCAGGTAACATTTTGTTCAGTATCGCATCGTGATTTGCTATACAAGTATCGGAGATCACTACACAATTTAAAAAAAACAGTAATTGCTAATCAATTTTCAGTAGACAAGAAATACCACTAATGAAGATTTTTAAAACAAAATGTACCCTGGAATAAGATACCGAGATCTTAATAACATGATTTAAAAAAAAAAAATGTTTTGCTTTATTTTGCTTGTGGGGTTTTTTTCTGTTTGTTTCCAAACAAGCTGAGATTTCTTTTGCTATTATTTAAATACAGAATTATTAATTAAATTTATTATAATTACAATCTTGCTTTAATATAATTTTTTCTATTTAAAATTTCCTTTGTAAAATATTTCTAATTGGCCTAATCTTTGGTTTTGAATTTCCATACTATAAATATTTAATGTTGATAATTGTTTTCTAGTTTTATTATTTAACATACCAAATATAATGACTGGCATTTGCTTTTCTAACTTGAGTTTTTTCTAACGTCGGTGCAACATTGTGCCAGCGCCTTGAAGCAGAAGTAAATTTTGCGCAAATGCTTCAATGCAGTAATTTATTTTTTACAATTTACACAAAACCTTGGTAATTTCACATATAAATCCATACATTGTCTGAAGCAGAAAATACTCATATTCATTAAGATTTTATATCATGTTCCAAATACTTACTTGACTGGTTAAATTCCCAAAATTAATGCTGGAAATATTTTCTGTTCAAACACAAACGACAGCTGCTGAAGGTGACGGTCAGAGTTTTCCTCATGCTGTCACAAGGTGGGGCAAGATCGGCCTGAACCAACCATTTGCCAACGTCATGGCAACGTTAGGCCAGCAACAGCAATAGTGCCAACCGTGGCGACATTGGGCCAATGTAGTTGTGCTATCTGGGATACATACACACACACACACATACACACACACACACACACACACTGGTTATAGGCCATGGAATGTGCTTTCCTGTCTGTGGGAAAGTGCATATGTAAAAGATCCCTTGCTGCATTAGAAAAAATGTACCGGGTTTCCTCTGATGACTACATGTCAGAATTACCACATGTTTGATAATGTGCTCTAGTGGTGTTGTTAAACGAAAAACAAACTTTTATCTCACCAGACCGATCTTGCATTAAACATGTTTTATTTTATAAAATAAATAATTTGTAATGTAAAATTGAAGATTGATTTAGTTCTTTAAAAAATAAATTGAACACCTGGAGTTATATATATTGTAGTTGAGCAGTCGCATAATCCGGCCAGTACGCATAAATAGTCTAGCTCGATATTTTTAGAATTTGTATGCTCCCAAATAACGTTATAAAAGTATGATTGATCGATATTTAAATTATTATTTACAGACGAAATGTCACCTGGACATGGGTGTCCACGCAATGCAGTTAGATCTACTGGTAGACCAGTAAAGCTAATTTTAATCAAATTGTTTATGTGCTTATGGTGCCCTTACCTCCAGTACCAATAAATTCCAAACATAAGTAGTCTTGTAAAAAAGACCCACTTGAATGTTTTTTTCAGTAATTGAGCCAACAAGTGTAGGAGTGGACAGTGGCCAGAACACTCCTGTTTCCCCCAGACCCCCGTCCCGACAGCGGAGTCTAACGAAGTCGCGGTCTGTTGATAGCACGCCTGTTACATGATGGCCGCTTCGGGGTCTCTGCAACCTGTTGATGATGTGGTGATCGCCTACGCCCCAGCAGATATTCATTTTGTAAGACGTCTAGCAGGTACGATTTCTTTCTTTCTTTTTTTCAAGTTATTTACATTCAATCTTTTTTTTTAATGGGGACCAGGGCTTCTAGATTATGGTAGCCCCACTCCCATGGCTAGTGATATTCAGTGTTGGGCTAGTAAATAACTACTATTGCCATGCCCGACAGCTAGTGAAAAAACAGAAGTTGTCAAATGCTGTATTTAAGTTTATTTAGTAAATATGAATATCCTCTCCCGAAATCTAAGAGTTTTTAATTCTATCTTCCTCTTTTGGTGACATGGCTTTTTAATCATGGCTAGTACATTTTTAAAATCACTGATCCCATGGCTAGTGATTTTTATTAAAAAAAATTAAAAATTCTAGGATTAAATTAAAACAAATTAGTTTATATTTTCAGAACATCATATACAGTATGTTAAAGGACAAAAAAAGAAGAAAAAAAGGGGGGGTGTGGGCCTGTGTTCTTGGGATGGGGGGTAAAAATCTAGGATCTATTTTATAATGGCCTCAGTTAACCTCTATGTTACTGGGTCTGGTTAGGTATAATATTTAAATTGTATACAGGTCTGTTACATGCCCATGCAATTAATTGGCAAAATGTTTGATAGTATCACCATCTTAACATAGTTAATATATTCCAAATGGTTATGTTATTTTCATTTACAGACACCATCAGATCATCGAAACTTTCTGTCTGGTATTCAAGTCCGTCCACTGATCCTGCAGTTGTTGGGCAGCAGAAGAGTCAGGCTATCCTTGGATGCAAGGTTTGTTTTCATAGTAAATCATATCTCTACACATGGTAGAGTTGAAGGGATATTTTGACAATATCATGATTGCTCCCATGGGTCTCTTGTCAGATTATATTCCTCTGATGACTACATGTCAGAATTAGCAAATGTTTGACATCCAATAGACGATGATTAATTAATTAATCAATGTACTTTTGTGGTGTCATTAAACAAAAACTTTTACTGTCAGGTATTTTGCCATTAGGAAGACTGCCACTTCCCAGGACAATACATGGGTGGGATATACAGGTAGCACTGGTCATGGGCGGGATATACAGGTAGCACTGTGGTCATGGGCAGGATATACAGGTAGCACTGTAGTCGTGGGCGGGATATGCAGGTAGCACTGTGGTCGTGGGCGGGATATGCAGGTAGCACTGTGGTCGTGGGCGGGATATACAGGTAGCACCGTGGTCATGGGCGGGATATACAGGTAGCACCGTGGTCATGGGCGGGATATACAGGTAGCACTGTGGTCATGGGTGGGAGATGCAGGTAGCACTGTGGTCATGGGTTGGATATACAGGTAGCACTGTGGTCATGGGCGGGATATACAGGTAGCACTGTGGTCATGGGCGGGATATACAGGTAGCACTGTGGTCATGGGTGGGATATACAGGTAGCACTGTGGTCATGGGTGGGATATACAGGTAGCACTGTGGTTATGGGTGGGAAAAGAGTAGCCCATGAAGTGGCGACTGCGGGTTTCCTTTTTCAATATCTGTGTGGTTCATAACCATATGTCTGATGCCATATAACCATAAACAAAATTTGTTGAGTGCATCATTAAATAAAACATTTCTTTCTTTCTTTGTCTGAGGTGTGCATCCTTGGATCAATCCTCCTTAGTAGACCCTGACCTCACTGTTTAAGGGGAGCTATCACACTTGCTCTCCATCACTCCCCAGATAAGTATTTCAAAGAGAGTCATTTTTAACTCCCCTTAGCATGTGAATTTATATAGCTATTTTTCTTTCCAGCCAGTGCACCACGACTGGTATATCAAAGACCATGGCATGTACTACCCTGTCTGTGGGATGGTGCATATAAAAGATCCCTTGCTGATAATCAAAAAGATTAGCCCATGAAGTGGCGACTGCAGGTTTCCTCTCTCAATATCTGTGTGATGCGTAACCATATGTCTGACGCTATATAACTGTAAATAAAATGTGTTGAGTGTGTCGTTAAATAAAACATTTCCTTTCTTCCTTTATGTGGTATCAATATGGTAATATCTTAAATGGCTCCCCATAATGTAAGTTACGGGAGCAATTAATCACTTCAGTTGTTTTTATGGCGAGGTCTGTATAGATCCATTGGATGGTTCCACCTCTCCCATTTCTGTCATAATAAAATGGAAATGAAAACGTAAATAAATAATGTGTTTGTATTATTTTGTTTCCAGATATTTGTTGCGGTTTTGAGTGACAGTTCAGCTGAAGACAAACAACTCAACGATGAACTGGCTCTGGCCTACATCTCAAATTCGGGCATCTTTCCCATTGGTCTGAGTTCATTCCGTGACTTGAGCAAAAAACTGGGTGGAGGAACGTAAGTTTGTAATGTTCAGTATGTGTCTTTGAATGTAGAAGAATACTGGTGTGTCCACCAAAATAGATCTTAAAGGGACATTCCTGAGTTTGCTGTATTGTAAGATGTTTTCGACTAATAAAATATTTCTACGATTAAACTTACACATTAAATATATTTTTTCTGTTTAGAATATCAGTGTCTGTATATTCAGTGTGTTTCTGGTCGACTTAATATTTCTATTAATCCAAAACTAGATTTTGTCTTCAAATAATTTCGTATGAAAACAAAAATTTAGGAAATAAAATGAATTTAACCTAGTACAAATATTAGAACGATCAGAAACACGTTTAATATACAGCCACTAATATTGTATGCAGAAAAATATATTTGATATGTAATTACAATCGTTAAAAAGTCTCTGTTAATCGATAACATCTTACAAATTGCAGCAAATTCAGGAATGTCCCTTTAAATTTGTTTAGCTAATACTTACCTAAATTTCATGTATGTTGGTGGCTAACTGGGACTTTTCCTTGTAATGAGACAGTAAACTTCAACTCTTAATTGATATTCTCCACTTGGCTTGCTCATGCTCAAACACTCTTTGAATACAGACGCTGAATATACGTACTGAGGACAATTTATTGGTTCAGAGTAGAATGGGATTTTCATTTTCAGAGATGAATTTGTTTTTAATGTTACAAATCAAATAAATAACTGGTATTCGATTTTCATACGTTTCACTGTACACATGTCCTCTTTCATTTTATTTTTCATATCAGACAACTGATGTTGGCAAAAATCAACTGGACGTTTGTGTTTAAAGAAGGCCACTTTGAAGAAAACATGCCTGCACTTATTAATTGTATAAAACAAGAAATGGAGAGGCGGGAAGCTTCAGACCAGGAGTTTATTCCTGGAGCATTCCACACTCATGGCATGAACTTCCAGATGAACTTCACTCACTGTCTGAATCTCGAGTCCGATGACTGCTGTGCAGACGAATCGGTAAATGAGTTGACCAAAGATCTGAGTGCGAAAGGTAATTTTGTTTTGCTCTCTATATTTATTAGTCTTACAATCACCGACACTTGGGTATTTGGAAGTATGAAATAATTTTGGTTAATACAGGTTTTACCATTTTATTACATACCTATTCAATCTTACTTTATATAGTGATAAAGACATTTTGAAACTGTGTGATAAATTTATTTGGTATGGACCGGAAGTTTTGAATGGGGAATTCCCTTTTTCTTTTTACTGCAGTTAGTGCCTTTTATTTACTGACATCATATATGATTTACAAATGATGTCACATCGTATTTGAAATATTACACAAGGCTACTGCAGAGTACGATTCTTAACGTTAAGTAAATCCATGAAAGGAGTTTTGATCACAGATTTAAAAAGTGTTGTTATGATGTTAAATTAAAAACCGTTTTTGTAAAACATAAAAGATGGTATGTAATAAATACAGAACTTCACATACGTTGTTTTCGCTTCCTACAGCGAAAACAACATATGTGAAGTTCTGTATATATATATATTACACATTACTTAATGGGTTTTTTACTTAAATAATTAATTTTGGCAAATTTATTGTGATTTTTGGTTGTTCAGGGCTCATGCTTATAAAACGTGTGCTAGGCTCAAATGTTTAATGACGTCACACACACGGACAATTTGTAATTGTTGCCATGATGTCTTAAAACATGGTGCCTGGTAGTAGCTCCAAATGCATTGTACCCATATGTGATATGAAAAGGTACATATAGTGTGGTCAATGATTTTATCTATTCATATGTTTTAATATTTCACAGTTGGTATAATAATTACCTGCAGGGTTGTATATATTATCCTGACTGAGAAATTAAACTTTAGCTTGCAACAGTGGACATTTCTTAGACTTAAATAACCATATGTTTCTCATATAATAATTATATAGCTGTTATACAATTTACTGGATTCTTTGGATAATGTAATTATAAGAATATTGTTTTGCCCTCTGTTGTTTTATTTTTTGAATTTATAAATATATAGCAGACACAGATTTAGTGTAAAATCACTTTACTTCTCTTCATGATTTTATACAGTTTGTGATTCTTAGTTAAATACAGTAGTAAACAAAAAAAAAGAGAAGATAAACAATTGTTGTATACCCAGTAACCATTAAGTAAAAAGTGTACTTGGGTGTTTATCACAGGTCTCAGCTACGACTTCTGGGATCGACACTTCAAAGGCAAATCCGAGGTCTCATTCACCGATTTCAGGGATGCATTCCTGAAGGATTACGGCAAGAAGCTTGTGAAAGCGTATTCCGAGGACAAGAAGAAACTGTTTGTGAACCTGATGTACAAAGACATCTTCAACTTGAACAAGGTAGTGACGCGCGCTGGCTACGACAAGGTGATATCTAACAACCGCCTGGCAGACCCTCACTGTTTCTACCACCACCTGGAGGAGTACGCGATTGCGTACCTCTCACTGCGAGAAGTCATCGACATGGACAGTACGCTGCGGATCACGACCATTCAGAGTCTCGGTATGTTTAAAGGGGGATTTTTAGACCTCACCCTATAAGAGGAGCTATGACTCTGGTCAGGTCAGGTCGTAGGGCTTAACGTGCACATTCAGAGCAAGCTATTGTAGCACATGCCTGTCATGGGCGCAGGTGTTGACCCATGCCGGCTCCTCTGTCCAGGACAGGAAAGGGTTTGAGGTGGGTGGGAGGGAGGATCGCCTGCACAGGCAAGTGCAAGAGAGCACCAACAGCCCGACCAGGGTCAGTAGCGGGTGGGAGCATTTGTGGTGCTGTTGATTTTTTAATTTTTTTAATGTTCCATAGGATTAGGTCCAAATTATAAAAAGTGCACAGTTTTCATGAGGTGATATGGTGCATAATTTTAAATGGTTCATAGAAAATAAATGGAAGTATTTGAGTCATTTTGACTTAGTTTGCCAAATAGTAGCTCATACGCTGACAGTCGGGCTCCTAGTCACATTTTATAAATGATAGATATTTGATGTCAAAAATGGAGTTGTGGTGTCTGTCTAGAAGAAGAGTTAAAAAAAAAAAAAACTGCTGATTCTACATAAATTACTCTTAGTAAATAGCAAAAGAGAATCTTTTATTCACATTTCAAAATACCATGTACAACCAAGATTAAATAAGAAGAGAATAAATTGCCAAAATATGTTTGTTTAGTTTTCTACCATTATTTTGATCTCTTTGGGATGAATTTTGGGCAGTGTGGCCCAGGGGTAGGGAAAAGCCCTTCTTTCCTGGTCTGGGACCGATTCTCGATCTCTGAGAACGAATTTTTTTTTTTTAAACATACTTTTGCCGGTCCCACTTTTGTCATTCTTGTCGGTCCGAAGCACCTGTCCATTTCTATTATTGGAACAAATTCCTATCCGTCAAGTGGACCGGCCAGCCTAGTCATCGGTATCTCGTGCATGATTTAAAATAATAAATAAATAGTGGTCAATATGGCTGGTGTTTCAGATGTTTGTGATTTTAAAGTCTGCCTAAGTATATCGCCAGTCACTGAAGTCGGACCTACAGTAGTGTCAATCGACTGCCACTAAGCTAGACATTTGTTAAAGTCGCTGAGCCGGTCAAGAGATTAAACAGACGTTAATGATAGCACCATTCTTGGTTTAGAGAGCCATCAAGATATTACACTCCAATTAAAACAAAGGACCCAGAATTTGCAACTGGTTACAATCAACACCTGTCAACACCTATGTACGGAGCTCTGTCGGGTTTTTTTAGTCCGAAGCAAGAGGCATTTGTGCTATACAAACTGCTTAAAATAGCATAAAATATACTGAAATAATCTATAAATGTATTTATTGTTGACTGTTCAATGTAGTGTATCCAGTAATTATAAAGGATTTTAAAATTAACAAAAGGTTTCCACCTTTTTTGTTAACAAGTGGGAGTAAGCAGAACAGCTACATGTACTGTTATCTCTAGAGCCAGTAGAGGTCAAATTTCATCCAATCAGTGATGACGTTATTACTCTCTTAGTCTAAACATGTGCTAGCTCAGGTTGTCAAATGCTTCTCTGTCCGGGGACAAGCCCCTGGCTATCCAGAGACAGGCCCCAGGACGGACATGCTCGAAACTCTAGTGGTATATGAGTATGTAAAAATTATTCGCACTCACACTCAAATGCTTCAACGGTGCCATCTTTTATTAATTTTCAGGACACAGTACTGAATACTCGTCCTTTTTATACATATATGGGAAGTAAAATTCATAACTTTTATTCCTTTTTTATATTATTTATTCTAGTATGTAAAATATATACAATTTGTGGGGTTTTTTCACTGATGTGATTAAAAAAAAAATGTTTCATGTTTATCGTTTCGCATTCATGATTCAAGATACATGTAAAACTACAAATATCACTATGATTTAAAAAAAAAACTAATTGGCAAATATCGTCTTTTAAATGTTCTTTTTGTTTTATTCCTTTCTTTTTTCCCCTTCCCCCTCCCCAAATATAGTAATTGATAAATCTTCTAAATAAGTTGACCCTCTCCCTTATGTTAATTAGTTCAAAATTCATACTCTAACCGCTTTACAAGAAATCTTCCATTTAAGTATTTAGATGTTCAATTCTTAATTAATTATCATTTGATATTTTTGAAAAAACTGTTTGCTTTATCAGTTGATGTTCAGTTATTTTAAATTTTATAACTTTTTATGCACATTTGATTCAGAAAATTAAAATTTATAAAACCTCATGTAAATCATTATAATGAATCGGAGATTTGATGGAAAAAAACGAATGTAACTTTCTAAGGGAATTCCGCTAATTGTGTATGGATACAGTTGTAAACCATTGTGGAATAGAGTTTGACTGGGTTTTGATTGCTACGCCATTCATACAGTGTGTAAAATGGTTTGGGTGTTCATCATTGCATGAACATCAAAAATATAACGTTAAATTCTTTAAATGAAATGATACATGTTGTTGTGTATGTTTTAATTTAGTCTTATTAAAACATCCATCTTTGTCTATATTTACAGGAAAGTTCACGTTTCCAGCTATTGTTTCTGGATTGACGGAGATGTTGAAAGACGATGACCCAAATATCCGAGCAGTAGCAGCTATTGCTCTCTCCAAAGCAGGTATAAGCATCAGTTTTGTACAGTCATTTTACTTCTCTGATGGGGTGGTGGGAGGAGGTAGCATTAAACTAACCTATTCTCAGGGGTTTTTTTTTAATATCACTGTACAAAATTATATATATGTCAATCTATCCATCCATTTGTCACTTTCTGGTTTAGCTAATTTATTATTTATTACTTGATACTAAAAGAGCTGTTTGTAAATAATTTTAGTTTGTATTGGCTGTTTAGCTGTTGCCTACTGTTAGGAAAATTTTATGATCCATCTGTACAGCTTGAAAAAAATATGTTATCCTTCATAATACATATAATGAAATTTGCTTTTCATGATGGGGTAGTGTTGAAAATTTGTTTTGACTTTTAATATAACATGATTCATTTCTGTTGTAAACATTGTCAGTCATAAAAAGAGCACACAGTCTTATTGTTAAATAGACAGTTCCAGGATTGATCCTATGGGTGTTAGGGAGGCAATTTCTTTTGTATACCCACGACCCACAAAATATATTTTTATTTTAACCAAATATTGCATAGAGAAAAAATTACAGCACACACTAAGTATAAATTAATAATTATAGTGCCTCCCACCTCCAATGTGTGATTAGTTCTGGTGAAGGTAGTGCATTTATTTCCACAATTTTGGGCCCATTGGGCTATTTTTCACTCCAGCCAGTGCACCACGATTGGTACATCAAAGGCCGTGGTATGTACTATTCTGTCTGGGATGGTGCATATAAAAGATCCCTTGCTGCTAATCGAAAAGAGTAGCCCATGAAGTGGCGACAGCGGGTTTCCTCCCTCAATATCTGTGTGATCCTTAACCATATGTCCGATGCTATATAACTGTAAATAAAAAATGTGTTGAGTGCGTTGTTAAATAAACCATTTCCTTCCTTCCTTCCTTATTTCCACAGTTTGGTATAGAACTCTACAGTAAGTTTGTGTATTGTTTGACTTGGAAATAGACAATGACAAATGACTGTTTTCAGGTAAAGACAGGCGGGACACGGTAGACAAACTGGTAAGTTTACTGGAAGACGAGGATCGCCTGGTTCGAGAGAGCGCCCTCCTGTCACTGGGATCTCTGAAAGCAACCCGTGCTGTCAGTCACGTCGTCGACAGATGGTAAGGAATATTAGGTTATTGTTCTTTCTTAAAGACTCAATCTCACATTCAAATTACTTGTAATAAGGGATGTTTAGCAACAGTTCAACACATTGCTTAATCAGTATTTAACCTTTTGACTACTGCAGGCAAGATATCTCACCCAACATCACACCATTTGACAATCTGTACACTGTACACAGTGCATTCCCAAATTCATATTTCCCACTGTTTTGCACACAAAATAATAATAGACGAACAGGAAATAGGAGAAATTACTTGAGAGTATGGCAGCTTAAGTAAAAATATGTGAGTAAAAGTTATAAATTTGTATCCCCTCAATGTGTTTTTTGTCAAAAATTAATCCAGTAGTCTGAAGGTCATTGTTTAATCAGTGTTTAATAACACTCAAGCACATTATTTAATCAGTGGTTAATGTAACCTAGGACGTTTATTTAATCAGTGTTTAATTGTTTAATCAATGATCAATGACTACTCAGCACCTTGATTAATCCATGTTTCCTGATACCACCAGCACATGGTTTAATTAATATTTTATATTAACCTAGTAATTTGTTTTCATCAACATTTAATTGTTAATTAGTTAATTAGTGTTTTAATCAATATTTAATTATTATAACTATAGTTAATTAATTAATCAATATTTAATTGTTAGTTTGTTAGTGTTTAATATCACCTCAGGATTAGTGTGAAATCTGTTATTTTTGTGGGCTAGAATTTTTTTTATTGTTCTAAAATACACTTAAAGATTGTCTGTTATTTCTTTTATGTTTATGAACAAAAAAAATCATCAACAAACTGTGTGAATTGGCGAAGCTGTTCTCACAAAAGCTTGCAGATGATTTTTTTAATTTATACCCAGATGAACATAAAAGATATAACAGACATTACTTATAATTAAATTTGAAACATACTACATACTTAATAGCAATAACACTAAAAGTAAAATTTTATTTTGAATAGTGGGGTTTTTTTTTTCTTTAACACCCACTAAGACAAAGTACCATGTAAAGTGACATCATCAGATATGACATTCCCTGACAACATTATTTTTACGTTCATCAGGAAATGAACAAACTTATATTGCTACGGCTGGACCAATGGGAAGACATTAAATTGTAATTAATGTAACAGAAATTTAATTATATTTCATTGGGTATTTAAATTTTTTGATTAAAAACAAATTATGTCATAAATTTTCAGGATACATGTATTATATTTTCGTTATGTTCTTAAATTCATTGAATTACAAGCAAATTTAGACCACCACAAATAAAATTGATTTCACAGTAATTAGTTTTTAATATCATTTGTATACAGTCAGACCTCATTGCAATGACCGTCGTTACTACAACATTTACACCATCTGACCACAAATTGTCGGAAACAAACGTACATGAATGTTATTCCGTTTATTATACTAGAATTCACACCTTTCAACACGACAGAGCAAATTGGGAACAAACATGCATCCGATGTCTGCAAACACCTCTTTACAACAACATTATATAATCACAGATGCCGTAGCACGTTGGCAGTATACACAGCCATTTGTCATCGCCAGCCGACAGTGTCACATGATGTCCGAGTTACCGATGTCGGCTAACTCTGTAGACATGTATTGCTTTTGAAAATAAGTCCTTAGTCTCATTCAATTAAAGGATTAACTTCAAACAATCAAGTCTATTAGTTTTATGACATTTTGTAAACGAAGTAAATGCAGTAAATGCGCCATGATTAATAATAATATACTTAATATTTAATAATGGTCTGTGATCCATTCTCATCGTTGGGCCCATTGGGCTATTTCTCATTCCAGCCAGTGCACCATGACTGGTATGTTAAATGATGTGGTATGTGCTATCCTGTCTGTGGAATATCCTTTGCTACTATTGACACCCAATAGCCGATGATTAAAAAATCAATGTGCTCTAGTGGTGTCATTAAATAAAACAAATTTTTATAATGGCAATTTCGATATAATGACAATTTCGATATAACGACAAAGTGACCCAGGGACGAATGTGGTCGTTGTAACGAGGTCTGATTTATGCTATGTATGTATTTTCTATTTGTTCATACATGTATTTATTGTAATTCTATATTGTTTGTACCGGAGACCCTCAGGACAGATTTGCTTTTGCTAACTGAGTTAACATCATTAAAAAATTATTTATTATTAGTCCCCTATTAGTCCAACTGGAGGGAACTATAGGTTTCATCTCTGTCCTTCTGTCTGTCTGTCTGTCCATCCCACATATAGTTTTCCGGATGTTTTTTTCTCACATTGATGAGATGTTGAGTTGAAATTTTGTGTATAGCTTTATCATATACTGTTACAGATCAAGTTTGACTTTCGTGGCGATTTACCCATTTTTCACAGAGTTATGGTTCTTGAACTTAGGAGATATGAAAATTGGTTGGGCCCAGTAGGGGACGTTTATTGCTTTAGCAGTACTCTCAGAATGCTTCTTATTTTTATTATTAATATCACCACAGGACATTGTTTTATTAGTGTTTAATATCACCTCAGGACATTGTTTTATTAGTGTTTAATATCACCTCAGAACATTGTTTTATTAGTGTTTAATATCACCTCAGAACATTGTTTTATTAGTGTTTAATATCACCACAGGACATTGTTTTATTAGTGTTTAATATCACCTCAGGACATTGTTTTATTAGTGTTTAATATCACCTCAGAACATTGTTGGTGTTTAATATCACCTCAGGACATTGTTTTATTAGTGTTTAATATCACCTCAGGACATTGTTTTATTAGTGTTTAATATCACCTCAGGACATTGTTTTATTAGTATTTAATATCACCTCAGGACATTGTTTTAATTAATGTTTAATATCAGCCCAGGGTGGTGTTTTAATGAGTGTTTCATATTACACCAGAATATTGTTTAATTAGTATTTAAAGGTACCCCTGGAAGTTGTTTAATCATGGTTTAATCAATGATGGTATTGTAAAATCGTGGTATAATAAAAAAGAAAAAATTAATCTTGCTCCAGCTACACATAGATTTCTCATGTATATTATAATTCAGTCTTTCTTTTTTTCTTCAGGAGAAACGATCCCATCAAAAACGTCAGAGAGGCTGCAGAACTTGCCCTGAATCGAATGAACACTGAAGATGCCAAGCGGTGCATTCATATCACAGAGGTTCTTTCTAGTGAAATGTCTGCTCTCAGACCAAAGTAGCCATGACTACATTTTGTGCTGGTTACACGACTATACTGTTTGAAGATTGACAAGTATTGTACTTGTTATGGTACTGACTGTTGGGTATTATATTTTGTGTTGGTTACACGACTATACTGTTTGAAGATTGACAAATATTGTACTTGTTATGGTACTGACTGTTGGGTATTATATTTTGTGTTGGTCGACATTGGTATTGACTATTTGGTCATTGATAGATTTAAAAAAAAAAAAATTGCTGGTTACAGTGCAATGATTTGATGAAACATCAGGTAAATATTATGTGAATGGTTTTTAACAATTGTTTTGATTTCAGGGCACAATCCAAGATGACCTCCAATGGCTTAGATATCATCTTGAACACTATAGTTTGTTGTTTATTTTTATGCTTCTGATTGTGCACATTTCTGAAGTTTTTTAGGTGTTTTTTTACTACAGGCCACATTTTCAGTATTCAAACTTGGTTTTTGTGAAGTGCTAGTGTGGCCAGCCCCAGCACCCTCATCCATCAATTCAATCTCTGGCAGGTGCAAAACACCATACACCTTGTTTTAACAAACTGCGCTTTTAAGCTTTATTGAATAGTCGTTGGATGGTTAAAAGATAATAAAGATAGAACAGATTCAGAATTTAAATATGGTATAATAAGCATATGAATTAGATAGCAATTGCTATATTTAAACAATAATAAAAATTAAAATTCAAGGAATTTTGTGTATGATTACTTTACAGATTATCTGTAAGATAAAGTAATTTACCTGTATTTTGTTTGGAAATAAATTATATTAAATCTAAACAATTATATATTTAGGGATATAAATCAAAATCATATGAGACAATCAAGTTTATGGGTGCAATACCTCCGTATCTTTCCCTCTAACCTCAAATATTTTGAGATTTGCACTTTTACTGATCATGACAGTTTGAAGAGTAATTTTGTTGTTTTTCTGAAGAAGAAAAAATTGACTATTTTTAATAAATTGTATATTGTGTCGCTTTTGTCTACCTCCTTATAAAGCTAATTCTTGTCTTCTACTAGGAGATGGAACTGCTGTTAGCTAGATTAAAATTTATTTAGCAATTTATTTGTAACAATATACATGTACTCTGAGCTCTTTGAGATTAAAATGAAAGTTTCAAATGTTATCCTAATGGTAGGCCTACATGTATTTGTGTAAAATTGATGTTAGCTGTATGTATTTCAAAATTTAGCCTATCAAAAAGCATGTCTTATGTTTTTTTGTAACAAAATGCTTTAAGTTCTTTAAAGTTAATGAAAGTTTTAATCATTATGGTAATGATACATATGAAAATGCTGTTTGCTAGATAAAAATGCACATGTAGGCTATCAAAAGGCATGTGTTAATTTGTTTGTAGCAAAATACTTTGAGTTCTTTAAAATTAATTAAAGTTATAAGCATTATCATAATGGTATATATAAAAGGGATGCCGTAAATAAATGAATGGTACCTGTAAAACTTGTAATGATTTGATGAAACATCAGGTAAATATGTGCTAAATTAAAATATGGGGGTGATATACAGTCCTCAAAATACACTACTTCAGCAAGTTCTGTTAAACAGGTTTTTTTAGTTTCTTAGTGGACATTAAATAGTTCATATGGCACTTCTTGGGTAATATTTTTGTAATAGCAGATCTGATGTGCTTATTGGCTCATTGTTAACAGATGTGCTTATTGGCTCATTGTTAACAGATGTGCTTATTGGCTCATTGTTAACAGATTTGCTTAAAAAGATTGAAATTGTGTCGTCTTTTAATGAACAAGTTTATTCTTATACAGCTAATACCTAATATATTCAGTTTGGTGCAAATGCTATTTTTCTAATTATTTATAAGTGTTGGTGTTTATTAACTGATGAATATAGAATATACACTTTATAAGTGGTTATAATGTGCAGTACACTAAAATTATATAGTCCATATAATAAATTTGTTTTCCTGTAATGTTTGTTTTATTACGGTTAATAGTACAAAGGTCTATTTTCTGTTACTTTTTTCTTCTTAGCTTTAAAGGTGATTTTCTGCATTACACATTTTGATTTCATATAAATATTTTTTTTTTTTTTAATTTTAAAGGTTTAGCATTTCCCCTCTGTTTTGCTTTTGTGCATAGATGGCCCCCCCCCCCCCCCCCCCTTTGTTTTATGTGTATTGTAGAGTTGATGAACATGATTCAGCTCATACTATACACAGGTACATTTGTACTTACTGGATGAAATACAGATATTAATTTTTGTTTACCTTTTTGATACAGTATTTCAGTGTTTTTTGTTGTCCATGATTAAAATAATAATATTTGATTTTCATCATAACTATTGTAGATTATTTATTCATACATGTAGTACAGTTATTATTTATTGTTTGCTATAAATGTATTATTTTGTGTGTTAGTGTCCTGCAGTCAGTCTATACCTGTTTTGAGACTCCATTTTAAAGAAAATTATTCCAAGACGATTGTCTAATTAAATGTTTGTTTCACAAATCATAAGGCACAATAAATTGGGGTTTTTTGCCTCAAATTAGCATTTAAAGGGACTGTCCTGAATTGGTAGACATTTTAAAAGGTTTTCGGCAAATAAAATATTTTTGCATTATCAAAATTTCAATTTAGTTACATTGTCTTGCTTAGAATAATATCTCTATTAACAATGTATTTTTTGTAATACACATGTATCTCAATATTGATTTAAAAATAATTTTGTACATATAAATTTATTACTCTTTCAAACAGCCAAATGGAATTTAAAATAATTTGGCCAAAGGTCATTCCAAATGTATTTATCCATATAATGCTTTATGTTTAAAATATATCAATATAAGTAAAATAGTGCTTTTAAAAAATCAGGAAAAAGCAGGATGTGTGTTTATTTTGTTGGGGATGAAAACTCACGATAGTCCCTTTAAAATAAGAACCATAATTCTGTATTTGGTGTGTAGTCAAATTAGTTTAATGCCAGTAATATACATATTCCTTGTTTATATATTTAAAAAAAAAAAAAACTTGCTGATGAAGTCGAAAAGGGAAATTGAGTATATAGATAATACTAAACAAGTTCCCGTGAGAGACCATTTATATTAAAAGTATTTTCAATCATACATAATGTTGCTTTCGCTCATGATGTATGATTGAAAACTCACAAGTTGCACAAGTGCACAAACCACAGAGCAGTGAAATGATGTTGATTACTAAATACATCATTTAGCAAAATTACATCATGTGGTGGTCATTTGATTTGATTTTAGAAATTTATCAATGAAAGTTTGTATTTACACAAATAATATTATTAACATATTCAAGGCTAAACAAAATTATTAAAATATATATTTTGTTAAATTATGTGGCAAACATTAATTATAAGCATTGACAGCAAGTATTTTGTCCGATTATAAAAATATGAATCGAAAGAACCATGTTCACACTTTTTGCATGACAATACATGCGCGGTCGTACTGTGTGACACGACCTGTCAGTTGATCAGAGGACATGACCTCCCAAAAGACATTGTGAGTGATGAAAAATATCACTTAAACTTAATTGTTGTGGGTATCTCCACAGTGATATTCTCTTGTTTACATGCATGACATTTTAAACATATACTCAACATTTTGAACTTGTTTTTACATGTATTGCATTCACATTGTATTAGTATGTTGTACATTATTCTTTATTAAAAATTGTCTGTGATAGTAATTTTGACTAGTCTATACATATTTTTTCATATGACTTGTATATTTTTTAAATATTACATATCAGTAACTTGATTTTGTTTAGATATTTAATGTTGCATATTTGTTACACAATTCTTAAAAGTCTTATTTGTATTGGTACATTATTAACAAAATAGGAAATGAATATTTAATAAGGTGTCATAAGTGTAGTTGACAGAGGGGGTCAACTGCTGGTATACATTTGAAAGTGTTAAATATACATGTAGTACCTGTAATCACTTAAAGGGACAAATCCTAGTTTCAGCCCATAAAAAGGCACACTGAGTTTAGTTAATCTACAAACCTGTAACACATTTGGATAAAGTTACAATTAAGTGAAACATGAGCCTCTGACTTTGAAATGGTGAAATACCCTCTAAAAATAGACTAAAACTCGAATCCATAACACACGTGCGTTTTTAAAAATTTGAGAAATGCATTTTATGATTTCAAAAACACCAGGATGACCAAAAACACTTTGAATGTACAGAAATGGATAATCTAAACAATAAAATCTAAGTAAAGTATGATTTTAGTTATCAAAAAACGGCTCTAATAGTAAAATATATGCCTTAATGTTTAAAAATTAGAGTATGTCCCTTTAATAGGTAGATTGGCAATAAGATCTTGTTTTTCCAACATTCCTAATCATACTTACAGTACATGTACCTGTATTGCACATTTCCTAATTATTTCATAAATCTATATACTTTTTAAATGTTTGAATAAAAAAAAACTGGTGTAGATTAAACATCTTTGTTATAGGTACACGAAATACCAGTAATTAAAAGGCTAAAAATGTATTACTTTTTTTTTCTCTTTTTATTTTACATGTGCTTAAAGGTACAACATCATAGTTGCAAGTGCCATATTTTGCTATTTTTAGAATTTTTGCTTGTGGTAAATAACTATAAATTAATGAATACTGCATACATATATTATAAGGTTTGCATAATTAACTTAAGAATATCAAAATTGTAATGTGCTGCAACTCAGTGTAAAGGGTGGTTTCCCCAAAGATTTTACATTCCAAAACAATTGTATTGTCCATTTTCTGATTATTATTATCTACCGGTATACATTTTATAAATATTTTAATTAAAAAAAAAAAAAATTGTATAGGTTAAATACCTTTGTCATAGGTACCCTAAATAAAAGACTAAAATGTTATGTGTTGAAGTTTTATCTTCTTTCTTTTCTTTTTAACTTTTCAAGTTTTTTGGGGGTTTTTTGCTCTTAAAGGTGCAATATCACAGTTGCAAGTGCCATATTTTGCTATTGTTTTTATTTATTGTCATACCTACAAATTAATCAAAACCACATATTATTATACCGTGTGCACATTTAATGCGAGTTGTGCTGTTGCTCACTGCAAATGGTGGTTTTCCCCCATGATTCTGTGACTGAAAATTTTAAAGTATGTGGCCTCAGACCACAATTAATTTCGCTATATGTTTCTATATAGCCTTAGTGGCTATAACATTTTTATTAATATCAGAAGGCCCGTGAAGTTTTGTATGTACCTTTGCCTGCATGGGGGACACATACCCTGAAAAGGACAACACCTGTTGTCCAGCTCTTTCTCCCAGCATATTGGTTTAAACAGACACACCCTCTAAACCAGGCCGGAGTACACCCATTTTACACAAAAAGCACTACTTTTGCATGGGCCGGAATTACCACAAACAAGTCTTCAATGTCAACAAGTTACACATGTTTACAAACTACATGCTATCCCCTGTCACTTCAGTCAAACAGTTGCCACTTCATAGCTGTCTGCCATGAAATAATCACAGTCAAACAGCAGACTACTTGCGCGGTCAAACTTCTGGATTTTGGACAACCAAATGGGAAGATAACTGTAATCTGAGGCCTATCAGTCCATTTTCCCCCCTAAAAACTGGCCCACACTAATGCATTCCAATGATATACATATTAAAGCAATGCTCAGTAAGTATCGGGATGTCACCTTTAAACTGAGAGTATATATAGAGGATGTGTTAAAACGCCTACCACAGTGCTTGCCATGGCCAATTTTAGCAATGGAAACTTGAGGGACACCAACTTCAAAATGTAATAACTTTATCAAATTTTGGAATTTCTTCATACAATGAGCAGTTATTTTTTCTTCTACATATGTTCTATCTGCACAGTGTTGTCTTGGAAAGATTTTGAAATATTTAAAGGAAAACAAATCAATCATTAGATTTTTACTTCATTTTTAATTAAATATTAAACCTAAATTTAAATGTTTGAAAAAAATTAAAATCTAAAACTGTAAAAATTTTGCATTTTAGATATGATAAGTGGAGGCTTATTAAAGATATGGTGACTGAATTCATGGTACATTATTAGAAATGTGTCAGAGGGATGGTGAAAGTCACAAAATTGGGGCCATTTGCAACACATTTTTACACACTAATTTCAGGGAAAATTAGACATGATAGGCCTCAGATTCAATTTTGACCTGCTGTATTTACTTAATCTACTTCATTTACTGTATTAGACATGTAGCCACTTTGTAAAAGGCAAAACAGTCCTTATAAATGCATATTAATATGAATATGCCCTACAGATATTACTTAGGTATACACCATAATATGTTTTTTGTTGACGACAACTTTGAAAATGAAGATTTTGTCACAAAATGCTGATATAAATCCTACCAAGAGGTACTTGCACCATATTTTTCAGTTTCCAGTGATAACTGTTAACAAGTGTAGTCATGTGCCAGTGTCTTGGATACCTCAGTGTAGTATTTCTTGATTGGAAGGATGTTTGTAGTAATGACCACTGAATATGCATTATGGATTATTAAGCCATATGTATTACAAGCCAAATGTTAACCTTTTTGGCACATTTTCTGCAATAAACTTGACAAGTATACCAGCATCTGATTACTGAACACAATAAATACATTCAGACAGCATAGAATATTAGCCTATTAGATTTTCTAAGGATAAAAGACAATTTTTGAAAAATGACTGAAGTGTGTAATTTACATAAATGTAGGTGAAATGTATTATTAGAGTACTTAATCTTGTTAAAAACTGTATACTATTTATTTAAAGTGTTTAATTACATTTAGTAGTGATATATTCATTATATTTAGATCTTCTGTCCAATTGCAATAATTGAGAAACTCATTAAAATTCAATATGTAAAAAAAAATTAAAATCTCAATATTGACTAACAAAATCCAACTTTTGCTCTTTTTTACCAAATTATTAACTCAAAACTGTTAAAAAATATTGCAACAACCTGTAGTAACATCAGAGGTCATTTTATGCTATTTTGGAGGATATTGAAATTTAAAAGTTGAACATTTTAATTTTAATTTTTAATAAATTAAAAAAAAATGTTTTTTAATTTAATAAAATATTGAGAAAATAAATAAATGAGTTTTCATATTCCTTGTGGTATTCACAATCAGTCTGTTTAATTTCACCTCTCTGGTTATAATACTTTCATCAAAATCAAGCATTTAACCAGTGTAATGTGTGAACTATATCAGGCCTCAGACCACAATTAATTTCGCTATATGTTTCTATATAGCCTTAGTGGCTATAACATTTTTATTAATATCAGAAGGCCCGTGAAGTTTTGTATGTACCTTTGTCTGCATGGGGGACACATACCCTGAAAAGGACAACCCCTGTTGTCCAGCTCTTTCTCCCAGCATATTGGTTTAAACAGACACACCCTCTAAACCAGGCCGGAGTACACCCATTTTACAAAAAAAACACTACTTTTGCATGGGCCGGAATTACCACAAACAAGTCTTCAATGTCAACAAGTTACACATGTTTACAAACTACATGCTATCCCCTGTCACTTCAGTCAAACAGTTGCCACTTCATAGCCGTCTGCCATGAAATAATCACAGTCAAACAGCAGAATACTTGCGCGGTCAAACTTCCGGATTTTGGACAACCAAATGGGAAGATAACTGTAATCTGAGGCCATGTACAGAATCTCCATCACGAATCCACCATAATGGTAGCCAGTCATTGGTCATTGTCAAAACTGAAACAATGTGTTAATCTGTCAGGCAGCGTTATTAGATGTGTGATATACATGTACATGTGATAGTGAAATACATTGATACAGTTTGATGGGATGTATGATTGATTGACCTTGATGGAATAGTGATTTTTCCTGTCCCAACGAGCTAGTAGAATGAAAAATAACCCAATGGGCCCACCAACAGGGATAGATCCCAGACTGACAGCACATCAAGCGAGTCCTGCCCATGATCCTTAACCATATCCGATGCAGTATAACCTTAATTAAAATGTTTTATGTCGTTAAAACATTTCTTCCTTCCTTCCTTCCTTCCCAAAATACATGTACAACAGAAAAAAAAGAGTAAAGTTTGTTTTATTTAACGACGCCACTAAACATGTACAACAATGTCCAAACAGCTCTCGGACACCACACAATTAACATTTCTTTACTTGAATTTCCTTATATTCAGCTCTCAATAATATAGCATGGTGTGTATGTGTGTATTTGTGAAAAGTTTTGTGTACTAGTATATAAAACATTTTGCATTATATGAAACTTTAAAATGCCCCCTTTTTGATGCAGTTATAATAAAGGTCACAAATTGTGTTGAATAGTAAAACAAATTAAAACAGAAAACAAGATCAAATGGAATTATTTATTAGATTTTTCTTGTGAATGGAGGTATATATTTTAAATATTATATTATGTTCACAAATTCACCAACAACATATTAAGTATATTATACACCTACGATGTAACAACCGCTATAGCATATACATGTACATGTAAGTTGTAAGTAATACATGTATAAATAATACATCATGTACTTAATTATATTCATACAATTTCTAGGACAAAAAAACAAATGAACAACTAATATCAATATCGTACAACGATGAGTGTCAAAATAACATTAAAAATATAATACGAGAGAAAATACATAAAAATATTAGTTCAGTACTCATATTAATTTATTGTAAATGTGGTCTTTAATACTCAGAAAGGAATGGGACGTATCCCAGTGGTAAGCGCTCTCTTGATGCACGGTCGGTCTGGGATCGATCTCCGTTGTTGGGGCCCATTGGGCTATATCTTGTTCCAGCCAGTGCACCATAACTGGTATATCAAAGGCTATGGTATGTGCTATCCTGTCTGTGGGATGGTGCATATAAAAGATCCCTTGCTACTAATGGAGACGAGAAATGGCCCAATGGGGAAAAATAATGAGTTGGTGCATTTTAGAATACTGTAGGTGCCCCTTTTTATGTTGCACCCCTTACCTAGAAAAATCCTGCAGTCACCCCTCTTACATAGTGTATTTGTGATGACATGGTAAACACATCATATACCTGGTAGTTGACATAATTAATCAAGATATGCCTTGATCACTACCATATTGTTACAGAGTACAAACTCATGTATGTCTTCCATGATGAAGTATCAGCTGCATGAGCCATTTCATGAGACCTCAGCCTTCTGAAACACACACGCATGCACAATTGAGCTTAATTGTCAGTGAACCTAGTTTCAGAGGTACATTCCTTTTCGGTTTTGTATAAACTTAATTTTAAGCTACTACAAACACCAGGAATTGATAATTTAAACAAAATGTGTTAGTAGGTAATATGTACATTCATAGTATCAAAACTGTGATAACCAAAAATATTTTACACTGCCTAATAATTATGATTAGCAGCTTAAATATACTATTCCCCAGTATATACATGTACAAACATGTACAAACACTCAGACCTGTGTAAGCAGCCACTTAAAGGAATTTTTTTTAAAAACCCCTCTCAGCAAAGATGTCTGCTCAATACAGGTCTTTTACATGTTAGTACCATCATGTTAGTTGATTTTGGTAAAAAGTAAGATAGCTTATTTTATTACATGCCTATTCAATCTTACTATAGTGATAAAGGCATTTTGAAACCGTGTAATAAATTTATTTTGTATCACACATATGTGTAATCTGGACCGGAACTTTTAAATGGGGAATTCCCTTTTTCTTTTTACAGCAGTTAGTCCTTTTTATTTACTTACGTCATATGATTTACAAATGACGTCATATTGTATTTGAAACACTACACAAGGCTGCCGCAGAGTATGATTCTTAATGTTAAATGAATCCATGAAAGGAGTTTTGATCATAGATTTAACAAAGTATTGTTATGATGTTAAATTAAAAAACGTTTTTCTAAAACATAAAAGAAGGTATGTAATAAATACAGAACTTCAAATACATTGTTTTCGCTTCCTATTTATTGCACTCGTTTATTTTGCGAAAGAACATACTACTCAACCGCTACGCGGTCTCATGGTATATATTCTTGCACAAAATAAACTCGTGCAATAAATGGGAAGTGAAAACAACGTATGTGAAGTTCTGTATATTATGTATCATGTTTTAACAGAGGTGGTCATTGAAGTTGGTCTGGTAGTGCAACTATAAAACTGTTTTATCTTCAGTATGCTGCTGCTACTATTAGTACTACAACTACATGTACTACTACTAATAAATATAACCCCAAGCGGTAATATTGGATTCCCAAGCTGTAATAGCTGAACAGTACTCAAGACATATTTGTGTAAGTTAAAAAATTCCCTAGTTACACTGATTTTCGGGATTTAGAAATTTAAAAAATTGCTTGAAACAGGCCAGGGTCAGCATTAGAAATCCCTATTCCTCCAAAAGTAAGCTTCGGATTCATTCAATCTTTTGATACTTTTTTTTTGTAGATAGGCAGTAAAAATTAAATATACAATTTTAAGATATTTCACCTGTCAGATTCACAGAAGCTGCCATACAAACAGAAATTATACATAATTTGTGATAGAGCTCAATACACATGACCTATACACACAGGTTTTTAATACAATCAATCCCCCCGAAGTGCCCAACTACCTACCAAATTTCAACTAATCGGCTTTGAACTTTTCTTATAAGATGACACAACACAGGCGACAATAATAATAATAATAATAATCCCAGCAAAAACAATAGGTTCCCACCCTGAAAATGCTTGGGAACCTAATTATCATCATCATCATAACATTTTTCATCATATTATTATTTTTCATCATCATAATAATAATAATAATATTTTTCTTGTAAACATTTAATTAATTGCACATGAACAACAAAAACATGATTATACATTATGTATACATTCCCGGATTGTTCCCCTTTTTCAACAATATACCGGTATGTTGAAGTTAGAACATCACACCCATTATAAATTAAAAATAGAAATAGCATAAACAACTACATGTATAGTCTGTCTGTGTCAAAATGGGGCAGACGTTTTAGCATGTACCTCTACAATGAATAAATTTAATTTTATAAAAACATTAAGTTTTAAACTCATACCAACTCACATAATATTTTTTTGACCAAAAAAAATCTCAGAATATATAAAACAAAGTTTCTTAAATCGCCATCAAATTGTATATAGGTTCAATCTCCTTTATAGATGCAGGGATGAATGCAACTGATGGAACAGCCAGGCAATGGAGAAAACTTGAGTGTTTTCTCTTTTATAGATACATTACCTGTCCTCAAACAAGTGCACCTCCCCCCCACGCAAGTGGTCTGGTCCGAACATCCCAACAGCCAATGGGATGGCCTAAATTCTTCTACTGCATACTGCTCTCTAGTTCCGGTCACATGACTGTAACTTCCTTCTTTTTCCCTGAGCGCATTGCACGGAGAACAGGAAGCGGGGAGGCCCGGGCGGGATGAATCTTGAGGACAGGTAATGTATCTATAAAAGAGAAAACACTCAAGTTTTCTCCATTTCTATAGACATTACCTGTCCTCAAACAAGTGCAGCATTCAACAGATGGTGGTGGGTGCCGAGATCCGTAGATGCTTGTGATAACTCCCCAACCGGAAAGAGGCTGACTAGTGGAAGAATAAGGCCAACCTTGGTAAGCCCTCATCCTAGGGATGCCCGTCACAGACCAATGCAGGTGATGTTAGTAACAACAACCAGAATGGTGGCATCCGTCAGCAGTGGCAGGTACGGCTCCTAGAACACATGGACCAGGAGGCGGAAGCCACATCTCATGCTGGTTCTGACAGGGTGGGAAGACGTAGCCACCAGGGATGCAGGTGTTAGGTAACCCTCACGTATTGAAGTGTTATAGTTTTTCAATAACAAGCGACAACCTAATGAGGTGCATCCGTCAGAACATTGAACAAAACAAGACCCCCGAGTGTTTTTCTGTCTAGTACACCAAAGATCTGTTAGTTCAATAACGACAACCAATAACCACATGCAGTGCAGGGTAAAGGTTATCGAGACAAAAGTTCCGGCACCAGTACGTGAACTGTGCAAAAGAACAAAAGTCTAAGCAATCCTCATCTGTCTATTCGATGGACATCTCGGTATGCAGCCCAGAATCAGACAGACATCAACGGCGACGAGGACGGCTTGTATTCAACAGAGTCTGTGCAGCAACAACCGGACCCAGATGATGGAACCCCTCAACGTCTTCTGTGGTGACATCCCTCAGATAATAGTTGGCGAAGATGGAGTCCGTAGCCCAGAACCAACCAGTGATAATGTGCTGAATGGGGTGTGTTGCAGTGCAGGGACATCGTGGCAGCCAAGGCACGGAGTTCATGCGGATTAGAAGCAGACGGAGCAGGTAAACCCTCCTTCTGATAGGCGGTCAGGATAGAAGACCGGATCCAGGTGGCCACCGTGTTCTTGGTAAGGTCCCTCAACCGACTCTGGTTACAGGAAAGGAAAAGTCTTTTGCGATGTTGTCGAAAAGATCTGGTCCTCTCGATGTACTGGTGCAGGGCTCTGACAGGGCACAACGCCAAGTCCTCAACGTCCGCCGGACCAACGATAGAGGAGAGGGCCTGCACAACATACGAACGAGGCGCTTGGTCTGGTAACTGATTCTTTGCAACAAGTTCATGAGTAACCCCAAGTTGACTGCACGCCGATCTTGGTGAAAACGTACCAAGTCTACATCAAGAGCATGGAGTTCTGAGACACGGGCAGCCGTGGCAAAACCGAGTTAAAAACACCGTCTTCCGCATCAAGTCTTGCAGGGAAGAGGATTCGATCGGCTCATAAGGTGCGGTCGATAACGCTCGTAACACCAGATTCAGGTCCCATCTTGGTGGCCGAAACCGGTGTACTTGATCATCAAGGCGAAACCCTTTGATCATCTTATGGATCTCAGGAATACCCGATAACTTCGTTCCAGTAGCGACATCACGAACAGTAGCGATGACCGAAACATACCCAGCGATGGTAGACCCCTTTAATCGTAAGTGGTCCGCAGATACAGCCAAAAAAAAACCCAGCAAGACGAAGTATCTGGATCGTCTGAGGTTTGAGGTTTTGCCGGAAACACCCTCGGTGAAAGCAAAGCCATCTGACGTTAGTAGTAGATGATCTGTGCGCTTTCAAAATGGCCGCCGTAGACTGTGAAGAAAAAACCTTTCTTTCTCAAACTCTTGGCGATAAAGTCCACGCGTGCAGTTGGAACAACTGCGGACGTGGATGGTATAGTCTTGACGTGGGATGCAGCAACAGATGATCCCAGTCTGGCAGCGGTAAAGGATGTGGATCGGCAAGACGTATTAGATCTGGATACCACATCCTGGATGGCCACATTGGAGCAATGAGTAACAGGCGACAATGGTACAGCTGAAACCTCTGAAGCACCCTTGGAAGGAGGATTCGTGGAGGGAAAGCGTACGCGTCCATCTGTTCCCAGCTGATGGCCAAGGCGTCGAGATCCAGAGCTTCGGGATCCAGCACCCGGAGACACGTAAACCCTCAGCTGATGGGTTGAATCGTGTGGCGAAGAGATCGATGTTTGGTGTCCAAAGTCTGTCGCACACCCATCGAAACGCTTCGGGATGGAGCATCCATTCCGTCGGCTGTGGAGACGACGGCCGAGACAGTGTGTCGACTAGTACATTGGAAACCCCTGGAATATGGCGAGCCCGAAGACGAGTTGCAACGGAATCAAATCTCGTCAACCAGCTTGTAGAGACGATAAGTCAACTGCAGCAGACTGCTGGAGTGGGTTCCGCCCTGACGGTTGATATAAGCCACCGCGGTAGTACTGTCTGGTGGCTACCATGAGAGAGGCGCCTGACAGCATCTCTCGCCAATGAAAGATGACGTAACTGACAACATCTCCAACAGGTTGATGTGTAGATCGGCTTCATCTGGAAACCACAGCCACCAACAGGGACTGGACTGCAAGGCGACTGGTAACCGGATCAGCAAATCTGCGTTATTGTACTGAATGCATGGATTCAGAAAAACAAACTGGATACCGCGACCTCTAAGCATAAAAATGTTGCGCCGACGTCAAAATTACTCTTGCAATGATACTTCATGAAACAGTAATAGAGTGATTCAGGAATCAAGACATCGGAAACAGCGACCCCGTGATACAGGCAAGAGCCCAAGACAGCGTAGCAACTCGCTACGCTACATGCCCGATATACCTGGAAGTGAAGCAACGCAAAACAGCAACCGGCTAAAAGCATCCCCCCCACGGCCGTCACACCACCCGGTGCGAAAAACAGCAGCAGAGACCATCTAGACAGCATCGGTCACGAACTCTGGCGGTAACAACAGTAAACGTCAGTGAGTTGATAAGCCGCAATGAACCATAGGAAAACGGTGACGGTAAAACCCCCGTACCACTTGATGGCAAACTGGATAACTTCCGGAACCAGCGGAAGTAGCGACTGTCTTGCATCGCCACCGGATATAGAGAACGATCTGCCGAATGTCGCTGAACCTTCCTCGAACAAGAGAATATCGGTGCACGGGATCTCAACACAAGTGACCGGACCAGTAGACTTTCTTCGTCACCAACCCGGAACGCTTGTAACGTCGACCCCTTCACGGCAAAGAGCCGTATGTAGACCACAGGTCTGCCAAGATTACCGGCTTGTGCTGAAAGTCAAGAATGGATCGCTTCAGGCAAGTCGGTTGACGATAGTGTGCAATCGTAGTGCACATCGACGTCACGGAAGATATAAGGTAGACCAACATCAAAGTTGACGGCTAGAACAAGGCATATCCTCTGGCATCCTGCACATGAGGAGTTATGGTCGCCATGTACAACATGTACGCTGAACTGAAGCCATCGACAGGACGTGCCAATCTGTAAGTTCTAGGAAGACGTCTGGTCCCGCCGGAAACAGCGTCATCCAAGGCCGGCGTCACACCGTTGAAGGATAGGTTGTTGAAGACGGGATACGTTCGTTGTGACGAATGGGGAACGGCACAAACGAAGTCTACTCAAGTAAACTGACATCGGATCAGTCCTCAAACGGAAACCTTCTAGAATGGTGCGAGTGGACTGTGAAGTGACGAAAGCATATACACCGCAGCGAGACAAACAGTCACAGCCATGTGGGTCACTGCGTCCGGATCTTCTATAACGGAAGGTGCCGACGCATCATCTGGAAAATCGGTCAGTAACCTGGCACAGGCACTTCGATCCAATGTACTGGCTGCATCAGAAACACGGACCGTGGACGGTCCCGTCAGGAGCCGGTGTAACCCTGAACGCCGAATCAGCTGCCGACTGGTGTGGACGGTACGATGTACACGGACCGGCAGGAGCCGGTGGAACCCTGGACACTGCACCACTTCGATCGATCACGGGACGACGGTACCGAACGGTGAGCCGATGACGCAATTTTCCAATTCGTTACAGGGCTCCGTCTGCTTGCTGGAACAACGATACGCACGGGCCAGTTACTGGTAGCCGTGTAAACCGACGGGGGCCTGTGGCAGCCAACGATCGAATGCCGATATCTGCCGGTGGAACCTCCGTGGCGATCATCGAACCCGGACCCTTCTTGGCTGAAACCGGTGGATGGGCCAGCGGCGGTAGCATATCAGATATGACAGCCAGACAATCCCTCAGTGACAAGTGGTCCGCCGCATCCAGATCTTCCAGCACCGCATGAACCGATACATCATCAGAAAGTCACGTAGCACCCGTGAACAGGCCAGTCGCTCTGGTCATGGCCCGATGGAGATACCGGAGAACCGGACCGTGGGCGGGTCCCGTGTGGATACCAAGGAACGGATGACCACATCGTCGTTGGATGTGGCAAGGACGGCAACATGTCGTAGACAGCCGCCAAGCAATCCCTCATAGTCATATGGTCCGTAGAGTCGGGCTCTTCAATGACAGATGCCGCAGGCGCTTCATCACCAAAGTCTCGTAGAACTCGAGCACAGGCCAATCGATGTACCGTAATGGAAGCCCGCTGGTTAAACCGGACCGTGGATGGTCCCGTCTAGCCCTCGGAGGCCTTGGAAGCCACATCAACTGAAGGTTGGCGCTGACGATCTATGGAAACCCGTAGGGAGCCATACAGGTCATGTGGAACGGCTACGGTCCCGGCTCCGATGCGCCGAAGGGGACTTCCCCGCCGAAGATCGGTGAGCCTTGGAATCCGTGGAGCGTCTATCTGAATGAGCCGGCTTCTTAGAGGGCTGCGTAGAGACCGCAGGCCTGTCATCCGAAGTCTTAAGTAACGGTGGAGCTGAAGAAGCCGCACCCCCTGAAGAGGGGACTGGAACCGGACCTGACCCCGAACTCGCCGATTTAGGTAAGGTCGCCATTGACGCCATTGTTTCTTCCAGCATGGTCGGTAGAATTGAACGTAACTCTTCCGCCACGGAGTCAGCAATCGAAGGCGAAGATTCCACCTTCTTGGTCCTCGAAGATTCCACCTTCTTGGTCCTCGCTGACACCACCTTCAGGTAAGCCGCGAACTCGACATCAGACAAGCCCGCACAAAGGTCGCATCTAGAAGTGAGGCCACACGAACACGACAACCTGGGTCGCCGCCGGCTAACTTCTTCCAGCGTAACACGCTCGAACTAGTCGCCTGAACATTATCAGATATGATAATAGTAATTTTTCAATCTGTGAAAAGAAAGAAAAACCAACCATAACACAAATACAAAAGCCGGTAAATAAAGACGCCATTTTGCAAATGGCGTCCGACACGACAACCGGCGATATAACAACATTTCATGTAATTAACACTTGGCAAGTCAAGCGAAATACGCGAAAGACATATGAAAGCTAACGAAAGCTAACGAAAATTAAGGTGAAAAACATTTCACCCAAACACAAAGCCAGTCAACACAGACGCCATTTTGCAAATGGCGTCCGACACGACAACCGGCAATATAAAACAACATTTCATGTAATTAAACGCTTGGAAGTCAAGTGAAATACGCGAAAAGAACATACGAAAGCTAATGAAAACGAAGGTGAAAAACATTTCACCCAAACACTAATACAAAACCAAAGGTCTTATAAAAGTTGACTCCAAACAGAGCCAAGCAAAAGGACGTCCAGACCCTTTAGCGAAGAGAAAAAGAAGGAAGTTACAGTCATGTGACCGGAACTAGAGAGCAGTATGCAGTAGAAGAATTTAGGCCATCCCATTGGCTGTTGGGATGTTCGGACCAGACCACTTGCGTGGGGGGGAGGTGCACTTGTTTGAGGACAGGTAATGTCTATAGAAAAGCAATGGTTCTGCCTTTAGCCTGTGATAATACATTATTGATTACTAGTAACAATGCAGATGAAACTACAAACCTTGACTGATCCATAATTTTGTCTTCATGAAATTTAATCTACATAATTTAATGTTAATTTGTAAAAAAAACATTTTTATTTACATACAAATCTTTTGTAAAAAAAATATCACGAGAGTTACGAGTTTAAAACTTAATATTTTTTCATAAGAGATTTTGCATTATTTAGTATTATTATAGTTATAAACCCTTTTGACACAACACTTTACAATGTAAAGACTGCTTTACATCTTCCAGGAAATCATTATAAAATTATGATGCCTTTATTAGCAAACTAAGTTAAAAGTACACTATACCCCTTCCCCAAAAGAAGAAAAATTACGAGATCCTATCCTTTTCACAAAACAAAATGAAATGGCTACATCAGATTAAATCCAAGTAATTCTATGCAAGTCCCCTGAACACAAAATCACATTGGCTAATGTCAGATCTAGTGATATATACATGTATACATGTAGTACCTGTCATCACTTAAAGGGACAGATCCTAGTTTCAGCCCATGAAAATGCACAATAAATGGAGATTCATATTATGCACAGATAAATCTTATGTATTTAATAATAATGCATTTGAATTTCATATAAGTGGTTCATAGAACATATATATGCATGTACATATCATATGTACATATCATATGCATATAAATACCAAAAATTGTTACAGTAATAAGTTATATATTTCAGAAAATCATTATAAAATTAACATGCAGTATCAGCAAGCTGAATTAAAAGTAAATTACCCTTGCACCCTATCAAAAATAAAGTTAAAAAAATTAGATTCAACCCTTTTCACAAATAAAATGAAATGGCTGCATCAATTAAATACCACTTATCACCATTTATCCATGACTGTACAAAGTAACCTACCCAAACTTTTTTTTTTTTTTACAAGTTGACTGATTTTTCTACAGAGACAATTATAGGATAAAGTTGTTCTGAACAAAATAAAGAATTACTCACTTCAACTAGTCAAGTGAGATCTAATCATAAATTAGTATTATCTTTTATCCATGCTTTCAAACAACAAAAATGTTAACTGAACTTACAAAATTGAAGGATATTTGTCCCCATTTCGACTGGTTTCTACTAACCTTTACAAGCTATATTTACTCATGCCAAGTAAAAGTGTCACATTTCAACATACATCTATTATATTATAAACAGTAGTTCTTAAATTTCACAATGTATATATAATATATATTTCTGATTCTTGTAAGATAATAATATTAAATATTAATTGCAGTTAACAAGCTGTATACATGTATACGTTCAACATGATTATAATCTAGAATTGAACACATTAACGTTAATGTTAAGCATATCACGGGAGCAAAACCCCGACACAATTACCACAATATCACAAAGAATTGCACTTGTCAGGCTATTTCAACATTGTTCACAAGGGGTGGAGGGGGCAGAGAGTAATTATTGTGTTAGGTCTTTTTTGTCATGCATTTAGTTGGTTTAAGTTACAATTTTCTTTGTGAGTAGTGGGTGTATAAAAAAACCCTGACCCAACTCTACCCCTACCCAACTCCCATGTGATCAAATGCGGAAGATCCCTTAATTACAAAATCAAAACAGCATATTAAAGAAAAAGTGTATCACAAAAACATTTTTCACTGCCAACCTTAATTCATAAATACCAGATAAAGAAAAAAAACGAAAGACTATAATCTCCCTTTTCATAACAATACAGATAACATGAAATGCCACTGATACCAAAAGGTATCCAGTACTTTTAAAACACCTTAAAAGGTACGTGGGTTCAGTACTGCAAACCTAAATTTATAGTCTAATAAAGAAAAAAGGTGCACAAAACATGTTAAAATATGATTTCCATGATCTGTCTCCTGGAGGCTAATGTAATTCATACTTGTATGTCCTGTAAATGAAAACTTGGGTAACAACCACTTGTCTATAACAATAATAAACTGAATATAATAAACAACCATAAACTGAATATAATATTAATACATGAATAAACTACTGGAATTAGCTTGGAATGGGCATCAAGTATAATATGTTACAATATATTAATTTTAAAGTAACTTGAAATGCTTGGTATGAAATAAAATATTAAAATCAAGTGCATGTTATGGATAAAGGTACATAATAATTAACCTGTATAAATAATATAATATGAAATATAAACAGATCATACTAACATGGAATGAATATCATGGAATGAAAATGTCAATAAATGGTTAACATGAATTATATTTAAAGACAATCTACAAAAAAACCCACCATGAATTATATTTAAAGACAATTTACAAAAAAAATATATTAGTCTTTCTTGCAGACCAATATGATTAATTTAAAATGGAATCGTTGCAATCTGTTAATGATTTGTGGTTCAGTTTACTTAAAAAAAAGAAATAGTGAGATGATTCCATTTGGAATTTGACTGAGAATGATTCAAAGTCTAATCGACTAACAAAGTAATAATGAGATGATTCAATTTAGAATTAGACTGAGAATGATTCAAAGTCTAGTCGACTAACAAAGTAATAATGATATGATTCAATTTAGAATTTGACCAAGAATGATTCAAAGTCAGTTTAGAATCAGTCAGTGATTCATGGTCCAGTTAACATACAGTAAAAACATTTAGTAGTAAGATGATTCAATTTAGAATCAGTAATTCTGATTCATGGTCCACTCAACTTGAGAACCTAATAGTGAGATGTCTTAATCGAAAATGAATCAGTCATTTATTCCAAATTCAACCACTCTGTGTAAATTCCTGCCAAAATATGTTTTAATGGAGAATCAATGTGTTGGTAATTCCAGACAAATTAATAAGAATAATTCCATGTGCCAATGATTAATCAATGATTCAGTATCCAACAAATCATTATGAGTGCAATATTGTAGTGGTTTGACAATTCAATGCAGAATCGACACAGATAGGTGATCATAAGAATGTTAATTTATATTGGCTATTCTATATACTGCATTACATATAATATACTTTCACGAAGCCTTTTAATAAAATAAAGTTTAGTACATGACGTCAACTGTATATTACTGAAACATAATAATTATGAGTTACCCCAATGACTACCAAGCTCACATAACAAACATGCATAAATTAGATTTAGCCAACTCACAACCAAATCCAAATGATTAAATAATAAATTTAAACATTAAACATTAATATAAAAATATTATCCCCATATGTGTTAATTGCTCTTTGGTACACAATACATATTCATGGTAAGTACTGCAATGCCACATTAAACAATTATATGTTTCATGCATTATTTAATAATATAGTGACATTTATAAAATGTCATTGTTTTATTTAAATATGTATAAGTCACAGCGGTCATCCATTGTAAATAATGTACCGGTACTCTTTCAAATGTTCAATTATTTTAACAGATAATCATCAGTGTTTATTTAAACCTTGAGCAAGTATTATATTTTGAAAAGAATATAGTTTGTATGTTTGTGAATTTACACTAAAAATAAAACAAAATGTTTTAGGTGTTAATATTAAGTACCGTATTTCCTCTAATAAGCACCCAGTAGCTTAATCATTTCAAAAGGGTCGCAGACCAGGCGCTTATTGGAGACCGGCACTTATTGGAGATCTGGCTTTTCTTTATTGGAGATCTGGCCTTTATTGGAGACAGGAAAAGATAAAAAGGGACCAGTCATTTTTAATTAAAAAAAAAAAAAAAAATGTATTTATTTAATTATGCCAGAATGTAATCAGTTTACGGCTGTCTTACCTGGCATTTATCAGAGGCCCAGTGCTTATTAGAGGCCCCTGCATTTATTTTGTTGCAAAGTGTTACACATCCAGCGCTTATTTGAGGCTGATGCTTATTTGAGGCCCTCATTTATTAGAGGAAATAAGGTAGTTCCTTTCATTAAAATCTAAAACATTAAACCTCTACATTGTAGTGTACATGTAGCTGAATCAGAATAGCATTGATTCAGTGAAATCCCTCTAAACTAGATACCCAAGGAAAAAGTCTAGTTTTGAGGGGTATCCGGTTTAGAGAGGTTTTGTTCTGTACTGGTATTTAAAAAGAGATGGTGAAAAACATCTGGTTTTGAGGGGGTCCGGTTTAGAGAGGTTTCACTGCTATTAAATATAAATGGTTCATGTGAATACAATGCATACAACTGACATGACATCCTTTTGAAACAGAAAACAATTGAGAAATCTAATATCTTTGAGAAAAAGAAATAAAATATACAAGTACCGTATATCTTCGCCTGTAAGTCGATCTCGGCTATAAGTCGAGTCCCTAATTTCAAGCCCTGAAAACGTATTTTTTTATTGACCCGTTTATAAGTCGACCCATGAAAAACAACTTATAAATATTGAAATATTTCTTATTTTCTGCACATGAGAACAATAATGTACAATATTTGAACAAAAGAAAATTATTTTACAAACTTCGGTTTTCACGTTTTGTACATCGCAATATAATCAGACTATTCCAATCAAACTATCATTATTACATAGCATCAAAACGAAATATTCCCTTAGTAGAGAGTGAAAGCTGTTTGACTGTTACTGTATGATACTGTACAGATGGTTTTGTGCACAGACAACAACTTTATTTATAAACACTGCCAACAGATCACTACGATAAAACTGAAAGTATCACGTTTTGCCGCCATATTAATACATGTAAGGAGGATAACTCTGGAAAGTACACTGGTTTTTAAACCAAATGATATGTGTCCCTATTGCTCTAGATCGTGAACTGCAGAGATCAGTCTATTTTAAGGGAAATCTCAGTAATATTCATGAAGTTAATCACCGCCAAAACATTGTTTGAACAACCATTAATGCCAGTGACCAGATTTCAAAATAAACTCAGGCAACAGGTAGTTAGTATTGTTTACATTTTT
Source organism: Gigantopelta aegis (assembly GCF_016097555.1). Taxonomy (NCBI): domain Eukaryota; kingdom Metazoa; phylum Mollusca; class Gastropoda; order Neomphalida; family Peltospiridae; genus Gigantopelta; species Gigantopelta aegis. The sequence goes on from NC_054701.1 coordinate 38,682,417, forward strand.
ACTATTAGTGATGACTGTTAATTTAACTAAGTGGACTGTTGTCTTGGCATGTGAGTGAGATCGTACACCTTTTCGCATAACGAAAACCGTTCTAATGCCAAAAAAAAAAGGTTATAAAAAAATAAATGTCAAATTAACATATTTGAGTATAAATACATGGCATACTTCAACAATAAAACTTGTAAAATAATCCCCAAAACTAATATTTTTTGGTGAATTTTTTTTACCCTCTTATAAGTCGACCCCCCAAGTTATAAAATAATTTTTGGGTGAAAAAAATTTGACTTATAGGCGAAGATATACGGTAAATATTAAATTAAATGGATACAACACATTCACAGTAGCCAAAAAGCATCATTTTAGCACAACACATCAGAAATTATCAGACTGCTCTTATAAAAATGTAAGAGTCCAAGTGTTACCGATTTTTATAACGAAAGACGGGTACACATTCATGCATTACACACAAGGTGGACCACATGCCTGAGGTGCGATGGGTCGCAGGCTCGATTGCCGTCAATGGACTCTGGCTTTTCCCCCATACAACCCAGTGTCCCACAACTGGTATATCAAAGGTCATGATTTGTTCTGCCCTGTCTAATGAGAACATGCATATAAATATAAAATAACTAATTAATAATGTCGGATATCGGCTTTATCCTGTGAAGGTAAGAAAGGGAAATTTCTAATTCGGCCTGAACAGGATAAACACGATATCCGACGTCATTAGCTAGTTATTATCTTTATCCTGCAGACCATAAAAATTAAGGTGAAAAGCTATTATATCTGTTATTTCAGCCACATTGTATGGTGAACTAAAGGTCAAATAAGTGAATTTGTAATGTAGCTATTCGTGTGATGTCGAAGTCAAATGAGTGATATCAAAAGTCACATCCTGCTAGTATACATACATGACTTTGCTTTATCTGTTATCATAATCTAATAATGGAAAGAGTGGTTGCAGGATAAAAGATCCTTTGCTGCTTATTCAGTACAGGTATCCTAAGTGGCAGTAATGAGTTTTCTCTGTCATGATCAAGTGTGGAAATAACCATATTTACATTGCGTAGACACCAAACAGCCATGTGTTCTGAGATGTTGTTATTTCTTTCCTTTACATAACAGGAATTCCGCAGAATTAAATAACTCACTTAACGTAAACGTTTTCAGTGCACTGTGATGAACATCCACATGTGCAACTATAAACCAAGTTTCATTACTTTAGGACTTATAGTTTATGAGAAACTGATCTAAATGAAAAAAGTTGCCACAGCCATCAGAAAAGTAACACTTTTTAAACTTCTAAAGGTGAGATGAAAGGTAACCTGAATAGAAATAGAAGTGGACCATTTATCTCATGTTCAGTGGTCTAGTAGTGAACTGTTTTAAATGTGGTAGGAAAATAACTTTTAAAAACAGTTATTTTGAAATGAAAAAAACCCTTGAAAAGTGCTTGAAAATGTGCTTTCCAAGTTCTGTATGAACCCTGAATAAGTTTTGTCTACTAGAAACTACATGTCAGTGATGTGGTTAGGCTACTGTAACACTAACGGTGCCCTGTCCAGTAATGATGAGAACCAAAAGGTCTTCCATTGAGTAGTAAACGCATCAGTCTTCCCAGTAATGATGAGATCCAAAAGGTCTTCCATTGAGTATGTAAACACATCAGTCTTCCCAATAATGATGAGATCCAAAAGGTCTTCCATTGAGTAGTAAACACATCAGTCTTCCCAGTAATGATGAGATGCAAAAGGTCTTCCACTCAGTATGTAAACACATCAGTCTTCCCAGTAATGATGAGATGCAAAATGTCTTCCATTGAGTAGTAAACACATCAGTCTTCCCAGTAATGATGAGATCCAAAAGGTCTTCCATTGAGTAGTAAACACATCAGTCTTCCCAGTAATGATGAGATCCAAAAGGTCTTCCACTGAGTATGTAAACACATCAGTTCTGACCAACTTCATGGGCGACATCCTGAAATTATATTAAGCACATACATGTACAACCAGCCTTGGTGGTGCAGTGGTTAAGCCATTTGACTACAGGCTGGTAGGTACAGGGTTCACAGCCCAGTACCAGCTCCAACCCAGAGCAAGTTCTTAAGGGCTCAATGGGTAGCTGTAAGGCCACTACACCCTCTTCTCTCTCACTAACCACTAAACAACTAACCTATTGTCCTGGACAGACAGCCCAGATAGCTGAGGAGTGTGCCCAGGACAGCGTGCTTGAACCATAATTGGATATAAGCATGAAAATAAGTTGAAATGAAAAAATGAAACATACATGTACAAAGATCATCACTAAAACAACATAAAACTAAACAAAGAGAAGAATCTCTATAGTAAAGTGGTTAAGGCACTGGACACAAGGCTAGTTGGTTCTGGGTTCAAATCCCAGTACTGGTTCCCACCCGGGAATGAATTTTAATGGCTCAAGTGGGGAGGTGTAATGTCATTACACCGATTTCACTTTCACTAACCATCTTTTACCATTAATATTCCGCGATAATCATACTGTTTTTCGATTTGTCAGTACAGATTGGTGATTTTACTGTCGCAAATTTAGTTTTATTGGTGACACACAGTATGTTTCACCGACATATAGCACTTTGTTGATAAGCAAATGTACAATTATGAATGTAAATGATGCATTTAATAAGTGATATATTTAATTACAGTCGTTCTTGTGAATGTGTTGAATTAGAGCAAATGTTTTTAAGTTTGTTGCTTTACAGTCCGTAAACATTTCACCAACTGGTATAAAACTATATCAGTTATATATATGTAACAAAATTAATGTAAAACGTTCTTGAGATGTTGTACACAAACCTTCATTGCACGTCCCTTAGTTTCTATTGGAAGCATCATGGCTGCCACAGTTGCTATGAGACAAGTGGTTCCATAAACAGTAATGGCAGCATAGGAAGATTTCTTGAGTAAAACCTACAAGAGGACATAAAATACTAATTGATATAAGAGATGTGCCAATTCCTTGGGGAAAAAAGTATGGGATCCATTTGAGTTTTAACAAAAATCTCACCTTCTCACCAAATAATCAACACACACAGAGAGAGAGAGAGAGAGATACAGAGGTATTATATACAGACACACAAAGACAAATACACCCACACACACCCACACACACCCACACACACCCACACAAACACTACAAAATCCTGCACATACACACACAAAAACACATACATTTCATTCATTTCTGAAAAATAAGCTGCATTGCTTATTTTATTTGGAAAATACATACAAGTAAAAGAAATATAAAATATGTTTTTACCTGAGCAACAAAAGGTGTGGTTAAAGCACCTATACGTGCAAAGCCACTACAGGAACCTACACCGATAGCTCGTAGAGAGGTAGGATATACCTAAAACACAAAACATGCATTTAAACACTTAGTCATGAGAAATATTTTTTAAATTTTTTATTAAGCAAACAGCTGATTTTAAGATTTTAACAAGTTTAAATAAAAATCGTCTGAAATGGGTCTTTATAAATTCAAAACGATGGTTTCCTTCTCATTATTTAGAGAATGTGTTGTGTTTACCATACCTAAATGTTACTTATGGAACATTCTGCTTGGCTGTCTAAAATATAGGTCACAGTGACATAGGTGTACTGTACTTTGAGCATGGCATTCAGTATGCCAGTAATGAGACACTAAAACTTAGTGAAAGCTTATTACTGAATTAAGGATTTTTCAATCAAATGTAAAACTATTGCAGATTGCTTTATTCAAAAGGATAATTTCATTTCATAAGTTGTACCCACCCTTATGACAAATTATACTAGTATAACTGTTACAACAATCCAATTTATTATCCAGATTTTTTTAAATTGAAACATTTATTGGGTCATTCTCTTTTTTTGGCAATTTTACATATAGAGAATAATACATGAGTGGCCATTAGATACCATTTATCTCACAACAAATTGTTTTAAAATATATCTAACTAGCAAAAGCAAGGTTTGAAGCAAATTTTAACATCTTTTTCAACTAAAAGTTATTTACAGCCGTTGCACTTTTAGCTAACATACTCGTCACAGACCCATGATTGTCAGGTTAACTGTATGTCACAATGTAATCGATTTTCATCATGTAGTTGTTCATTGGATGTATGGCCGTGGTGACCTGGTCATCACCTAGGAACAGCCAGTTGTATGTCTTGAAATTGTTAACACACATACATGTGTAAACAACCATGTGTTATGAAAACTAATGCATGGTGTTCTCACCAACGGGTGTGTTAGAAATTATTTTAGCAGTACATGTACATAGTGATATTTAAATATAGTTTTATGTATTTGGACACAAAACATTGAAGTAAATGAATATGGTATACTTGAAAAAATTGAGTTAGCCAGGAGCACTACATGGCTAAGAATCAGTCATGTTATAATATAGCAAATGATTTGTTTTTAACTGTTTGTCTGGTACATATACATTACTGATACAAACCTCTGGCGTGTAGACATAGGCTGTCTGGAAAGCCCCCGAAATGAGAGCTCTGGCTACAAAGATGAAAACTGTCAATACAGTTCTGAAAAAAAAACATTTTATTACCATCTATTATTAAACATACAAACAGCAAATTCAGCTTAGGGGAAATACAAATTAACGGACAACAAAACTATCAAATATCTCAATCTCATAGTAATTAAAACTGATTAATTGATGCTCATTGCTGGTCAATGTTTTCTAAAAGATTATATAAATTACACTACGTATTGATAAAGCCAGGACATTTACATACACGTATGTATACGGGACAGGTTCATATAAGGGCGGGACGTAGCCCAGTGGTAAAGCATTCGCTTGATGTGCGGTCGGTCTGGGATCGATCCCTGTCGGTGGGCCCATTGGGCTATTTATCGCTCCAGCCAGTGCACGACGACTGGTATATCAAAGGCTGTTGTATGTGTTATCCTGTCTGTGGGATTGTGCATATAAAAGATCCCTTGCTGCTAATCGAAAAGAGTAGCACATGAAGTGGTGACAGCGGGTTTCCTCTCTCAATATTTGTGTGGTCCTTCACCAATTTCTGACGCCATATAACCGTAAATAAAATGTCTTGAGTATGTCGTTAAATAAAACATTTCTTGGTTCATATAAAGGCAATAAACATTTCCATGTACACGGATATAATTTCTGTTGATAATACATACGTATATACATGTATTTATCTGTACAGTCATCAGTAAAAAAAAAAGTTTATGATTATTTTAAGGTTCGACATTTGATTTGCAAGAAATTAAAATATTTTCAGCAATATGATAAATAATGATAATTAAATATCTCAACACAACAAATCAAATGATCAGGCACATGTACTAACCAAGACTAAAACTGGTGTCAGTAAGAATCGGTGATTCTATTTGATATAGTTGCAGTGTCGGATCTAAGGGTGGGGCCCCCTAAATTTTGCGACAGTTATATTTTTATTTGATTTGATTTTTGTTACATTGAAGAATCCGAGGAACAACTAATAAAAAGGTCTGGCCTTATGTCTTAGACATCATTGCCCCCCCCCCCCCCAATCTGAGGAACTACTAATAAAAAGGTCTGGCCTTATGTCTTACACATCATTGCCTCCCCCCCCCATCCCCAATACAAGAAACTACTAATAAAAAGGTCTGGCATTAGGTCTTACACATCATTGCCTCCCCCCCCCCCCCACCCCCAATCCAAGGAACAACTAATAAAAAGGTCTAGCCTTAAGTGTTACACATCATTCCCCCCATCCCCAATCTGAGGAACAATTTATAATCCTAATATGCCTCCAGCCAATGCACCATGACCGATACATCACAGGCCGTGGTATGTGCTATCCTGTCTGTGGGATGGTGCATATAAAACATCCCTTGCTGCTAACTGAAAAGAGTAGCCCATGAATTGGTGACAGTGGGTTTCCTCTCTCAATATCTGTGTGGTCCTTAACCATGTCTGATGCCATATAACTGTAAATAAAAATGTGTTGAGTGTGTCGTTAAATAAAACATTTTCTTCCCAACATGACTTACTAAGGGAGTGTGTATTTATATGACCCCCACCACAGCATAAATTCCTAGCCACACCAGTGCATAGTTGAAGTGACTCGTTCATTATGAAAAGCTTTACTCACCTTGTTGTGCAGATATTGACAAGCAAGACGAAAAGTGAGAATATCATAAACTCTAATGCCATAGTTTTTTTTCTTCCTATCTTTTCTATCAAGATAATAGTGAGGAAAAGACCTGAAAAGAAGTTACAATGAAAACAACATTATTACAGCAAGAAATATAACTACAGTTACTGCCCTCTTGTGAAAAAATACAGGTATGGACTAGGTTCAACATTAATTAATTCAAGTGATAAATTATAGCAAAAATTAGGCTTGGTGGATATCCTGATATATAGAGGATACTCCCCGAGTGTCTTGTGATATCATAATTTATCAGCACGACGACTGGCCTCGGTGGCGTCATGGTTAGGCCATTGGTCAACAGGCTGGTAGGTACTGGGTTCAGATCCCAGTCGAGGCATGGGATTTTTAATCCAGATACCGACTCCAAACCCTGAGTGAGTGCTCCGCAAGGCTCATTGAGTAGGTGTAAACCACTTGCACCGACCAGTGATCCATAACTGGTTCAACAAAGGCCATGGTTTGTGCCTGTGGGAAGCGCAAATAAAAGATCCCTTGCTGCTATTCGGAAAGAGTAGCCCATGAAGTGGCAACAGCAGGTTTCCTCTCAAAATCTGTGTGGTCCTTAACCATATGTCTGACGCCATATAACCGTAAATAAAATGTGTTGAGTGCATCGTTAAATAAAACATTTCTTTCTTTCTTTTTTATCAGCACGAGTTGATGAAAGTATGAAATCTGAGGCTTGCTGAGGATTTTTATACTTTTATCAACAAGTGCTGATAAATTATGATATCACAAGACACGAGGGGGTAATCTTTTTATCATCCATTATCATTCATTTCATTTGCGACAACTGTAAACAATGTCAGTAAAGTGGGTTGGATGTCACAATATTTGGCAGCAGTAGACCCGTTAGCTAGCAGAACAACAGTAGTGTGACGTCACTAATGACAGGTTTATCCCTGAAATATACACAGTGACATAACAAGAGAAGTGATATCTCCTAGGAGAATATCACAGAAAATATTGCAAATTACAGTGTCCGTGATATCTCCTACAGAAGCCTTTAATGGATGATAATAAGTTATAATAAAATTGTATTATGAGTCAGCAGAGTTGTAATAAATAATATCTTTTCAAGAGATTGGCTCCAGCAATACAATGTATAAATGGTAGAATGGATGTGTAACAACACCCAGCACAAAAGAAAATTGGCTACTTGGTGTGAAGATGACCAATAATAAACAATACATAAAACAACAATAACAACTATTGTTACAATAATAAAACAACGATAATATATTAATAACAACAACAAAATAATAATAACGGCAATGATGATAATAATGAAATAGACCGACATCAATAAATAGGGCACTTCGACTTGTTCAGGATTCACTCATAATGTAAATAATAATGATGATAATTACAATGATAATGATTACGATTGTAATGATTATGATAACAATGATTATGATAATCATAACGGTAATAACCTGGAAATTCTGCAAATGTTGTCCACATAAGGTCTGCGTAATCTTTTGTAGTCAGAGTCTTACATTCCAACATACAGGTGGGCTGCCCAGACATTTTCACATCGGTACCTGAAACATGGTCACAAAGAGAACGAGAATCAAGTTAAGGCTGTTAGGGGTTCAATGTGCATACAGTCAAACAGCCATCTGAAGGAATATCAATGACAATGTCTAAATACAGCTGACTGCTTGTACCCATGGCCATACATAGTCTATACAATGACTAGAGATGAAGAATGTTTTGTTAGAACATCACAATCATATATTAGGGAAGTGAATCGTGATGCAAAGTGAATGGTGATGTAAAGACAATGGTGATATGAAGTAAATGGTTATGTGAAGTGAATGGTAAAGTGAATGGTGATGCAAAGTGAATGGTGATGCAAAGTGAATGGTAATGCGAAGAGAATGGTGATGTGAAGCAAATGGTGATGCAAAGCGAATGGTGATGCAAAGTGAATGGTGATGCAAAGTGAATGGTGAAGTGAAGAGAATGGTGATGTTAAGAGAATGGTGATGTTAAGATAATAGTGATGTTAAGAGAATAGTGATGTTAAGAGAGTGGTGATATAGAGCGAAGTGAATGGTGATGTGAAGTGAATGGCAAAGTGAAGGGTGATGCGAAGTGAATGGTGATGTGAAGTGAATGGCAAAGTGAATGGTGAAGCGAAGTGAATGGTGATGTTAAGAGAATGGTGATGTTAAGAGAATAGTGATGAGAATAGTGATGTTAAGAGAATAGTGATGTTAAGAGAGTGGTGATGTAAAGCGAAGTGAATGGTGATGTGAAGTGAATGGCAAAGTGAAGGGTGATGCGAAGTGAATGGTGATGTAAAGACAATGGTGATATGAAGTAAATGGTGATGTGAAGTGAATGGTAAAGTGAATGAGGATGCGAAGTGAATGGTGATGAGAAGTGAATGGTGATGCGAAGTGAATGGCAAAGTGAAGGGTGATGCGAAGTGAATGGTGATGTAAAGAGAATGGTGATGTTAAGAGAATGGTGATGTAAAGCGAAGTGAATGGTGAGGTAAAGACAATGGTGATATGAAGTAAATGGTGATGCGAAGTGAATGGTAAAGTGAATGGTGATGCGAAGTGAATGGTGATGAGAAATGAATGGTGATGCAAAGTGAATGGTGATGCGAAGTGAATGGTGATGCAAAGTGAATGGTGATGCGAAGTGAATGGTAATGCAAAGTGAATGGCGATGTTAACAGAATAGCGATGTTAAGAGAATAGTGATGTAAAGTGAAGTGATTGGTGATGTGAAGTGAATGGCAAAGTGAAGGGTGATGTGAAGTGAATGGTGATGTAAAGACAATGGTGATATGAAGTAAATGGTTATGTGAAGTGAATGGTAAAGTGAATGAGGATGCGAAGTGAATGGTGATGCGAAGTGAATGGTGATGCAAAGTGAATGGTGATGCGAAGTGAATGGTGATGCAAATTGAATGGTAATGCAAAGTGAATGATGAAGTGAAGAGAATGGTGATGTGAAGTGAATGGTGATGTTAAAAGAATGGTGATGTTAAGAGAATAGTGATGTTAAGAGAGTGGTGATATAAAGCGAAGTGAATGGTGATATGAAGTGAATGGTGATGCAAAGTGAATGGTGATGCGAAGTGAATGGTAATGCAAAGTGAATGGTGAAGTGAAGAGAATGGTGATGTAAAGCGAAGTGAATGGTGATGTAAAGAGAATGGTGATATGAAGTAAATGGTGATGCGAAGTGAATGGTAAAGTGAATGAGGATGCGAAGTGAATGGTGATGAGAAGTGAATGGTGAAGTGAAGAGAATGGTGATGTAAAGCGAAGTGAATGGTGATGTAAAGAGAATGGTGATATGAAGTAAATGGTGATGCGAAGTGAATGGTAAAGTGAATGAGGATGCGAAGTGAATGGTGATGAGAAGTGAATGGTGAAGTGAAGAGAATGGTGATGTAAAGCGAAGTGAATGGTGATGTAAAGAGAATGGTGATATGAAGTAAATGGTGATGCGAAGTGAATGAGGATGTGAAGTAAATAGTGATGCTACAGTCTTTCCCTTTCAGTATAAGAGTATGTGACAAGCTGTGCTCCACACTTGCTGTTAGTTAGGACTATCTAACCCAAGCCCAGATACATGGAACCTTACTTATTGACACACACACAACCTCTCCCCTCACTTCCCCATTCCCCCACCCACTCTGTCTGTCTGTCTGTCTGTCTGTGTGTCTCTCTCTCTCTCTCTCTCTCTCTCTCTCTCTCTCTCTCTCTCTCTCTCTCTCTCTCTCTCTCTCTCTCTCTCTCTCTCTCTCTCTCACACACACAACATCTGTGAGGATTCATTCATACACTTGGAAGACACCCCAATAATTGCACTTGTAAAATGGATGAATCTCAGTGAATAGCAGTGCACACACACTGATTTGGAATCAATACTGGAAATAACCTACTTCCCCAGCCTGGAGAGGAACATGAACCCAGTATCTACCAGACTTGAATCAAGCTTGTCTTGTTAGCATGGCAAATCTTGAGATAAAAATACATCTTACCATGACAACCATCAGGAGTTTCAAAAAGAGCAGTAGTCAACAACACAATTCCATAATAGGAAAATGCATTCACAAGCCTGCAATTAAAATGAGAACAAACTAATTACACCCCCAGCAATTTTTCCTTTTCAATATATTGGGTGGGGTGGGGAGGGGGGAGGAGAACTAAAACAAAAATCTCATATGTGCAGTGTACATACTTTATGGGTGGCCCCAATAGGTTAAATGGGTGGCCCCAACAGGTTAAATGGGTGGTCCCAATAGGTTAAATGGGCGGTCCCAATAGGTTAAATGGGTGGCCCCAATAGGTTCAATGGGTGGCCCCAATAGGTTAAATGGATGGCCCCAACAGGTTAAATGGGTGGGCCCAACAGGTTAAATGGGTGACCCCAATAGGTTAAACACTACAATGTAACCCTTTATGCACCAGTAGATCATAGAACATTTCACTTCTATATAGGCCCATCTGATCCTTGAGTAGATTGTTCTAACCTTCTGTCATGATACGTGATGTGATATATTAAATATGTGATATATATCATACCTGGGAATATATAATTCCATTAGCAGCAAAGGACCGTTTATATGCACTTTCACAAAGAACAGCACATACCTTGGCTTTTGATACACCAATTGTTGGGCACTGGTTGCAATAGGAACAAATCCAATCAGAGAATAGTTCCACCGAGGAAGGAAGGAAATGTTTTATTTCATGATACACTCAACACATTTTATTTACGGTTATATGGCGTCGGACATATGGTTAAGGACCACTCAGATATTGAGGGAGGAAACCCGCTGTCGCCACTTCATAGGCTAGCTACTCTTTTCGATTGACAGCAAGGGATCTTTTATATGCACTACCCCATAGACAGGATAGCACATACCACAGCCTTTGATGTACCAGTCAGTTCCACTGAGGAGTCTAGATTCTTCAACCCAAGCATGTCAGGTGAGCTCTCTACCGACTGAGCTAAGTCACAAGTCCTACCCCTTAATGCCTGAACCCTAATGTTAGTAAACGTTCTGTGTAAATTAAAACAACAAATTAAAAATACTAAAATCACATGAATCCCTTGTTCTGTTATATTACAAATAATTCTAAAAAAAAATTAATCTGTTGAGTGAAAAATTAAACCTTTAAAACATAAATTTACTCACCATATTATCCATAAAAGCACTGTCGTTCTACGAAGTTCAGGAGTAAACAAATCCATAAACTGACCTCGTTTTATTTCCTGAAAGAATAGCATACAATAAATACATTTAATATAATTAGATGACAAGAGCAGAAGATCTTCTCAAACAATAAAGAATGCCAATAGTCACAGGCTAGAGGAAAAGGCACCAGAATGATAACAAAAAGAGTCTGTTTTGTTTTACGACATCATTGGCTATTGGATGTCAAACATTTGGTAATTTGGACATAGAGTCTTAGAGAGGAAACCTTCTACATGTTTCCATTAGTAGCAAGGGATCTTTTATAAGCACCATCCCACAGACAGAATAGCACATACCATGGCCTAAGATATACCAGTCATGGTGCACTGGCTGGAATGACAGTATGAAAAAGATTGATAGAAAGTAAGTTGCCTTCATGTCCAGGGGCGTAGCACGTGTGTGTGTGTGTGTGTGTGTGTGTGTGTGTGTGTGTGTGTGTGTGTGTGTGTGTGTGTGTGTGTTAGGACCAGATCACACTATGCCCCTGATGTCCCTGTACTGAAAGAAAAGTTTGCTTTGGTGCCCCTCCCACTTGCCACAGGGCCCTAATTTGTTTTATAATAAACTGAATGCAACACTTCCCATGCCCCAGAAACATTTTTTTTGACCCCTGTGATATGACTGATAACTATAAATAAATGTACCTGTGTTGATCCAGATTTTACAATAGGTTCTGCTAACTTTCCTAACAGCATCGGCTTGTTGTTCTCTGCAGCTATTTTGGCTATTGTTGCGTAAGCACGCTCTGGATTCCCTCTAGTGAGGTCATAGCGAGCACTTTCAGGTAACCACTACAAACAACAGACACAGGAGTACAGAGATTATTAGACGGTAAATTAGGAAATTAAAGAGAGCAAGATATTGAGAGAAAAAAGTTATATTTTTAATTGACATCACCAGGCCCATAGCCAATGGGGGGTCAGGAGGGGTAGGTCAACTCCCCTTTGAGGTTGAAAGGGATATTAGCAGGCCGTAATCTAGAATTGAAAAAGTAAAAGTGACTCTTCCTTTCCAAGGAGAAAGGGACGTTTAATAGAAATAGGTCAAATGAATATTTATTGGTACATTTCGCAAAGTTTTGTTATGTTCTGCATTCATTCAGAAAATTTTCGAATTATACACTTGATTCAAATTGTAATATTTTAAAATAAAAAACTTCTGGTATTTAAATTTAAGCAAAATAATGTTATGTTTTCATTAAAAATGCGATATTATTCAGTAATTGATAATTAATGTGTCATTCTTATGTTAAAATAAAAGTACCCGGTAATAGAAAGTATTTTCTGACATTAATGAAATTAATGTGCCTGACAACACTTGACTGGTCACTGGAAACTACACAACATGCATTGGTGTACAGTCTGGCGACAAAGTAAAAATGCGGACCAAAAAGGTGACAAGACTTGGTAACTGAGCTGTGACATTAAACAAGTTTCTCTTTTAATGCCTGTTATGTGATTTTGTTTGAGAAATAACATTAGGTCTTAAATATTATGGCGTTCTTCAACTTCTCACTGCTGCTAATAACACGGCGACTGAGCAGAATGTCAGAAAAACAAGACATTCATTTCACCAGCTAGATTAGGGCCTGATCTTTGACATCACCTCAAAGGTCTAGAGGGGGTCTTGCATGGGCGTACATAGGATTTTGAAAAGGGGGGTTCCAAAATAGATTGCAGAGATATTGGGCATATATTTCTATGTTGAGTTTTGAAAAGGGGGTTCCAAAATAGATTGCAGAGATATTGGGCATATATTTCTATGTTGAGTTTTGAAAAGGGGGTTCCAAAATAGATTGCAGAGATATTGGGCATATATTTCTATGTTGAGTTTTGAAAAGGGGGTTCCAAAATAGATTGCAGAGATATTGGGCATATATTTCTATGTTGAGTTTTGAAAAGGGGGTTCCAAAATAGATTGCAGAGATATTGGGCATATATTTCTATGTTGAGTTTTGAAAAGGGGGGTTCCAAAATAGATTGCAGAGATATTGGGCATATATTTCTATGTTGAGTTTTGAAAAGGGGGTTCCAAAATAGATTGCAGAGATATTGGGCATATATTTCTATGTTGAGTTTTGAAAAGGGGGTTCCAAAATAGATTGCAGAGATATTGGGCATATATTTCTATGTTGAGTTTTGAAAAGGGGGTTCCAAAATAGATTGCAGAGATATTGGGCATATATTTCTATGTTGAGTTTTGAAAAGGGGGGTTCCAAAATAGATTGCAGAGATATTGGGCATATATTTCTATGTTGAGTTTTGAAAAGGGGGTTCCAAAATAGATTGCAGAGATATTGGGCATATATTTCTATGTTGAGTTTTGAAAAGGGGGTTCCAAAATAGATTGCAGAGATATTGGGCATATATTTCTATGTTGAGTTTTGAAAAGGGGGTTCCAAAATAGATTGCAGAGATATTGGGCATATATTTCTATGTTGAGTTTTGAAAAGGGGGTTCCAAAATAGATTGCAGAGATATTGGGCATATATTTCTATGTTGAGTTTTGAAAAGGGGGTTCCAAAATAGATTGCAGAGATATTGGGCATATATTTCTATGTTGAGTTTTGAAAAGGGGGGTTCCAAAATAGATATATTTCTATGTTGAGTTTTGAAAAGGGGGTTCCAAAATAGATTGCAGAGATATTGGGCATATATTTCTATGTTGAGTTTTGAAAAGGGGGGTTCCAAAATAGATTGCAGAGATATTGGGCATATATTTCTATGTTGAGTTTTGAAAAGGGGGTTCCAAAATAGATTGCAGAGATATTGGGCATATATTTCTATGTTGAGTTTTGAAAAGGGGGGTTCCAAAATAGATTGCAGAGATATTGGGCATATATTTCTATGTTGAGTTTTGAAAAGGGGGTTCCAAAATAGATTGCAGAGATATTGGGCATATATTTCTATGTTGAGTTTTGAAAAGGGGGTTCCAAAATAGATTGCAGAGATATTGGGCATATATTTCTATGTTGAGTTTTGAAAAGGGGGGTTCCAAAATAGATTGCAGAGATATTGGGCATATATTTCTATGTTGAGTTTTGAAAAGGGGGGTTCCAAAATAGATTGCAAAGATATTGGGCATATATTTCTATGTTGAGTTTTGAAAAGGGGGTTCCAAAATAGATTGCAGAGATATTGGGCATATATTTTTATGTTGAGTTTTGAAAAGGGGGGTTCCAAAATAGATTGCAGAGATATTGGGCATATATTTCTATGTTGAGTTTTGAAAAGGGGGTTCCAAAATAGATTGCAGAGATATTGGGCATATATTTCTATGTTGAGTTTTGAAAAGGGGGGTTCCAAAATAGATTGCAGAGATATTGGGCATATATTTCTATGTTGAGTAAATATAATAATGTCAGATACTAGTATATTAAATTATAAAAAAAGCGATTTCAGGGGGGTTCGGTCGAACCCATCGAACCCCCCCCCCCCCTATGTATGCCCATGTCTTGAGATGCTTAAGATACCTCTTGGATCTGTGGCTAACAAACAGACACTTGACTGGTACAGTCAAACTTACCACACAGCTTATGGCAAACAGACATAAATTTGACTGGTACAGTCAAACTTAGCACACAGCCTATAGCATACAGACACACAACTGGTACAATCAGACTTACCACACAGCCTATGGAAAACAGACACTCGACTGGTACATTCAAACTTACCACACAACCTATGGCAGACACTTTTTAAAATGATTTATTGTTCCCAGATCACTGGCAATATCAAGGCTGGGGTGCCTTCAATCATTGTCTTACATTGTACATGTATAATATTTACAAATAGTTATACATAGTAGTGCATACGTACATACATACATACATGCACGCACACACTCGGCACCCACACATATTACATATACCATACTTCATATATACTTTCAAACATAGCCATAAACTATTAATGTATATGTACACCAATAATTATCTGAAATGATTTTGATTTGAGTGTCTAAAAAAGAAACATGAAAAAGCATATAAAAAGAAATAGAAAGAAAGAAGAAAAGATAAGAAAGACAAAGGGGAGAAAGAAACAATTTGTTTACTTCAATAAGTGAAGCAAAGTAGTGTCTAACAGTTAATATCACACTTAATGTCATACGAAGAAGCAGTTACGAGTAGATATGGTAGATAGATGTAAGATTCATAAAAGAGATAAATCTTGAGTTGTATTTCCAAACAAGTTATGGTATTTTTGTCTAGACTTTAAGTTTTATAAGCACGGGCCCTGGTACAGTCAGACTTACCACACAGCCTATGGCAAACAGACACTTGACTGGTACAATCAGACTTACCACACAGCCTATGGCAAACAGACACTTGACTGGTACAATCAGACTTACCACACAGCCTATGGCAAACAGACACTTGACTGGTACAATCAGACTTACCACACAGCCTATGGCAAACATACACTTGACTGGTACAATCAGACTTACCACACAGCCTATGGCAAACAGACACTTGACTGGTACAATCAGACTTACCACACAGCCTATGGCAAACAGACACTTGACTGGTACAATCAGACTTACCACACAGCCTATGGCAAACAGACACTTGACTGGTACAGTCAGACTTACCACACAGCCTATGGCAAACAGACACTTGACTGGTACAGTCAGACTTACCACACAGCCTATGGCAAACAGACACTTGACTGGTACAGTCAGACTTACCACACAGCCTATGGCAAACAAACACTTGACTGGTACAGTCAAACTTACGACACAGCCTATAGCATACAGACACACAACTGGTACAGTCAGACATACCACACAGCCTATAGCATACAGACACACAACTGGTACATTCAAACTTACCACACAGCCTCTGGCAGACAGACACTTGACTGGTACAGTCAAACTTACCACACAGCCTATTGCAAACAGCAAGAGTGGAAGAGCTGAGAAACCGAGTAGATACTGCCAGCCCAGTGTGGGCATCACAATTAGCGCCAGGGCCACTTCAAAACAAGCTCCAATTGCCCAAAACACCTGAAATATTTAAAGGTGTATTGTCATCTTTTTTTTTCTTTTTTTTTTTCATTTTACAGAAAACAGCCTGTTGAAAACATGTACAGTATGTGAACTGGGTCATAACTAGCATAGATGATGAAGCTGTGCCCTACAACCACCAACCAACACAAAACAAAATCAAAAACAAAAACCTGTAACCCGAGTAATTTTAGGCCTGGTATGACCCTGGTGATCCTGCTGTAAAACAATCCTTGTATAATATCTGCATGTCTATTAAAGACTTTAGAAAGAAAGACATGTTTTATTTAACAATGCACTGCAATGGTTAAGAACCACACCGATATTGAGGGAGGAAACCCGCTGCCGTCACTTCATGGGCTACTCTTTTCGATTAGCAGCAACGGATCTTTTATATGCACTATCAGGCAGTACATACCACAGCCTTTGATATACCAGTCGTGGTGCACTGGCTGGAACAAGAAATAGCCCAATAGGTCCATCAACGAGGATCGATCCCAGACCAACCGTGCATCGAGCGAGTGCTTTACCACTGGGCTATATCACGCCCCCTAAAGACTGGGAGTCAGAATTACCACGTTTGAGATCAATGATTAATTAATCAATGTGCTCTAGTGGTGTTGTTAAACAAAACAAAGGTCAAAGGCTTTAATTAGCATGACTGTTAAGTGTTGGTAGACAAAATGATAAGGAAGTTAACATATATGCCAGGTGCGGATCCAGGATTTTTTAATAGAGGGAGCCCAAAACCTGTTGTTGGTTCCTGATAGGTGGATGCAGTGATGTATCATTTTGAAAATAGCGCCTATGGCAAGCACTGAAATTACACCCGTCCAAACATCTGACACCCATCTTTTAGATAACATCTGACTGTAATAGAAACGGCTCAGTGGGGGCATCTCTAATGGGATAGCGGCACAATCTCTAATGGGGGACACAAACAATATTTTTACCTTTTTTTTTTCTTTTTGTATCTTTATTTATATATAGAGAATACAACAAAACAAAAATTACATTTTTATCCTCAAGTTGGGGGGGGGACACACACACACACACCCCCCCCCCCCACCCCACCCTAGTTCCTACACCCTCTAGCTGAAAATTGCATTAAATATTTCTAACAGTAAATTTTAAAACTTACCTCTATCAGAACAACACAAGTTGCTCTTGATTTGCTTGGCAAGAATTCAGAATACAAGGTAATTCTGTAAAGTAAATATGACTAATATTTCAAACAATGTATTATGGTTATTGTACATTTAGAAACACTTTTTCTCAGTACTGAATGGTACATTTACATAATTCATGTATTACATTACCATAAATAGTGCTAAATTTTGTATACATAGTTGAACTTACAACATCTGTTACTAACATTGTGCAATTATTAATGTATTACATTGTTTTTATATGTCATTGCACTGGAAACACTATACTAGCTGCTCTTGTTTCATATTACAATCCATAATAGTAGGCATGCAGATTTGAGGCTCAACAGCCCAGTAAAACAATGTACAGGGTCCAGATAAAAACATCAAATTCAGTCCACAAGTTGCACAGTGCCACTATTTTCAACTTTTAATATGAACCACTTGCCCAAATAACATTATGGTGGCTTATTTGGATTTTCAAGATGGCCACCACAAAAAAGCCTATTAGTACTAATATCTCAGCACCCATGCCGCCTAGGATTGCAATTCTTTGGTTTAAACTAACATTTTTAGGGGCAAGAAATGCAATGATATAATTACAAATATTACTAGCTAGATTTGTATTGAAGGAACAAAAAATAGAGAAATATTATTGAGGAAAACAAATATCTATTGTGCATTACCAGCTTCTTGCTGTATTATCATTGTGTTTTAGATAGTCTTTAAGAAGAAAACTGTACAAAGAAAAAAAAGAAATGTTTTGTTTAAACGATGTACAAAAGACTATGGCTTTGAAAATATGGTTCAGGGCCCCGTTCCACGAAGCGATCTTGGCCCTAAGATTACCTTAAGCACATAGATACCCTATGCACATAAGTTGATCTTAGGGCTAAGATCGCTTTGTGGAACGGGGCCCTGAACCACGGAGATAATTAAAGAGGAAACCAACTGTCGGGTCTCCATGGATTACCCTTTTTGATATATAATCAATTAATTTCAGTACACTCCAGTGCAGCACATCTGTTACCGTATCACATCAGACTTGAGACTACACTTAACGATTCACTTCCATTTGGATAAAATGCCATTTGGTCAAACAATAAAATAAATAATACATCCATTTAGACCAGTCAACATTTTTTTAACAGAATAATTTAACAAGAAAGTTATAACAATAACATGTTATAAAACTATTAGAAAATATCACATTTTAATGAACATTTTAGCGAATAATACTCGAGGAATAGTTTGAAAGTTTGAATGTCATTGTGTGATTAGTGTCAATGTTATCCACGTTTAATATTAATATGAGTTAATATAGTACCGGAATACACCTTGCTTAACATCATTATTAATCAAGGCATTTTAAACAAATGCAAAATAAATCAGAGACATCTCATTTAATATATTAGTTAATATAACTGAACACTTTACCTATTTTACTATTATTACTAATATACCCAAACGAATAGAAGCTTGGCTGTGTAATTTTAAGCAAATCCGTTTATTAAGCACCCAAACGTCCCAAGTAAAGATTGTACCGACTTGTCCATTATTATGCAGGTAATGTTATGATCTTATCTTTTAGACCAGTTGCAATGGAGACGTAGACGTAATGGGATGACATCCACTTAACTTACTGCAGATCTTGGAGGTTATACAGGTAGAAAGGCTGTCTTTATCAAAAGTCCATCCCCACCTTCCACCGAGTGGGTGCATTTTGGTAACTGCCCACTGGTAGGCAACCTGAGTGCTACAGTCAGGCATCCTGGTGTAAACTGAAATGGTTTCTATTATCTTCCTCTTGCTTCGCTGACGATTTTCATGTCACTGAATTTATCATACACGATAACTGTAATGTGTTTCAATAGCTGGAGATATAGAGCAACTGTATCTGCTTTGGTGTAAGAGTTGAATGCCATACTGGTAAAGACACAGGTCATATCAGGGTAGAAAGTTCCATGCACATCAGACTGGCCATCTACTTTTTTTCCGAAAACAAGCAAAGTAGTGTTAACATCCTTTGAAGATGTTTGATGAGCAGCAAGGCCAGGGATTTCACTTTAGCCAGGATGCCTGCTTCTTGAATACCTTTTCTTTGCTTTTCTCCCGTGGATGCTTTGATTACTATTCATGATGTATGTGTCCTTTACCAACGCAAGGAGGTCGGTATTGGATGCAATTATGGGTTTCCCTCGAATGTTTGACCCGACATGGGGAATGATTACTCGACAAACACTGTAAGATTCGTGAATTCTGGACTCGGGTGATACTGAGATAGCTCATCTGACAGAGAACACTTGACACAACTCTGTCAATAGTCGCATACCGAAATGGAAGTACTGTGGTTTCACCATTCATCTTATCATCATCCATATAATTATGTTTATGTCAAAACAAAAAAGAAAAAGATGTGACTATCATACTAAAGAAATGTCAGGTTACTGGTAAAAACAAGGTTCTATGAAACTACACTGACATTTCAGGGTTGCAAATTAGCAGTCGCCCGGTCACCCGTGGCGACCTTTATTGGCTAAGGGCGACTAAGAATCTTACAAAGGTAGTGCGTTGGGAGACCATCGATTTTAGTGTCTGGCGAGTATTGTACTAGTTAAAAAAAGAAACACACTGATACTGAATCGAATGCGATAAAACACACAACAACTATGTTGGCACGAACTACTGATCTGGGAGCAGAAGACTTAGAACAGGTTGTATATTTTGACAGTGTCAACATAATGAATAAAGATAAAATTCTTATAAAAATATATTTTAATTTATTAAGTTTTAAACCCGGTATGGTCTCGTATAACATTTTACTGGGGGTAAAAGTTCAGTGTAAATTAAAACAAAAATTCTGTACAAATTACCACCAAACTGCATATGTTAACTCTTTTTTTTTGTGATACAAGTTTTAAGGCAATTGATGGAACAATCTCAATACATGATCAGGGCCGTATCTCTGCACAAAGCAAAGTCGAATGGGCATTTGGCAAAACGGTGGATGATTCCATGGATCTCTATCTAGGAGAACAGCCACACCCCGAGGAAATCATTTGCTGGGAATTTCACCCTTCTTGTATCACCACAAAGTTTATTCCATCACTCTTGTATAGCCACTAAGAGGACTGCCACTCCCAAACCAGTTTACTAAAGCACGCGCAGTTCAACATTTAGCCTATTTCTACTGCATTCTTTTACCCTGTATTAAAAATGGGATTTAATATGTTTAATTTCTTTTTCAATTTTTTTATTATTTGAG
This sequence comes from Gigantopelta aegis, assembly GCF_016097555.1. Classification (NCBI taxonomy): domain Eukaryota; kingdom Metazoa; phylum Mollusca; class Gastropoda; order Neomphalida; family Peltospiridae; genus Gigantopelta; species Gigantopelta aegis. The sequence continues at coordinate 38,703,269 of NC_054701.1, forward strand.
TTGGTATGGGTTTAAAACGTAACATGTTTTTATATAAATTTTTACTTTATTCATCGATTTTCTTTAACGCAAACGGTTATTATTCAACAACAAAAAACAACTATAGGTTTAATTTTACCTGTGCAGTTAATTTCCAATGTGATAATTGGAGAGCTAGTCGAATTTGAGAAGGGCGAGTAAGATTTTTCTTCAACTGGCCCTGCTGGCGACCTTAGTTTTCATGTTAATTTTCAACCCTGACATTTTACGTGAGCCAACCAACAAAGGGGAACTTTTTGTATTCCACACTACCAATATTGCCACCATAGACCGCCACAAAGAAAAATAACCATTATGTTTGGTGCCACAGTTATTTGAATATTCGTTCAATGCCACCATGTGACTATGAGGAATCAGACACCACACATTTAATTCATTTGCAGAACGTTATTATGAATGACTGTACCAGCTATCTCGTGCACACTGTTAACACAAATATATATGTTGTCCCAATTGGCAAGTTCCATCATTTGTTTACCTTGGGTAAAACAAATGTGAGAATATGGTTTGCCTGTGGTACAGGTAAATACTTTACATATCATCACATCAATGGTATATATGACATCCTGGGAAGAGACATCCTTGTCACCAGCTTCTTTTCCATAGCTTCACAGAATATAATACTACCTCTGCTTTCTTTGGAAAAAAGGTAAAAGGACCACACGGGGCACATGGGGCACACGGAACTGCTACCCTGATGTGACCAATGTCTTTATCTAACACCTGTGTCATTGCCTTACACCAAAAGTATATCTATATGCAAATGATCCACACTCCAGTTCTTCACTGTAAGTTTTTATAAGACCAGCGACCTGGAACATGTCGACGTAGCAAGGAATATGTTGTACTGCCAGAATGGAACAACAATGAAAACCATTTCATCACCTTAGGATGCCTTACTACAGCACCCACTATTGCTCAACCTGTAATTCATCAGTGGACAGAATTAATAAATTGCATCTACTCCAGAGGGGTGGTGGCGGTCTTTTGATAAAGGCAGTCCTGAGTTCCTATATGCAGTATCAAACCTGTGACCCTCAGATACTGCAGGTCAATTTAAATAGCTAATAATAATAATAATTTTTACAAGAAATAATGAAAACGTTTTGGAAAACAATTGAGCCGTGGGAATCTGTTTCAGCAATCCACATTTTTTCTTCGAAACTGTACGACATATTAAAACTTTCGGCAATTCATGGGTGTTTTTTTTCATAATGCTGTATGTTTCAACTGTAATTTATCATTTGATTTTCAGTTATAATACATGACCAAGAAACTGTATACAAACACTACCGAGGAACATTGAATTTGTTCATGTTTTAATTTTTAAATAAAAAAACGTTAAACGTTGGGTTAAACACATAGGCAAAAGGGGCACCACGTGGCAGATATTTAAAAGGGCACGGTTATTCATAGCAGTAAATTAACTGGCATTGTTTAGGCATCACAGCAAAGACACAAGGAAGTACGGCAACTGCTGTGGAGTCGTCATGAATTTCGAACCCTGATTTTTAATTTTGAAAAATGAGGTAAAATGAAAAAATTATATTTTCAACATCAATAACTAACTCAGCTGCCCAGATAGCTGAGGTGTGTGCCCAGGACAGCATGCTTGAACCTTAATTGGATAGAAGCAAGGAAATAAGTTGCATTGAAGTTAAAATAAATTGGTATCACCTGGGCAGGTAAAATTTCATTGCGTTTGTTTTTAGTCAAATGTTTGTAGTTAATAAATTAATGCGATAGACTTTTGTAAGGAGTAGCTTTTTGATGGATATCACTCCATAAATATAATGAGGCGAGGACAAATTCTTGTCAAATATTTTTGGGTAGGGGAAACAAAATGTATTATAACTTTGCAACCAATCAATATATCCGCACAAATTACCACTCAAACTGTTGATATTAAACCCTTCTAGAAAACAATATAAAATATGAACAAATTGGATTAATAATTAGGTCAAAGGTGTCAAAATTAAATGAAGTAATGAATTATTATTAATATGTTAATTCATGAAATGGAAGGAAATAAATGAATGATTGACTGATTGACTGAGTGACTGAGTGACTGAATGAATGACTGAATGACTGAATGAATGAATATTTAATGACACCCCACCATAAAAAACATTGGCTACTGGGTGTTAGGTTTACAATGTACAAGTTAAGTCAGTTGTATGTTCGAAAAAGTATAAATTGCATTGTTTACAGCAGCATGTATCTTTTATTACAGGTATTAGATAAGACCGAAACTTTCACTGCATGACAATTATTAAATAAGTATGCAATGTCATTGAAAACTAATTTCATGTAACTTACGCTTGAGGAGCACCTCCAATACCAAATCCAACCAACCCTCGTAAAATGAGAATCCAGATATAGCTAGGTGATGCCGCACTCAGAATCCCATAGTAGAAAGTGAACAATGAACACAGAACAAGTGCCTACAACAGAAAAATAACAACATACACAGAAAACAGATAAAACTTGACAAATTAAAGTTAACAGGTGAAACTTGACAAATTAAAGTTAACAGGTGAAACTTGACAAAATAAAGTGAACAGGTGAAACTTGACAAATTAAAGTTAACAGGTGAAACTTGACAAATTAAAGTTAACAGGTGAAACTTGACAAAATAAAGTTAACAGGTGAAACTTGACAAATTAAAGTTAAACTTGACAAATTAAAGAACAGGTGAAACTTGACAAATTAAAGTTAACAGGTGAAACTTGACAAATTAAAGTTAACAGGTGAAACTTGACAAATTAAAGTTAACAGGTGAAACTTGACAAATTAAAGTTAACAGGTGAAACTTGACAAATTAAAGTTAACAGGTGAAACTTGACAAATTAAAGTTAACAGGTGAAACTTGACAAATTAAAGTTAACAGGTGAAACTTGACAAAATAAAGTTAACAGGTGAAACTTGACAAATTAAAGTTAACAGGTGAAACTTGACAAATTAAAGTTAACAGGTGAAACTTGACAAATTGAAGTTAACAGGTGACAGGTGAAACTTGACGCATTAAAGTTAACAGGTGAAACTTGACACATTAAAGTTAACAGGTGAAACTTGACAAGTTAAAGTTAAAAGGTGAAACTTAACACATTAAAGTTAACAGGTGAAACTTGACACATTAAAGTTAACAGGTGAAACTTGACACATTAAAGTTAACAGGTGAAACTTGATGCATTAAAGTTAACAGATGAAACTTGACAAAATAAAGTTAAAAGGTGAAACTTGACAAATTAAAGTTAACAGGTAAAACTTGACAAAATAAAGTTAAAAGGTAAAACTTGACAAATTAAAGTTAACAGGTAAAACTTGACAAATTAAAGTTAATGAGTGAAACTTGACAAATAAAAGTTGATGGGTGAAACTTGACAAATTAAAGTTGTTTTTATATCACAGAAAAAAAGAGATAAATTATAAGATGTAAAGTAAGAAAATGTGTTTTACTTTTAGACTACACTAAAATAACAATCAACAAGAATGTAAATATTAAAATACTTAGGACAGTGTTAAAAATAGTGTTTAATAATATTTTTGAGAATATAAATTCTTCCTCCTTTTTAACATTATATATGACTTTTATACATACATGTATGAAAAGTGACCATCCACCAAGTCACTACCAAAATGGCACAATAAACTAGGTTTTTGTAACTCATTCATTCCCATGAACCAGTGTCCGGAGAATAAATCACTTAGGCTACGTCTAACGAACAATCTGAATAGATCAGGCCCTTTTAAGGGCCCCTATGGGCAATCTAGGGAGACACATCAACACCAGCTAGATCCAATTAACGAGCTACTCTCGGCTTACTCATTTTTAAAACTATACATAGCTCCCTATCTTTATCTTTTGGCGGACCATTCAAAATTACACCTAACTTCCTTCCTGCAACCCACCCCACCCTTTTCCTGTCCAGGACAGGCGTGCGCTACAACAACTTGTTCTGAATGTGCATGTTAAACACTCTCACCTGACCTGACCTGACCTAACGAACAGTTGCAAGAGATCTTTTATATGCCCTCTGGCACGGCTCACCCTGTCCATTGCCACATTAGCCAATTGCTAAGTTTTATACAATGTGGCTTCAAAATTTAGTGTTTGGCTAACAAAATGTTCTTTAAATTAACCACATTTTAAACATTGCCAAGGAAATGCTCTACATACACATGTATATTAATAACTGGCTAAACCAAATTTTGCTCCGGTGTGAGCCCTGCCCTGGTATGATATGGGGAACCGATTGGGATGGGATAAAATCTCACCAGATCAATTCTACAATCTAGGGGGCGGGACACAGCCCAGTGGTAAAGCGCTCTCTTGATGTGTGGTCAATTCGGGATCAATCACCGTCGGTGGGCCCATTGGGCTATTTCTCATTCCAGCCAGTGCACCACAACTGGTATATCAAAGGCCATGGTATTTGCTGTCCTGTCTGTAGGATAGTTCATATAAAAGATCCCTTGCCACTAATGGGAAAATCTAGTGGATTTTCTCTCTAAGACTATACGTCAAAATTACCACATCTGACATCCAATGGCCAATGATTAAATCAATGTGCTCTAGTGGTGTTGTTAAACTATTTTTTTTCCACAACCCATTGCACTTCAGCCCAATGCAGCTGACCTACATGCAGCTCTTACATACTTTTAGTTCATGCTTACTAATTTTTTAACATAGAACTTATTTCTAAAAACATTTACAGATCATAAATAAGGAACTCTGAAGCTAAACAAGTAGGCTACATAAAACTATACACAATTTTCAAAAAGAGAGAAAGGTTTGTGCATACTTACAACCCTTCTTCCATACTTATCACAGATGGTGCCCCAAATACTGGAACTCGTCATCATTCCAAGGAATACAACCTTAAAACAGAAAGAACAAAAGTAAGATCCCAGTATGCATGAATGCATGAAAGTGACAAAATAACAAAATAACATTCTCTTCATTGCTAACATAATCTAACTGAATGTTCTCCCTGTACTGTCAGTGAAAGTGATAAACTTATAGCACTATTTCCCCAATGTGGTGTTTAACGTGCTCATTTCCATACTTGATTGAAAAACATGGGAGGGAGAGGAAGGAAATGTTTTATTTAACGACGCACTCAACACATTTTATTTACGGTTATATATGGTTAAGGACCACACAGATACTGAGAGAGGAAACCCACTGTCGCCACTTCATGGGCTACTCTTTTTGATTAGCAGCAAGGGATCTTATACATGCACCATCCCACAGACAGGATAGCACATACCACGGCCTTTGATATACCAGTCGTGGTGCACTGGCTGTGACAAGAAATAGCTTTATGGGTCCACCGACAGGGATCGATCCCAGACCGACCGCGCATAAAGCGAACGCTTTACTACTGGGCTATGTCCCGCCCTCTGGGAGGGAGAGAGTTTAACGTTTTTGTTTTGTTTAACAACACCACAAGAGCACAAAGATTTACTTAATCATTGGTTATTGAAATGAATGAATGAATGAATGAATGTTTAAAGACACCCCAGCACGAAAAATACATCGGCTATTGGGTGTCAAACATTTGGTTATTTTGACATATAGTCTTAGAGAGAAAACCCACTACGTTGTTTCATTAGTAGCATGGGATCTTTTACATGCATCATCCCACAGACAGGACGATACATACCACAGCCTTTGATATGCCAATCAAATGTAGTGGCTGGAACGAGAAATAGCCCAATGGACCCACCAACATGAATCGATCCTAGATCGACCGCGCATCAAAGAAATAATTTCCCACTGGGCTATGTCCCTCTCCTTGGGAGGGAGAAAGAAAATCTGTTACACCGTACAGCCTACTTCTTTCAAAAAGCTGTAGGAGATCTTTTATATGCATTTTTCACTATACGGGACAGTATATACCATGACTTTTGATGTACCAGTGGCGAGGATGGTGGGTGGGTTTCTGGGGTCAAACACCCCTGCTCAAAAGATATTTTATTTTTGGGAAGCATGACCTGCATCCCCTCTAATAACTTCCCTTGCCACAGTCTAGACTTCCTTAGATGCATACCGTAGTAATGAAAGCCTCTTGGTAACCTTCGAGCTGCCACTGACAGTGCAGTGCGGGAGACAGAATGGACAGCAACATCATCTCCATGGCATCAGCCATCTGAAAATATAAATCTTATAATTGCTGAAATGTATACACAGGTATAGCAAGGAAGGTACATTTACATGTCTATAAAATATTCTCTTTATGTTCTCTTACTCTTACTCATAAAATGTAAAAAAAATAGAAAAAGAGAGAAACTTTGACAAAGAGTAAAACCAACTTATTTTATTATCTGTTTTGTTTTCTTCAAAATAATGTAGAAATAGGTGATATTACATGTAGAATGAAAATTCTGAAGTAGCAAAACATAAGTAGTAAATTTGAAACCATACTGAAAAGATTTTAAAAGTTAAAAGTTAAAGTTTGTTTTGTTTAACAACACCACTAGAGCACATTGGCTATTGGATGTCAAACATTTGGCAATTCTGATTAATATGTAGTCATCAGAGGAAACCTGCTACATTTTTCCTAATGCAGCACGGGATCTTTTATATGCACTTTCCCCACAGAAAGGAAAGCACATACTACGGCCTTTGACCAGGTGTGGTGCACTGGTTGGAACAAGAAAAAACACAATCAGTTGAATGGATCCACCGAGGTGGTTTGATCCTGTGACGCAAGCACCTCAAGCGAGTACTCAACCGACTTAGCCAAATCCGGAAAAGATTTTAAAGGCTGTTCCATAATTTATTACATGAGGTGGTGAGGGATATCATGTAGTTATTATTTGTGTATGCCTAGTGGGTCTGCTTACGTTTTATAGCTAGTTATTTTAAATTACATTTACATTTAAATTACATTTTATTTTGATGATAAATAACACAGGTTGAAATTCCACCTTGCTCAAGAAAATTAGTTTTTCAATATACGGTACTTTCTTGGGGATCATGACACCTATAAACTCTAAACTCTTTCTGATAAAATGCCTGTGAATTAAAGAAAAAGTCCCCTGCACCATGAATTTTTATAAATTCTGAACAAGTTTTTCTAACATCATATCACACTGACCCATGCTAATCCAGTTAAGATGGACAATTTAATCTGGAACTTTCCAAAACCAATGCTGTCAATAGCTTGCTGGATGGTAAATGTTTCTGAAATAAACAAAATCACAAACATTTGAATAGGATTGTCTGAATGACATGATTTTAATGTACTAATTGTGGATGGATGGATAACATACATGTATTAGCATGCCTATATCCAATTAAACTTCAAGCACCCAATGTGGGAAAATGTCTACAAAATCATAATATATATTTTGTCATGATGGACAGTTAGTAATTAAGACTTCATGTTTTCTAAACATGCTATGTCTCTCTATATATATAGCCAACCTATATAACACTACAGCACATTTTAAGCCACTGCTATTTAATGTCTAACATCAGTCCTTCATGTTTAAAAATATCAGGTCAATGATAAATCATTTTCTCTCATCCTCAGGTATATGGAACAAAGCTATCCCATGAAAAAAAGCCATGTAAGAAATTTCTATCTTACATGGGATATCACGCGCTTGCGTTTAACATGATGTCGGTGGTAATATATGATGTCATATTAATGTGAGGTGGTGACGTGAGGTCATTAGACACAGTTTTAAATTAATATTTTGTTATTAAAACATTCATTTTAAAAGCTATCTTGTTAATTTGTAGTATTAAATTTTATTTAACACATGAAACAAACACAGTAAATACGATAATGCAGTTTAGTTATGATAAAATGGTCAAATAAAAAAGTTAATTGTTCAGCCATCTTTGTCTGTTCGTGTAAAATAATGTTTTATTTACCGAATGAATGAGAGAAAAAGACTCCATCATATGTGGTCATGTGGGATAGAAAAAGTACACCCTCGGTGGTGAAAATTTCGACCATGTCGAAATTTTCACCACCTTGGGTGTACTTTTGCTATCACACATGATCGCATATGATGGAGTCTTATAATCATCGGACATTACAGGCGAATGATTTGTGTTCCATAGGAAAGATATAGGAAGGAAGGACAGGTTTTATTTAACGACGCACTCAACATATTTTATTTATGGATATGGCGTCATACATATGATTAAGGACCACACAGATATTGAGAGAGGAAACCTGCTGTCGTCACTTCATGGGCTACTCTTTTCAATTAGCAGCAAGTGATCTTTTATATGCACCACCTCAGACAGGATAGTACATACCATGGCCTTTGTTACACCAGTTGTGGAGCACTGACTGGAACAAGAAATAGCCCAATGGGTCCATCGACGGGGATCGATCCGAGACCGACCACACATCAAACAAACATTATACCACTGGGCTACATCCTGCCCAGGAAAGATATAGAGTCAAACTTGTACATATTGATACAAAGATTGATACAGTCACTGGATCAATATGTATACATGTAATTCAAACACTGGGGTTGGATGGGGTTAACACAGCTTCTTTTCAAATAGCCAGCGGAAGGCATGATGATACCATGTTTTTAGGTGGACAATATAAAACGATTGTGAGATCAAATTAATGTGCGCTTGGGCAAACAAGCGTGCGCCACAGATGTGAAGAACTGTAACATATGGCAGCACAAAATATTGGCTGGGGTTAAAGCAGCTTTTTGTAAAACAAAAACTAGTAGGTGTGCTGATACCATGTTTTTAGGTGGACAATATAAAACGATTGTGAGATCAAATTAATGTGCGCTTGGGCATACAAGCGTGCACCACAGATGTGAAGGACTGTAACATATGGCAGCACAAAAAAATACTTTAGTTATTGGATGAGAGTGATGAAGTGAAGAAAGATGATGCTACCACATACATGTAGGCTACTCCTACCAAATAATTATCATAGTTTAACACCCAACAGCTGATGTATTTTTCGTGCTGGGGTGTCATTAAACATCTATTCTATTCTATTCTCTTACCAAATAAGCAACAAGAACTCCACAGAATCAAATTTATCGCCTACCATAAACTTTTAGTGCATACTGATGAACATTCAACCATACACCACCAGGAATTTCCCTAGGGCCGTTAGGCATAGCGGCCCGACACACCTTGGTCCATAAAGTAAGCGCTCTGATGGCGTGGAAGTGCCTTAAATCAATTGCCACTACGCCTTGATTTGATGTGCTTTAGAAAAACAATTACCACAAGTGGTAGTGCCAGTCAATTATCTCTTGCAAACAACTTGTGTACCAGTATATCAAGCACACCTAATAACTATGATAGGTAAAACACTTCCCAAATACCTAACAATGGACCAGTTGTTTGCTCACAATTGGTGTTTGGTAATTTTAACACATCTACTGGGACCTCTAATCCATCAGGAAGGCTTTACGCATAACGGGAATCCTGTGCCGATTGACAGAATCAATTGTACCATTTAACTGAATAAACGATAGGTGAAGCACTTTTTAAAAGTACAGTTAAGTTGGCAGTCAATCGTTTCTATCCTGACACCCACTTCCCAAAACACACACACACTGAAAACATCGATCTGTGTAAGTCTGCCCATTCGACATCAAAGGAAACGGACCTCAGCGAATACAAAACCTTTGATTTTGATTATTATGTCCAATTTAAAATAAAAAAAATTGTCTGTTTGATACATACAAGAAAAGTTATATTTTATTTCAGCAATAAAAACATTTATTTAATTTTTTATGGTGTCGGCAATACCCTCCTGGAAAAAAATAACTTATTTGGTGCCAAGTATGTCACGTGATCAGAACGGTCATTCTATCTTTTGTGTCCATTCACTGTCGTCTGATATTGTGTCATCATTTGTAGATTTCATTTGTAACTGATTATTTTTACTTCCTGTCATTTGTTTATTCAGTAATTCTTAATAAAAGATTAGACACTTTTTTATTTTAGGAATATGACCACTTATAATACCCCCCCCCCCCCCACACACACACACAGTTGTGTTTAGCATTACAACTAATATATATCTTGGGTGCCAAATAATATTTACACCGCCTTTATAAAAATGAAACTACTTTCATCAGCCAGCGATATCAAAGCGATTGATTCGAATGAACAAAATAGAAAATAAAAACGTCAGAGCAGTGTTATCCTACATATGGGGATCCTATTTAAAAAAAAAATCCAGATATTTGAGATAACTTGAAATTTTTATTAAAATATAATATTACAACTAATCAATTCACCAAAATGAATGCCTGTGAATGACAAGACTAACATTATCTCCTGTTCAATTACATAAAATACATCGTACCAATCTTTTCTGTAGCAGATACAAGCACTGAATCATGGGACACTCGCTAACAAGGAAATGGTTTATTTTATTTACCGACGCACTCAACACATTTTATTTATGGTTACATGGCGTCAGACATATGGTTAAGGACCACACAGATATTGAGAGAGGAAACCCGCTGTTGCCACTTTATGAGCCACTCTTTTTGATTAGCAGCAAGGGATCTTTTATATGCACCATCCCACAGACAGGATAGTTCATACCACGGCCTTTGTTACACCAGTTGTGGAACACTGGTGGGAACGAGAAATTGGCACACCGATGGGAATTGATCCTAGATCGATCACGCATCAGGCGAGCGGTGTACCACTGAGCTACATCCCGTCCATTCCTTATCCATTAAGGTCCATCAATCATAATATGCCTCATCTGCAGTGTACATCAAGCAAGCAGTCTGCCACTGAGCTACGTCCTGCCCATTCCTTATCCATTAAGGTCCATCAATCATAATATGCCTCATCTGCAGTGTACATCAAGCAAGCAGTCTGCCACTGAGCTACGTCCTGCCCATTCCTCATCCATTAAGGTCCATCAATCATAATATGCCTCATCTGCAGTGTACATCAAGCAAGCAGTCTGCCACTGGGCTACGTCCTGCCCATTCCTCATCCATTAAGGTCCATCAATCATAATATGCCTCATCTGCAGTGTACATCAAGCAAGCAGTCTGCCACTGAGCTACGTCCTGCCCATTCCTTATCCATTAAGGTCCATCAATCATAATATGCCTCATCTGCAGTGTACATCAAGCAAGCAGTCTGCCACTGAGCTACGTCCTGCCCATTCCTCATCCATTAAGGTCCATCAATCATAATATGCCTCATCTGCAGTGTACATCAAGCAAGCAGTCTGCCACTGGGCTACGTCCTGCCCATTCCTCATCCATTAAGGTCCATCAATCATAATATGCCTCATCTGCAGTGTACATCAAGCAAGCAGTCTGCCACTGGGCTACGTCCTGCCCATTCCTCATCCATTAAGGTCCATCAATCATAATATGCCTCATCTGCAGTGTACATCAAGCAAGCAGTCTGCCACTGAGCTACGTCCTGCCCATTCCTCATCCATTAAGGTCCATCAATCATAATATGCCTCATCTGCAGTGTACATCAAGCAAGCAGTCTGCCACTGAGCTACGTCCTGCCCATTCCTCATCCATTAAGGTCCATCAATCATAATATGCCTCATCTGCAGTGTACATCAAGCAAGCAGTCTGCCACTGGGCTACGTCCTGCCCATTCCTCATCCATTAAGGTCCATCAATCATAATATGCCTCATCTGCAGTGTACATCAAGCAAGCAGTCTGCCACTGAGCTACGTCCTGCCCATTCCTCATCCATTAAGGTCCATCAATCATAATATGCCTCATCTGCAGTGTACATCAAGCAAGCAGTCTGCCACTGAGCTACGTCCTGCCCATTCCTCATCCATTAAGGTCCATCAATCATAATATGCCTCATCTGCAGTGTACATCAAGCAAGCAGTCTGCCACTGAGCTACGTCCTGCCCATTCCTCATCCATTAAGGTCCATCAATCATAATATGCCTCATCTGCAGTGTACATCAAGCAAGCAGTCTGCCACTGGGCTACGTCCTGCCCATTCCTCATCCATTAAGGTCCATCAATCATAATATGCCTCATCTGCAGTGTACATCAAGCAAGCAGTCTGCCACTGAGCTACGTCCTGCCCATTCCTCATCCATTAAGGTCCATCAATCATAATATGCCTCATCTGCAGTGTACATCAAGCAAGCAGTCTGCCACTGAGCTACGTCCTGCCCATTCCTCATCCATTAAGGTCCATCAATCATAATATGCCTCATCTGCAGTGTACATCAAGCAAGCAGTCTGCCACTGAGCTACGTCCTGCCCATTCCTCATCCATTAAGGTCCATCAATCATAATATGCCTCATCTGCAGTGTACATCAAGCAAGCAGTCTGCCACTGGGCTACGTCCTGCCCATTCCTCATCCATTAAGGTCCATCAATCATAATATGCCTCATCTGCAGTGTACATCAAGCAAGCAGTCTGCCACTGGGCTACGTCCTGCCCATTCCTCATCCATTAAGGTCCATCAATCATAATATGCCTCATCTGCAGTGTACATCAAGCAAGCAGTCTGCCACTGGGCTACGTCCTGCCCATTCCTCATCCATTAAGGTCCATCAATCATAATATGCCTCATCTGCAGTGTACATCAAGCAAGCAGTCTGCCACTGGGCTACGTCCTGCCCATTCCTCATCCATTAAGGACCATCAATCATAATATGCCTCATCTGCAGTGTACATCAAGCAAGCAGTCTGCCACTGGGCTACGTCCTGCCCATTCCTCATCCATTAAGGTCCATCAATCATAATATGCCTCATCTGCAGTGTACATCAAGCAAGCAGTCTGCCACTGGGCTACGTCCTGCCCATTCCTCATCCATTAAGGTCCATCAATCATAATATGCCTCATCTGCAGTGTACATCAAGCAAGCAGTCTGCCACTGGGCTACGTCCTGCCCATTCCTCATCCATTAAGGTCCATCAATCATAATATGCCTCATCTGCAGTGTACATCAAGCAAGCAGTCTGCCACTGGGCTACGTCCTGCCCATTCCTCATCCATTAAGGTCCATCAATCATAATATGCCTCATCTGCAGTGTACATCAAGCAAGCAGTCTGCCACTGGGCTACGTCCTGCCCATTCCTCATCCATTAAGGTCCATCAATCATAATATGCCTCATCTGCAGTGTACATCAAGCAAGCAGTCTGCCACTGGGCTATATCTGCCTCTCAAACAAAGGCATTCTAATAACTTTAAAACATTAAAAATGGATGTAAATTTTTGGAAGTCACGAAGACTGGTGCTTGTGCTAGCTTGTTATCTCGACTGGTTTTTGCGTCTAACGGTAAACTAAGGTGAAAAGATAGTAAACAATGGAAACAAGTCAATCATTTGTTCAGAGCTCAAAATAGGAAGTAAATTTTGGCCTGCTGTTATATTTTTTTTAAATAGCAGGCCAAAAGAAATATGGACGGATAAGAAAAAAGATGGCCTGCTGAAAAAGACAGTACATGGTGAAGGGAGGGTTTGGGATAATATTTGGAAATTAGGACTTTTAAATTATATTTTACAGCATTATAGAATTAAAATAAAACACAATTATAAGCTAGATAGCAGAGTAGATAACCACACATAAATTTGTCTCTTGAAAAATCATTTGTGATTCTTTGGTGTTTTTAGCAGATGGATTTCTATTTGACCTGATAGATATAAAAAAATTACTGCTTTTCACTTTTGCTATTTCGAGCCCTGTTGTACCTTCAGCAGGATCCATGTGTTTGTGCTTGCTAGACTGGTTTTTTTTTACGTATCATTAAACTAATGTGACAAGATAGAAAACAATGTAAACCAGTCAATCTGTTGTACCTTCAGCAGAACCCATGTGTTTGTTATCTAGACTGGTTTTTGCGTCTAACAGTAAACTAATGTGATAAGATAGAAAACAATGTAAACCAGTCAATCTGTTGTACCTTCAGCAGGACCTGTGTGTTTGTTATCTAGACTGGTTTTTTAAGTCACATTAAACTAATGTGACAAGATAGAAAATTAAAATTAACGTTTGTTTTGTTTAATGACACCACTAGAGTACACTGATTTATTAATCATCGGCTATTGGATGTCAAACATTTGGTAATTCTGACATTAGTCTTAGAGAAGAAAACCACTATATTTTTCCATTAGTAGTAAGGGATTTTTTATATTATGCACCATCCCACAGACAGGACAGTACATACGATAGCCTTTGATGTACCAGTCGTGGTGTACTGGCAGCAACGAGAAACAACCTAATGAGCCCACCTTGTGCTTGCTATCTAGACTGGTTTTTGTGGCCATCATTAAAGGTACAGACCCTGGTTTTTAAACACTAAGGCATATTTTTCACCTAGACCCTAGTTTCAACCCGTAAAAATGGACAGTAAGTTTGGTTAATTTACAAACCTGTAACAAATTTGGATACAACAGAGTGAAACAAGAGTTTGTTATGGTGACATACTCATACAAATAGAATAAAACGAGACTCCATAATTATTACTTCTGAGACGCACGTGCATTTTTAAAAAATATGAAAAATGTATTTTGTGGTAGTAGAAACACCAGGGAGACCAGAAACACTTCTGATGTATGGAAATGGATAATCTAAACAATAAAATATAAGTAATGTTTGATTTCAGTGATCATAAACGGCTCTAATAGTGAAATATATGCCTTAGTGTTTAAAAACTAGGGTATGTCCCTTTAAACTAATGTGTTAAGATAGAAAACAATGTAAACCAGTCAATCTGTTGTACCTTCAGCAGGACCCATGTGTTTGTTATCTAGACTGGTTTTTGCGCCCAAAATTAAACTAATGTGATAAGATCGAAAACAATGTAAACCAGTCAAATTGTTGTACCTTCGGCAGGTTCAGCTGGCCGGGAAGGGTCTCCTGACGTCTGGGGCGCCGACTGTCTGGACGTTGGTCCGAGTTGCATGTCAGTAATGTCCATGTCCGTGTGTGTCTCCCCATCGATGTCTTCATACAGACCATCTCCATGGTTGAACTTTATCAGCTTCGTAAACATTGTCCTTCAGCCACACGTGCACCCTGTAGAAATCAACATTTATCAGTATTTATCCTGCAACCAATGTTTCTAGTGACAGAATATGATGACGGATAAAGCAAAGTCATATCCTGCAGGATATGACTTTTGACGTCACTCATGTGACGTCACACGCATTGCTACATTACAAAATCGCTCAAATAACAGAAATAATAGCTTTTCCTCTTTATTTTTATGGTCTGCAGGATAAAGATAATAACTAGTTAATTACATCGGATATCTACTTTATCCTGTTCAGGCCAAATGAGAAATTCCGCTCAGCAGAGCCTCGCAGGATTTTTTTCTCATTCTTACCATCACAGGATAAAGCAGATATCTGACGTCAATAACTAGTTATTCTCTATTTAATATAATCTAAATGGTTTTATGGTATATTTAATGTCACTGTTTAGTGAATTGTTTTTTAAGTAAAGCTTTATTTTGTAAAACAGTTGGGGTTTTTAATTCACGTTATTGTTATGTTCAACTGCAGTCATACCAGTATATATAATCTATAACATTTAGAACTATAGCTCATATCTGTATAAATGGTTAGAATGGCCAATGCCTACTAAGGTTAGAATGGCCAATGCCTGCGAAGGTTAGAATGGCCAATGCGTCCTAAGGTTAGAATGGCCAATGCCTGCGAAGGTTAGAATGGCCAATGCCTGTGAAGGTTAGAATGGCCAATGCCTGCGAAGGTTATAATGGCCAATGCCTGCGAAGGTTAGAATGGCCAATGCCTGCGAAGGTTAGAATGGCCAATGCCTGCGAAGGTTAGAATGGCCAATGCCTGCGAAGGTTATAATGGCCAATGCCTGCGAAGGTTAGAATGGCCAATGCCTGCGAAGGTTAGAATGGCCAATGCCTGCGAAGGTTAGAATGGCCAATGCCTGCGAAGGTTAGAATGGCCAATGCCTGTGAAGGTTAGAATGGCCAATGTCTGCTAAGCGCCAATGCCTGCGAAGGTTAGAATGGCCAATGACTGCGAAGGTTAGAATGGCCAATGACTGCGAAGGTTAGAATGGCCAATGACTGCTAAGGTTAGAATTGCCAATGACTGCGAAGGTTAGAATGGCCAATGCCTGCGAAGGTTAGAATGGCCAATGCCTGCGAAGGTTAGAATGGCCAATGCCTGTGAAGGTTAGAATGGCCAATGCCTGCGAAGGTTAGAATGGCCAATGCCTGTGAAGGTTAGAATGGCCAATGTCTGCTAAGCGCCAATGCCTGCGAAGGTTAGAATGGCCAATGACTGCGAAGGTTAGAATGGCCAATGACTGCGAAGGTTAGAATAGCCAATGCCTGCAAAGGTTAGAATGGCCAATGCCTGCGAAGGTTAGAATGGCCAATGGCCAATGCCTGCGAAGGTTAGAATGGCCAATGCCTGCGAAGGTTAGAATGGCCAATGCGTCCTAAGGTTAGAATGGCCAATGCCTGCGAAGGTTAGAATGGCCAATGACTGCGAAGGTTAGAATGGCCAATGCCTGCGAAGGTTAGAATGGCCAATGCCTGCGAAGGTTAGAATGGCCAATGCGTCCTAAGGTTAGAATGGCCAATGCCTGCGAAGGTTAGAATGGCCAATGACTGCGAAGGTTAGAATGGCCAATGCCTGCGAAGGTTAGAATGGCCAATGCCTGTGAAGGTTAGAATGGCCAATGCCTGTGAAGGTTAGAATGGCCAATGCCTGCAAAGGTTAGAATGGCCAATGCCTGCGAAGGTTAGAATGGCCAATGCCTGCGAAGGTTAGAATGGCCAATGCCTGTGAAGGTTAGAATGGCCAATGCCTGCGAAGGTTAGAATGGCCAATGCCTGTGAAGGTTAGAATGGCCATTGCCTGCTAAGGTTATAATGGCCAATGCCTGCTAAGGTTAGAATGGCTAATGCCTGCGAAGGTTATAATAGCCAATGCCTGTGAAGGTTAGAATGGCCAATGCGTGCGAAGGTTAGATATTTAAAAAGGGACCATAAAAAATGTCCGGTTTTGAGAAAATTCCGGTTTACAGAGGGTCCGGTTTTGAGAGGTTTCAGTGTATTAAGATAGGTAATAGATTGGCATTTTATAAAACATGGTGTGAGCTTGAACTATTTTTCATAAATGATTTAGTTGATAATGAGGGAGACAATATAACCTAAATGTAAATTATTTACTGTATTATGAACTATTGGAAGGAAGGAAATGTTTTTATTTAACGACACACTCAACACATTTTATTTACGATTATATGGTGTCGGACATATGGTTAAGGACCACACAGATATTGAGAGAGGAAACCTGCTGTTGCCACTTCATGGGCTACTCTTTTTGATTAGCAGCAAGGGATCTTTTATATGCATCATCCCACAGACAGGATAGCACATACCATGGCCTTTGATATACCAGTCGTGGTGCACTGGCTGGAGCGAGAAATAGCCCAATGGGTCCACCGATGGGGATCGATCCCAGACTGATCGTACATCAAGCGAACGCTTGACCACTGGGCTAAGTCCCGCCCTATGAACTATTGGATGCAATACCAAAGAGAAATGCTAACAAACTTATGCAAATACATAATTTAAATATAAATTTATTGAAAAAATATGATAAAGTAACAAAGAAATTTTATAAATTGGCCATATTAGATAAAAATTACAAACAGAAATTACAGATAAAGATTTGGAAAATATTTATAATATTCCTTTTAAAACAACAGATGACTGAAAATTACAATCCCTTCAGTTCAAAATAAATCATAGAACATATTATACAAACAGCAAATTGATGCAGTGTAATATATATGAAACTGAACAATGTACTTTTTGTGGAGACACAAAAGAGACATTAATTCATTTAGTTGCTGAATGTCAGTGAGTTCGAACTGTTTGGTTTGGATTTTGCTGAATGTCAGTGTGTTCGAACTGTTTGGTTTGGGTTGTTTGAGGCATTGAAAACAAGATGTAATATGACTATACCTTATAAAACCGATACTCTTTTGTTCAGCATTTTTATTTATTTTCCAAAATCTGACATTAACTTGTGTTTATTGTTAACAAAACAATATATACATATATGTAGAATGAAAACAGTGTTACCAAATGTGAAAACATGTTTAGAATATATTATGTTTCATAAACAAATAGAATTATAATCATTATATTTATACCCTCTGGCGAAGGCTTCTAGAATAAGAAAAAGATGCGAAAATATTGAGCAGGCTTTATTTTCATAAATGTATCGAGCATTACATACATGTAAGTCTGTATAATATTCATGAATATATATTTTGTTTTAATGTGACAATTATAGTTTTGTCTAGATGTACTGTATATACACATGTATTTAAATATGTAAATGCAAGATCGAATAAAATTTTTAAAAAAACCCCAAAAAAAACCCAAACATTTATTAGCACTTGTTGATAAAAGTATAAAAATCCTCGGTAAGCCTCGTTTTTCATACTTTTATCAACTCGTGCTGATAAATTATGATATCACAAGACACTCGGGGAGTATTCTCTATATATAGCCACTTCTAATGAAATAAAACTCCTTCATAGGAAAAAGTCAGGATGTTCATATTTACAAAATAGATTTAAACGCAACATTTGACAACTTTTTTTTCACTAGCCGTCGGGCATGGTAATAATAGTTATTTACTAGCCCAACATTGAATATCACTAGCCATGGGAGTGGGGCTACCATAATCTAGAAGTCCTATAGTCCAGTCACAGAGGGGTTCTGTGTGCACTTTTGGTTAAATAAAGAATATTACTCTTTTGATTATTGATCTAGAACACATGTATGGAAAGTAAAAACAATCGAATTCAATTCCATAGCGCCTTACGGTACCCCAAAATTTATTTCTAGCAGAAACACCGTCTACATGTATATACACAAAATTTCAGGTGAAGTCCTGAAAACTGTGATGTTGTGATGGTTGTAATATTTCTTAAGTCCAAAGCTCAGCATAACTGTCAAAAAGGGTTAAAACCCCATGAATGTAAAATTGAACCAGGCTGGCTAACTGAGTCTGTAATGTCAACTTGTTACACTGCAGGGACCTGTGATTTTTTCCTAGCAGATACATCCCCATTGACAATCATGTACTCCCTCAAAAAAGGGTGGAACGTAGCCCAGTGGTAAAGCACTCACTTGATGGGCTTTTTCTAGTTCCAGCAGTGCACCACGACTGGTATATCAAAGGCCATGGTATGTGCTATCCTGTCTGTGGAATGGTTTATATAAAAGATCCCTTGCTGCTAATTGAAAGAGAGTAGACCATGAAGTGATGACAGCGGGTTTCCTCTCTCAATATCTGTGTGGTCCTTAACCATATGTCAGATGCCATATAACCATAAATAAAATGTGTTGAGTGCATCGTTAAATAAAACATTTCCTTCCTTCCCTAAAAAAAAAAAAAAAAAACCTAAAAAATTCCATGCCCTAATCATCATACCCATATGGAATCATGGTCTAAAGAAAGAAATGTTTTATATAACGACGCACTCAACACATTTTGTTTACGGTTATATGGCGTCTGACATATGGTTAAGGACCACACAGATATTGAGAGATGAAACCCGCTGTCACCACTTTGTGGTCTACTCTTTTCGTTTAGCAGCAAGGAATCTTTTATATGCACCATCCCACAGACAGGGTAGTACATTCCACAGCCTTTGATATACCAGTCGTGGTGCACTTGCTGGAACAAGAAATAGCCCAATGGGCCCACTGATGGGGATCAATCCCAGACCGACCACGCATCGAGCGAGCGCTTTATCACTGGGCTACATCCCACCCCCGAATCATGGTCTAGTGTTTATAAATGTGTTTATTTGCTGCACAGGTGTTACATCGTGGGTAATGATGTGTGGGCATTACACATCATTATAGATTTAGTTCTGATGCGTATATCCCATATCATTCAATTTGATGGCAGATGTATGAAACTACTCCTGCATTATTTACAAGCCTTAAAGTCCCTGAATAATTGTACAAGGTGTTGGATTGGTATGCATGCATATTCAACTAAATATTTAATGCAAACTACTGTTTAAAGAATAGAAGGAAATGTTTTATTTAACGATACATCAACATATTCTATTTACAGTTATATGGCGTTATAGTTAAGTACCACACAGATATTGAGAGAGGAAACTCACTGTCGCCACTTAATGGGTTACTCTTTTCGATTAGCTGCAAGGGATTTTTATATGCACCATCCCATAGACAGAATGGCATATATACCACAGCCTTTGATATACCAGTCATGGTGCACTGGTTGGAACGAGAAATAGCCCAACGGGGATCGATCCTAGACCGACCATGCATCATGCGAGCATTTCACCACTGCTCTACATCCCGCCCCCATTATACTGCTTATAATCAACAAGTATACATGTATTGCTATATTTAATTAATAAAGCAGTAAACATGTGACGGCTAGGCTATTATATATAATGGGTGTAGTTATTCTGCTCTATCCCACCTCTTGTGAACAGGTTGTTATGTAATACTTGACGCGTCACATCAGGCATTAGTCTTAGAACTGAAGAAACGAATGTACCAGTCTGTTGATTTTTGTGGGATGATGAAACACCCCCGAATCATGGTCTAGTGTTTATAAATGTGTTTATTTGCTGCACAGGTGTTACATCGTGGGTAATGATGTGTGGGCATTACACATCATTATAGATTTAGTTCTGATGCGTATATCCCATATCATTCAATTTGATGGCAGATGTATGAAACTACTCCTGCATTATTTACAAGCCTTAAAGTCCCTGAATAATTGTACAAGGTGTTGGATTGGTATGCATGCATATTCAACTAAATATTTAATGCAAACTACTGTTTAAAGAATAGAAGGAAATGTTTTATTTAACGATACATCAACATATTCTATTTACAGTTATATGGCGTTATAGTTA
Organism: Gigantopelta aegis; assembly: GCF_016097555.1. NCBI lineage: Eukaryota > Metazoa > Mollusca > Gastropoda > Neomphalida > Peltospiridae > Gigantopelta > Gigantopelta aegis. The sequence continues at coordinate 38,724,219 of NC_054701.1, forward strand.
AGTACCACACAGATATTGAGAGAGGAAACTCACTGTCGCCACTTAATGGGTTACTCTTTTCGATTAGCTGCAAGGGATTTTTATATGCACCATCCCATAGACAGAATGGCATATATACCACAGCCTTTGATATACCAGTCATGATGCACTGGTTGGAAGGAGAAATAGCCCAACGGGGATCGATCCTAGACCGACCATGCATCATGCGAGCATTTCACCACTGCTCTACATCCCGCCCCCATTATACTGCTTATAATCAACAAGTATACATGTATTGCTATATTTAATTAATAAAGCAGTAAACATGTGACGGCTAGGCTATTATATATAACAGGTGTAGTTATTCTGCTCTATCCCACCTCTTGTGAACAGGTTGTTATGTAATACTTGACGCGTCACATCAGGCATTAGTCTTAGAACTGAAGAAACGAATGTACCAGTCTGTTGATTTTTGTGGGATGATGAAACACCCCCGAATCATGGTCTAGTGTTTATAAATGTGTTTATTTGCTGCACAGGTGTTACATCGTGGGTAATGATGTGTGGGCATTACACATCATTATAGATTTAGTTCTGATGCGTATATCCCATATCATTCAATTTGATGGCAGATGTATGAAACTACTCCTGCATTATTTACAAGCCTTAAAGTCCCTGAATAATTGTACAAGGTGTTGGATTGGTATGCATGCATATTCAACTAAATATTTAATGCAAACTACTGTTTAAAGAATAGAAGGAAATGTTTTATTTAACGATACATCAACATATTCTATTTACAGTTATATGGCGTTATAGTTAAGTACCACACAGATATTGAGAGAGGAAACTCACTGTCGCCACTTAATGGGTTACTCTTTTCGATTAGCTGCAAGGGATTTTTATATGCACCATCCCATAGACAGAATGGCATATATACCACAGCCTTTGATATACCAGTCATGATGCACTGGTTGGAAGGAGAAATAGCCCAACGGGGATCGATCCTAGACCGACCATGCATCATGCGAGCATTTCACCACTGCTCTACATCCCGCCCCCATTATACTGCTTATAATCAACAAGTATACATGTATTGCTATATTTAATTAATAAAGCAGTAAACATGTGACGGCTAGGCTATTATATATAACAGGTGTAGTTATTCTGCTCTATCCCACCTCTTGTGAACAGGTTGTTATGTAATACTTGACGCGTCACATCAGGCATTAGTCTTAGAACTGAAGAAACGAATGTACCAGTCTGTTGATTTTTGTGGGATGATGAAACACCCCCGAATCATGGTCTAGTGTTTATAAATGTGTTTATTTGCTGCACAGGTGTTACATCGTGGGTAATGATGTGTGGGCATTACACATCATTATAGATTTAGTTCTGATGCGTATATCCCATATCATTCAATTTGATGGCAGATGTATGAAACTACTCCTGCATTATTTACAAGCCTTAAAGTCCCTGAATAATTGTACAAGGTGTTGGATTGGTATGCATGCATATTCAACTAAATATTTAATGCAAACTACTGTTTAAAGAATAGAAGGAAATGTTTTATTTAACGATACATCAACATATTCTATTTACAGTTATATGGCGTTATAGTTAAGTACCACACAGATATTGAGAGAGGAAACTCACTGTCGCCACTTAATGGGTTACTCTTTTCGATTAGCTGCAAGGGATTTTTATATGCACCATCCCATAGACAGAATGGCATATATACCACAGCCTTTGATATACCAGTCATGGTGCACTGGTTGGAACGAGAAATAGCCCAACGGGGATCGATCCTAGACCGACCATGCATCATGCGAGCATTTCACCACTGCTGTACATCCCGCCCCCATTATACTGCTTATAATCAACAAGTATACATGTATTGCTATATTTAATTAATAAAGCAGTAAACATGTGACGGCTAGGCTATTATATATAACGGGTGTAGTTATTCTGCTCTATCCCACCTCTTGTGAACAGGTTGTTATGTAATACTTGACGCGTCACATCAGGCATTAGTCTTAGAACTGAAGAAACGAATGTACCAGTCTGTTGATTTTTGTGGGATGATGAAACAGGCATGCATCACAATGTTCTGTAATACATGTATTATTAACCATATGGGCTCAAATATACAGGGTAATTTTTTTTTTTTTCTCTGCACAGTGTGTAGATTGCTTCTACAGCCACTGATTGGCTGGCTTAAAAATCACGATGTTTGGTTGCTTGCTTGCCATTGGCAGAACTTCACTTTCATTCATATAATGTTTCCATTCATGAGTCAGATTACACATGTATACGTTATACGATCTACAAAGATTTACAGAAAAAATTTGACTCATTTGTTTCATAAACATGAAATGGTATATTTTCATAGGCAGCAGCTTTAGTAGTATATAAAAATAATTATTTTCTAATGCAACTGCAGTTGTATTATTTTGTACTGTCAACATTTGGCTGTAAAAAGAATGCTGTTATGCTATGACATTTACACTTGAATAAAGTTACATCGGTAGATATACTGATGTCAAAGATTACTGGTTGCTAACTATTTGTTAGTGAAATATTGCATGTGATAGCAAATCGAAAGTGACTTGTAGGTGTTTAATTCTTTTGTTTTGTATGATCCTATAGCGTTAAAGTTTTTTTATCACTTTCATAGGGATTGCACAAAGTAACTTTTACTGGCCCGAATCCAAAAACCACTGGCCTCGGACATCGGGCCATCGTATTCTAGAACCCCTGGCATTTAAACAGTCAGTATTTGTTGGTGGTCCTGACATGCATCTTTTCAACACTGTCACATAAGACTTATATTTGACCTGATTGTTCCTTTAATAATGCATCCTCATACTGGACACAAGAATTAACACTTGCACATGTGACCACACACAGTAGGGGAAGATCCGCATTCTGTAATGGGGAAGGAAGGACATGTTTTATTTAATGACACACTCAACACATTTTATTTACGGTTTTATGGCGTCTCAGACATATGGTTACGGACCGAACAGATATGAGACCTGCTGTCGCCACTTCATGGGCTACTCTTCAATTAGCAGCAAGGGATCTTTTATATGCACAATCCCACAGACAGGATAGTATATACCAGGGCCTTTGTTACACCAGTTGTGGAGCACGGGCTGGAATGAGTAATAGCCCAATGGGTCCGACGGGGATCGATCCTAGACCGACCATGTACCAAGAGAACGCTTTACCACTGGGCTACATCCCACCCCCTTGTAATGGGGAGTCATAAAAAAAAGTCAAGTTTGAATTTGCCCAAAGCAAATCAGCCAAGCTCCTAAAGTAAGTGAGATTTGTACTAGGCACTCCACGAGTATTCGGGCACGGGTCGAGTCTAGCACGACCGAGTATAGAAAGATTTGAGTTCGTTCACAAGAAGAGCACTCTCATTTAATTTATAATATTTTCCCCTCACTTTGCCATATGCTTGCCACCGGTTACATTATAGGGCTTTGAGACATGAAGGGAAAACAAAAGTTGAATGTTACGGACGTGGAATGCTATAAAATTGCATTAATTGGCATGTCCATGTTCAGCGCTGGAATTAATTACGTTATTTTACTTTATTCCTTAGTCTCATTATCATCTAGTATAAGTGTCGGGTACTCGGGTCCAGTTGAGTTTGACCCTCAAGTACTAGAGTCCAATATTTTGGACTAGTGGAGGCCCTAATCTGTAGGAAGGCTCAGGGATATGCTCCTCTGAAAATTTTGATTCTCTGTGACACATTTTCATGCTGAGTTAGATTTGTACATTATGCATTGGTATAGCCAGAGAGGATGTGGTGGGCATGCCTTCCCCAATCACACTTCTTTTCCCCCCAACCAAGCTATATGTATTTTTCTGTTGCTGTGATGGTGTAACATAAATGACTATAAGGTGTGTTTGGCTACCCTCAAAAATGTTGGTTTACTCCTTCAATATAAATTCTGGCATTCCTAGTGCACAGACGTAGGAAAGTGCCAAACAGGGGGGTGGGGGAGGGCACACACACATATAAATACATGTGAAATTTAAAAAAAAAAAAAAAAAAAAAAAAAAACGATGCTGCTGCTCATCCTAAGCCAGTGTAGTGTCATAGATGATATTTTGGTATAATATCCGCCCGGTCCCCTCCATTATTATTTTTAGTTAGGGTTGTGGGTTAGGGTTAGGGTTAGGGTTAGGGTTTGGGGTTGGGGTTGGGGTTGGGGTTGGGGTTGGGGTTATGGCTGGGGTTAGGGCTAGGGTTGGAGTTAAGGTTAGGGTTAGGGGAAGGGGGGACCGGGCGGATATTTTTCCGATATTTTTTAAAAAATTCATTAATTAAAGAGGGCAAATCAAACATGGAGGTGGGGACAAGGGGATCCCATGTGACCACCCCCTGGATCCGCCAATGCACAAACACAACATCATAAACATGGTCCTACACAGTCCTATACGCAGGCTTATACGTACACACATAGTTACATATATGCAATTAAAAAGTAATTTAACAGAAACAAGCATCAGGCCTAATTTAGTAATTATTAATTTATTGAACAGCCGTTTCCTAGTTCAATATTTTACATTCTACGAAGCCATGAATAATTTTGTAGTCTGTATTCCCAGTATTCATTTGTGGGCTTGTTATCTGTCACATCATTCTGGGTTCAACATTCGTTAAATTGTTACAACTATCAGTATCTGAGTATGCAAGCATGTTAACTTACGGAACAGTAGGACTGCCGCTGCTGCTGTAGTAACCTGACAATCTAGTTAACACTATATCTTCATCAGAGTATTTGTCGGCGTAACTTGTTAACAATTATTATTACCCTCACACCATACGTCAAGGTGATCGATCAAGCGTTCTGTACAGCAGTGTATTACAAACCATCAGGGGTGAAGGCAGAATGCTGGAACAGCCATGGTAGACCGAAACTGCGGGATATGTTCAGGAGGGAGAGCGTTCGCAGAATCTTACTAGACAGGTGTTGGCGCTTAATATTAAATTAATGTGATATGTTAGACAACGGTGGTACCAGTTAAGTTGTTCGCGGACGCTCGCTCTCCTGAACATGTTACTAAATTGTTGTGATAAACTTGATGAGATCGTCGGACTGTGACCGAGTCGAACGTTGGTGTTTGTAATCATAACTGAGCAAATGTTCGATTATTATACTCTTTAAAAAAAGTAGGGGAACTCTAATAAGATTTTACAATTGCCAAAATTGTAAGGTATATTAGCTGTGGGGAATGGTTATATGATAATAGTGAATTAATTGGGCAAACTTTACAACCGGTAATTCAGTATTACAGTAGGTTTTATGACCACCAAAGATCTTGAAGATCGATTGGGGTCAATTTGAAAGTTGACGTTTTTTTAACAGTAAATCGCAAATTCAAACAATAAAAATGACTAAAAACAAAACAATAATAACTGTATGATCAATAGAATGAAAAAGATTGACAGAAATAATGTTTCGCAGTGAAGGACGAAGGACATGGTTTATTTAACGACGCACTCAACACATTTTATTTACGGTTATATGGCGTCGGGTATATGGTTAAGGACCATAGAGATATTGAGGGAGGAGACCCGCTGTCGCCACTCCATGGGCTACTCTTTTCGATTAACAGCAAGGGATCTTTTATATGCACCATCCCACAGACAGGATAGCACATACCACGGCCTTTGATGTACCAGTCGTGGTGCACTGACTGGAGTGTGAAATTGCCCAATGGGCTCACTGACGGGGATCGATCCTTAACCGACCGCGCATCAAGCGAGCGTTTTACCACTGGACTACGTCTCACCCCACTCCACAGTGATTAATCAACCTTCTTGGAAATTGTCGAAATCGAGAATGACACCCCACGCAACTGCGTGATGCACGTACAAACTATGGAATGTGTTTCGGTGTGTTGGTAAAGAGACCTGAACGTTCTTTACTAGGAAAGGAATGTTTTATTTAACGACACACTCAACACATTTTATTTACGGTTATATGGCGTCGGACATTGGTAAAGGACCACACAGATATTGAGAGGATATTGAGACAGGATAGTACATACTACGGCCTTTGTTACACCAGTTGTGGAGCACTGGCTGGAACGAGAAATGGCCCAATGGGTTCACCGACGGGGATCGATCCTACACCGACCGCGCATCAAGCGAACGCTTTACCACTGGGCTACGTCCCGCCCCTTTCTTTACTAGGAGGTCTGTATTAATGTTCAAGCACGCTGTCATGGGCATACACATCAGCTATCTGGGTTGTCTGAGCGAGAGAGAGAGAGAGAGAGAGAGAGAGAGAGAGAGAGAGAGAGAGAGAGAGAGAGAGAGAAGAGGTGGTGGCCTTACACCTACCTATTAAATTGTTAAACTCGCTTTGGGTGGGAGCCGATACCGGGATGCGAACCCAGTACCGACAAGCCTACATGTCTGAGCCAGACCTGTTTTAACATTTAGTCTCTGTGGTCTGAAGTCGGACATACTTATTCCCGTAGATCTTGTTCACCTTTAGATTAAATAATATCCACGTTAGTAATAAAATTGGGCAAATGTCTAAATGGGTAATAAAATCGACTACAACTGTATATAACGGTTGTAGACAACGAGTCCTCATTTCAAATATTCCCTGCCTTGCTTTGGTGTTTGCAAGGAAACATTGCCGGATTTATAAGGGGGCAATTGCCCCGGGCCCCCTGCCAGAGACCCCCCCCCCCCCCCCCCGAATTTGTCATGTAATTTAATTTCTATGTCGAGGGGCCCACGAACCTGAAGTGCCTCGGGCCCCCCAAGGTTTAAATCCGGCCCTGCAAGGAAATACTACTTTGATATCGAGTAAATACCATATGTTTATCTAAAATCTTTAGTTAGTGTTGCTAAATGTGTTCCTTTTTGGACACTGAACTAATTGTTTTGATTATCATTGGAGAAAGAGACAAAACTTGTAAAATGTACTCAAAATTACCACTAGCGCGCTTTTTTGTTCTAGTGTTAAATAAAAAGGTTTCAACATTGAAACGAATAACAAATCTCTGTGGCTTTGACAAGAATCTCCCCCCCCCCCCCCCCCCCGTTTCCACGACTGGCATATCAAAGCATAGGCGTACGGGCTCCCATTTGTATTGTAGGAGGGAAGGCCGATTTCCCCCGAATTAAACAGTAGTGCCCGAATCTGGGTTACAAGGTTTATTCATAATAGTATTACTGTCAAACAGCCAATATAGGGTTGCAAACGAATCGCCACACATTTTTACATGGATTACAACTATTATTGTGGGTAGAATTATGAAAATACATGGTGAAAAGTATTTAGGCCAGCTCATTTTCCACGTTATCAAAAAGAATACCTTTTGATTAGACTTAATGCTACATAAATACAACAGGCAATTAGAGAGGTCTGTAGTGCTTTGGGTCACAGAGATACCTAATAATGTGGGATTCCAAACAAGATGAGTAGGCTATAGCATGTTAAAACAGTAATAAGTCTAGCTGGTTTTTAATTTGTATTCAAACAGCAGACTGCTATGATCATGGCGGTGCCTGACATGATATGTGATTTTATAATACAACATAAGTACTTTTTTTAGAAATTTGTAGTTTAAAGTAGTAATTATACTTGTTTTACAAAATAGGTCCATGAATGTCATCATGTTTAACGATCCTTATGAATGTTTTCGAGGACGTAAACGTCAAGCAGGGGAGTTTGTGAGGAATTCAACTAAAGCACCCAGCATAATGTGTTATTATACTAAACATGCATAAACACCACTAAGGCGTCTGAGTTTTATTTCTCTTTGTTTAGACTTAAAGTACTTGGGAAATTCCTCCAAGACACTTGGGACATTAATATATGGTAAACACTGTCACTGGAGTTATCTTAAGGAACCCAGGACAGTAGTGGTCTGCCAGTATTGGTCAGGTGTGTGTGATGTTATCAGAGTGACTGAGGTGAAAGACAGTTCACTGAGAGACTGAGAGAGAGAGACAGAAAGAGAGAGAATATCTGGCCAGAGAGAAAGACGTTTGGGGCCAACTCTCCATATCATATACATTGTCTATATGTTATCATCATGGATTAAAGAATATAATCAAGATCGAACTTGTGTAGTTTTTGTGTGAGGGTGCTTTATGCACTCGGCGCATCTTGTCTGAAGGGGGGGGGGTAAAACCCCAGACCTCCCCCCCCCTCCCTGTATCCGCCGTGGTTAAATATAATATGATCTGTAAGACACAGATCTGTAGAGGAAGTAAAATGTATGGCAGTGTGTGTGACGTGGACATAAGCATACGGGCTGATATTCGCATGAAGGAATGAAGGAATGTTTAACGACACCCCAGCACGAAAAATACATCGGCTATTGGGTAAACTATGATAAAGGCAAATCTAAAGTGATGATCAACATCAATATAAAAATTCAACAGTTAAATAAGATATTCGCCTGAATTTATAGGTTTTAAGTCAAACGAAAATGCCCGAATCTCATTAAAGTTTTTTTTTCTTCACATTTGCACTGGCAAACATACACGTTCACATATGTACACCGACTTAAAATGTCCCCCTACGGGCGTGCCCTACTCGCATATTCATGTTCACAACTGGGAACGCTGACGTTCTGATTGGGGTTTTTTTCTTTCTTTCTTTCTTTCTTTCTTTCTTTCTTTTTTTCTTCTTCTTCTTTTTTTTTTTTTTGTCTTTGGTGATGGGAGGAGGATGGTTCAGGAGACTTGCATGATCACCCGGACATTTTTTATAACAAGAAGTCCTGAAATACAATTTCCTGCATTCTACAAATAGCAATATGCAAACAGCAGTGTAACAATGAGCTGCCTCCCAAAAATGCAATTAGCGTGTCATCGTAGGTATTCCATACTCGATACAGAAATACTCGTGCTTCAGTTTTATCGTAGATGTTCCAGTGCTCAGCTGCCTTTATCCCGGTATATTTGGGGTCGGGACATAGCCCAGTGGTAAAGAGCTTGCCTGCTGCGCGGTCAGTTTAGATCCGATCCCCGTCGGTGGGCACATTGGACTATTTCTCGTTCCAGCCAGTGTACCACGACTGGCATATCAAATGCCGTGGTATGTGCTGTCTTGTGCATATAAAATATCCCTTAATTGCTACTAATGGAAAAATGTAGCGGGTTTTCTCTCTGAGAATGTATCGTCGGCGAAATGACAAAAGGTCGTAACTACGCTTTTGGCGAGAAATCACTTTTTGGAATTTCCAGAGTTTCTGCTTTTGTCAAAAGATTGTAACTATCGGCCTATTAGAAAGTGGTTGACTGTCACATGACAAATAGTCGTATTATAACTGGTCCAAGAAACAAAATAACAAAACGTCGTATCTATAAAGCGGGAAGCTATAGTGTGAACGGAAGATTCAACCAAGGTCTGCTGCTATCGGAGATGGACAACCCGACACTACATCGAGTCCTCAAAACCGTCGCGGGTCCGCACTACCGTCCAATCACCAAGACCTTAGCAGACTCCGATTACCGGCAGTTCCTCCAGCATCTTGAGACCACCGACTACATCGGATCCCCCTAGACCCCAACCTTTCCTAGTACAGGTACCAACCTCCTTTATTGGGCTAGTTAGACTTTAAATGTTTTAGAAGCAGTTCAAAATTCAATCAGAACACGGCTCCCACTCGGTGTTACTTCAAGTTTGCGAAGTGTCTGCTATTTGGTCCGCGCTCGCGTTGACCTTACTAAATGGCTTTTTTCCAAATTCCGCCCACCTCAAACTTACCCCCCCCCCCCCCCCTGCTCCGGAGTTAGTCACTGGCGAAGTCAGAGGCTAAATCCGTGGTGGGCGTGCCTGAACCTTCGTGGATAGGGGCACGTAAAATGAGTTGTCCTGTCCTGTCCAGGCTCTATGGGGAGACACCACAGCATCGTAGAGGTCTAAAATAAACGAGCTACTCTCGATTCACTAATAACAAAACCTATGTTAGCTCGGCCATTTACCTTTCGACCGACCGTTCAAAATTGCGCCAAATTCCCTCAATCAAAATTGCGCACCCTTTTCTCTTTGGCATTTAACTGCACCATTCAAATTCCATAGCACCACCACCACCCCCACCTGCCTGCTACCGATTTGATCGGGCTGCTGGTGCTCCCTTGCACCTTCCAGTGCAGGCGGTCCCTCCTCTCCCCTCCCCACATCTTTCCTGTCTTGGACGGAGGAGCCGGCCTTGGCCGGCTCTTGTGCCCACGACAGGCGTGCGCTACACCAGCTTGTTCTGAATGTGCACGTAAAACCCTGTGACCTGACCTGACCTGTGGACATGACGCTCAGCATTGCATTATGTTCACACATTACATGGATTACATGTAAATAAAACCAGTTAATTACACCTGATTGTATGTGTATTTAATCCATGTATAGATCTTGCCTCATTCCTTCAACCTGTGTTAAATTCTAGATCAAAATGTCGTAACTGACATTTTCAACGACATTTCAGGTGTAAAATGTCGTAAGTACATTCGTAGACCTGACACATATGGTACATCCACTATTAAGTAGTTATCACTATTAACTGTTAATATGTTCGCATAACAACGACTATAACAAAATAACGTATTTTTCGTTTTTTGCTCTCCTGTAAAATTTTGAAAAGTGCAGTTACGAGATTTTGTCATTTCGCCGACGATAAGTCAAAATTACCAAATGTTTGACATCCAATAGCCGATGATTAATAAATCAATGTGCTCTAGTGGTGTCGTTAAACAAAACAAACTAACTGTCATCCCTATATTAAAAAGAAGATGTAGTTTGACCAATACTATTTTTGATGGTACTTTGTTAAGGATCTTGTTATTTTTTTTAAATATATATTTGTTTTAAAAATAATAATAATAAAAAAAAAAATAAAAAAAAAGATTTTCAGTTTCTTTTTGATGCAAAATGACAATAGATTTCATATTGCGTAAATTGTCATTACTATTATATTATTAACAAATCATTTTATATTTTTGTTTTTCTTTTGTTGTTTGTGTTGTTTTAATATTACGAAATGTATTTATTTATATAAAAACATTTTTAGAAGGAATTCTCACGTGAAATAATACTGACTAAATAGAAAAGCGTTCACACTTAGCATTACACAATCGGACGAAACGGGTGTCATACCATTGAAGGGGCAGATAACCCATATAATGGTAGGAAAGGTATGTCACACGAGTTGTTCCCATTTAGAAAGCTGCTTTTTATGGATAACATTTGTTGTGGTTGTTGTCATTGTGGAAACGCATCAAGCATGAAACAAACAACATGAAGGTCGGCTGAATGTAGGTGTTGTATTATTACAGTGGCAGATTGTAATGTAATGCATGTTTATTCCACAAAACAACCAAAACGTTAAAAATTAGAAAATCTTGCGGTCTGTAAACTGAAGTGTAAATGGAAAAGTGTTGGATTTGGTGGTTTAATATGCGAGGCCCAGATTAGGTTTGCTCAGTGTTGTTGGGAATATTTGACTGATCTTATCTCGTCCCACCCCCAATCGCCAATTAAAAAAAAGAAAAAGAAAGATAAAATAATAAAAATCAATAAATCAATCAAATTAATAAATCTATATCTATCTATATCTATCTATCTATCTATCTATCTATCTATCAGTGGATATCTCCCAAGTTCGCTTTTGCATGCAATATTGGTGCTATTCTTTCCGACTTGGAAGTTTAACTTACAAAATTTTGTGTGTATTTTTTCATATGGCTCGTTTTCTAATGTGTCCAAAAATGTGTGTTGGTTGTGCTTTTTTAATCTTCCGTAGAGTTCGCTGCCCCATACCTCACAGTTATATAACAGGATCGGTTTAATAAGAGAGTCAAAAAGCTTATTATAAATATATGGAGGAGGGTTTGTCCCCCCGAAAGTCATATGTAATTTAAAAAAGGCCTTTGAGCCTTTCTTGCTTAGTTCTAGTTTTGTTTGTGTGAAGTTTCCGACAGAGTTTATGTTGCATCCTAAGTATGTGTAGTTGTTTGTTTGAACTATTTCATCTTGTTCCAGGTATAATTTCAGATTAGTGGGGCTTTTTCCTTTTTGTATTATCATAGAATTTGATTTTGTTGGGTTAATATTAAGGTGCCATGATTTGCAAAAGTTACTAAGCGTGTTGAGGCATTCTTGTAGACCGTTGGCAGTTTCAGATATAAGGACTAGATCGTCGGCCCATAGCAAATGTGATATTGTTTGTTTCTGGAGCGTTACAGGTCATCTATATATATGTTAAACATAGTAGGACTTAAACTATCCCCCTGTTATACTCCAATGTTAGAAGGGAAGTGGTCTGATACCCCATTTGAAAATTTTACTGCCACTTCTGTCTTATTGTACATGGACTTGATAATATATATACACTGGCATAGGAAACGGGTGGGGGTGGGGGAGACAAGGGGGGCACTTTGTAGCAGCAGCAATGGTTTTGATATATTTTTACATGTGTATATATATATATAAAATATAAAACCATCGCTGCTGCTGCTACAAAGTGGGGGGCACATGCCGCCCTTGCCCCCCCCACCCCCCACTTGCTATAGTGTTCACTATTCGTTCAGCTAAACCTACACACCATTATATTACTTCTTACCCTGAGAAACTGTATAATAAAAAAGCATTACTAATGTTAAGTGTGGTCCTTTAAATCCTCATTTTCACAATACATTTATAAGATTAAAGGTTATGGAGAATTAGTAGATGTTTCATAACTGGATTACACACGTAAATGATTTTAAAAAATCACTGGCATAAAAAGGGGGGAGGACATAAGCCCCCCCCCCCCCCCACACTTTGTAGCAGCAGAAATCGTTTTTATATATTTATACATGTGTTTATATATATATATATGCAGTGGCATAGTGTGGGTTGCCAGTGCCTGGGGCAAGGCAAGTATTGCGCCCCCATACCAGTGGACCGTTAGCACTCCCCGAGTCCCTTCCACTAGTCCAGAATTTTTCACCTGGGGCAACCACCCCAGTGGCCCCGCCCATGCTATGCCACTATATATACTCTTCAAAAAAAGAAATGCAAAAGGGTACAAATGGGTTATAACTCCGATTTTATGTTTCCTACCGGTTCATGCTTTGTGAATATAAGGTCATTGCATGTCCCAAACACATTCCCACGGTTACATTCGATAAAACGCAGCTACTGTACAATAAAGTTCCAAAATGTGAATATTCGCAAAAACGCAGCCACGTGCAAACCATGTCACCACTGCACGTGCGTTGTCTGCACGTGCAACATGAACACCGACAGTATAAAAGTGCAGGGTGTTCGCTTGCCTGGCCTCTGTATCTGGCCGACAGTTGACAATCCAGGACATGCCACGTCTCAGTGAACCGCAGAGAAACAATGCCATCGGCCGACTAGACGCAGGCGAATCCAGAACGGCCGTTGCCAGGGCATTCCATGTGTCCCCAAGCACCATCTCCAGACTGTGGGACCGTTACCAGCAACATGGATCAACACGTGACCTCCCTAGATCCGGTCGACCACGGGTCACTACCCCCGGGCAGGACCGCCACATCCGGGTACGCCACCTTCGGGAACGATTGACTACTGCCACCTCCACAGCCGCAGCAATACCAGGTTTGCGCAGGATATCCGACCAGACCGTACGGAACCGCCTACGTGAGGTAGGAATTCGTGCCAGACGTCCAGTTCGAGGTGTCATCTTAACACCACAACACCGTCGACTCCGACTGCAGTGGTGCCAGATTCATCGACAATGGCCTCAACTGCGATGGAGACAGGTGTGGTTCAGTGACGAGTCCCGATTTCTGCTCCGACGTCATGATGGAAGATGTCGCGTGTATAGGCGTTGTGGTGAACGTTATGCGGCAAACTGCGTGCAGGAAGTGGACAGATTCGGCGGGGGTAGTGTCATGGTGTGGGCAGCCATCTCACACACTGGCAGAACTGACCTGGTCCACGTGCAGGGCAACCTGAATGCACAGGGCTACATTGACCAGATCCTCCGGCCACACATTGTTCCAGTTATGGCCAACGCCAACGCAGTGTTCCAACATTACAACGCCAGGCCTCACACAGCACGTCTCACAACGGCTTTCCTACAGAACAACAACATTAATGTCCTTCCTTGGCCATCGATATCACCGGATTTGAACCCAATTGAGCATCTATGGGACGAGTTGGACCGACGCCTCCGACAGCGACAACCACAGCCCCAGACCCTGCCCGAGCTGGCAGCAGCCTTGCAGGCCGAGTGGCCACCATCCCCCGGGACGTCATCCGTACTCTGGTTGCTTCAATGGGCAGGCGGTGCCAGGCAGTTGTCAACACACGCGGAGGCCACACCCGGTATTGACTCCAGATGACCTTGACCTTGGTGGTGTGTCCTATCACTTACTCACAATGGACTAGAGTGAATTGTGAACAATCCTGCAACATTTGGTAATTATCGGACTCACCATTCAATAATTAAATCAATTCTCCAAATGTTATGACAATGTGGTTTTGCGGTTCTTCTTTTGAAGAGTATATATGTGTGTGTATCCTCCCTTTTTGCACCTTCCTATGCCTATGGAAGTATAGATGTTTAAATTTCCATGCACCACTTTGAATCTGAGGACACTCCAACAAAATTAAATCCTATTTGACAGTGCTATTCAGTGGGTATTTAATTCTTATTTTTAAATATATATTTTTTTGATATATAGCAATGATATCACTGAAAAAGAATACAGAAAGATTATGAACCAAGATACGAAACTTGAAAATGGAAATTATTTCTCAACTAATAATTTTCGAGTTCGCTGATCACAAATATTTCACATAGCAACCACTAATACACACACTGCAGGAAGAAACCTGACAGTACCGCCTTTCAATAATGTTCCAGTTAAATACGCATGTATTGTCAGGTTTCTTCCTGCAGTGTACCGACGCCATATAACCGTAAATAAAATGTGTTCAGTGCATCGTTAAATAAAACACTTCCTTCCTGCAGTGTATGTATTAGTGGTTACTGTGTGAAATATTTGTTATCAATGATCTCGCAAATGATTAGTGCTATGGTATTTAACATCAAACATAGGGTTATTGTTGTATTAATTGGGAATTGTTGCCTATTCAGTGGTATAGGCAGACATTCTGGGGTTTTTGTTGTTGAATTATGTGACTGAGAGAGCGATTATAACCGTTGAAATGTCCGTCTAGCTTTCGAACATCGGAGTACTCTGGCTACATCTCACAGGTTTGTGCTATACTCCCTGTGTGGTGTGTGTGGTATGTGTGATGTGTGTATTGTGTGTGGTGTGGTGTGTGTGTGTGTGGTGTGTGCGTGCGTGGTGTGTGTGTGGTGTGTATTGTGTGTGTGTGGTGTATGTGGTGTGGTGTGTGGTATGTGTGTGTGTGTGTGTGGTGTGTGTGGTATGTGTGTGTGTGTGTGGTGTGTGTGTGGTGTATGTGGTGTGGTGTGTGTGTATGGTGTGGTGTGGTGTGTGTGTGGTGTGTATGGTATGTGTGTGTGTGTGGTGTGTGTGTGTGTGAAATGAATATACCGGTGTCTAATTAATCGAGGTGCTGAGGTATTATTAAACAGCATCTGTAGGAACTCTCTTGTGTTTGAAATTAACTCGCTTGAACACTAAGTAATCCTATTAAAAAGAAAAGCAATCACACACCCACACTCTTGTCAACCTCCAATGCAAATGCAATTACCCGGGTAGTGTGCACTTTTCAGATGGAAATCCCAACTGCTAATCTTGATTTAATAAAATTATTTTCAAAAAAGCAGTGATACAAGATACAATGTATTTTTATGAGTAAGTGTTTTCAAGTACCACAAATTTGTTGTACATGTTTGTTTAACAGTGTTTTTCATGTAATACAAGTAAATCACAGTACCATCATTAGCTGATAGTAAGAATACTTTTTCAATCTAATTAAAATTAGCTCCACTATTACATGTGGATCTAACAGCAGCCAGTTGGAGCTCATGTCCACCAATCAAAACTTTACTTGCAGAATCATGCCAGTGATTTAAAAATAATTTGAAAACATTCCGAATTATCCTGAGGGTATACAACATGTTTCGTGTGAATTACGAATGCCTTAAAACGTTTTATTTTATAAAATAAATAATTTGGAATATAAAACTGAAGACTGATTTAGTTTTTAGGTTTTTTTTATAAATAAATAATTTGTAATGTAAAATTGGAGACTGATAACCCATCCCGTATGTATTGGTATGGTTCGCTGTACTGTGGCCACTAAAATAGACTCGCCTGATATTTTTAGAATTTATATACTCCCAAATAATGTTATAAAAGGCGAAGTGTGATTGGTCAATATTTAAATTATTATTTTACAGACAAAATGTTACTTGGACATTGGAGACTACGCAGTGTTATTAGCAATCTGATTAAAATTAGTTCTTCTGGTCTAAATAAGGCATTCGTAATTCACATGAAACATGTTGTATACCCTCAGGATAATTCGAAATGTTTTCAAATTATTTTTAAATCACTGGCATGATTCTGCAAGTAAGGTTTTGATTGGTGGACATGAGCTCCAACTGGCTGCTGTTAGATCCACATGTAATAGTGGAGCTAATTTTAATTAGATTGAATACTTTTTCATGTTACAAGATTATAAGGAAAATATTTATCATGTTTGATATTTTTTACCTCGCAAAGCAAACATCTCAACATTTGCAGACAATATAAGTTAAAATAATTAACTGAACAATGGAAACACAAATTAAAAACACATGATTTTAAAACTGAGTCACTGTACTCAGTGGCATATATCTATGGAAAATAGTGCCTATGGCAAGCACTGAAATTGCACCCCCCCCTCCCCCAACCGTCCAAACATCTGACACCCATCTCTTAGATAATGTCTGACTTTAATAGAAACTGCTCAGTGGTGCCCCCCCCCCCCCTTTCAAGTGGCGCCCAGGGCACATGCCATACCCTAAGTATGCCACTGACTGTCCGTCCCATCCACCTACAAAAATGTTTTCTGTAAATAATTTTAGTTTGGTTTGACGTAAGAAGAAAAGTAAAAGTGTCTTAGAAATTTAAAAAATTACTATTTTTGTGAGCAATTTAGAAATCAGTGGGCTGAGAAATAAATAACATGTAGTAAATTCCATAGCATGAAAAACGGCGTTCCCTGTGGGAAAGACTATAAGTACATGTAGCTCATTGTGGGATGGGGAGAAAACAATCGGAGAATGGGTTCATCAAGGGGCCTGGTAATTGTTTTTTTATAAACAATATTGATGTTTGTATTAACATTTGGGATTGACCAACAGGTGATGCCTATATTAAGGTCTCTCTCTACATTTGACATTTACAAATCTTACATGGCAGACAATGTTATAAAATTCTCAGAGAGAGAGAGAGAGAGAGAGAGAGAGAGAGAGAGAGAGAGAGAGAGAGAGAGAGAGAGAGAGAGAGAGAGATAGAGATATATATATTTGTGAGAAATTATCAGTTTTTGCTTACAACTATTTGTACATGGCATGCAAACACATTTACAATTTCAATATTTCCAGGTTATTTATGCAAAGATTATGTTTGGGATCAATAAATGTGTAAATAATTAAATTTCCTTTATATCCACTATATTTAATGTCATCCCATTGGCCCAGTAGTTTGTTCATTTCTCGATGAACATAAATATAACATTGTCAGGGAATATCATATGTGATGATGTCACTTTATACTTATACTTTGTCTTAAGGAGTGTTATTGTTTAAGAACCAAAAAAATTTATTCAAAATAAAATATGAACTTTTAGTTCTATTATTAGTAACTATGTTTCAAATTTAATTACATAAGGTTTGTCTGTTATTTCTTTTATGTTCATCTGGGTATGAACAAACAAACAAAAATTATCTGCAAACTTATATATGAAGGGCTTCACTGATTCACACAGTTTGCAGATGATTTGTTTGGTTCATACTCTAATGAATATAAAAATGTAAAGTTAATGTTTGTTTTGTTTAACAACACCACTAGAGCACATTGATTTACTAATCATCAGCTACTGGATATCAAACATTTGGTAATTCTGACATATTGTCTTAGAGAGAAAACATGCTACATTTTCTCATCAGTAGCAAGGGATCTTTTATATGCACCGATTGACAGGATAGCACATACCACGACTGGAATGAGAAATAGCTCAATGCATGGGCCCATCTACGGGGAATGATTCTAGACCGGCCACACCTCAGGTGAGCACTTTACCTCTGGGCTACGTCTGGTCCCGGAACATAAACAAGATAGCAGACAATCCTTAAGTGTTTATCACCAATAAAAGTGAAAAGATATAGAGATTATTATACAAGCTTGTGTGTTGTACTGATTTTATGAAACGAGTGTCAGGATTCTTGTATTGCCTGAGCAAGAGCAAGGGTAATACATGAATGTTAACATGAGTTTCGTAAAATCAGTACGACTCGCACGCAAGTGTAATAATTTCTTTATTATCTATATTATTATTGTTGTTTTCTTTGTGAATAACAAGACCCAACTCAAAATGTTTCAGCCACAACTACCGGTAGAAGGAGACGACGAAATGACATCATATTTCAAATGCACAGTCTGAGCTAGGACTGGACAAGCAACATCGGGTTATGACATCGCTGCCCAAAATTACATCATTATACTTGTTATTACACGTGTGCTTCGTATTAACTCGGTTATGTTGAACCATATGAATAATAATGTTAAATATGGCACTTGTAACTATTACCGGTATATTGCACTTTTAACCACACTGTCTCTGAGGCTAGTCTAAATAGGCTGTGAACTCTTGTTCTAATGTGTGTTCCATACAGAAGGCTAAATTAACATCTTGCCTGCCTGCATGCATGCTAAGAACCATTTATTACAGTAATTGAGGGGGCTACCTACGTATAAACAGTGATACAGCAGAAAATACCTGGCGGCTTGTCAGAACTTTCATGGACTCTGTGGTAATCAATAGTGTTTCATTATATTTCAATTGTTTGCAGTGTATTATTCCTGAAAAAAAGTTCCTGCAAGATAAAGGGATTATATTTCAATTCTAAACCAAAGGTAACCAGCCATCATAAATCATAGAGAGTTTTCATTACAGTTGATTAAAGGGGTTCTATCAAAAATGCATATTGAAGGCTGATAAAGAATTTGTTATATGGCTGCTTATAGTGAAAGTGAAAGTAACTAGTCTAGTTTTTAACAGGCTTACAATGTAGTTCACTGGTGTAGGAAGTGGGGTGGGGGGCAAGGGTGGAGAGAGAGAGAGAGAGAGAAAGAGAGAGAGGAATAGAATGTGTGTAAAAGGATGAAGGGGAGGGAAAGAGAGAGGGAGTGAGAGAGGGATAGAATGTGTGTAAAAGGATGAAGGGGAGAGAGAGAGAGGAAGGATGAAGGGGAGAGAGAGAGGGACAGAGAAAAAGAGACAGAGAGAGAGAGAGGAAGAGAGGGAGAGAGAGAGATAAAAAAGAGAGAAAGAGATATGAAATGTGCTGCCTACATATACATAATATATGCTACTTGTACCAAAAACCAGCAAGGGATATTACCCGGTATACACCTTTCTACACAGTTTAAAAAAAAAAAGTTTCCAAAACAGTATATACATGTACCATATAGAGATTAACAAAAGGTCATATGTGCTGTACACATTTTTTTTATATCAGTAATGTCAGCATCAATACTCTAAGTCCTGAATCTCCTAGATATGTAAAATAAAATAAAAATAGGCCTAATAAAAATTGAATGAGATATTTTGAAGCATACTCTAATACAGCCCTATTGTATAGACTTGTAACTTGGGAATTCATGCAATTGGGCATTTTATTTGATTTACCAGTAAGATAGTTGTGGCCAATTTTGTACAGATCAATGAAATGGAAGCCAAGAAAAAATAATGAAGAAAGCCACAATCTGTGGACTTCCATTACAAGAGAATTGCCCCCACACTAGTATGACTTTTTATAAATAAAGCAATCTAGACAGAGACTCTATGTGTCAGCTACAAGAAAAGTTGAATGTTTTCGACATGCAGTTTGCGTTTTTAACAATTGCCAACTTTGGATGTGTGTTTTCCGTAAAGTAATTACGAGATAATAGGTACTTGATAATGCTGTCCATCTCAGAATTGATTTTGTTGTGATTTCCTCCCTTGCAACTGGAGACCTGCATGTACTTAATAATGGGATAGCATCTTCTCCTTGATCCAGATTCCTTTCTGAATGGTTCAGCTAATTTTCTGTTTGTATGGAGAAGTGATTTTCATGGACTTCCATCAATGTTATTTGCAGTTGTATGATCGTCGTGAACGCTGTGCAAAAGTTACAAGGCAGATAATTAATTCTTGGAGCAATTTAAAAGGTAATCATGGCTTTCACAGAGATTTCTTGGTACGTTTTCTGAGTTAATGTGTTTATTTGTGTGTGTGAGAGAGATAGATTGAGAGAGAGAGAGAAATAGACATAGATGGAGAAAGACCAAGAAAGACAGAGCGAAATAGACAGAGAGAGAGAGAGAGAGAGAGAGAGAGAGAGAAATAGAGAGAGCGAAATAGACACAGAGAGCGAAATAGAGAGAGAGAGGGAGAGAAAGTATGAGTATATATAGCTATACATATCTATATTCATGTATAACCGATTATTTGTACACTATGGTAACATAGGTTTGACATATCTGTATTTCCATGCTCTCAAATTGTCAGCATAAAAAAGTATATACGGTCAATTTAGTATACCATTCTTTCCATCCATATACAATCTTTAAAGACACAGACTGTATTTTCAGCCCTTGGAAATGGACAATAAGTTTGATTAATCTACAAGCCTGTAATACATCTGAATAAAATTATAATAGAGTGAAACTAAAGTCTGTCATGTTTAAATGGTGAAATACCATCTAAACATGACTAGAGCTGGGATTGATAGGCATTACTTGTCAGAGGTATGTGCTTTTTTAGAATTATGAAAAATGTACAAAAATAAATTTTCTAAATAATAAAATGTATGTAATTTCTAATATAGATGATCAGAAATGACTATAATAGTAAAACAAGATGAGGTATTTTAAAAACTAGGATCTGACACTTTAAAGAGCCATAATTCTGTGATACTGTACAGTTCATTTGGCTTAACTAAAAAATAATTTTTGATACAGATTTTCTGGTCTGTTTTCCCAGTGTGCTTTTTTTTTTTTTTTTTTTTTTTTTTCAATTTCATTTTTCTTTTAAAACAAAATTAGTGTATGTATGTGTGTCCGGGTTCAACCCTGCTTGTATAATAGGAAAGAGTAGGCCTGTGAACACATATAGCACTGTGAGATCTATCGAAATGCAGATAGGGCATGACTTAGCGCTGTAATTTAAGATGAATTATACCTGGTGGATAAAAGCACCAGATTTTGTGTGAATTTCCTTTAGAATCTATTTGTGTAAGTATCTGAAAGAAACTCGAAAAGGTGTATTTGGTTAGAGAAATGTGATGGAATCATTTCGATTCCACCCAGAACTTATTTTACAGTTTTTACGTGATACTGACTTTTACTCTATTTTTTAATTTGATCTATCTGTGATATTTGTATTTTTGCACAGTTTTTTTTACACACTGTTTTAATTTAACTGTTGAATTTTTATATTGATGTTGATCATCACATTTGTTTGTTTTTGCATTTACCACAGTTTGACACCTAATAGCCGATTTATTTTTCGTGCTGGGGTGTCGTTAAACATTCATTCATTCATTTTTAGAATCTATTTATTAAATTTAGGCTAGGAGTCCTGAATGTTTTCAGTATTCATATAAAACTCCTACATCCAAAATGGAAAGTGGAGTTTATTCGAGTAAGTCAGTATTTCTAATGGACAACAGATAAAATATTTGATCTATTTTTGTTACTAGCTAATTTTTTTATTTATAAATGTAGAATGACAAACATTATTCCTAAAATGAAACATTTTAAACGTACTTTGCAAGATAAATACATAATTGAGAATTTTTTTTATTTTATAGTAAAAGCTTTAAAAAACATTTGAAACAAAATGGGCTATGTACCATTTTCTGTTTAATTCAGTTCAGACATTTTAATCATTGCTGTATCAATATATCATACTTAAGTTACACAGGTTGAGCTGGATCCTGAATGACAATATTGTGTGTATGTGTGTATGTGTGCATGTCTTGTTTTGTCCTGTTCGTAACTAAAATGATAAAATTTTCACAGGACCCCTGTTTTGTTTTTTGTCTTTTTTCTTACCTCCCATTGATTTTTCATTTAAAATGAAAAAACAACAACTTTCTATTGAGCTTTCTTTTTCATACATGTGTAATTTTCTACACCTGAAGAATTTGTACTCTTATACATTTATACAACCAGCGATAGTTTTATTTCATTGCAAATTAATATCTGTATACCGGTACGGAATTGTATTCTTTCTTCTACTATACTGGTTTTTGGTTTTTTTTTTTAAAAATGATTATTATTTTTTATTGCTTCTAGAGCTATTCCTCAAGTTACTCTAGAATTTATTGAAAACCTGTCATATATAATATATCAAGGTCTTGTTGACCGCCTGTCCTATATATTCTCCCTGGTTGGGGACAGGTCTTACTGTAACAGGGTCAGTATTATTAATAATTAAGGTACTGATATTATTAAAATATTGAAAAACAGATTCAGTAACTCTAAGTAATATGTTTGGCCACAAATGTTGCCTTATTATTAGTCCTTGAACCCAAGAATGCCATCCCTAGTCATAAATTTCAGCCATCTTGGATTTAAAAGTTTTTTTTTAACATGAATACCTGAAAAATTTCAAATGGACTCGTAAGCTAAAATTAATTGGTAGACCTAAAGGGAACATTGTGCAACATTTGGTGCTTTTTACCCATACGGTATCAGTAATTTCAGTAAGACTTCCAGCAAGCAGTCATTTTTCTCTCCCATCTGTAGCCATGCAAGACAGACCCATTCCATGACGTCAGCCCATGCCGAATAAATATCTCTTGCACGGGCTATGACATTATTGAATTTAATCTGGGGAGTGTTACAGCGTTGGTAATATATGATATAATATCAATGCGAGTTGGTTAGTTTTAGATCAATATTTTGTTATTAAAGCCTTCATTATAAAAGCTATCGTGTTAATTTGTAATGTTCAATGGGTATTTTACACATGAAACAGATGCAGCAAATATGACATTGTAGTTTATTTATGTTAAAACAGTCCAATAAAGAAGTTACTTTTTCAGCCATCTTTGTTTGTTCGTGTTAAATAATGGTTTATTTATCGAATGGATGGGAGAAAAGGACTCGATCATATGAGGTCATGTGGAATAGAAAAAGTATTCCCTCGTTGGTGGAAATTTCGATCCGGGACGAGGCTTGGAATTCGGCAAGCCTCATCCCGGCTCAAATTTCCACCACCTCGAGTGTACTTTTTCTATCCCACATGACCACATATGATGTAGTCTATTAGTCCATGATGTTCCTCTTTCAAAATTGTCGGGTACTACTGGTTGAAAAGAACAGTTTCTTGTTCAAAATATTCATTTCTGTACAGCTTGTGTGTTCTTCTTGTCCTAATGTTTATAAAAGCTCAAAACCTGTTCTGGGCCCAAGCTTACGAACATTTTGAAAACTAGATTCAAATATTTATTGCTATGAGCCTGTCACACACATGCAGTTTGTATGACATTGCATTGTATGATCAAGACATTATTAAAATTTAAAGACTTTACACATGTAGTTTGTATGACATTGCATTGTATGATCAAGACATTATTAAAATTTAAAGACTATATATACATGCAGTTTGTATGACATTGCATTGTATGATCAAGACATTATTAAAATTTAAAGACTATATATACATGCAGTTTGTATGACATTGCATTGTATGATCAAGACATTATTAAAATTTAAAGACTAATTTACACATGCAGTTTGTATGACATTGCATTGTATGATCAAGGCATTATTAAAATTTAAAGACTAATTTACACATGCAGTTTGTATGACATTGCATTGTATGATCAAGGCATTATTGAAATTTAAAGACTAATTTACACATGCAGTTTGTATGACATTGCATTGTATGATCAAGGCATTATTGAAATTTAAAGACTAATTTACACATGCAGTTTGTATGACATTGCATTGTATGATCAAGACATTATTAAAATTTAAAGACTATATACACATGCAGTTAGTATGACATTGCATTGTATGATCAAGACATTATTAAAATTTAAAGACTATATACACATGCAGTTAGTATGACATTGCATTGTATGATCAAGACATTATTGAAATTTAAAGACTAATTTACACATGCAGTTTGTATGACATTGCATTGTATGATCAAGGCATTATTGAAATTTAAAGACTAATTTACACATGCAGTTTGTATGCATTGCATTGCATGATCAAGGCATTATTGAAATTTAAAGACTAATTTACACATGCAGTTTGTATGACATTGCATTGTATGATCAAGGCATTATTGAAATTTAAAGACTAATTTACACATGCAGTTTGTATGACATTGCATTGTATGATCAAGGCATTATTGAAATTTAAAGACTAATTTACACATGCAGTTTGTATGACATTGCATTGTATGATCAAGGCATTATTGAAATTTAAAGACTAATGTTACACATGCAGTTTGTATGACATTGCATTGTATGATCAAGGCATTATTGAAATTTAAAGACTAATTTACACATGCAGTTTGTATGACATTGCATTGTATGATTTAAAGACAATTTAGGCATTATCAAGGCATTATTGAAATTTAAAGACTAATTTACACATGCAGTTTGTATGACATTGCATTGTATGATCAAGGCATTATTGAAATTTAAAGACTAATTTACACATGCAGTTTGTATGACATTGCATTGTATGATCAAGGCATTATTGAAATTTAAAGACTAATTTACACATGCAGTTTGTATGACATTGCATTGCATGATCAAGGCATTATTGAAATTTAAAGACTAATTTACACATGCAGTTTGTATGACATTGCATTGCATGATTCAAGGCATTATTGAAATTTAAAGACTAATTTACACATGCAGTTTGTATGACATTGCATTGCATGATCAAGGCATTATTGAAATTTAAAGACTAATTTACACATGCAGTTTGTATGACATTGCATTGCATGATCAAGGCATTATTGAAATTTAAAGACTAATTTACACATGCAGTTTGTATGACATTGCATTGTATGATCAAGGCATTATTGAAATTTAAAGACTAATTTACACATGCAGTTTGTATGACATTGCATTGTATGATCAAGACATTATTAAAATTTAAAGACTATATACACATGCAGTTAGTATGACATTGCATTGTATGATCAAGACATTATTAAAATTTAAAGACTATATACACATGCAGTTAGTATGACATTGCATTGTATGATCAAGACATTATTGAAATTTAAAGACTAATTTACACATGCAGTTTGTATGACATTGCATTGTATGATCAAGGCATTATTGAAATTTAAAGACTAATTTACACATGCAGTTTGTATGACATTGCATTGCATGATCAAGGCATTATTGAAATTTAAAGACTAATTTACACATGCAGTTTGTATGACATTGCATTGTATGATCAAGGCATTATTGAAATTTAAAGACTAATTTACACATGCAGTTTGTATGACATTGCATTGTATGATCAAGGCATTATTGAAATTTAAAGACTAATTTACACATGCAGTTTGTATGACATTGCATTGTATGATCAAGGCATTATTGAAATTTAAAGACTAATTTACACATGCAGTTTGTATGACATTGCATTGTATGATCAAGGCATTATTGAAATTTAAAGACTAATTTACACATGCAGTTTGTATGACATTGCATTGTATGATCAAGGCATTATTGAAATTTAAAGACTAATTTACACATGCAGTTTGTATGACATTGCATTGTATGATCAAGGCATTATTGAAATTTAAAGACTAATTTACACATGCAGTTTGTATGACATTGCATTGTATGATCAAGGCATTATTGAAATTTAAAGACTAATTTACACATGCAGTTTGTATGACATTGCATTGCATGATCAAGGCATTATTGAAATTTAAAGACTAATTTACACATGCAGTTTGTATGACATTGCATTGCATGATCAAGGCATTATTGAAATTTAAAGACTAATTTACACATGCAGTTTGTATGACATTGCATTGCATGATCAAGGCATTATTGAAATTTAAAGACTAATTTACACATGCAGTTTGTATGACATTGCATTGCATGATCAAGGCATTATTGAAATTTAAAGACTAATTTACACATGCAGTTTGTATGACATTGCATTGCATGATCAAGGCATTATTGAAATTTAAAGACTAATTTACACATGCAGTTTGTATGACATTGCATTGTATGATCAAGGCATTATTGAAATTTAAAGACTAATTTACACATGCAGTTTGTATGACATTGCATTGTATAATCAAGGCATTATTGAAATTTAAAGACTAATTTACACATGCAGTTTGTATGACATTGCATTGCATGACCTTAGTCTTAAGGCATTATTAAAATTTAAAGATTTTAGTCTAGACTTTAAACATTTGGATCATTTGGCATGCACTAGAATTTTGATTATATTGGATTTGTGTGGGGGGTTTTATTTTGAAAAGGAAAACATGTAGCTTTAACATAAATCAATACTTTATATACAGTCTTTTCCAGAATTGATTACAACAGTGTAGGTAGAACTGTAATCATTATTTTATGCCTGATGAGTGAACTGATTACATTTTTGTTTCCTAGCTTGCTGTTTAATCTTATTTTTTATGGGTGTGTGGTATTTATCAAAATGCCATGCACACACGACCTACATACACATCTTCTCCCTAACCCCATCCCCACCCCCATACGGTCACTTGGAAGAACCCTTACAAACAGTACATCTGTCAAGCTGGAACCATCAAAGATTTCCTTTTAATAAAGATGGTTTTCTTCCCTGTAATGAGATACTCAAAGATGGCGTACATTCTCAGATATCTAATTTACCTTGAGGCTAAATGAATTTTTTTCCATTGATTTTTTGCCATCAGATATACAAAACCTGCCTCTCAAATGTCAGTGCTGCTTTCAGTTGACACCATGATGTAGGTATATCTGGTGATTATTTTCTAAGTTAATATGACAGGCTGCCGCAGTTTAATGTGAAAGTGATACTAAAGATTGATAGTTGGGATTATTAACGAGAAAGCAAATTAGTGGTTAAGTTATTGAGTTTATATCTTATAAAGGTACAGTTTTTTTAAATTATTATTTTTTAAATTAACTTTTTTCATCAAAATATTCCACTGCCACTTTTTTCCTTCAGTTGATTTCTGTGCTATTTCTTTCAAATATAACAGCTAGTCCTATCTTTCAGCTTCTTTTGCTGTCCATCTCCATATTTCAGTCCTTGTCTTTTTATCTGCCACAGGTGCTGGTCTGTAGTAGCCATCTGTGCCACACACCTGCCATTGCCATCATCTTTATGCACTCTATAAGCTCAGCCTCTGGTTCACAGTTGTTAAGCCATTGGCAAAGGAAAGTGGAACCTACTTGTATATCAAAGATCATGGTATGTGCTGTCCTGTCTGGGAAAACTCACATAAAAGATCTCTTGCTACTAATGAAAAAAAGATGTACATGTATGTAATCTTAGAGAAGAAACCTGCTACATTTTTTCCATTAGTAGCAAGAGATCTTTTATATAGTTTATCCAACAGACAGGATAGCAGAATGCCATGACCATTAATATACCAGTTGTAATGCACTGGCTGGAACGTAGCCCAGTAGTAAAGCGCTCACTTGATGTGCTGTCAGTCTAGGATCGATCCTTGTCAGTTGGCCCATTGGGCTATTTCTCATTCTAGCCAGTGCACCACGACTGGTATATCAAAGGCTATGGTATGTGCTATCCTGTCTGTTGGATGGTGCATATATATAAAAGATGGCTTGCTACTAAAGGAAAAATGTAGCAGGTTTTCTCTGAGACTACATGTTAAAATTACCAAATGTTTGACATCCAGTAGCCGATGATCAATAAATCAATGTGCTCTAGTGGTGTCGTTAGACAAATTTTAACTAACATTTCCAGGGCTGTGTAATGTATCGAGGAATTTCTGTTTGTGAAGAACATTCATGTGATCTCGTTCACTCTCATCCAATCTGCCATTAGCCATCTGCCTCACATTTATAGCTTCATTACATCGATGATGGGAATGATTTTTTCTCCACCTTCCTTCCGGCTGCTGAAATCGTACTCTTATTAAAAAGCATAGATCACGTTTTACATGATGTATGTGTATTTTGAAGCTTGTGTGTGGAAGACAACTGTGTGTTAAATGTAAGTTTCATTTGATTAGATTTATACATTGTTTCTTTTTATTTGTGAGATAATAATCTCATTACTAGTGCTAACGAGCAGAGTTCTGGTGTACATTATCTGCCAGTATTTAATATTTGTACATTTGAAATATGTCTTCATACAGCAAAATAACCTTTCTGTGAAGTTTATTTGCTGCAAAAGTCACTTGAAAAAAGAAATTGCCATAGGCAGGTTCAAAATCGCCGTCGGTGGACTGTTTCACCCTTTGCATTTCTTTTAAACATTGCTGTGGGAAACAAATTCTTAAGTTCGATCCCTAAGTCTATGTTTCTTCTCTTACAGTTTAAACCAAGAAATACAATTGCCATGGGCCAAATTTACTAAATGTAAATATCACACATTTATTTTAAAATACAATAGTTATGTCTTAAATACAGACAAAATATGATACATTGTACATGCACATGTATGTGCTTGCTCAAGGAAGGAAGGACATGTTTTATTAAATGACACACTTAACACATTTTATTTTTTTACGGTTATATGGCATCGGACAAACTGTTAAGAGCCACACAGATATTGAGACAGGAAATCCACTTTGCCACTTCATGGGCTACTCTTTTTGATTAGCAGCAAGGGATCTTTTATATGCACCATCCCACAGACAGGATAGTACATACCACAGCCTTTGTTATTCCAGTTGTGGAGCACTGGCTGGAACAAGAAATAGCCCAATGGGTCCACCAATGGGGATCGATCCGGGACCAACCGTGCATCAAGCGAACACTTTACCACTGGGCTACATCCCGCCCATGCTTGCTCAAGGCTAAACAGAGACATTGAAATAAGCATGTAGTATGGTATGGTACCTGGTAACCCACGTACAGGTTACCATAAATTACAGGGCCTGTAATCTAGAGATTAGGCCATTGTATATAAAATAAACTCTGTAGTCCATCCCATTCCATCCTACAAAAATGTTTATTTTTGTTTGGTTTAACGTAAGAAGAAAAGTAAAAGTGTTTTGGAAAAAAGAAGAAAAAAAAAGTTGTGTGCAATTTAGAAAACAATTGGTTTAGAAGTAAATAACTTATAGTAAATTACATGTTATGAAAAAAGGTGTTCCCTGTGGGGTGGACTATATCTGGTAACCCATATGTACAGGTTACCATAAATTACAGGCCCTGTAATCTAAGAGATTAGGCCAGTGTTATAAAATACACTCTAGATTTTCGTCCCTTCCCACCCCAAGGATACAGATGCTAGACCCACACCTGTATTTTTTTTATCAGCCAAAAAATATTTATTTTTGTTCCATGTGTGGTTTTCCAATGTCTTAAAAATATAAAATACATGTATGAAAGAAAATTTGACCTCTGTAAAGTTTTGTAAAAAAAAGAAGAAAAAAAAGATGAAAATGTGGCATTTAGTTTATTATGCCTTACAACACATTTATCAAGTTTACAATTCCCATTATCATTTGCTCCCAAACGCACTGATGCTTTGTAATTCTCATTAATTGTACTGATACTTATATGTGTCATTTATATTTACACAGTACACAACTGATTGAAATTTCAGTGGTGTTTTGTTGTTTTCCAAAACATTTGTGGAGAATATGATTTGTGGTTCTTGACTTTCTTGACATATGGTAACCTAGCTGACCGACCATTCTTGACGTAATTCGATTCCTATATCGTAAATTATTAAGTATACTTGATTATTTAGGGAAGTTGCTCATAACTAACAGATGAATCTTGTCTAGTATGAGTTGTGCAGAGATTAAACAATGTGTAGTGCTGAGGATTATCTTTTCTTTCTGATTAGCAAAACTTAATCTTTGATATACACTTCAGAATGTACGATTGCATTTAATAAACCAGTGTTGGTTGTCATAGTAAATTTCACCCCACCTGAGTTCTCTACAACTGAAGTATATCCGGGATTCTCGCAGCTTAAAGGCATATTGTCACAGACCACTGACCTATTTAATTGTCTAACAAAGTATTACCTGACAAAAATAATTTGATTTGTACCTAAATGTACTTTATTCAACCATCTTCATAACCACCATACTCCATTTATTAATGATATTTTGTAAAAATAATTGAATTATGACAATGGTCCATAATTCAAAAACTAAAATTGCCGAGAGGGTTGACATGGATTTCTCTCCATCATGATTCAGTTAAGGTGATGCGATAGCTAGATTTGGTTTCCAACAATTAATGTAATTTGTATTTATTATCCAGTTTTAGAGAAATAAGGTCCTTAAATCCATGACAGTATGCCTTTAATTATTTTTCAACCTTTTCACTGCTATAGCATTCGTCACTATACTTTATCCAGTATGTTAGCATGATGTTGAGGGGGTCTGGTTGACTGTGATTAATAGGATTACAAGCAGTAATTGGAATAAATTATCATGGGGTTACCCCGTGACCATAAAGCCAAGAACAAAATCTTGTCAAAATATTACTAAACAAAAACATCTGTGTACATTTTTAATATTTATTTATTTTAAATAGAATCCATGTAATTAGAACTAATATATGAATGAATAAAGTATTAATAATTAGTGTGTCTTTGAAAACTGTAATTTTGATTACTAATTTTTGTGCTGGTTTATACCATAAACTGTGCATATATTTCAGTACCTGACAGAATGTAGCCCAGTGGTAAAGCGTTAGCCTGGTGCATGGTTGGTCTAGGATCAATCCCCGTCAGTGGGCCTATTGGGCTATTTCTCATTTCAGCTAGTGCACCACGACTGGTATATCAAAGGCCATGGTATGTGCTATCCTGTCTGTGGGATGGTGAATATAACAGATCCCTTGCTACTAATGAAAAATGTAGTGGGTTTTCACTCTATGACTGTCAAAATGACCATATGTTTGACGTCCAATAGCCGATGATTAATAAATCAATGTGCTCTAGTGGTGTCATTAAACAAAATAAACTTATATTTCAGTACCAATGAAAGGGTTAACTACATGTATCTAATCAGTCGTTGACAGTCGTGAAATGGGAAGGTTAGATTTATATCTGACATTATCAATGACACAAAATATGAGAGTCGCCTCAAGGCCTCATGGGCATTCTAACTTGTTAATCATGTGCATGACCCACACCTTAAGGCACCATTAAAGCTTACATTACCTCGTGTGGCAGTGTGAATATAAATATATATATATCTGTACATATTAAATGGCTATCTTTATGACTGATACACATAATAAGATACCAGAAACGTTTGAGGCATTGAACATTTTGACCTATTCTTAGTTTGGCCCATATTTTAAGGCATTATCTAGTAGCTACATGTATTCAAGTATGACTGGGTTAGTCTATAGTTCTGATTTGATCCATTTTAACTTGTGATTCATACAAAAACAGAAGGAAAAAAGTGCAAGCAAAAAAAAAAAAGTGAAAGGAGATGTAAATTTAGATGTTATTTTCCCCAAGGGCTATTTACAGGTTGAACTTGTTTTGTTTGTAGGACTTCCCATTAAGTTTGACCTATGGAAGATTAAATGGTTGGGTTATAGTCCGAACAAGAGCATCAATTAAACAGGTTCTTTTTGTACGATGCATTTGCATAATTGCATGTTAATGAATGAATGAATGTTTAACGACACCCCAGCATAAAAAATACATCAGCTATTGGGTGTCGAACTATGGTAAATGCAAAAATAATGTGATGAACAACATCTATATAAAAATTAAAAGTTAAGTGGGTTTTTTCCATTATCGAAAAAACTCCATTTATTTAAGGAAAGCTTGCAAGCCATAATGAGCCTCTCTGTTTGGACCACACAGTCATGTATTCTAATGTTTCCCGTGATGCACATTGCGATGTCACTTTCTATTAAACTTTGAAACCTGTGATGTCACTTTCTGTTAAACTTTGAAACCTTTGATATAGGTGCGTTCTTTCAAATGGAAAACTATCCGAACATTTATAAGAGTTTGGTTTTAGTAAGGAAAACCAGTATAAAGAACTGTGCAAAAATATAATTGTATGTTATGTTTAAAAAGGTTTATGTCAAACAATATTTGTTTGTTTGTCATCAAAACTATAATACATGTATAAGTTTGGAACTGCACCTGGCTTCTATAGCAGGCCTAATCACTACATGTACACTAAGAGGGATTCTAATTCAGGGAGTAATATAGCTCTCCTTAATGTTGAAGTCTGCATAAGATTAAACTAACTTTTTAGCAGGGGATGGTATGTGGTTAAATTATCAGGCCCATAGCCAGAATTTTTTTTGTGGGGGGGGGGGGGGTTCGTTTAGGCTTATGGTGAGGCACAAAGTGTCTCACACGAGGGTGCGAAGACATGTTTGAGGTGCAATTTTGCGTTGACAAACATTGAAAAAAAAATCACCGGTGTGGGGGTGTCGGTCAACCCCCCTGTGACCCCCCCCCATTGGCTACGTGCCTGATTATGATGAACAAAGTTTATATGGGGGGGGGGGGGGTCTAAACATGCTCGCCCAGTAAATATATTTTTTAAAATAACAGTTTCTTGAGCAAAGGTTTCACACCCAGAACCCCCAGCCCCCCATACACACACCTAGTTATTCTTCAGTAAAATGCAGAAAACAAACTTTGTGGTTGTTGTATACATGTACATAAAAACAAAATCCTCCAAAATGAAAAACAATTCTTATATAAACTTAAATCACAAATCATGGTTTAGTGTATAGAGTTTCCAAGTACATGTGATGTCATATTTTGTGCTTGTTTTTACGCTTTGAAAAGGAACCTGATCATGCAAGTAGGCCTACATGTATTAATTGTCGATTTTTAATTACCATTTGTGTCTGTCCACACTTTGTTTAATCCACCACATATTGGCAGTCTTCTCCAGAAACATTGACTGATCGGTCGTATTCCCCTCCATAATCGCCTGGAAAGTTTTAGGTGAGAAGGTAATTATTACCTAGCACCATTTCAGGAGAGTGATCTTCAACTCATCTTCATTTTGCTCCTGGCAATGACTGATTAATGTAAAATCTCACTGGTATTGGTTGGTGTCTTGTACACACTGTCATCACTTTTTGTTTGGTTGACATTTTAATTACCATACTTTGTTTCATGTTACAAATAGTATTTGCATCTTTTTACTCATCTGTATTGGCTTTTACTTTAAATTCCATGTAACTAATGTATGGTATTGTTTATTGTGATAGGTATATATTAAATATTCAAATGATTATCACACTTGTCTTTATTATAAAATTATTTGTTTTAAAGATTAAAGAAAACTGAGCTCAGTTATATCTCCTGATTTATAAATACTCTTGAATTCTTCTTCTTCTGCGTTCAAGCTATAGTTGATCATGCTTTAGATTTAGAGTCCAGTTGTGGTGATAAAAAACACTGTCTCTGTCAAGTCTTCTTTGGAACCCCAAAGTTTGACAGCCAGTGTTGCTCCGTTTGACCAGTGCTTTATCCTGGCTTCATTGTAGAGGGGCCAGAATTGCAGGATGTACTCTGGGGACTGTGGTCCTGTTTGACATGAACATTCATCAGTGTCTGCCAGTTTCAGGTGGTACATATGGGATCTGAGATGGCAGTGACCAGTTCTTAGCCTGAAGATGGTTGTCCCTTCGAGGCTGGAGGCCCAGCACCGTACCCACCTGGCTTTGGTCCATGGGGATGACACCACTTCGATATATCCATCTGTCTCATGATCATAGAGCTTGGTGCATGTACAGACATTTCCTTTTTGTTTCCACACTAATGCTTATGCATAGCTTCTGTACTCTTGACTTCAATGGACTTGGTTTGAGTTTGGAGTTTTCCTTCTCCTAGGAGAGTTTCCTTTGATTTTGGAGTTTGCTTCTCCTAGACAGTTGTCTTTCTTGACTAACGTCCCCTGTCTGTCTGGTCCATATTAGTCTAGTCTCTACCCTTTGACCAGTCCAGCTTGGGTGACCCTACCAGGAGCTGATGCTCCAGCTGGCATAGCTCTCCGAGTCATTGAGACATGCAAGCTAACTCACCACATCAAGGAATTGACCATGAGATAGTCTTGAATTCATTTAAGAGATCATTATTGGATAAATAAACATGAAAATAAATTGAAAAAATCGGATATGCAGTTAATAACTAAAATAATTGAGATGCGCATCCCATCATTGTGAATGCATTTATTGATAATTGGAATGCTACTACACTAGTAATGTAAACTGGAGGTAAAACTAATTTCATCATCTGACTTTGTCAAATAATTTAATGCAGTCAATCATCACCATAGTAAAACTGAGGTGAGCTGAAAAAACTCACTCTCCTGAAATAGTGCAAGGTGAATAATCACTCTCCTTATTACATTTTCCCCAAAGTTCAGATTTGAGTTCTAACAAAACTGTGCCTGTCCTTGTTCTTTAATGTCAAGCTTGTCCAATAAAGGATCTCCTCAGAAGTGGCAGTCCTCCTACAGACGAAGCACTAGAAGGAGATTCATGGAATCAACCATTATTTTGCCAAATGCTCATTTGACTCTGCATTATGCAATGATACAGTCTTAATCGCAGATAATGGTTTTGTCGTTCAGATTTGTAGCAATCTCATAGTTTTCTCCTTTTTTTTTTAAATGTTACTTTCATTCCTGTTTAATGTGTGTTTTTCTGTTTGTATGTACTTTCAGATGGATCTTCTGTGCAGGATAGTGAACATGCCGATGAGAGTACTGAGATGAATTTGAAGGGGATGTTGCAGGCTCTGTAACACACAGTGGTCCTTCTCAAGCAGCAACAATGGGAACAGGTAGGTCAATCTTATTTCCAGCACACTGGCCTGTGGACTGTATACACTTCAACTGTCTGGATTGTGTGTTCTGGATATACATGTACACTTGAACTATCTGGATTGTGTGTCCTGGATATACACTTGAACTATCTGGATTGTGTGTCCTGGACATACACTTCAACTATCTGGACTGTCTGTCCTGGACATACACTTCAACTATCTGTGTGTCCTGGATATACACTTGAACTATCTGGACTGTCTGTCCTGGACATACACTTCAACTATCTGGACTGTCTGTCCTGGACATACACTTCAACTATCTGGACTGTATGTCCTGGACATACACTTCAACTATCTGGACTGGCTGTCCTGGACATACACTTCAACTATCTGGACTGGTTGTCCTGGACATACACTTCAACTATCTGGACTGTCTGTTTTGGACATACACTTCAACTATCTGTGTGTCCTGGATATACACTTCAACTGTCTGGACTGTCTGTCCTGGACATAAACTATCTGGACTGTCTGTCCTGGACATACACTTCAACTATCTGGACTGGTTGTTATGGACATACACTTCAACTGTCTGGACTGACTGTTATGGATATACACTTCAACTATCTGGACTGGCTGTTATGGACATACACTTCAACTATCTGTGTGTCCTGGACATACACTTCAACTATCTGTGTGTCCTGGACATACACTTCAACTATCTGTGTTTCCTGGACATACACTTCAACTAGCTGGACTGTGTCTTAGACATACACTTCAACTATCTGGACTGTCTGTTATGGACATACACTTCAACTATCTGTGTGTCCTGGACATACACTTCAACTATCTGGATTGTGTGTCCTGGACATACACTTCAACTATCTGGACTGGTTGTCCTGGACATACACTTCAACTATCTGGACTGTCTGTTATGGACATACACTTCAATTATCTGTGTGTCCAGGACATACACTTCAACTGTCTGGACTGTCTGTCTTAGACATACACTTCAATCTATGTGTCCTGGACATACACTTCAACTATTTGGACTGTCTGTTCTGAGCATACACTTCAACTATCTGGACTGTCTGTACTGGACATACACTTCAACTATCTGGACTGTCTGTTTAGGACAGTGGTTAGTTGTTAGGGAGAGAGAAATATAATTTATGTCGGTTGATCGCAGAGAATTAGACAGAAATTATTTTCTCTTAATTTGGGAGTAGCTTCCATAGGTGGTGCTTCGGTGTAGTTAATGCTGCACGTGCAGTTTGTAGCACATGTCATTCAGCCTAGCAGACCAACAGGGCAAGTGGTGTTTTTGTTATTTTGTATAAGAGTATGTTGAAGTATTACTTAAGTCATTGTGTGAAGCAATATCTGTTATCATGTGTTACATAATGCACACTTGGTCAGTGGGCCAGGCCTCGTGTGTTATCAATAAATAGGTTGATATTTATTGGTGTTTTATGTTTTGTATGGGAGGGCTCTGGAGTTAAGGGAAGTTGGTATAATGCCATGCAGACCTTGATGTTTAATGGGAACTATCACTCTGCAACACATACATTGACCTAGGTGATTTGGTGGTTATAAAGGCACTGCTGTTAAGTCAGAGTTTGTATTCCCAGTACTCAGAGCCAGTTTATCCTAGTACCACATGTAGTACATGCTATGGGCCCCGCACTTCAGGGGGCCCCACGGTGATGTGCACATTTATTTTCCCCAGGTCATTTCCCCCTCCCCCTTGCAAAATATATATCCTGGGATGGGTGTGCTACAGGCCTCGTGGATCCTTGAACCAGCTCTGCCAGTACTGACTCTTAACCCAAAGTAAGCATTTACCATTTGCTGTGTCATTGCTTTTTTTGTTATGTTTATTATTACATAATAACAACTGTGTACGTGATAAGATGCCACTTGTGTAACAGCAAAACGAGACAGTACTCTTGCTTAATTAAGTAAGGGTGGTCAACCTATGTTGATTTATTTTTGAATGGTAGTTACCAACAGTACTAACAGTAGCAGTCACATAGCCCTCTCAACATTATTCTATTTTTCACAAAATATATCCTGACAGAAATTGTATTGAAATGCCTGCAAAATTAAACGATGTTGTGCAACCTGCACTGATTTCTCACCCACTAACCACTAACCTGTCCTCAGTAGATTTTCCAGATATTGGAGATGATGTGTGTCCAGGATAGCATGCTTGAACCTTAACTGGATATAGGCACACAAATAAGATTTAACTAAATGAGTATATATATATATACATGTATATACATGTATGTATTGCAAAGAGTAGTCATCATGACGGGGGTGTATTTAGCTCAGTCGGTTGAGTTCTTGCTTGAGGTGCTTGCGTCACAGGATCGAACCACCTCTATGGATCCATTCAACTGACTGGGGTTTTTTTTTGTTCCAACCAGTGCACCACAACTGAACAAAGGCCATGGTATGTGCTTTCCTGTTTGTGGGAAAGTGCATATAAAAGATCCTTTGCTGCATTAGGAAAAATATAGCAGGTTTTTTGTGATGACTATACGAGTCAGAAATTACCAAATGTTTGACATCCAGTGATGTTTGATTAATCAATGCGCTCTAGTGGTGTTGTTAAACAAAACAAACCTTTTTCTTTTTTGTATTCCTAACACTAGTAGAAGCACTGAACAATGTTCAGCACCTCAGGCAGATTATTAAATACTGCAGCGTAAACAAGAACATAAAATGCAACGATCACTCTGGGGTTTTTTTCATTCTGAAGGTGTAACAGTGCAAAAAGATTTATATGCAATTCAGAAAAGAAAATACCCAAAATATTTCTTAGTCATTTGTGTTTATCGCGCAGTCGTCCACTGTATTGGCAGAATGTGATAACTGGATAAAGCAGAGTGATATCCTGCCAGTCAGAAGACAAATCCTATTACATAACAAATAAGCCTTTCTTGACACGCTGTTCTGGCCCTCTTTTTTTAATAGCCTATTTTCACAGTTGGTTTTATAACACAGTATATAAGAATACATGTATCTTTTCTGTGTGGCATGTACCAATGTTAAAAGATAACAAAACATACTGTTTATTAAAAAACTAGAGTTTGGAAACTAATACCTATAGTAGCCAATGTATTTTTCATCGTAGAGTGTCATTTTTACAAGAAATGACACCATCTGCTAAGGCATGGTTGTAACTAATAGGTTGTTTTTACTACCCAACTGGGTGGGTACCCCCTATAATTATTTTAGGCTTGGTATGGTTCTGAGCAGTGCACTGGCCTCAGTGTTGTTGTGGTTAAGCCACCAGACATAAGGCTGATAGGTGATTTGCTGCCCGGTACTGGCTCCCACCCAGAGCGAATTTTAATGACTGAATGTTTAGGTGTAAGATCACTACACCCTCTTCTCTCTCACTAACAACTAACAACTAATCCTCTGTCCTGCACAGACAGCCCAGATAGCTGAGGTGTGTGCCCAGGACAGCGTGCTTTAACCTCACGAAAATAAGTTGAAATGAACTGAAATCTGGACAGCTTTCTTGCTCAGAATGGCCATGCATGTATATAAACCAGGCCTCTGAATATTGCAAGAATAATCTTGCTCGTGCTCATGCAAGTCTAGTGTTCCATAACCCATTTTATATTCACGGGGTGAGACGTAGCCTGGTGGTAAAGCACTCACTTGATGCACGGTCGGTTTGGGATCGATCCCTGTTAGTGGGCCCATTGGGCTATTTCTCACTCCAGCCAGTGCACCACGACTGGTACATCAAAGGCTGTGGTATGTGCTATCCTGTCTATGGGATGGTGCATATAAAAGATCCCTTGCTGCTAATCGAAAAGAGTAGCCCATGAAGTATCGACAGCAGGTTTCCTCTCTCAATATTTGTGTGTATCCTTTACCATATGTCTGACGCCATATAACTGTAAATAAAATGTTTTGAGTGCATCATTAAATAAAACATTTCTTTCTTCCCATTTTGTGTTCACACATTACAATTAAAATATCATTAATTTCTTCATAGTCTTAATGGGTTACACAAAAAACAAAACGAAAGACCTGAGTTTGTTTTACATAACCCACAAGTGGTTTATACCAAATTATCTGAGGCCTGTAGTCTTTCAATATCAAGACTAAATGAACAGAATATACTACATGAGTGCCTGTTAGATTTACCATTAATCTTATTATAAGTTGACCGGCCTCGGTGGTGCAGTGGTTGAGCCATCAGACTACAGGCTGGTAGATACAGGGAGGGTTCACAGCCCGGTACCGGCTCCAACCCAGAGTGAGTTCTTAAGGGCTCAATGAGTAGGTGTAAGGCCACTACACCCTCTTATCTCTCATTAACCACTAACCAACTAACAACTAACTCAATGTCCTGGACAGAAAGCCCAGATAGCTGAGGTGTATGCCCCAGACAGCATGCTTGAACCTTAATTGGATATAAGCATGAAAATAAGTTGAAATGAATTATAAGTTGTATTGAAACATATGAAACAAGTGAAAGTGAGTTGAATATGTTTCTAAACAAGTTGTGTTGATAATTAGTGGTATCTTAACAGAAATGGGTGTAGTATATTTTCTTTCTTACATATCCTTAAAAACCAGGTTTAATTTAA
The DNA here is from genome assembly GCF_016097555.1 of Gigantopelta aegis. NCBI lineage: Eukaryota > Metazoa > Mollusca > Gastropoda > Neomphalida > Peltospiridae > Gigantopelta > Gigantopelta aegis. The sequence continues at coordinate 38,763,963 of NC_054701.1, forward strand.
ATTTAAACATCTATTCAAATTCAAATTAATATTTTTTATTGCAGTTAACTTACAAGTGCATCACAAAGCACTCAATTTTGGGTTCACTTATAAGAGCAATCACTTTCAGTTGTGCTTATTTCATTGGATAGTATGGCTTTGATATCTGGGTCATCACAATGAGTAGTCAGTTATGCAGATGTCTTTAAATCGATATCATGTGTACATTAGAGATTGCTATGTGATACTAGAAATCTCACACATGGTGTTCTATCTAACAGGTGTGTAAGAAATAAGATTTTCTCACACCTTTAATGATGCAGAATATTACAGATTCTGCCAGTCTATAGATCACAGGTGAACACCACTTAGACTAGCCTTCATAATTAACCAGTAATTGTCCATATAACACAGTCGGCCCCTGGAATTTGGTAACATAAACCACTGGGTAATAAATGCCCCAACGTCTTTGGTATGTGCTGAACCACTGGCTAATGCCCCATGATTGGTATATTTTAATGAAAGTCTATGGTATGTGCTGAATCACTGGGTAATGCCCCATAATTGGTATATTTTAATCAAAGTCTGTGGTATGTGCTGAACCACTGGGTAATGAATGCCCCATGATTGGTATATTTTAATCAAAGTCTGTGGTATGTGGTGAACCATTGGGTAATGCCCCATGATTGGTATATTTTAATCAAAGTCTGTGGTATGTGCTGAAACATTGGGTAATGCCCCATGATTGGTATATTTTAATCAAAGTCTGTGGTATGTGCTGAACCACTGGGTAATGAATGCCCCATGATTGGTATATTTTAATCAAAGTCTGTGGTATGTGCTGAACCTCTTAACATTTCTCATTTATAATGTTTTAGTTTATGACCAAACCTTCATTGTAACTTAATTAGGGTGGTGCATAGCCCGGTGCATGGTAAAGTACTCGCCTGATGTACCGTCAGTCTAGAATCGATCCCCACTGGGCTATTTCTCATTCCAGCCACAGCACAACGACTGGTATATCAGTGGTCATGGTATGTGCTATCCTGTCTGTGGGATTAATATGGTGTTTATATAAAAGATCCCTTGCTACTAATGGAAAAATGTAGCAGGTTTCCTCTCTAAGACTATATGTTAGAATTACCAAATGTTTGACATCAAGTAGCCAGTGATTAATAAATAAATGTGCTCTAGTGGTGTCATTAAACGAAACAAATTTTTGGGGGTTAATTTTGTTTATCACTACATGCACCTGTACTTTACTAATAAAAAGCTTAGCTACCATTTTCATTGGATTGTTTTATTTAAAAAAAAAAAAAGAAGCCTAACATTATACCTGTACTAAAAACCTGGTTACATGCACTGTAGCGTTAAAAATAAGCACTTGTCCATTTGTCCCGACAAGTGAAAATTTTCTTGGACAAGCATAGTGTACATCAGTGGTTATCCGGTTGACAAGTAATAAAAATATAAAGCAGTATGATAATTTTTATCAATTGCTGCAAGTTTTTACTTTTGAGCAAGTAAAAATATTGGTGGACCAGTACATTTTTAGATGTGCTTGTCCAGTGGACAATTAAAAAATTCAGCTTATTTCTATCACTGCACTGTTGTTGAGATATATACGGTAATTTGATCAGAACATCCCATTTTGTGACCAAGCCATGCAGTCTTGTACATTATACATTAATTTACTTGCCTATTTGCCTACAATTCAGCTCAGTGGTAAAGTACTATAGTCAAGAGATGTGATTTAGATATAATAGGATTGACCACCCCCCCCCCCCCCCCCCCGTCTATAGACACCCATTTTAGGTTTTCTCATTCCAACCAGCACTTTGTGAATGAAACCTGCATCCATGGTATTATTTTGGCTGTTGACAAGTGCCATTAAAACATCCCTTGATAATCAGTATTAGGTGGTCGAGCTGCTGATATTTTGCTTTGTCATACTATGCACATTTAGAATTTTAAGTCCAAAAGTGGCTATGTACATTATTAATATGGTAGCTTAGCTGATGTTCAAGGTTTTTTTTTTCTTCTTCAATTATTCTCTTTCAGGTATTGATACAGTCAGACCTGTATTTATAAGCCACCTATACTGGGAAAAATACTCTGTATAAAAAGTGGATAATATACAGCCACAATTGCAAGGGTCATACACACATGTACATGTAGGTTTTTAGTTGGTAAAGATGTTTAAATTTATTTTAAAACAGTTTTTTCAGGATATGTAAGAATAAAAAATACTACCGGTACATGAATTTTCATTAGATACCATTTATCTTACAACTCGTTGTTTAAAAATGTATCTAACTCACTTTCACTCATTGGATACATTTTGAAAGAACTCATAAGGTAAATGGTATCTAATGGCCACTCATGCCGTATTCTCTAGGTATTGATCTGAGAAACCAGTTAAATAGTATCATGAGACAGGTGGCATATATATATACAGTGAACTATGCTGTATTGATCTACAAGAACAGTTAAATGGTATCTTAAAGGGACATTCCTGAGTTTGCTGCATTGTAAGATGTTTCCGACTAATAAAATATTTCTACGATTAAACTTACATATTAAATATATTTTCTTGTTTAGAATATCAGTGTCTTACACTAATGTCAGTAGAATGTCAGTGTGTTTCTGGTCATGTTAATATTTGTAAGAAGCCCAAACTGGATGTTGTCTTCAAATAATTTTGTACGTACGAAAAAACTGTATTTTAGGAAATAAGATGAAATTTAACTTAATACAAATATTAGAACGATCAGAAACACGTTCAATATACAGCCACTAATATTTTATGCAGAAAAATATATTTGATATGTAATTACAATCGTTAAAACGTCTCTGTTAGTCGATAACATCGTAAAAAGTGCAGCAAACTCAGGAATGTCCCTTTAAGACAGGTTGCCTCTTTATACAGGTGAATTATCTGATGGAATAATAAAATGGTATTTATTTAACAGGTGGCTACTTAACAGAGATGTATCATACTTTATCCTATAACTGACCCATAATATCCATGTCATAAATTCATTTGATATTTTGCAAACCCAGCAATGTTTTGCTGTCAATAAATCATTTGTTTACAAGCCAAACAAGACCTGTATATCTGAGCGTGACATTTTCATAAGATTTAGTTAAAATGCGTCATGTCAAAATACATTTTTGCTAATCTTGATGACGTCATATTACCTATGGAAGTGACTTTAGAACTGTGATTTACTAAATATTGAAGTGTTCTAGGATAAATAGAACTTGTAAAAGATGTAAAATAATGCTGATTAACATGGACACTAATTATATTTTTTATATTAAAAAATACCTGTGATATCTCCACTATATATTTGATCATTTAGATAATAGTAAACTAATACATGGATGTTTGCTATTGCTAGACCAAGTAAATTTGACTGATTGAGCTGGTTTGACTATATATATATATATATTTCATGAACAAAATAATATTAAGTTACAGGCTTAAACCAGTTGTGTCATCAGCAAATATGTAATGTTACTCTACAAAATAGTCTTATAGCACATGTCCAAGGGCAGCATGAAAACAAAGAAACCACTGCACTTTTAGTATGGCTAATGTGGATGTGAGAACAGTTTTTATTATCTTCGTAAAGACTTATTAGCCATTCTAATCAATACTGAACAAAATCAATAGCATGTTATTGAAGTAAGCTAACATGTATAACATTCTTTGGTTCACAAATGCCAAACGTATGAGTACGTGATTAATGTAATTGCATTAATACAGCTTATATAGGTTTACAGATGTATTTAGCATTAGAATTAATTTGCAATAAAACAAAAACAACAGTGGTTTTAACAAACATGTACTTAATGGCCTAAAGGCAAGTAAGTGCAATGTGCATATTTATTTTTCAGTCAAGCTTCATGTAACGTGACCATGCCCTGGCAAATGCCCACGCAATTATATTCCTATATACCCCGGATATGTTTAATCTACTGTGTGCAAAAGATCACGTTCATAATTAAAGAAACTGCGCATCTATTTTTGTCTAGACTTACCAAAAAAGTTTATTTTGTTTAATGACACCATTAGAGCACATTGATTTATTAGGCTATTGGATGTCTGACATTAAATTGGTAATTTTGATGTAAAGTCTTAGAAAGGAAACCCATTACATTTTTCCATTGTAGTAAGAAATCTTTTATATGCACCATCGTACAGAGAGGATAGCACATACCATGGCCTTTGATATACCATGGCCTTTAATATACCATGGCCTTTGATATACCATGGCCTTTGATATACCAGTTGTGGTACACTGGCGGGAATGAGAAATAGCCCAATGAGCCTATTTGACGGAGATCGACCCACTGCGCATCATGCAAATGCTTTGACGGAGATCGACCCACTGCGCATCATGCAAATGCTTTAACACTGGGCTCCCTCCCACCCCAATTTATACTTAACACTGGGCTCCCTCCCACCCCAATTTGTACTTAACACTGGGCTCCCTCCCACCCCAATTTGTACTTAACACTGGGCTCCCTCCCACCCCAATTTGTACTTAACACTGGGCTCCCTCCCACCCCAATTTGTACTTAACACTGGGCTCCCTCCCACCCCAATTTGTACTTAACACTGGGCTCCCTCCCACCCCAATTTGTACTTAACACTGGGCTCCCTCCCACCCCAATTTGTACTTAACACTGGGCTCCCTCCCACTCCAATTTGTACTTAAAGAAACTGTGCATCTAATTTTTATTTAAAGGTGGGATGTAGCTCAGTCGCTTGAGGTGCTTGCGTCGGAGGATCGAATCACCTCAGTGGATCCATTCAGCTGATTGGGTTTTTTCTCATTCCAACCAGTGTACCACAACTGGACATAGGCCGTGGTATGTGTTTTCCTGTCTGTGGGATGGTGCATATAAAAGATCTCTTGCTGCATTAGACAAAAATGTAGCGGGTTTCCTCTGATGACTACGAGTCAGAATTACCAAATGTTTGATATCCAATAGCAGATGATTAATTAATTGATGTGCTCAAGTGGTGTCGTTAAACAAATCAAATGCATACAATAAGTCCTAGATCAGTGAAACTTGGTTTATGTTGTAGTTGTACCTATGAATGTTCATCACAATGGATTCAATAAAAAAACTAAAAAAACTTTAACTAATTTTTGTTTAGCATTTTCAGAGAAATTTTTTGAAATATACCATACATGTAAGTACGGCTACGGTGGTGGTGGGAGCAACGATAGTGGCAACTTTAGTGTTTACCTCCATTTCTCACAAACAATAAGGGGCAGGACATAGCACAGTGGTAAAGCGCTCGTTTGATGCGCGGTCAGTGTGGGATCGATCCCCGTTGGTGGGCCCATTGGGCTACTTCTCGTTCCAGCCAGTGCACCACGACTGGTATATCAAAGGCCGTAGTATGTGCTATCCTGTCTGTGGGATGGTGCATATAAAAAATCCCTTACTACTAATTGAAAAATGTAGCGGGTTTCATCTCTGAGACTATATGTCAAAATGGCCAAAAGTTTGACATCCAATAGCCGAAGGATTAATAAATCAATGTGCTCTAGTGGTGACATTAAACAAAACAAACACAAACAATAAGTCGTAGGTTAGTGAAATGTTCATCACAATAGATCCAATTAAAAAAAAAAAAAAGAATTAAAATTTTAATCAAATTCTTTCAATTAAATTTATTTAAGCTTAATAATTTTTGAACATAAATTGAACATCTATGAATGCAACTGTCTCACAGTTTGTTTTTGTTTAACGACACACTAGAGCACATTGCTTAAAGGTGCAGACCCTAGTTTCAACTTGTAAAAATGGACACTTACGTTTGGTTAATCTACAAACCTGTAACACACTTGGAAAAAGTTACAACAGAGTGAAACAAGAGTCTGTGACGTTAAAACCAGAAAATATCCTAAAAAATAGACTAGAACTCGAATCAATAACTGCTACTTCTCAGATGCACGTGCATTTTTAACAATATGAAAAATGTATTTTGTCACATTAGAAACAACAGGATGGCCAGAAACACTTCGATTCTACGGAAATGGATAATCTAAACAATAAAATATAAGTAATGTTTGATTTCAGTGATCATAAACAGCTCTAATAGTGAAACATATGCTGTAGTGTTTAAAAACTAGGGTCTGTCCCTTTAATTAAACATTGGTCATTGGTGACAGCAACAATAGTTATTGTTTGTTTAATGACACCACTAGAGCACATTGATTTATTAATCCTTCGGCTATTGGATATCAAACATTTGGTAATTCTGACTCATCGGAGGAAACCTGCTATATTTTTCCATTAGCAGCAAGGGATCTTTTATATGCACTTTCCCACAGACAGGAAAGCACATACATGTACCATAGCCTTTGACACACTGGTTGGAATGAGAAAAAAACCCCAGTCAGTTGAATGGATCTACCAAGGTGGTTTGATCCTGTGATGCAAGCACCTTAGACGAGCACTCGACTGAGTCAGTAACATTCAATTCTGTGGAATTCAAGTTTCCAACATAACCACTTTAATTTACTTTATCCAGTTCTCAGTAATAAAAACAACTTCCTGAAACGTTTATTCATGTTCAGTAATATAACTTGACTCCTTGATTATTTTGAGGAATACAATTTCCCCCTTGACAGTTTGAAAAAAATAATTCCATTTCCAAGGATAATCAAAAATGAAAGTAACGAACTGGAAAAATGTTATGTATCTGAGTCCAGTTCCACAATATAATTGTAGCTAAGGTTGATTGTAGTTTGATATTTTAGAACTCATTGCACAAAAGATAACTAATACTTGACATATTATTGTTTATACCACATCTCCCATAACCAATTCTTTCGTTACATGAAATATATTTGTATACACATGTACTGGTATTTTACCTATAATCCTACTGAGGATGGGATTTAACTCAGTTGGTTTAGTGCTTGTCTGAGGTGCTTGCGTAGCAGTATCAAACCTCTTCAGTGGATCCATTCAATTGACTGGGGGTTTTTCTCTTTCAAATCAGTGTACCACAACTGGTCAAAGGCCATGGTATGTGCTTTTCTGTCTGTTGGAAAGTGCATTTAAATATCCCTTGCTGCTAATGAAAAAAATGTAGCAGGTTTCCTCCGATGACTACAGGTCAAAATTAATCACAAAATATTTTATATCCAGTAGCTGATGATTATTAATCAATATGCTCTAGTGTTGTCATTAAACAAAACAAACTTCAATCCAAATGTGCTTATACTACACTGATGTTCCAAATGTAAAAATTTGCACAAATATCTCTTTGACTCTGTTAGGTACACAGATACAACTTTATATCGTGTTACTTTTTTGTTATACTTTGTTGTAAGATGGAATTTTTGTAATTTGAAAAAATTAAAAAAATTCAGTTTAGAATAGTTCTTTAATAAATTTATGAATAAAAAGTTCCAGTATTCATGAAAAGTTGACCAGATCACCAATTAAAGTAACACACCCTAGTTTTTAAACACCGTGGAATATTTTTCACTGTTAGAGCCAGTTTTGGTCAGTGTAATCAAACATTACTTTGATTTTATTGTTTAAATTATCCATTTCCACACAATTGAAGTGTTTCTGGTCAACCTAGTGTTTCTAATTAAGGGTTGTCTGGTATGTTTTTTATGTTCATCGGAATATGAAAAGAAAATCATCTGTAAACTGAATCGGCGAAGCCGTTCTCACATAAGTTTGTGGGTGATTTTTGTTGTTCATGCCCAGATGAGCGTAAAAGAAATAACAGACAATACTTATAATTAAATTTGAAACATTCTAATATTAACACAAGAAATGAACAAACTCACATTGCTACGGCTGAACCGATGGAATGACGTTCATATTTTTAAAAATGTAGATACCTCTGAGTTATACAGATGAGGTCTAGTCTATTTTTAAAGGGTGTCTTTCCATTTCACAATGTCCAACAAGTTGTTGTTTCAGTCTTGTAACTTAATCCAAAGGTGTTTGGATTTTTACAGATTAACCAAACTTAATGTACATTTTGACTGATTGAAACTAGGGTTTGTGTCTTGAACAGTTTGGCTTGTGAATTGAATTGAGTGTATACATATATATAGCAATCTGCATACACTGCAGTTGTCAGGAAATTATTTCCCCGGATATTTTTGCCCATGTGGGTATAAAAAACATTAAATCTTTCTTTTCTTTTAACTTTATTAACGTACATGTACCTATATCCAAAAAAGGTTCAGGCACTCAACATTAAATCAATACTCTGGTAGTTGTTATCAGATTTATGTCCCTTGTGAATGTATTTTTTTTGTTACTTCCTAAAGCTTGTGACAACTTGACAAACATTATTTCAATGAGGACATGCACTTACTAATAACTGTTAACTTGTTTTATACATGTACATGCATTTAGCACTATGTTTTGACTGAATATATGACATTGTATGTTATTGCTAACAGTGGTTTATCTTGGATTTGTCTCCCTTTGATTATATTTATATGCAGGTACATGTAGCTTTGAGGAAATACCCATATTAACCAATACTAAAGTGTCATGTTTACCACTTTGAGTCTTTGTAGCTGTGTATAAGTATATAAAGACAACTATTAAAGCAAAGATAAACAGTTCTGTGCTTTTACAAATCATGTTAAGTCCAGTATCTGGGAAATTTATGGAAAAAACACATAAATTGCTTGTTTTATATACCGTACTGTGCAAGGTTACATGCCCAGCGGTTATGCCAAAATGGATTAAATACCCTTATATGGTTGATTTAAACCAGTGACATACATGAAGTTATAACTGAAACATATAATACATATACAGAATTTCACACATGTTGTTTTCGCTTCTTATTTATTACACAAGTTTATTTTGCGCAAGAATACACATGTATATACCACGAGACCGGTTTTTACAAAAATGTTTTTTAATTTAACGTCATAACAACACTGTTAAATCTATGATCAAAACTCCTTTCGTGGATTTACTTAACATTAAGAATCATACTCTGCGGCAGCCTTGTGTAATGTTTCATATACGATGTGATCAGCTGGATGTGATGTCATTTGTAAATCCTGTATGATGTCAGTAAATAAAAGGTGCTAACTGCAGTAAAAAAAAAAGGGGAATTCCCCATTTATAAGTTCTGGTCCAGATCAGCATTGACAGGTGAGCTCAAGCATTGTTGAGGGCGGGCCGTGGCCCAGTGATAAATCGCTCGCTCAATGCGCGGTCAGTCTGGGATCGATCCCCGTCTGTGGGCCCATGCATTGGGCTATTTCACATTCCAGCCAGTGCACCACGACTGGCATATCAAAGGCCACCCTATCTGTGGGATGGTGCATATAAAAGATCTCTTGCTGCTAATAGAAAAAAGTAGCCCATGAAGTGGCGACAGCAGGTTTCCTATCTCAATCTCAGTGTGGTCCGTAACCATATGTCTGACGCCATATTTACTGTAAATAAAAATGTGTTGAGTGTGTCATTAAATAAAATGCTTCCTTCTTCAAGCATTGTTGGTACACGTGCATACAAGATCAGGCCTAACTTGAAGTTTGAAATAGATATCTTAAGCATTGGCATTTAAAAAACCCACCCAAAACAACTGCCCCCTTGCAACTCCTAATGCTGGATATGGCCCTGGCCCAGTCTCTCCTGTATGACTCTTATTCATGTTATTCATAATTACAGTCATGACTTTGCCTGAAATACTCTTTTGCCTCTGCCTTGTGCAGAGATTTGGTTTTGATGACATAATACGGTTTTGTCATTTTGTTTGTTTTGTTTCACAACACCACTAGAGAACATTGATTTATTATTCATCGGCTATTGGATGTCAAACATTTGATAATTTTGACATATAGTCTTAGAGAGGAAACCCGCTACATTTTTTTATCAATAGCAAGAGATCTTTTATATGCACCAGTTGTAGTGCACTAGCTGGAATGAGAAATAGCCCAATAGACCCACTGATGGGGATAGATCCAAGACTGACTGTGCATCAAGCGAGCACTCCACTCTTGTCATTTCGATTCCAAATATGCAAAAGAAACTTAACTGCCTGAGATTAAGATGGATAAAGTTCTGTGGTGCCTATAAAGCTGTGTATACGGAATGAAGAAACGATAATGCCCAAGGCTTTGTGGTAGCGGTTAGTCATCTCCGATTGCCAGAGAAAACAATTTGATTGTACACAGATTAAGATTTATTATAACGACACCACAATTACTCACAGATCTTGTTACTGGTAATCAGTTGATTTAATACAGTAACTGCCATGGAATATTTCCACCATGTTTGCGAGCCGCTCCGTAGAAGCGTGAATTTAATTGTTATAAATCTTGTAAGGATTTTATGGATTTCTTTTTATCGAGCATCAAGTTACAATTTGATTTATCTGACACGAGATGAGTTTGTAGTGGTAATGCTGCTAAGTCGCAAGCAAATCTCAAATGATGATGCCATACTGCGCTCTGCAATTGACTTGTGATATCGGAGGATGGGGGAATATGAGGATTGTCCCATTATTTGAGCCTTGCGGAGCACTCACTCAGGGTTTGGAGTTGGTATCTGGATAAAAAATCCCATGCCTTGACTGGGATCCGAACCCAGTACCTACCAGCCTGTAGACCAATGGCCTAACCACGATGCCACCGAGGCCGGTATGGGTTTTTTAAAAACAAATTTTATTTATTTATTTATAAAGTGAAATTCGAAATCACAGTTAATGAAGAATTTCATGACCTACACATGAACAGTATAATTATTAGTCTCGGCAGTCACGGTTTGACAAGTCGGAAATTTCCTGTTTCTGAGCACATCCGAATGCAGCATCAGACTTCTCGTTACAGTGACACATTTCACACAAGACATCACTCTCATTTAGCATGCTTTGAATTTCTTTGAACAAAAAATTTCAACACATTTTTCCCTGACTAAATTCATTTGGAGGGTGTGGGGTTTGAAAAGTATTAGAAGGTTATTCATTTAGGGAGAAGTGATGAAATTTTGAGACGGTCCCTAATTACTCAGTGTGCTCTTAGTTTAGGAATGGGATGTAGCTCGGTGGTGGGGGGGGGGGGGGAGGAGTGGGGCATAGCCCAGTAATAAAGCATTCATTTGATGTGTGGTCAGTCTATGATCAATCCCAATCGGTGGATCCATTGAATTATTTCTCATTCCAGCCAATGCTCCACAACTGGTGTAACAAAAGCCGTGGTATGTACTATCTTGTCTGTGGAATGGTACATATAAAAATATCCCTTGCTGCTATAATCGAAAAGAATAACCCATGACATGGTGGAAGTGGGTTTCCTCTCTAATTATCCATTTATCTTGGTGGTCTTTAACTATATGTCCGACGCCACATAGCCGTAATAAGAATGTGTTAAGTGAGTTGTTAAATAAAACATTGGTTTCCTTCCTTCCTCGATGGTAAAGTAATTGCCTAAATCTCTGTGGGTTAATGGGGCAGGATATAGCCAGGTGGTAAAAGCACTCGCCCGATACATGGTTCATCTAGGATTGATCATTGAGCTATTTCTCGGTGTGCCCATTGGGCTATTTCTTGTTCCAGCCAGTGCATCATGACTGGTATATATCACAGCCATTACCAAATGTTTGACATGCAACAGCCAAAGATGAATAAAGTCAATGTACTCTATAGTGGTGATATTAAACAAAACAAACTTTAAAGGGACAGACCCTACTTTTTAAACACTAAGACATATTTATCACCTAGAGCCTAGTTTTTAAACACTAAGACATATTTATCACCTAGAGCCTACTTTTTAAACACTAAGACATATTTATCACCTAGAGCCTACTTTTTAAACACTAAGACATATTTATCACCTAGAGCCTACTTTTTAAACACTAAGACATATTTATCACCTAGAGCCTACTTTTTAAACACTAAGACATATTTATCACCTAGAGCCTAGTTTTTAAACACTAAGACATATTTATCACCTAGAGCCTAGTTTTTAAACACTAAGACATATTTATCACCTAGCCTAGTTTTTAAACACTAAGACATATTTATCACCTAGAGCCTAGTTTTTAAACACTAAGACATATTTATCACCTAGAGCCTAGTTTTTAAACACTAAGACATATTTATCACCTAGAGCCTAGTTTTTAAACACTAAGACATATTTATCACCTAGAGCCTAGTTTTTAAACACTAAGACATATTTATCACCTAGAGCCTAGTTTTTAAACACTAAGACATATTTATCACCTAGAGCCTAGTTTTTAAACACTAAGACATATTTATCACCTAGAGCCTAGTTTTTAAACACTAAGACATATTTATCACCTAGAGCCTAGTTTCAACAGTAAAGTTATCAGTGATAATAAACGGCTCTAATAGTGAAGGATATGCCTTAGAGTTTAAAAACTAGGGTCTGTCCCTTTAACTTTGTTTACTGTGGGTTACAGGATTGATCACACTTGATGGATCTGTTGGGTTCTTGTCCATCCAAACCACAACCAGGACCCATGATTATAAAACTTTTAGAGTCCAGACTCAACCTCTAATGCAGAGCTCAACCTCAGCGGTAGCCTGAGGTGTATTGACTACCGATTTCTCACTTGGGCTACCAGATATCTAAACATGGTAGTCCGCCATGCTTCTAGATGTTTTTGGCACATCCAGTTACTACGCAATCAACAAGATGCTTAAACACCTAAAACATCATGTTTTAATAAAAATAGATGATTTTGCTTTTTTCTTTCTTTTTAAAAAAATGTATTAAAATTATGTTAAAAGTTAAACCAATGCATGATAATTTCTCAGTGATAAATTATGATTTTTATTTTCCCCGTTATGAGTGCCTGCTGGGGTAATAAAAATGTATACTCCATACAAAGACTAAGATGGTATATATATATATATATGTTTAATTGCAATTGCATTATGATAGATGGCCTTTCTTGTTCTATTTATGGTACTGACATTTTGGGGTGTTTTGGTACATCCATGAGTGTATGTCACTATATGATATATTATTGATATTCTTAAAATAAGTTGGCATACAGCTGGAAAAATGACTTTGCTGTCAGACAATTGGTCCAACAAGCTACAAATTCTGCTGGACCAAATTAAAACATGCCAGACAAAACTTGATCATAAAATATAAATTCAAAATAAATTGCCAGTTCAATGCGATGGCAGGCAAAAATATCTCCTGGCCAGTGGTGATATTGACTGGCAAAAACGTGTCAGGATGGCAGTATTTCGAACACTGCTTAAGCAACATTTTTCACACTATAGATATACTGATGGAAAGAAATAAGGGAACACATCAAATTGTAGACCAAATGTAATTCACTACTAGCATAGTAATGTCTGTATTTCTTACCAAGTTGTAATGTGGGATTGAATGTCTGTAGTGTTGAATGTGCTGCCTACATGTTCCCAGTCAACTTCTGACAATATGAATTGATTTTTGATGCAGTCATTATTTCTTGTTGCTATTTGTGTGATCCTTATTTCTTTCCATCAGTATATTGACTCTGCTACAAAATATACATTAGAACATCCAGAATGTAATACTGGACAGTATTCAATCAAGTGATTATGCCTAACTACAACCGTTTTTGAAGAAGAGGCTAATTTGTTTTATATATATGCCAACTTATAAACAAAATTACCGCCATTTTGAAAAATGGCCACCATTTTAATTTTTAGCTGGACTTCTGAAATGGCCATCACATATTTTCATACAGTTTAGACATCAGGCTATAAGTAAAAATCATAGTGGCTTTTAGTCCCTTGATTTGGTATAAATGAATGAATGTTTAACAACACCCCAGCACAAAAATATACATCGGCTATTGTGTGTCTAGTCAAACCTAAAAGTTCCAGGTCTGGCTTATGGACTATATAACCACTGACAACTAATCAGCCACAGCTACCACAGAAACACAGCCCAGATAACTGGGGTAAGTTCATTCAGCCGTTTGTCATTAACGCTCGCTAGACTGGTTTTTGCGCTACACATTAAACCGAATGACCACTTGAGGAACCAGTTGAAATAGTTTGCAAACATTTAGCGAAAAACGTCTGACCAATGTGTGTGTCTAATAGTGTTGCAAATCAATTTGATCATTGATCATTGGTTATAATTGGTTCACACTGACTGATCAACTTTCGATTGCACAGTTGGTTGGAATATATGTGAACTTAATTAAGAAGAATTTTAATAATAAGAACTATGTCAAGTTTACCAGGATAGACCCTATAAATTTGTTCAGACATCAGGCTATAACTAAAAATCATAGTGGCTTTTAGAATTTTAATAATTAGGACTACATGTATGTCAAGTTTACCAGGATATAGACCCTATAAATTTGGAAAATTTTATCATAATATTTATTCATTATTTTTCTCCTCTTTTTTTTTTTTTTTACTTAAATTTTGAACAAATTGATGAAAAGAAAGACAAAATCTGACAGATTTCACATATTTTATCATCTAGGCTGGAGGAATAACTCCGACAATCGAATATGAAATTTGTAATCAGTCATCACATCATTAGAACCCAATCAATCAATTTTTGATTACATCAACAGAACATCAGTAGTGTCTGGGACATTTTTAACCTTGATTAAGTAGATATAAGCTTTAAAATAAATTTGAAGTGTGCATTCCTGTCTGTGGGAATGTAGCTCGGTGATAAAGCGTTCGCTTGATGCGAGGTCGGTTTGAGATCGATCCCCATTGGTGGACCCATTGGGCTATTTCTCGCTCCAGCCAGTGCACCACGACTGTTATATCAAAGGCAATGGTATGTGTTATACTGTCTGTGGGATGGTGCATATAAAAGATCCCTTGCTGCTAATCGAAAAGAGTAGTCCATTAAGTGGCAACAGCAGGTTTCCTCTCCCAATATCTGTGTTGTCCTTAAACATATGTCCGACGCCATATAACCATAAATAAAATGTGTTGAGTGCGTCATTAAATAAAAACATTTCCTTCCTTCCTTTCTGTGGGAAATCACATGTAAAAGACTAAGATTTCTTTCTTTGTTTTCTGGAGACATATGTTAGCCTAAAATTAGTTTTAAATGTGCTTGAGTGTAATTAACCACACATTCCTTTATTTTCATGCACTTTGGGGGTTCCACATGTAGTGACACTTTAAAAGACTATCCTGAGCTTGCAGTAATAATGACATTAATGACACTAGAATAGACAGTTCATTGTAGGGTGCATACTACCAAATCAAAGTAAAGTTTGTTTTATTTAGCGACGCCTCTAGAGCACATTGATTTTTATCTTATCATCAGCTATTGGATGTCAAACATATGGTCATTCTGACATATTTCTTTAGAGGAAATCCGCTGCTGCCACATAGGCTATTCTTTCTGATAAGCAGCAAGGGGACTTTTATATGCACTTTCCTACAGACAGGGCAGCACATACCACAGCCTTTAATGAACCAGTTGTGGACCACTGGTTGGACCGGAGAATAGCCCAAACTGCAAATGGGTCTACTGAGAAGGATAAATTCAATGACCGACCGCTTCACAGGCAGACATGCTACCACTTGAGCTACATCCCACTCCTACTACCAAATCAAATCCCATAGATGACAATAGTAACATATGTGGCTAACACTCCTACCTGCAACATATCAGTCAACATAAATTCCACAGATATAAATACTACCACCCCTCACCCTTAAAGTAAATAAAAAAAAATTGGGAGTCAAGCTGATCATTTGTGAGATAACAGGTAGCGTTTAATGACTACCCTAGTTCTGCACAAAATTTGAGTACTTTTTTTTTTACAGGTACCCCATATATGGTTCAAGCACAAGGCTACTACTTGACACAGTGGTACTAGATGACTACGTGTCAGAATTACCAAATACTAATAGCTGATGATTAATAAACCAATGTGCTCTAGAGGTCTCGTAAAACAAAACAGACTTTTTAAATGACATTAGAATAGACAGTAGATTGTAGATCCACTCACATGTAAAACATCTGAATTATAAAACCTACATGTATACATTTAGGTTTGAAATATAAAGCTTTATATTGATAATTATTACGCACATGGTTTATAGTCTCCAATAAAGGATCTCCTCGGGAGTGGCTGTCCTCCTATAGATGAGACACAAGATAGAGATTCATGAAAACAACCACTATATATTTTGACAAATGCTCATTCGACTGCATTGATACAGCCCTGGCTTCTAATTCACTGACATTTAATTCTGTAGAATTCTTGTTTTCTTGCATTCCAACCAGTGATGCAATCATACCGTCCCATCATTTTATAAAAAATTTTTTTTTGAAAAATATAATTTGTTTGGTTTGACTAAGAAGAAAAGGAAAAGTGTTTAGGAAATAACAAAAAAAAACCAAACTATTTTTATGTGCAATTTACAAATCATTTGGCTCAGAAATAAATAACTTGCAGTAAATCCCATAGTATGAAAAAAGGTGTTTCTGTGGAATGGACTGTAGTACATGTATATAAAAGGCCATGGTTTTATTGTAGTTAAAAGAGCCCTTGCTGCTATTCAGGGACAGGATTTAGCTCTGTTGGTACAGTGCATAATGTCATAGGATCAAACCTTGGTGGACCATTTGGGTTTTTCCCCTCATCCCAACCAAGGCCTCTGACTGGTGTATCAAAAACCATGCTACATGTATATACTGTTTTTTCTGGGTTAAAGCGCATATAAAAGATCCATTGCTGAAAAAATTTAGCAAGTTTACTTTGAAAAAAAGAAATGTTTTAGTTAGTGACACACTCAACACATTGCATTTACGGTTATATGGCGTCTGACATATGGTTAAGGACCACACAGATCTTGAGAGAGGAAACTCTTTTTGATTAGCAGCAAGGGATCTTTTATATGCACCATCCCACAGACAGGGTAGTACATACCACGGCCTTTGATATACCAGTCGTGTTTCCTTTGAAGACGTATCAAAATTACCAAATGTCTGACTACTTATCCTCTTTATTATCAGTAGCAATAATCAGTGAATCACAATGTGTGTTAGTGGTACACATTCTCATGGTATCTTCTTTATAATGGTGAAACCTGGGAGCAGCTGTACATTAAGCCACACGCCATATGTGGATCACAAACAGTGCAAAATACAAGATGTGGACCAGGAAATGATGAAGATAAAATAATTTTTTTTTTTATTTGTATCCAATTAAAGGACTATCTCAAATTTTCTTTCCTCCAACAAAGTGTTTTTAAAATTCATTATATGTGTACAAACGCTTTCTTGCTTTGGATATCTACATTCTGAGTTCTTTAATTTCTACTCATCCTAATATTTGTATTGGTTAAATGTTGATTTTTAATTTTGTACATAAATCAAATATTTTTTCTTCAACGACCAAAACACAGTTTGAAATAATTACGTCATGTAATCCCATATGTATTAATTGATACAATATTTTTTTTTAAAGTCTTTTAAAAAAATCATCAGATAATGAAGATTGTTTTATTAAAAAAAAGTGTATTTTAACACATTAATAATATTTTTAAAATACGCTCTAACACTGTAACAGGATGTGTAATACGAACTGCATCATCTTGGTGGATACAGGTTCAGTATATTTGATAGCCAATTCTAATATATACTCTTAATTCAAAAAAGGTAGGGGAACTAATAAGAATTTACAATTGCCAAAATTGTAAGGTATATTAGCTGTGGGGAATGGTTATATGATAACAGTGAATTAATTGGGCAAACATTACAACCAGTAGTTCAGTATTACAATAGGTTTTATAACCACTTAGTACACTTAAAACAAAAAGAGTTGTTGCTCCCCAAATAATCCATCTCCCAAGAGGGGGGAGAGTTAAAGTTTGCTTTGCTTAATGACACCACTAGAGCTGATGTCAAATCTGTAGTGTCGCTATAGTACATTTGATTATGTCAATAAACATAGTGCCATGACCTGATTAATTTACATTTAATTTACAGTTATCAAATTCTGAAAGTATGTGATCTGGAAAATGTCACATACTTCGATTACATTGGATACACTACCTATTATATGATAACTCTATCTCTCTCTGTGTCTGTGTGTCTCTCTGTCTCTGTCTCTGTCTCTCTGTCTCTGTCTCTGTCTCTGTCTGTCTATCTCTCTTTCTCATGTCTCTCTCTCTCTCTCTCTCTCTCTCTCTCTCTCTCTCTCTCTCTCTCTTTCTCTCTCTCTGTCTCTCTCTCTGTCTCTGTCTGTCTCTCATGTCTCTCTTTCTCTCTCTCTCTGTGTGTCTGTCTTTCTCTCTCTCTCATCTCTCTCTCTCTCTCTCTCTCTCTCTCTCTCTCTCTCTCTCTCTCTCTCTCTCTCTCTCCCTCTGTGTATGTGTGTGTGTGGTGTCTGTTCCTTTTTGTCTTTTGGACATTTTTGCACAAAGATACATTTTTGGACATGCCCACAGTTTTGTTGTTCTACTGTGAGATGTTGGTGATTGAATTACCATGATCTGTCTGATTCTTGAGCTGAGTGTTTCACCGTGTGTTTAATCAGCGACATGCCTACTGGAGAAGAGTGCTTCTATTGATTCCCTGAGTGAATCTTCATGTCATATTTTCATCTCGTCGTCAAGAGACATTATTGATATCACTGCACAATTCAGACTCACATGTGCTTATAGCCTAATCAGTTGGTGTCAGCATTTATGCAGTGCCCTTTGTAATATACCATTGATCTTTGTAATATACCATTGCCCTTTGTAATATACCATTGCCCTTTGTAATATATTGATCTTTGTAATATACCATTGTCCTTTGTAATATACCATTGCTCTGTAATATACCATTGCACTTTGTAATATACCATTGCCCTTTGTAATATACCATTGCTCTTAGTAATATACCATTGCTCTTAGTAATATACCATTGCTCTTAGTAATATACCATTGCCTTTGTAATATACCATTGCTCTTTGTAATATACCATTGCTCTTTGTAATATACCATTGTCCTTTGTAATATACCATTGCTCTTTGTAATATACCATTGCCCTTTGTAATATACCATTGCCCTTTGTAATATACCATTGCCTTTGTAATATACCATTGCTCTTTGTAATATACCATTGCCCTTTGTAATATACCATTGCTCTTAGTAATATACCATTGCCTTTGTAATATACCATTGCCCTTTGTAATATACCATTGCCCTTTGTAATATACCATTGCTTTTAGTAATATACCATTGCCCTTTGTAATATACCATTGCCCTTTGTAATATACCATTGCCTTTGTAATATACCATTGCCCTTGGTAATATACCATTGCTCTTAGTAATATACCATTGCCTTTGTAATATATCATTGCTCTTTGTAATATACCATTGCACTTGTAATATACCATTGCTCTTTGTAATATACCATTGCTCTTTATAATATACCAGACCGGTCTCAGTGGTGTTGTGGCAGGCCATCGGTTTACAGGCTGGTAGGTACTGGGTTCAGATCCCAGTCGAGGCATGGGATTTTTAATCCAGATACCGACTCCAAACCCTGAGTGAGTGCTCCGCAAGTCTCAATGGGTAGGTGTAAACCACTTGCACCGACCAGTGATCCATAACTGGTTCAACAAAGGCCATGTTTTGTGCTATCCTGCCTGTGGGAAGTGCAACTAAAAGATCCCTTGCTGCTAATCAGAAGAGTAGCCCATGTAGTGGCGACAGCGGGTTTTCTCTCAAAATCTGTGGTCCGTAACCATATGTCTGACGCCATATAACCATAAATAAAATGTGTTGAGTGCATCGTTAAATAAAACATTTCTTTCTTTCTTTTATAATATACCATGTAATATACCATTTCTCTTTGTAATATACCATTGCTCTTTTGTATATACCATTGCTCTTTGTAATATACCATTGCTCTTTATAATATACCATAGACATACAACTACATGCATTGATGGGAATGTCTATTTTATAACACACAAACACATTGTTAGTGAAGGGTTTTTTTAAAAAGCAATTTTAAAAAAAGAATGAAAAAGGATACACAATCAAGAACTATACATGTATGTATGTGTACAGAGAACTCTGTTAAAACCAAACCATCAGTAAAGAAGAATTCTCTCAAACCATACATTTTTCACAATTCCAACAAAGGCCTTTGCTGCATTAAAAAAAAAAAGAAGAAGCACACAACAAAAACAGCTATAAACCAGATATCCCTGAAAACAGGACATTTTCTTTGGTCCCTTGGGTGTCTGGTTTACAAGGGTTTCACTGTATATATTACAAGTTTGTGAATGTTTTTGATAAACTACATGTACAACTCCCACACACCAACTGGTAAATAATGGTATTTCTCACCTAAAGTGTATACACGTTGCTACAAATAGTCATGGTATAGCCTACATGTACATTCTATTGTTGAGGTTTTCAAAGTGGGTGGGGTTTTTTTATTTTCCATCATGACTTTAATGGATATAAAACTGCCAAGCATAATATTTTCATCTCGGTGCATTATTAAAAATAATGTACAAATAAAAGATGATTTTATTAATTAAATTACATGCACATTACATACAAATTACTTCTTTTTTTTCTTCTTCTTAAAAATATGGGTTAAAAATTATTTTTTTACATGTAGATAGTAATTGTAATTATAGTATTTTTTGTACAGTAATTTTAATAAGCTGATTGGCTTAAACCAAATCACACTGGTAGGCAAGTCATTTAATTCCCAGGATGTCTTGTTAAGAATGATTCTGAGGTAGTTTGAGTGTTGTTTTAAAAAGCATGTTATAAGTATATATACATGTATGTAATAATGAAAACCTTTTGATGTATGGGCCTGAGTATAGAGCTCAATACATGTTGATGTATTGGTCTGAGTATAGAGCTCAATACATGTTGATGTATGGGTCTGAGTATAGAACTCAATACATGTTGATGTATGGGTCTGAGTATAGATTTCAAAACATGTTGATGTATGGGCCTGAGTATAGAACTCAGTACATGTTGATGTATTGGTCTGAGTATAGAGTTAATTACATGTTGATGTATTGGTCAGAGTATAGAGTTCAATACATGTTGATGTATTGGTCTGAGTATAGAGTTCAATACATGTTGATGTATGGGTCTGAGTATAGAGCTCAATACACATTGATGTATGGGTCCGAGTATAGAACTCAATACATATACGTGTATGTAGTGAGTTTTCACCTACAGAAATTTTATGAAGGAACAACTATTTCCCCAGGTCATTTGAAGTTGTCATCATGGATGTGTTTAAAATTATATGCTTAAGAGAACATTTATGACTCAATATTTGGTATACTTATTTATAATTTAGGGGTGTTTTTTGGCTGTGAAACAATTTAAACTTTTGTAACATGGATTGAGTGTGTTTTATTTAGGGTTGGGTTTTTTAAGCTGTAAAACATTTATTTTTTAAAGTGGATTGTAGTGTCATTTATCATTTGCAAAGTGAATTAAATCGATTGTTATAATTTAGTTGGGTTTTTTAAACTTTGAATCAAACTTTTGCAAAGTGGATTGAAGTGTTATCATTTAGGTGGGGTTATTTAGCTGTGAAACAAACTCTTATAAAGTGAATTGAGGTGTTTGTTATCATTTAGGGTTGTTTTTTTTAGCTGTGAACAAACTTATAAAGTGGATTGAAGTGTTTGTTATCATTTAGGGTTTTTTAACTGTGAAACAAACTTATGTAACATGGATTGAACTGTTTGTTGTCATTTAGGTGTGTGTGTGTGTGGGGGGGGGGGGGGGTGTTAACTGTGAAACGTTTGCAAGTGAATTGAAGTGTTATCATTTATGGGGATTTTTTTAGCTGTGAAACACATGTTTATAAAGTGGATTGAAGTGTGTTACCATTTAGGGTAGGATTTTTCTTTAGCTGTGAAACAAACTTTTGTAAAGTGGATTGAAGTGTGTGTTATCATTTAAGTTTTTTTTTAGATGTGAAACAAACTTTTGCAAAGTGAATTGAAGTGTTTGTTATCAATTTGTTGTGAAACAAACTTTTGCAAAGTGGATTGAAGTATATGTTATTATTTAGGTGTTTTTTTTAGCAGTGAAACAAACTTTTACAAAGTGGATTGAAATGTTTCATCCCATCAATGCTATTTCAGAAGCCACAGAAGTTGTACCTCGACAACAGATTGATTCTTATAGATTTATACATTTCCGGCAGACATTCATGGATACCAGAGATGGAGTATTGATGGCAAATGGATTTTTTCCCAAACAATTAATACACACAGATTGTAAAACGGCAACTTGCCGTTAACAGAACCAAGCTCCTGCTTTTAAAAGATCAATATGTTTTGACAAAGCACTGAGGGATCGATAATGCCCTTTGCACAAAAGTTGCCCAAATGCAAGGAAATGCTGTAGTATGGTTTTTCATTGCACTGAAGAACTGAATTCATTAACAAAAAACAAAAAAACAAAAAAATGTTTTATTTAACGACGCACTCGACACATTTTATTTATGTTTATATGGCGTCAGACATATGTTTAAGGACCACACAGATATTCAAAGAGGAAACCCGTTGTCGCCACTTCATGAACTACTCTTTTCGATTAGCAGCAAGGGATCTTTTATATGCACCATCCCACAGACAGGGTAGTACATACCATGGCCTTTGATATACCAGTTGTGGTGCACTGGCTGGAACGAGAAATGGGCCCACTGACAGTGAAAAAAAGGGGGAAAAAAAAAAAAAAAAATATTGTTAAGCAAACCCATGCACATTAGGGGCTGGATCAATTAAGCTCAGTCGGTACAGCACTTACTTGCCTGAGGTGCTGGCATCATGGGATTGAATCACCTCAGTGGACTCATTCTCTTATTTGTTTTTTTCCTGTCCCAGTAGTACTCCATGATTTGTATATTAATTAAAGGCCATATGGTATGTGCTTTCTTATCTGTGGGAAAGTACATATAAAAGATCCTTTGCTGCTATATGGAAAAATGTAGTGATTTTCCTCAAAGACTACATGTTTGACATCCAGTAGCTGATGATTAATAAAACAATGTGCTCTAGTGGTGTTTAAGATTGATCCCCATCATTGGGCCCATTGGGCTATTTCTTCTTTCATCCCATGTACCACCACTGGTGTATCAAAGAACATGGTATGTGCTATCATGTCTGGGATGGTGCATATAAAAGATCCCTTGCAGATTTCCTCTTTAAGACTACATATACATGTATGTTAGAATTACCAAATTGTTCATGTTTTCTAGTGTTGTTGTTAAATAAAACAAACTTTAAACCGTAAAGAACAACATGGTTTTGCGGTACTGGTTTACTATTGAAAAATACAATTGTCATAATCTGTATTGGTTTATTGGAAAATGCAGTTCTCATAATCTGTATTGGTTTATTGGAAAATGCAGTTCTCATAATCTATATTGGTTTGCGGGACAATACAATTGTCATAATCTGTATTGGTTTATTGGAAAATGCAGTTCTCATAATCTATATTGGTTTATTGGAAAATGCAGTTCTCATATTGTATTGTATTGTCTGGAGATTACTGGTTCTGTGTTGTCTACAAAAATATTCTTGGATAATTCAATAGTTTTTTTTCATTGAAAACAAATATTTAATCGTGAAATGAAAATGTTTTCAAAATGTATTGACTTTGAAGCTGTTTATCATGCATACCTGCTTAACTGTATTCTGTTGTATAGAAGACATTATTGACATAAATGTGTCTGTATTTCTGAGAAGAAGGTTCAAGAATTCAGAATGTGAACCAGCTACATGAATTGTAGCTTTAAGAATAAGATATTACTTGTTTACCAACATATAGTTAAGGTAGGTGTATCCAGTTTCCAGATAATAAGATGATTTACTTATAGCTACTAGATGTAGTTTCAACAACCTGTCTTTTTCAGTTTACAATGAAAACCACTCCAGTCTTACAGTGTATACAGTATAAACCCCTTTAAGACCTCAGTGTCACCTCCACAACATATAACATATCTTAGTACAACAATGTAAAACCACTCCAGTTTTACAGTGTATACAGTATAAACCCCTTTAAGACCTCAGTGTCACCTCCACAACATATAACATATCTTAGTACAACAATGTAAAACCACTCCAGTCTTACAGTGTATACAGTATAAACCCCTTTAAGACCTCAGTGTCACCTCCACAACATATAACATATCTTAGTACAACAATGTAAAACCACTCCAGTCTTACAGTGTATACAGTATAAACCCCTTTAAGACCTCAGTGTCACCTCCACAACATATAACATATCTTAGTACAACAATGTAAAACCACTCCAGTCTTACAGTGTATACAGTATAAACCCCTTTAAGACCTCAGTGTCACCTCCACAACATATAACATATCTTAGTACAACAATGTAAAACCACTCCAGTCTTACAGTGTATACAGTATAAACCCCTTTAAGACCTCAGTGTCACCTCCACAACATATAACATATCTTAGTACAACAATGTAAAACCACTCCAGTCTTACAGTGTATACAGTATAAACCCCTTTAAGACCTCAGTGTCACCTCCACAACATATAACATATCTTAGTACAACAATGTAAAACCACTCCAGTCTTACAGTGTCTACAGTATAACCCCTTTAAGACCTCAGTGTCACCTCCACAACATATAACATATCTTAGTACAACAATGTAAAACCACTCCAGTCTTACAGTGTATACAGTATAAACCCCTTTAAGACCTCAGTGTCACCTCCACAACATATAACATATCTTAGTACAACAATGTAAAACCACTCCAGTCTTACAGTGTATACAGTATAAACCCCTTTAAGACCTCAGTGTCACCTCCACAACATATAACATATCTTAGTACAACAATGTAAAACCACTCCAGTCTTACAGTGTCTACAGTATAAACCCCTTTAAGACCTCAGTGTCACCTCCACAACATATAACATATCTTAGTACAACAATGTAAAACCACTCCAGTCTTACAGTGTATACAGTATAAACCCCCTTAAGACCTCAGTGTCACCTCCACAACATATAACATATCTTAGTACAACAATGTAAAACCACTCCAGTCTTACAGTGTATACAGTATAAACCCCTATAGGGTGTATATACTACCAAATCAAATCCCATAGACAACAATAGTAACATATGTGGCTAAAACTCCTACCTGCAACGTATCAACCGACATAAACGCCACGGATATCAATACTACCACCCCTTACACTTAAAGTGAATCAGAAAAAAATGGGGGTCAAGCTGCTCGTTTCTGAGATAACTGGTAGCGTCTATGACTACCCTAGTTTCGCACAAAATTCGAGTACTTTTTTTTTACAGGTACCCCACACATGTTTCAAGCACAAGGCTACTTGACACATTGGTACTAGATGAAATAAAATTGCAATTTTTTTTACCCAGATGAAACTATTATTTTTTACAACCAACACACTCACATTTATAACCAATCACAGGACTTGTGGTGTTCACTTCTCTATCAAAAGTTCGGTGCACCTCGAACTTTGACCCAGCCGGAAGTTATTTGGTTTAGTACTACCTTTAAGACCTCAGTGTCACCTCCACAAGGTATAACATATCTTAGTACAACAATGTAAAACCACTCCAGTCTTACAGTGTATACAGTATAAACCCCTTTAAGACCTCAGTGTCACCTCCACAACATATAACATATCTTAGTATAACAATGTAAAACCACTCCAGTCTTACAGTGTATACAGTATAAACCCTATCAGTGTCACCTCCACAACATCTAACATATCTTAGTACAACAATGTAAAACTAAAAAAAAGAACAGATTTTATGAGCATCTAGGTCATTTCACTATAGTTGTAAGATATAATATATCATCAGCTATCAACTGCCTTGATATAACATAACAATTAAGACTTGATGCAATTCTTAAGAGTTAAAATTAAACTTTGGAGTACGGCAAAGACATGGGTGTTGGGTAAAGGCACTGGTCACAGCAGGGTAGCAGTGCCATGCACCCCGTGCAGTCCTTTTACCTTTTTTTTTTCCAAAGAAAGCAGAGGTATAGTATTATATCCTGTTAAGCTATGGAAAAGAAGCAGGGACAAGTATGTCTCTTTTCCCAGGACATCATATATACCATTCAGTGGTGTAGGAAGGTGCCACAAAGTGTGTGTGTGTGTGTGCGGGGGGGGGGTGGGCGGGGGGGCACATTTTTATATTTACACACTTTTACACTATTATAAAGCAAATATAATGCCCCCCTTGCCCTCCCACTACGCCAATGTATATCATCAATTATCAACTGCTTTGATAGAACATAACAATTAAGACTTGATGCAATTCTTAAAAGTAAACTTTATTTTGTTTAATGACACCACTAGAGCTCATCGCTATTGAATGTCAAAAAGTTAGATAGGAAACCCACAACATTTTTCCATTAGTAGCAAGGGATCTGTTACATGCACCATCCCACACAGGATAGCACATACCATGGCCTTTGATATACCAGTCATTTTGCACTGGCCGGAATGAGAAATAGCCCAATGGGTGTATCGACAAGGATTGCTGCCAGTCCAACTGCACATCAGGTGATCGCTTTAACACTGGATTACGTCGTCCCCCCCCCCCCCCCCCCCCCCCAATTCTTAAAGAGTTTCAAGGCCTAAAACCAAATTGTGTGTTTCCAGGAACCTGATCCTACCTAGAAAAAAGATCTAACCATAATTTTTTTAATGTATTAAAGGCATACTGTCACAGATTTAAGGACCTTATTTTCTACAAATGGATAATAAAAATTACATTAATTGTTGGAAACCAAATCTAGCTATTACATCATCTTAAGTGAACCATGATGGAGTGAAATCCATGCCATCCCTCTCGGCAATTTTAGTTTTTGAATTATGGACCATTGCCATAATTCAATTATTTTTACAATATGTCATTAATAAATGGAGTATAGTGATTATGAAGATTGTCGAATAAAGTACATTTAGGGACAAATCAGATTATTTTTGTTCAGGTAATACTTTGTTAGACCATTAAATAGGTCAGTGGCCTGTGACAATATGCCTTTAATATGTAGTTGAAAAGAGTACATACATGAAATTTTATCTGGACTGGGTTGGGTGAATTGGTAAAAAAATTAAAAATTAAAAGGCAACCTACTGTACTTAACATAATTTATTTCAGCACACTCCTGGAAACACTTTTTTTTTTTTTTTAGGTGCAGTACATACTGTTATATTGTACAGCAACAAGAATGGATTCTAGAAGGTACTGGCATGTGCATTGTCAGTCTAATACTCCATTAAGTACCAAAATGGTCCGTAATGCATCTTTAAGCACAAAATATACATACATTTCCACCTGGTAGTCAACATTGCCCCCTTAAGTACAATAATACATGAACATAATACCCATCTAAAGTCGGTATAATGTCCCAAGGACCAGCAACAAATACACATACATTTACATAAAAAGTCAATAATGCCCCTTTAAGTAGAAAATAATTTAGTTTCAGCCTGAACTAATCAAAACAATATCAGCTGAATGGTATTGCAGAAGAGCCAGACTTCCGTCTTCAGCTTATTAGGGTTTTCATGCTGACATCGCTTACTGAACTGGATGTCAGCTTTTGAAACCGCATGTACTGGAGATTACTATAATAATGAACGACTAATGGCTGCCAAGGCCATACCATTGCTCAGCGCTCTCTTCTCGACTGTCATCAGTGGTTGCCAATCATTATCCACAGCCGTAATATCCTCTTATTATCCACGTGCTACAGTTGTATCCCTGTGGGATATTTAGGAATTATGTTTAATTAATTAATTTTTTTATTTAATGTTTTCCTTAATTAATTATTACATGTATTATTATTTTTTTTATGGAAAAATATGAATTTCATAGAGAGTTGTGGGAAAAATATCTTCACGCTGATTTAATCTGATTAATGTAACTTTAGCCAGTAGGCTGATTAAAAAAAAAAATGACAGATTAGATGAATTATTAAATATATAAAATAAAATTAAATATAATTTGCGGTTGTTGTTTTTTAAATTAATAAATCAAACTGGTTGGGGGCGGAACATAGCCCAGTAATAAAGCATTCGCTTGATGCGCGGTTGGTCTGGGATCGATCCCCGTCGGTGGGTCCATTGGGATATTTCTCGCTCCAGCCAGTGCACCACGACTGGTATATCAAAGGCCGTGGTATGTTATCCTGTTTGTGGGATGGTGCATATAAAAGATCCCTTGCTGCTAATCGAAAAGAGTAGCCCATGAAGTGGCGACAGTGGGTTTTCTCTCTCAATATCTGTGTGGTCCTTAACCATATGTCCGACACCATATAACTGTAAATAAAATATGTTGAGTGCGTCGTTAAATAAAACATTTCCTTCCTTCAAATTGGTTGATATGAGCTATATATTCGTACTACATATATAAATGTATATACATATAAATATACTGGTACATGTACGTCAAAGGCTATGGTATGTACTGTCTATGGGAAAAGGTTTGTTTTTTGTTTAACCACACCACTAGAGCACGTCGATTTATTAATCATTGGCTATTAGAGGTCAAACATTTGATAATTTTGACATTGACTTAGAGAGAAAATTCGCTATTTAGGGACGGATCTTTTATATGCACCATCCCACAGACAGGATAGCACATACCACAGTATTTGATGCACTGGCTGGAACTGGAATGGGCCCACCAATGGTGATCGATCCCAGACCGACCGCGTATCAAGCCAGCGCTTTACCACTGTGGTATACGTCCCACCCCAGTTTATGGGAAAGTACATATAATTCTTTTATTACCAAGAGTTGAAATAGCCACATATTACACAACGAATAGCCATACTGATGTGTCATTAAACAAATATTCCTTTCCTTTTCTTTTCTTTCAAATTTACATACCTGTACTTCAGCATGTTTGAACCGTAAAGGCGTAGACCATAGCTTCAACCTGTAAAAATGGACACTAAGTTTGGTTAAGTTACCAACCTGTAACACATTTGGATAACGTTACAAACCTGTAACACATTTGGATAACATTACAAAAGAGTGAAACAAGAGTCTGTGAAGTTGAAATGGTGAAATACTGATAAAAATAGACTAAAACTCGACTCCATAACTGTTACTTCTCAGACACACATGCGTTTGTAAAAAAAAAAAAAATGCATTTTGTATTAGAAACACCAGGATGACAAGAAAAACTTCGGTTGTATGGAAATGGATAAGCTAAACAATAAAATATAAGTAAAGTTTGATGATAAACGGCTCTAATAGTGAAAAATATGCCTTAGTGTTTAAAAACTAGGCTCTGTCCCTTTACTTGAAAGGAAGGCTGAAATGTTTTATTTAATTATATACTGTACTCAAAGTATTTTTGTTTACAGTTATATGGTGTTGGACATATGATTAAGAATACACACAGATAATAAGAGGGTACCTGCTGCATAGGCTACTTGTTTCAGTTAGCAGCAAGAGATCTTTTACATGCACCATTCCACAGATAAAAATCATAGTACTTTTGTTAAACTAGTTGTAGAGCACTGGCTGGAATGCGAAATAGCCTGTGGGCTCACTGATGGGGATCGATCCTAGATTCATTGTGCATTACATAAGTGTTTTACCACTGAGCTACATTCCACCCCCAAAGCTATTTATATGCAGACAAGATAGAAAGAAAAAAATGTTTTATTTAACGACACACTCAACACATTTTATTTACGGTTATATGATGCCAGACATATGGTTAAGGACCACACAGGTATTGAGAGAGGAAACCCGCTGTCGCCACTTCATGGGCTACTCTTTTCGATTAGCATTAATATCATCATCTATGATCGTTGTTGTTGTTGTTGTTAACACTTATATATGCAAAAACAAATGTTGGGTGTGCATTTCATCAGTGGTTTGCAGAACGGATAAGCTGGATTAATAATACATGGTTACAGGTTTTCATGTTTGAAAGCACCAGGACTTATGAATTAATATTCTTTTATTAAAGCTTCACAAAAGAATGTCTTGCAGAATCAATAGTCTATGATTGTAATATAAACATTGTGGGGAAACACTTTTAAAACATAAATAAATGATGCCTTATAGATTGCCCATTTTAGGCTGTAAACTTCATGCTTTTTTTGACAGGCCTCGGTGGCGTCGTTGTTAGGCCATCGGTCTACAGGCTGGTAGGTACTGGGTTCGGATCCCAGTCGAGGCATGGGATTTTTAATCCAGATACCAACTCCAAACCCTGAGTGAGTGCTCTGCAAGTCTCAATGGGTAGGTGTAAACCACTTGCACTGACCAGTGATCCATAACTGGTTCAACAAAGGCCATGGTTTGTGCTATCCAGCCCGTGGGAAGCTCAAATAAAAGATCCCTTGCTGCTAATCGGAAAGAGTAGTCCATGTAGTGGCGACAGCTGGTTTCCTCTCAAAATCTGTGCGGTCCTTAACCATATGTCTGATGCCATATAACCGTAAATAAAAAACATTTCTTTCATTTCTTTCATGCCTTTTTTGCTAAACTGTCATAAATTGTGATGGAAATTGTGTACCAAATCACTCAGTATATCCACAGCATGTGGCTCAGTGGTAGAATGCTTGTGTGAGGTTCTATGGGTTGTAGGATCGATTGTCCTCAGTGGTCTTAGTGTTATTCCCATCCCAACCTGTGCCACATAACTGGTACATCAAGGAACATAATCTCTGACTTCACCAGTGACTGGGTCCAGGACAGAAGGTTGGGGGGGGGGGGGGGGGGGGGGTTAGAGTTGAAAATGGGCAGAATTTAAAAAATAGTTATTAGTGAAAAAGTTAATAGAATTTAAAATATAAAATAAAGTTAACAAGCCATGTGGTTTGGATCCAGAAAATTGATTTAGGTGGGACCCAATGACATGTGGCAGCCACAAACGTTTACAAAGGGATTCCTCGGATTCTACAATGTAAAAATTAAATAAAAACAACATTTAGGCCCCTCACCCCTTACATCTGCCACTGGTATGTTTCATTGTGTCTGTGGAATGGTATATTTAAAAGATCCCTTGCTACTAATTGGAAAATGTAGCAGATTTCTTCTCTGAGACTGCTATTTCTCATTCCAACCAGTGCACCATGACTGGTATATCAACGGCTGTGGTATGTGCTATCCTGTCTGTGGGATGGCACATATAAAAGATCCCTTTCTACTAATTGGAAAATGTAGCAGATTTCTTCTCTAAGACTGCTATTTCTCATTCCAACCAGTGCACCATGACTGGTATATCAACGGCTGTGGTATGTGCTATCCTGTCTGTGGGATGGCACATATAAAAGATCCCTTTCTACTAATTGGAAAATGTAGCAGATTTCTTCTCTAAGACTGCTATTTCTCATTCCAACCAGTGCACCATGACTGGTATATCAACGGCTGTGGTATGTGCTATCCTGTCTGTGGGATGGCACATATAAAAGATCCCTTTCTACTAATTGGAAAATGTAGCAGATTTCTTCTCTAAGACTGCTATTTCTCATTCCAACCAGTGCACCATGACTGGTATATCAACGGCTGTGGTATGTGCTATCCTGTCTGTGGGATGGCACATATAAAAGATCCCTTTCTACTAATTGGAAAATGTAGCAGATTTCTTCTCTAAGACTGCTATTTCTCATTCCAACCAGTGCACCATGACTGGTATATCAACGGCTGTGGTATGTGCTATCCTGTCTGTGGGATGGCACATATAAAAGATCCCTTTCTACTAATTGGAAAATGTAGCAGATTTCTTCTCTAAGACTGCTATTTCTCATTCCAACCAGTGCACCATGACTGGTATATCAACGGCTGTGGTATGTGCTATCCTGTCTGTGGGATGGCACATATAAAAGATCCCTTTCTACTAATTGGAAAATGTAGCAGATTTCTTCTCTAAGACTGCTATTTCTCATTCCAACCAGTGCACCATGACTGGTATATCAACGGCTGTGGTATGTGCTATCCTGTCTGTGGGATGGCACATATAAAAGATCCCTTTCTACTAATTGGAAAATGTAGCAGATTTCTTCTCTAAGACTGCTATTTCTCATTCCAACCAGTGCACCATGACTGGTATATCAACGGCTGTGGTATGTGCTATCCTGTCTGTGGGATGGCACATATAAAAGATCCCTTTCTACTAATTGGAAAATGTAGCAGATTTCTTCTCTAAGACTGCTATTTCTCATTCCAACCAGTGCACCATGACTGGTATATCAACGGCTGTGGTATGTGCTATCCTGTCTGTGGGATGGCACATATAAAAGATCCTTTCTACTAATTGGAAAATGTAGCAGATTTCTTCTCTAAGACTGCTATTTCTCATTCCAACCAGTGCACCATGACTGGTATATCAACGGCTGTGGTATGTGCTATCCTGTCTGTGGGATGGCACATATAAAAGATCCCTTTCTACTAATTGGAAAATGTAGCAGATTTCTTCTCTAAGACTGCTATTTCTCATTCCAACCAGTGCACCATGACTGGTATATCAACGGCTGTGGTATGTGCTATCCTGTCTGTGGGATGGCACATATAAAAGATCCCTTTCTACTAATTGGAAAATGTAGCAGATTTCTTCTCTAAGACTGCTATTTCTCATTCCAACCAGTGCACCATGACTGGTATATCAACGGCTGTGGTATGTGCTATCCTGTCTGTGGGATGGCACATATAAAAGATCCCTTTCTACTAATTGGAAAATGTAGCAGATTTCTTCTCTAAGACTGCTATTTCTCATTCCAACCAGTGCACCATGACTGGTATATCAACGGCTGTGGTATGTGCTATCCTGTCTGTGGGATGGCACATATAAAAGATCCCTTTCTACTAATTGGAAAATGTAGCAGATTTCTTCTCTAAGACTGCTATTTCTCATTCCAACCAGTGCACCATGACTGGTATATCAACGGCTGTGGTATGTGCTATCCTGTCTTTGGGATGGTGCATATTAAAGATCCTTTGCTACTAATGGAAAAATGTGTCTGGGTTTTCTCTCTACGATTGTGTATCAGAATTACCAAATGTTTGACATCCAATAGCTGATGATTAATAAATCAATGTGCTCTAGTAGTGTCATTAAAAAACCCTTTAATTAACATTCCTTTCCTTTTTTTTTTGTCTGTCACTGAAATGCATACGTACTCGTGCACACAATGGAGACATCCAATGATCTTTTATTTTTCACCTAATAACTGCTCTCTAGATGGAATATTTTGTTCAGATAATAAGTAATATCTTTGTAAAAACAAATTATCCTGTATTATATTTAATTTAATTTAAAATAAATTGTATTCCATTTCTAGACATCAAAGTTGAAATGAAACCTTCATTGTTATTATCCCATCAGTCAGGACCGGGACATAGCTCAGTGATAAAGCGCTCGCTTGATGAGCGGTTGGTTTGGGATCGATCCCCATCGGTGGACCCATTGGGCTATTTTTCGTTCCAGCCAGTGCATCACGACTGGTACATCAAAGGCTGTGTACTACCCTGTCTGTGGTATGGTGCATATAAAAGATCCCCTGCTGCTAATTGAAAAGAGTAGCTCATGAAGTGGCGACAGCGGGTTTCCTCTCTCAATAACTTTCTGGTCCTTAACCATATGTCTGATGCCATATAACCGTAAATAAAATGTGTTGAGTGCGTCGTTAAATAAAACATTTCCTTCCTTCCTTCCCATCAGTCACTTCATGACCAGCTCAAATCAAATTAATTTACCTGACATCAGTGCTGTTTCTATTTTCTATTCATACAACTGGTTATAATCATAGTATGATGAAAAGTGAAAAGTGATGCTATCTTCTCAGTATAGGGACCGAAACGGAAATAATGCAGAAAGACCTTTTCACCTGTACATTTTCTATAATCACTTCCTGATATCATGCCAAGTTGGAGGCTTTTGTGTGTGATGATAGTTGTTATTTTCATTTCAACTTATTACCGTGCTTATATCCAATTAAGGTTCAAGCACAGTGTCCTGGGCACACATCTCAGCTATCTGGACTGTCTGTCCAGGACAGTGGGTTAGTTGTCAGTTGGTTAGTGGTTAGTGATAGAGAAGAGGGTGTAGTGGCCTTACACCTACCCACTGAACCCTTAAGAACTTGCTGTGGGTTGGAGCCGGTACCGGGCTACGAACCCTGTACCTATCAGCCTGTAATATGATGGCTTAACCACTGCGCCACCGAGGCCGGTGATGGTTATTATAACGGAGTATGAAAATCATGACATCAGTATGACTTGGGGGTGCATGTAACAAAAGTACTTAACCTTTTTGTTTCTGTGCTGGAATGACATCATGAACTGAGACTTTTTGTGATGTCAAACTAATGATGTTGTGTCAGCACATGTACCATCACGTTGCATAAGGATAAAGATGACTACCATGAATGACTGGTATATCAAAGGCTGCAGTATGTGCTGTCCCGTCTTTGGAGAAATGCATATAAAAGATGTCTTGCAATGGAAAAATGTAGCAGGTTTTCTCTGAAGACTGTCAGAATTACAAAATATTTGACATCCATAATTGCTCTAGTGGTGTTGTTAAACAAAACTTTAACTTTTTAAAGACAGCTATTTACCAATACTTTCTCGTTCCAACCAGTTCACCAGAACTGGACAAAAGCCGTGGTATGTGTTTTCCTATCTGTGGGGAAAGTGCATATAAAAATCTCTTGCTGCATTAGGAAAAATGTAGCGGATTTCCTCTGATAACTACGAGTCAGAATTACCAAATGTTTGACATCCAATAGCTGATGATTAATTAATCAATGTGCTCTAGTGGTGTCGTTAAACAAAACAAACTTTGCTCTATTTACCAATATAACTTTGTGCTGGGGTTATAATGTAGTTCTGTGGTAGAGTGCTCGCCTGACATTCCATGGGGTGTAGGATCAATCACCCTCAATGGATTCACGTTTTCCACCATTCCAACCAGTGCCCCATTAGTGGTGTGTACTGATGGGATCAAACTTCAGAATTGGTTACAATTTTTAGCCTACCTACAGCAGATTTAAACCAATAACTTTTTTATAACAAATAGAAAAGCCAAAACTGATCCCTTCAATCAACAGCGATAATTTCTACTCAGTGGCATCTTCTCAGTGGTGGTCGGGAAAGCCACTAATGTATGGCAATTCATATTGTAGCTATGGCAATGGTTGTCGTCATTATGTTTTAGCCCTGTACTGCCCTGTCTGTGTGATCGTACACATAAAAGATCCCTTAGTGGTACTTGTACTTGTCTCCTCCCTCCATCTGCCTTTCTCTCTCTCTCTCTCCTCTCTCTTCTCTTCTCTCTCTCCTCTCGATCTCCTCTCCACCTTCTCTCTCTCTCTCTCTCTTTCTCTAAACGTTTTCTCTCCCCCCTTTTCCATGCTCTCTGTTCCTGTCTGTCTGTCTCTCTTTCTCTCTCTGTCTCCTCGTTTTCTCTCTCCCTCTCCCAACCCGGTTCTCTGTCTCTCTGTCTCCTCTCCTCTCTCTGTCTTGTTCTCCTCTCTCTGTCTGTCTCTCTCTCTCTCTCTTCTCTCTTCCTCTCTCTTCTCCTCTCTCTCTCTCTCTCCCCTCTCACACACAGGACAGAAATACATCTCTCCCCCTCTCTCTTCTCTCTTCTCTCTATTCTCTGTGTATACTCTATGAATATGTCGTCTCATCTCTCTCTGCCCCTTTCTCTGTCGTCTCTCCCCTCTCCTCTTCTCATGATCCCTATCTCTGTCTGTCCTCATTTTCTCCACCCTTCCTCCCTCTCTCTCTCTCCCACCCCCTCTTTTCCCTTCTTCCTCCCTTTATCCATCCTAACCAGTCCCTTTTTTTTTTTCTCCCTCCTTTCCCTCCCTCTGCATCTCCCCCTCTCTCTCCTCTCGCTCTCTTTCTTTATCCCCCCTCTCTCTCTCTCTCCCTCTCTCTCTCCTCCCATTTTCCCTCCTTACCCTCTCCTTCTCCTCTCTCCCTCTCTCTCTCTTCCTTCTCTCTCTTCTCTCTCTCTCTGTTTTCTCTCTTTCTCGTTCTCTCTGTCTCCTTCTCTGTCTCCGTTTTCTCTCTCCCTCTCCCACCCTCTCTGTTTCTCTGTCTCCCTCCTTTCTCTCTCTGTGTCTCTCTATGTTTTGTCTGTCTCCTCTCTCACTCCCCTCTCTCTCTGTCGTTTTTCTGTCTCACTCTGTCTGTCTTCTCTGTTCTCTCTCCCTCTTCTCCCTCTCCTTTTCCCCCCCCCTTCTTCCCTATTTCTCATTCCTCTTTCCCAGTTCCACCATTTCCCCTCCTATCAAACCCTGTGGTTTGTGCTATCCTTCTCTTTCCTTTCTTCATATAAAACTTTTTTTTCCTACTATGGAAAAATAGCTCCCTTTTTTCTCCCTCTCATTGTATTCTCCCTCTTGTCTTTGACATCCAGTGGGCCCTCTTAATTCCTCAATTTCTTTCTTGGTGGTTGTTAAAAAAAAACCTTCCCTCCCTCTTTCCTCCCTCCTTTCCCCCCCCCCTCACTCACTCACTCCCCCTCACTCCCTTACCTCTCCTCCTTACTCCCCTCTTTCTCTCTTTTCCCCTTCCTCCCTCCATTCCTCCCTCCCTCCCTCTTCCAAAATAACCATCTCCTTAGACACCCCAGATTTGCTTTAAAAGTGTCATTTTTCTTTCCTCATTCATTTTCTTCCTTTCCTTTCATTTATTCCTCCGTTTATACTAAGAAAAATCCATGATTTCTTTGAACATATCCATTTGGCACTTTTATCTTACTTCCTTCCTTTATTATATACAGAACCTTCTTTTTCCCCTTCCCATCATTAACACGAGCCCACTCCCTCTCCCCTCTTCAGTTACTTTCCATCTTTCATCATCCTCCACCTTCTATTGAATATTGATTTTTTGACAAATTCCTTTTGTCAAAACGCTACCTTCCCCTCCTCATTCAAATGCTTACCTCTGTTTTACCCTTGAGAGAAATTGCCTTTCCTTAAAGTTCTTCTTGACTTTTAGATTTTCCTCCTGCTCCAGGAATAAGGAGTTGCAGCTTTCTGCACTTTTCCCCCTTTATTTTTAACAAGAAAATATCCCCTCTTTCTTTCATTTGTCATGCATTCTCCAAGATCTTACAGAAATTTTTTCCTTCCTTATAAACTTCTCAGATTCCAAACCCCCTCTTGCCACATGTTCGTTTCCCTTGTCTGTCTTGTCCTCTTTCTTTCTTTTTCTTCCCTCCCCCCGATTATTGCTTATTCCTTCTTTGTTTTGTTTATTCCCACTTCTTTCTTTTTTACTTTTCCTCATGACTCTCTTTTTCACAAAGTCTTTTGCTCCAGTTTCCTTCCCCCCCTTTCTTATTCTACTACAATTTTTCCATTTTCTTTTTGTGGTTCCTTCCTTTTCCCTCTGTCCTTCTCCTTTTTCTTTTCCCCTTCTGCCGGTTACCTGAACAGGCCCCTAATCTTTCTCTTGTTTAGCTGAGAACATTCGGCATTGGACTCCCCTTTAACCCTATAAATGTTACGCTTGCCAACACCCTTTCTTACTTCATCTTAATTTTTTATTTTCTTTTCGTGTGTCGAGGCAGTGATTTTCTTTCCTTTGCTTTTTGTTCAGCAGACTTATTTTTATTTGCCAACCCAAAATTTTCTTCTCTTCGTGGTTTTGTTTACATAATGTCCTTATTCCTCTTTCAATGATTCAATTTATCAAAAAACCCCCTTTTTTTTTTTCTGTTTTTGTCATTTCTGTTTCAATCGTTTGTAGGCTGTATGGTGGAAAGTGAGGTTCTTTTTCCTGATGAATAGTTTCATGCATTATTTTCCATTCCTTCAGGTGTCCTTCCATATTTCATCCATCTTTTTCCATTTTCTGCCATTCACTTGTGCATCCATTCATCATCCCTTCTCCATCCATCCCCTTCCTTTATTTCTTGCTTCCATCCCTTCCATCCATCCATCCATCACTCCAACTTTTCCATCTGTGCTTCTATCCAACATGCATCCATCCAAACTCCATCCACCCATGCATGCATCTCATCCCTTCTTTTTTCCCTTTTTCCATCCATCCCTCCCTCCATCCTTCCATCCATCCTGTCTTCCTCTTCCCCTCCTCCATCTCATCCATCCATCCCTCCATCTTTCCCATCCTTTCTATCCATCTATTCTATTCTTTCTAGTTAATATGTCCATCCTTCCCTCTGTCTTGTCTCCTTCCCCCCATCCATCCTTTTCTATCCATCCTCCCTCCATCCTTTCATCCATCCCTTTTTCCCTCTTTTTCCTTCCTATCCACCCCCTCCTTTTTACCATTCCAAAACAGTCATGTTTGTTTTTATCAGTCATTTCTCAAATGCTTTTTTCAAACATAAATTATTTACAGGAATAATTCCCAAAACTACATAAATAATATAACATTTACACTCATACAGAACTAGGCCAGTCCTTTTGTATTAAAACATACAAAAACAAAACAAACAAGTACCTTCCTGCCAAGAATGTTTACATTGGAACAGCATCTGACGTCACAGTCACTAGCCTCAGTGACATTTCTTCATTGTTTCACAACTAAACTTATTTCTTATTCTTGCTTTTTATTTTCTCAGAAAAAAAAGTTTAAAATATTACTTGAATCCTTGGTTGCAAGTCAAGTTACTACTTTTTGATAACTTCCCTTTTCTTTTTCTTGGTTCAATAACAGTTCCTTCTTTAACAACATCACTAGAGCACATTGATTTTATAATCCTCCCCTTTTGGATGTCAAATCTAAGGACCCTTCAGATATTGAAGGAGGAAACCCACTTTCCCACTTCATTTCTACTCTTTTTCGATTGGCAGCAAGGGATTTTTATTCCACCATCCCTAGACAGGCTAGTTTCTTCAGTTACGACGCCTTTGATTTACCTTTTCCTCCCTATTGGTGCCCTGGCTGGATGTTTATTCAAATAGCCCAATGAGCCCCATGATTTTTAGTCTTTAAAAAGGAAAATCACTCCTTCTTTTTCCATTAGTAGCCAGTGATCTTTTCATTTTCCTATTTCCCAGACGGATGTTCTCCATCTTTTTCCTTTTTTATACCAGTCCTACTTGCTCCCCTGGATATAGTCTTTTCTTTCCAAAGACAGAGATTCCCCCAACCCCGACCACGTTTCCCCTTTTCCCTTTCCTTTCCTTTTCAGTAATTCTTTACCCACCTCCCTTTTCCTGTTAAACTTTTTATCAAACCTCACCAAATTTCCTTGATACTCAACTTATTCCCCTCCCCTTCCCATATCCCTTATTTTTCTTTATTCCTTATTACCCAAAAACATTTTTCCCCTTACCTTTTCCTATCTTTTTATCCCTGGCTAAATTTCCCCCCTTGAATCCCTTAGTAACCAAGGTTCTTCACCCTCATACCCCATCCTGAAAACATAGCAAGAGATTTATATAAGTTATTTTTCCTTTTTTGAAATGAAAGGCACCAATAAAACAGTTCCTATTCATCCCTTGCATCCTACGAAACTTTTGTAGTGTTTTCACCCCCATGACTTATCCACTGAGGAACTTTCCATAAATCCCTCCCTCTACACTCATGTAATCAGCCACCCATTCATTCCTATTCTCTTGTTCCCTCCCCAATTTTCACCCTGGTATTTCTTTCTCCCCTCCTGTATCCTGTTTAAATCACTTCCCTTCTCTTCCCTCTCCTGTTTAAACAAAACAAACTTTAACTTTTCTCCTTCATCAGCATAATTTCCACAAACACATCTGGTCAAAATTCACAAAAATCTGTTTGACATCCAATAGAAAGAAAGACCAAAGAAATGTTTATCTCTCCCCGATTTCCCTCAACACATTTTTCTTTACAGTTATTTTCTGTCAGACATTATCCTTTAATTCCCTCACACTCTTTTTGAGAAGAAACCCGCCCCCACCATTACAATTCTACTCTTTTTTCCCACAGGCAGGATAGCTCCAAACCATTTCTTTGTTCCACCAGTTATGGATCACTGGTCGGTGCTTTCCTGGTTTACACCTACCCACTGAACCTTGCGGAGCCCTCACTCAGGGTTTCTTCTTTATCTTTTAAAAATCTCATTTTTTCGACTGGGATCCCTCGAACCCCTTTACCTCCCCCTTTTTGTAGACCCTTGGCCTAACCTTTCCGCCACCAACATCCTTTCTCCCCCCCTCTTGATTTCTAAATCCCTTCCCCCCTTTGTCTTTTCTACCTTGTCCTTAAACAAAACAAAGTTTTACTTTAACTTTAATTCCCAATACTGTACTCCCCTAAGGTCCATCTGCATCCCCTTCACCCTATTTTACTAATAGTATATCAAAATTAGCCTTGTTTGACATCCCTTTCCTCTTTTTGATTTTTTTAATGTCCCCTTTTTAAACCCCCTTCCCTTTAACTTTCCATTCCTCCTACTGTTCTTCTCCCCTCCTTTCCTCTTTCTCCTTTTTACATTTTTCCTTTTCTTTAATTTTGTATTCTTCTTCCCTTCCCCCTTCCATCCTCTTCCTTTTTCCTTTGTTCTTTTTCTTCTTCCATTCCCTCTTCCCCCCTCTTCATTCTCTCATTCTCTGTCTCTCTCTGTCTCTCTTCTGTGTCTCTGTTGCTGTGTCTGTCTGTCTATGTCTCTCTCTCTCTCTCTCTCTCTCTCTCTCTCTCTCTCTCTCTCTCTCTCTCTCTCCTCTCTCGTCTCGTCTCTCTTCTCTCTCTCTCTCTCTCCTCTCTGTCTCTGTTTAATAGCACCACTATATATTAGGCCCGTAGAAGCTGGGTGGGCTAGGGAGGACTCAGCCCCCCCCCCCCCTCCACACTTTTTTGCCAGTTTTTATTTCAGTACTTTAAAATGTCTTATAATTCTAATACGGAAACCTGACGATAGATCAACCATAAAAATGAGACCCCCCAACACTTTGAAAATCCGTCCTACAGGCCTGTATATATATATATATATATATATATACAAACTTTTTAACTTCAATTGAACTTCAGTCTTCTGCATAATGTGTATACATGTATTTCACTAACAACAACCGTCAAGCTTGAATGCTTTCAGAGGTCAGGCACTGTAAGACCTTGGTGACCTGACATATTTTGTGACAAAGGAAGAAGGTATGTCATATGTGTAGGCCATCAACCTCTGTGACACTAAAATTATTACATGTCAGTTGATTGTTCAGCTAATTGGGAAGGCTGTAAGACCACTACACTGCATCAAATGAAATCAGACAGTTTTGCCATGCCTTTATCCATATTAGGTCATGCATGGGTGTAATCTTTGAACGTTTCTGTTGTCTCATCTGCCACAGAAGGGTGAGATTTATTTTGTGTGTGTGTGTGTGTGTGTGTGTGTGTGTGTGTGTGTATGTGTGTCCCTATCTCTCTTTCTCCTCTCTCTCTCTTTCTCCTCTCTCTCTCTCTCTCTCTCTCTCTCTCTCCTCTCTCTCTCTCTCTCTCTCTCTCTCTCTCTCTCTCTCTCTCTCTCTCTCTCTCTCTCTCTCTCTCTCTCTCTCTCTCTCTCTCTCTTTATTTTTGGTCCTTCTCTTTGAATATCACCTCGGTAGTGGAAATTTCAATCCTGGTTTTTTTTTTTTGTGGTGGGAGCAAGAGAATTTATTGTTTAAATATACTCACTAAACTTCACTTTGGTTCTTAATCAGTTGGTACCACTGTGTTACTTTCAGTGGACTTAAACATGAATCAGCCAATCTTAAAGTCAATATCCATCATAGAGCATTCTTTGAATTAGAAAGAAAAGAAATATTTATTAAGTAGTTGTAAGTCTTATAGTGTAGAGAATTAGATAAGAAACATGCTATCACCAATGAATTAATTATACTGATAATAAAATCTTTGTTACATTGTGCAATTATCAAAGGATCATTTATGAATACTTGAATCTGAAACTCCATTGTGAAGTACTAACTGATGATGATGATAACTAGTTTAACGTGCCCATATACCACTAGGGTTTCGAACACGCCCATCCCGAGTCCGACCTCCAATAAGATCGGTGGCTTGACTCCGGTGGCTTGACTCGGGATGGAGGGGGTGGGGGGGGGGGGGGGGGTTGAAAATGGGCAGAATTTTGAAAATAGCAATTAGTAAAAAAGTTAATAGAATAAATAAAAAAAATAAAAAGGTTACAAGCCAAAAATAAAAAGAATTGACTGAAACTAACTGAAACAGGGAAAAACTCTTGAGGATCCATGGATGAGTGGGTTCCGTCCCATAACCTATAGCACATAACATGAGCTCTCTACTTCTAAGCTACATTTTGATTTGTAGTTGGAATGGGAAATTATACTCTGGGGTCGTGGTCAACACTTAAGGAGATAACTACGACTAAGCTACATTTTGATGTGTAGTTGGAATAAAATATTATACTCTGGAGTCGTGGGTCAATGCTTAAGGAGATAACTATGACTAAGCTACATTTTGATGTGTAGTTGGAATGGGAAATTATACTCTGGAGTCGTGGGTCAACGCTTAAGGAGATAACTATGACTAAGCTACATTTTGACATGGATTATCATTGTCTTTAGGCCCTGAACTAGCATGTGTATTGAAACTGACATGCATTGCTGGTCCATTTTTATTACTTCGGTTCATAAACTTTACAAAATTAAAATAACAAGCTACAGATCTTTCAGGCTTTGCTTTCATACATGTTTAATACATGCCATTAAAATTAATAACTGATTATTAAAATAAGCAAAAATTATTATGCTGTATTCTGGATGACACCTTGTTTCTCGTTACCAGTCGCAATATCTCTATTATGCTAATTCATAATTGAATATTTGGTATTATTATTATTCAGACCGGCCTTGGTGGCATCGTGGTTAGGCCATCAGTCTACAGGCTGGTAGGTACTGGGTTCAGATTCCAGTCGAAGCATGGGATTTTTAATCCAGATACCGACTCCAAACCCTGAGTGAGTGCTCCGCAAGGCTCAATGGGTAGGTGTAAACCACTTGCACCGACCAGTGATCCATAACTGGTTCAACAAAGGCCATGGTTTGTGCTATCCTGCCTGTGGGAAGCGCAAATAAAAAATCCCTTGCTGCTAATTGGAAAGAGTAGCCCATGTAGTGGCGACAGCGGGTTTCCTCTCAAAATCTGTGTGGTCCTTAACCATATGTCTGACGCCATATAACCCTAAATAAAATGTGTTGAGTGTGTCGTTAAATAAAACATTTCTTTCTATTATTATTCAGGTGTCATTAGATTATGTACCAGTAACTGTTTGTTCACATCAGTAGATTTGCAAATTTTATGAGCCATTTTTTTTAAAATTTAAGCAATGGCTAATTTGGATACCGACAGCACGAACCCTGATGATGGGGTGGTGAGTCAACCCTATCAACAGGCTCACCTAAGAACGCTTTTACTAAAATACATTCTGATATGGTTGGAATGGAAAATATGCTATGGGCTGGTGAGTCAATCCTATCATCAGGCACACCTATTATTGAGCTAGTATTACTGAGCTACAATCTGATGTGTGGTTGGAATGGGAAATATACTATCGGATGGTGAGTCAGCCCTATCATCAGGCACACGTAATATAGCTCTACTGCTAAGGTACATTATGATGTGTAGTTGGAATGGGAAATACACTGGGTGGTGAGTCACACATAATGGAGCTCTACTGCTGAACAATATTCTGGTGTGTAATTGGAATGGGAAAATATACTATGGGGCAGTCGGTCAATGCTAAAATCTGGCAGACCTAAGTTGACTCTTCTGCCACGGAGCTACATTCCAATGTGTAGTTGGATTGAGGGAAAATATACCGAAAGGCAAACGCAAATGATGTTCTATTCTGTCTTTTGTGCATTGTAGTCTTGTTCTTAATGAGATATTCCTCCCTGTGGGGATAAGCACCTCTAATGTGACACTTCGGGTTTAGCCAGCCTTTTGTGCCAGACCGTGCGCCAACGTAGCAAATGAGATCCTCCAGGACATGGTGGCATCTCGCCGCGTTTAAATAACGCAAATGAGAAGTAATTAGTCCAAAGTGATTGTTTCCGCAGACTCTGTGACTAATTGTGTTGCTTCACTGCCGTTGCAATGGTTCGGCTTTTTGCCTTGAGTATATATATGCTCATGTGTTGGTTAATTTTCATCTATCTCTTACACACACCTGGTTTCATTTTCATTTCAATTGATTTTTTGTTGTTGTTGTGTAGTTAATGTTTAACAGAGGGGGTGGGACATAACACAGTGGTAAAGCACTTGCCTGATGAGCGGTCGATCTAGGATCCATCCCTGTCGATGGACCCATTGGGCTATTTCTCATTCCAGTCATTGCACCATGACCGGTATATCAAATGTCCTGGTATGTGCTATCCTGTCTGTGGGATGGTGCATATAAAAAGATCCTTTGCTATTAATGGAAAAATGTGGCAGGTTTCCTCTCTAAGATTATATGTCAAAATTACCAAATGTTTGACATCCCATTGCCGATGATGAATAAATCAATGTGGTCTAGAAGTGTCATTAAACAAAACAAACTTTAACGTTGTATGACAGACTTCGGCTTGAAAAAAGTTGAGAGTAGAGCTGGGCGGTATTGAAATTTGAGGTTTGTTATTGATACCAGTATTTTTCACGTGATTTACCTTGGTAT
Organism: Gigantopelta aegis; assembly: GCF_016097555.1. NCBI lineage: Eukaryota > Metazoa > Mollusca > Gastropoda > Neomphalida > Peltospiridae > Gigantopelta > Gigantopelta aegis. The sequence goes on from NC_054701.1 coordinate 38,808,540, forward strand.
CGGTACAGTATTTGGTATTGACACAGTACCGATATTGAGCGGTATTTTCGGTATACTCAGCTTTAAATGCATGCATGCTGACGCGCTAATTTCATCTAAATAAAATTAAATTTCATACACAAGACTCTCGTCTGATTTATTCCCAACCCATTTTGTCCAGATATATTGTTAGTGCTTTACATGGTGGGAAACATTTTTCAATACCGAAATTTCAGAATTTTAACATTTGCTCTTTACGGTAAATCGGTACGGACATGATACTGATATCAAATGGTATATACAGTATACCGCCCAGCCCTAGTTGAGTAGAGTAATTGTTTTCCTTACTTACATTATGGTGAAACATTTGAAATATAAATTTATATGCTAAAGGTAGCTAAAAATATCTCTTCGTGGACCAGTTTCAGGGAGTGATGGGGAGCAAGAATGACAGCTCCCTATAAATGGCAAGGTCTGGTTCAAGAATACTGCCCTAGTAATTTTGTTGCTTCACTGTCATTACAATCCTCCAATTGTTCCTTGAGTTTATGTATACACACATATCAGTTAATTACCATGTAAGTCTTGTACATATGTGGTATCATTTCGGTTTATTTTTGTGCATATATATTATGATCAGTTAATGTTCAATCCCATGATACTCGACATACCTTGGCTATATGGGTTTCTGTCTAGAACAGAAGTTAATGGCTATAGTGGCTGGTGAGAGACAAGTACATGTAGACTATTAAACTAGACTGAGCAATGTAAACTGATAAATTATAATAACAAACCATGCCATCTTCTTTTCCTTTCTTCCAATCCCACCACCCCCACCCCCACCCCCACCCCCACCCCCACCTCCATCACCACCAATCTTTTATATCAATTTATATTCTTGAGCTACCATGTTTAAATAATGATGTGACTGTTTAATTTGGTGATTTTTGACAAGTAGTTTGAGAGGAAACCCACTACATTTTTGTATTAGCAGCAAGGGATCTTTTATATGTATTTTCCTACAGACAGCACAGCACAGCACATACCACAGCCTTTGATATACCAGTCATGGGGAACTAGTTGGGTTGGGAAAATCCCCAATCCGACAATGGGTCCACTAAGGTCATTCAATTCTGTTTGTAGGTGTAAGATTCCTTGCTTCTAATCAAACAGACCCCTGTCCACTGTCGATCCTGGTCTGGCTACTCGTGTTCTCTTACACTTGCCAAGCGAAGGCATTCCCTTCTCCCACCCACCTCAACTCCTTGCCTGTCCTGGACGAAGGAGCTAGCACAAGTCAACACCTGCGCCCATGATGACAGGCGTGAGCTACCACAGCTTTTCCCTGAATATGCATGTGACCTGACCTGACCTGACCTAATCAAAGAGAATATAGCCCATGGAGTGACAACAGCAGGTTATGCCTCTGTAATTATCTAGGGGCGAGACGTAGTCCAGTGGTGAAGCGCTCGCTCCCTGTCAGTGGGCCCATTGGGCTATTTCTCGCTCCAGCCAGTGCACCATGACTGGTACACCAAAGGACGTGGTATGTGCTATCCTGTCTATTGTATGGTGCATATAAAAGATTGTTTGCTGCTAATCGAAAAGAATAGTCCATGAAGTGGCGACAGCAGGTTTCCTCCTTCACTATCTTTGTGGTCCAAAAAGAATAGTCCATGAAGTGGCGACAGCAGGTTTCCTCCTTCACTATCTGTGTGGTCCGAAAAGAATAGTCCATGAAGTGGCGACAGCAGGTTTTCTCCTTCACTATCTTTGTGGTCCAAAAGGTCCATGAAAAAGGTTTCCTCCTTCATAGTCCATGTCCAAGTGGCGACAGCAGGTTTCCTCCTTCACTATCTGTGTGGTCCGAAAAGAATAGTCCATGAAGTGGCGACAGCAGGTTTCCTCCTTCACTATCTGTGTGGTCCGAAAAGAATAGTCCATGAAGTGGCGACAGCAGGTTTCCTCCTTCACTATCTGTGTGGTCCGAAAAGAATAGTCCATGAAGTGGCGACAGCAGGTTTCCTCCTTCAATAACTGTGTGGTCCGAAAAGAATAGTCCATGAAGTGGCGACAGCAGGTTTCCTCCTTCACTATCTGTGTGGTCCGAAAAGAATAGTCCATGAAGTGGCGACAGTGGGTTTCCTCCTTCACTATCTGTGTGGTCCTTAACCATATGTCCAACACCATATAACCATAAATAAAATGTGTTAAGTGCATCGTTAAATAAAACATTACTTCTCCTGTAGGGGCAGGACGTAGCCCAGTGGTAAAGCGTTCACTTGATGCGCGGTCGGTTTGGGATCGATCCCCATCGGTGGGCCCATTTAGCTATTTCTCGCTCCAGCCAGTGCACCATGACTGGTGTATCAAAGGCTGTGGTATGTGTTATCCTGTCTGTGGGATGGTGCATATAAAAGATCCCTTTCTGCTAATCGAAAAGAGTAGTCCATGCAGTGGCGACAGCGGGTTTCCTTTCTCAATATCTGTGTGGTCCTTAACCATATGTCTGACACCATATAACCGTAAATAAAATGTGTTGAGTGCATTGTTAAATAAAACATTTCCATTTCCATTCTTCTTCTGTAATTATCTTTGTGGTCCATAACCATATGTCCGATGCCATATAACAGTAGTTAAAATGTATTGAGTGTGTCGTCGTTTAAAACATTTCTTTCTTTCTTTCTTTTTTTTTTTGTGGGTAAATGTTGGAGGACTGCCACTCCCCAGAATAAACTTTGTTCATTTTAAATATTAATAATCCTTATAGCTAATATTGGTGTATTTTGGATAATTTTATTAATTTTTAAGCAGGCACTAATCTAGACAGGAAAAGGCCCTCTTTTTTTTATTGGTGTTCCAAATGTTGGTTCTAATCACAATAGTGAGAAATTGAAGGTGTGTTAATACTTTGGACTGAATCCTATTTCCAAAACAGTATCATACAACAGTCACTGACATGTTTACTTGGCACCTGTCAGTCCCTTGTTATACTTTGGTGTTACTTTTAACATATATGATACCATTTACTGTTGACAGTCAAGTGTTTGGTTCTTGGCCCGATTCTTTTAGTTGAACATCATAGCAACACATCAGTTACTTAATACTGCAGCATGTCTAATGGAAATATTTAAGTGTTTTTGCTAAATTTTATTATCAAAAGTGGTAGCATTTAATAATAAAATATTATTATTTAAACCGAGTGTATAATTTGGAATGTGACAAAACATTACAAATAAAGGTCACATTTTTAATTAAATTTTCTTTTTTGCTGGAGAGGGATAAAACACTTACACATTTTCGATTCTAAATTAAGTCACTTCTTAATGATCCTTGACGCCACTAAACTGTTATATTTTTTATACGCCCATCTATAATGGGTCGTATTATGGTATGGCATTGTCCGTCAGTTGTACGTACATCTGTCTGTTAATTTTTTCTTGTCCAGGCCATATCTTGCATACAGATGCATACAGGACCATCAAACCTCAAATGTAGGGACAACGTGGGATGGCGGTGTGTTGTGTACTATTACTAGGTCACTGTGACCTACTTTTCATGGTCTACTGCACACAACAGTAATCCTTGTCCAGATCATATCTTGCAAGCAGCATACAGATGCATACAGGACCATCAAACCTCACATGTAGAAACAACTTGGGATGGTTGTGTTGTACATACAATTACTACATGTAGGTCACTGTGATACAAATAAATCAAATAATTTGTCTATATTCACATAATTAGAATTGAATTGTACCTGTAACATATTAATATCTATGGTTTTGCCCTTTGTAATATACCATTGCCCTTTGTAATATACCATTGCTCTTAGTAATATACCATTGCCCTTTGTAATATAGCATTGCTCTTTGTAATATACCATTGCTCTTTATAATATACCAGACCGGTCTCAGTGGCGTCGTGGCAGGCCATCGGTCTACAGGCTGGTAGGTACTGGGTTCAGATCCCAGTCGAGGCATGGGATTTTTAATCCAGATACCGCCTCCAAACCCTGAGTGAGTGCTCCGCAAGGCTCAATGGGTAGGTGTAAACCACTTGCACCGACCAGTGATCCATAACTGGTTCAACAAAGGCCATGGTTTGTGCTATCCTGCCTGTGGGAAGCGCAAATAAAAGATCCCTTGCTGCTAATCGGAAAGAGTAGCCCATGTAGTGGTGACAGTGGGTTTCCTCTCAAAATCTGTGTGGTCCTGAACCATATGTCTGACGCCATATAACCGTAAATAAAATGTGTTGAGTGCGTCGTTAAATAAAACACTTCTTTCTTTCCAGTGAGAAGGTTTGATTTTATTATCAGGGGTGGGTCATAGCTCAGTGGTAAAGCATTTATTTGATGTGTGGTCGGTCCAGGATTGATCCCTGTCAGTGGGCCCATTGGGCTAATTCTCGTTCCATCCAGTGCTCTACAACTGGTAAATCAAAGGCTGTGGTATGTACTATCCTGTCTGTGGGATAAAAGATCCCTTGCTGCTAATCGAAAAGAGTAGTGGCATCAGATTTCTTCTCATTATATGTATGGTACTTATTTATACAAAATAAAAAATTGAATTGAACAGAGTAAAGGGGAAGGACATGGACCAGTGGTAAAGCATTTGCTTGATGTGCGGTCAGTCTTAGATCGATTCCCTTTGGTGGTCCCATTGGGCTATTTCTCACTTCAGCCAGTGGTATGTGTTATCCTGTCTGTGGAATGGTGCATGTAAAAGATCCCTTGCTGCTAATAAAAAAAAGTAGCTAATAAAGTGGTGACAGCGGGTTTCCTCTCTCAATAATTGTGTGGTCCTTAACAATAAGTCCGACGCCATACACTGTAAATAAATAAAACCATAAATAAAATGTGTTGAGTGTGACATTAAATACAACATTTCCTTCCTTTTCTGAACAGAGTAAACAAATAAATACTTACAAAAACACAAATATGTTTTTTTTACCTTAACCGTACTGTTTATTAGACCAAATCTATTACTCTACCACTAATACATGTATGTTGAATGAAATATAAAAGGCCAAAATCACAAAACCTTTTTTTGTCTAGCATGAATGTAACTATGTATATTTACAAAGCTTAAATATCTGTGTTTAAGAAAAACAGGCTTTGTAAACTGGGACCATTGTGTTTAAACCATGCAAAGTATAGTGTCATAGGGATACACAGTAGCTTTTGTTAGTTCTATAGTTGGCTTTACTTTTCAATTTAAAGAAAATAGGTCATTGATTTTTTGCTCAATGTATTCATTCTGTTACACATTGATTTGATAGCTGGAAGCATTTCATTAATCATATATTTACAAAAGACCAAATATGTAATTCACAAAATTAACATTTAAAAAGTTATATTTCTGTTGGCATCAAATATTGAGAGTAGTTTTTGTAATGAACTATTCAGTTGTACACACTTTTGTATGCACAGACACGCATGCACACACTTCTACACACACGCATACACACACACACTTCAGCACACACACACACTTCCAGACACACACACACACACACTTCCACACACACACACGCGCACACACAGACACACACATGCACACACACACACATTTCCACTTCCACACACATACACACACACACAGACGTAGACCAGTGGTAGAAATCCCTGTCTCGTTCCAGCCAGTGCACCATGACTGTATATCAAAGGCCTTGGTATGTACTATCCTGCCTTTGGGGTGGTGCATATAAAAGATCCCTTGCTACTATTGGAAAAATGTAGCAGGTTTCATCTCTAAAATTATATCAGAATTACCAATCCTGGACCATTCCACAGACAGGATAGCACATACCACAGCCTTTGATATACCAATCGTGGTGCACTGGCTGGAATGAGAAATAGCCCAATGGGCCCACCAACAGGGATCGATCTCAGACCAACCGTGCATGAAGGGAATGCTGTACCACTGGGCCAATGGATTACATTATCAATATTGGTAAATCCAACACATTTCTGTACGGTCATTCTAATGTTTGTTGTGGTTCCAAATTATTTTTATTCTAACCCATAAAGTACAAACCTGTGAAACTATAGGGTCAGTGATGTTAATGCTGGAAATACAGTGAAAGCCCTCTAAACCGGACACCCGGGTAAAAATAAATCCTGTTTTTAAGGGTATTTGGTTTAGAGAGGTTATATGCTGTACTGATATTTAAAAAGAAACTGTCAAAATTTTCCTCTTTTGATATAACTCTGGTTTACAGAGGGTTTAGAGAAGAAGGAAGGAAGGAAATGTTTTATTTAGCGATGCACTCAACACATTTTATTTATATGGCGTCAGACATATGGTTAAGGATCACACAGATATTGAGGGAGGAAACCCACTATTGCCACTTCATGGGCTACTCTTTTCGATTAGCAGCAAGGGATCTTTTATATGCACTATCCCACAGACAGGGTAGTATATACCACAGCCTTTGATAAACCAGTCGTGGTGCACTTGTGGAATGAAAAATAACCCAATGGGCCCATCGACAGGGATTGATCCTGGGAACGACTGTGCATCGAGCGAGCTCTGTGCCACTGGGCTACGTCTGTACATAAAAACCAGTGGAAGCTTCTAATTGTTTTGTAAATGTCTGATCGGTCCACACCTGTATATAACAGTGACGTACATTTGTGGTTGTATTAATTATTGTTGAGACCATGAATCACATGTTAATTACTGAAGTTGCGGAGGATATGTCTGATACAGGTATTGGTTTCAGAGGTTTAACTTTTCATTTTACTTAATGAATTAAAGAATTTAGTTTATAGATCTTAGTGTGATTGTTACTGAAACATTTGTTGAAAGTGTAAAAAGGTAGAGTTTAAACCCTTCAAAGTGTTCATTGGTGGCTTTTGACATTGAGGAGCAATTTGAACCACTTAAAAGTATAAGTACCCCTGTATAATATTAGTGGTAGGCTAGCTTACTATTGCTATTAGAACTAGTAGGGGAAATAAAGCTTTGCTCTTGTTAAGTACATGTATTTTATGTGTTACAGGTGCCAGTGGATTCTGTTCTTCGCCGGAGCCCCTGCATGTATACATTCCACGTCCAAAACGGCCTCCGAAAATAGGGGAAATAAGGTAAGATTTGGTGTATACCTTACGTCATATGTTTGTGTGTTGTTGGTGTGTGTGTGTGTGTGTGTGATTGTGTGTGTGTGATATGTGTGTGTGTGTATGTGCGTGTGTGTGTACCTGTGTGTTTGTATATGTGTTGTTGGTGTGTGTGTACCTATGTGTGTACATCTGTGTGTGTGATGTGTGTGTACCTGTGTGTACCTGTGTGTGTGTGTGTACCTGTTTGTTTGTTTGTGTGTGTATGTCTGTACCTCTCTCTCTGTGTGTGTGTGTGTGTGTGTGTGTGTGTGTGTGTGTGTGTGTTGTACCTGGGTGTGTGTTGTACCTGGGTGTGTGTGCATGCATACCTGTGTATGTACCTATTTGTATGTGTGTCCATAGGGTACAGTTTGCTGCCAGATTGAAGAGGCAGGGCCATAATTGGGTTACTTCCTCCCCTAAATCTGCTCCTGTAACACTGCCTTGTATGTATAGTCAAACTCTGTTATACAGTCTTACAAAGGGAGTATTAAAACAAATCAACACGCAGTGATACCTGAGTAACAAGAAAAAAGAAAGACATGTTTTATTTAATGATGCACTCGACACATTTATTTACTGTTATATGGCATCAAACATATACTTAAGGACCACACAGATATTGAGAGAGCAAACCAGCTGTCCAGTCCTTGGTTTTTGAAAATTATAGGCGAGTGGAAAATCGCACACCTCAATATACTAAGGTGAGTGAAAAAATAAATAAATCAGGCAGTGTAGCTCCGATTGAATTTTGACTGGTACGTCTACAAAACTGTCTATTAAACCAGTATTTAACGACTGCATGGAAGCCACTGCCATGTTTTTAATTTTTATTGTTTTAATAAAAAGACCTTCCTATCGGCTAAATGAGCTATGAAAACTTGATTTTTGTAAACGGTGGAAATAAAGATACCCATCTATTTTACGTGCGCTGTTTGTTGTGTAACGTGTGCTGTTTGTTGTGTAACGTGTGCTGTTTGTTGTGTAACGTGTGCTGTTTTTCACACTCGTCAGATTGAAATTACATGCGCTGTACGAGCGCAATCACACCTGCGCATCTTAAAAATTCTATGCTTTGAGAGCGTATAAACCAATGGCAAAGTCTGGCTGTCGCCACTTCATGGGCTACTCTTTCCGATTAACAGCAAGGGATCTTTTATATGCACCATCCCACAGACAGGGTAGTACATACCATGGCCTTTGATATACCAGTCGTGGTGCACTGGCTGGAATGAGAAATAACCCAATGGGGCCCACCGACGGGGATCGATCCCACACCGACTGTGCATTGAGCAAATGCTGTACCACTGGGCTATGTCTCACCCCCCTGAGTAACAAAGACAAAGTATCTTGGTTAAAATTAAATGAATGTTTTAACCAAAATGGAAACTAGAAATCAAGTAGAAATATGTAACATGCTCAAAAAAAAATGGAAAATATTGAATAAGCTTCACATTATACATGTACCTCTCGTTAAAAACATACCTCCACTTACGTAATGGAGAATGTACAAGGAGGTGCAGATTCGTGAAAAATAATTCATGAGCACCTTAGGTGCGAGTTAATTATTTTTTATGAATCTACACTTCCCGAGTGCATTCTCCAACTTAATCCATTATTCATTTTAAAAAATTACGTGATTGCTAACTTAACTTCTATTTGATCTTTTTTAATGAAAATATTGGTTAAAATGGCAAAGAATGTTTACAAAACTGATAACCCAAAATGGTAGGATACTTTTGAACCTAACCTAAATGATTCAACAAAACTTCAGCAGTGGATAGCTGGAATTAAACATGATGCACGTGCTAAACATGTAACCTCTGACTGGAATACATTACTGTCTCTAGTATCAGGATTATAAGGCTTAAATTACATGTTCATTTCATGATGCAGATGCATGGCCTTGTGGGCTAAAGCATTGTACTAGTTTACAATGTACAAGTTCTGTCTGTAGTGAGTTCGAATCCCTGACCTAAACTCATAAAAAGTTCAAATTGCATTGTTTCACAAGTGTTGATTCTTGAAAAATAATTTACACCTTGAACAATAGTGTGATGTCACAGGTATGGATTAATATTGGTTAACATCGCCAATTACACATGCAATACTTGCACAAAAACAATTTGCTTTTATATTATGATTTACATTGTTTCTGTTTTGATTATGTACATAAACCATGAATTATATTTACTTTTGCACAGCATTTATAGATTATTTCTGCATGTGTACATCATAAAGCCATTACATCAACTATATGCACATACATGTAGACTATATAAACACTGTGCATAAGCAAACATTGACACATTTTACATGACTTTTTGTTGTTTCTAGTTATTTTTAACAGATATTACTTTTGTAGCCATTTGTTATAAGTACAGGGTCGTAGCTAGTGGTATGGGTTGGGGAAGAGAGAGGACAAGACAAATCTGGTAAAAATAATAGAAACTTAAAGAAAAAATTTAAGTACCGGCATATAAACTCCCTGAAATGGATACAAAATGATAATTCAGAGCCTTTAGATTTAAAAATGTTTGGGAGGGGGGGGGGGGGGGTGCGTGCCCCCAGAACCCCTAATTCCATGTTCATTCGTTCCAACAATTCATTAGTAGCCCATGAATAAAACACAACACAACATGTATAACATGACACATCCCAGTACCAGCTTACACCCACAGTGTCTGTGTATTGTCCCTGTTTTGTGTCCAGTTATCACTGTTTGTCTTTCAAATTACTGTTAATAAGTACAGCTTACAAGCAAGGACAGGGCCCCAAATTCAACCACAGATCAATAAAACCCAACTAATTTAGTTAGCATATAGGTCTGAAGACTGGTAGGTACTGTGTTCACGTCCCAGTGCCATCTAACACCCACAGTGTCTGTGTATTGTCCCTGTTTTGTGTCCAGTTATCACTGTTTGTCTTTCAAATTACTGTTAATAAGTACAGCTTACAAGCAAGGACAGGGCCCCAAATTCAATCACAGATCAATAAAACCCAACTAATTTAGTTAGCATATAGGTCTGAAGACTGGTAGGTACTGTGTTCACGTCCCAGTGCCAGCTAACACCCACAGTGTCTGTGTATTGTCCCTGTTTTGTGTCCAGTTATCACTGTTTGTCTTTCAAATTACTGTTAATAAGTACAGCTTACAAGCAAGGACAGGGCCCCAAATTCAACCACAGATCAATAAAACCCAACTAATTTAGTTAGCATATAGGTTTGAAGACTGGTATGTACTGTGTTCACGTCCCAGTGCCAGCTAACACCCACAGTGTCTGTGTATTGTCCCTGTTTTGTGTCCAGTTATCACTGTTTGTCTTTCAAATTACTGTTAATAAGTACAGCTTACAAGCAAGGACAGGGCCCCAAATTCAACCACAGATCAATAAAACCCAACTAATTTAGTTAGCATATAGGTCTGAAGACTGGTAGGTACTGTGTTCACGTCCCAGTGCCATCTAACACCCACAGTGTCTGTGTATTGTCCCTGTTTTGTGTCCGGTTATCACTGTTTTGTCTTTCAAATAAAAGAAGTAAAAAGTTTGTTTTGTTTAACGACAACACTGGAGCATATTGATTAATTTATCACTGGCTATTGGATGTCAAACATTTGATAATTCTGACTCATAGTCATTAGATGAAAACCGATACATTTTTCCTAATACAGCAAAGGATCTTTTATATGCACTATTCGACAGACAGGAAAGCGCATAATACAGCCTTTGTTACACCAGCTGTGGGGAATGAGAAATAGCCCAGTGGGCCCACCAACAGGAATCGATCCCAGATCGACCGTGCATCAGACGAGCACTGTACCACTGAGCTACACCCCACTGCAATACATTTAAAACGACAACTAATTGATGTAGATTAAAATGTGCTGTAGGTGTAAAATAAATACTACTGGCTTGAGACCTTTCTAAGTAGTCTTAGCACTATCATATTGTGTGCCCGTCATAAGCTTTATCATCATTACGACATACACCATAGTTACATCATAGCCTAGGATAGTTTTATGATATCATAATGCTAAGATAGTTTAGAAAATATGGGCCCAGGCCTTTCATCGCAGAATTAAAAATTTTTATAGATATAATTTTTCTTAAACAATGTTTTCTTAATTTTCTTTGTTCATTTTTTTTATTTTATCCTAAGCATATGACATTGTATTTGTGAGTCCATGCACTTTTCTTTTCATCCATTAGACTAAATGTATTTGACATTGGAAATTAATTTGTAGAAAGATTAAATCACAAATTAGTTGAAGAGACAAATATCCTAGTCAGACTAAGCCCACAATGAAAGAAAATGTTTGTTATTGACATTGTTATTAAACACAAGTCAGTATATTGAGTCGATCGGTATGGTTCACGGTTTCAATAACAAACTCAACTTGTATTATATATTTTCAGAATATTTTTAAAAGTCTTCCTCAAAGTACTGTTGTAAATAACATATATTATTATAAAACAGCTAGGGTAGTGATACTGCAAGTTATTTCCCTGTATTATGTTTTACAATAAACAGTTAAATAATGATCATACTATTTCATGCTATTTTTATGGCATCAATTTTATTGTGACATCAATAATCTACACAGACTTGTGGCAGCTGTGGTTTGTGCAGTTGACATTTGTGTAGTTCTGATGTTGCAACTTGCATTCAACAAAGAAAGGGGACAGGATTTAGTTCAGTTGTTTGAGTGCTTGCTTGAGGTGCTTGCATTGCAGGATCGAACCACTTCGGTGGATCCATTAAGCTGATTGGGTTTTTTCTCGTTCCAACCAATGCACCACAACTGGTCAAAGGCCGTGGTATGTGCTTTCCTGTCTGTGGGCAAGTGCATATAAAAGATCCCATGCTGCATTAGAAAAAAAATGTAGCGGGTTTTCTCTGATGTTTGACATCCAATAGCCGATGATTAATTAAACAATGTGCTCCAGTGATGTCGTTAAACAAAACAAACATTTCCAATTTTTTTTTTAATTTGAATAAATCCCATTAATTAAGCCATTAAAATTCACTCCAGGTAGAATCCTGTATATACCCCGGTACTCAGTGTTCCGAGCTACATGAAGAACTTTAACCCTTGAAGCCACCAGCCACAATGCCATCAACACTAATTTATACATGTACTGGTTCATTATGTCATGGTGGCCTTACAGAATCCCATTAATTAAGCCATTAAAATTCACTCAAGGTATACATGTATATGCCGGTACTCAATATTCTGAAATACGTGAAGCACTTTCAGCCTTGAAGCCAACAAGGGGGTGGGGTGGGATATAGCCCAGTGGTAAAGCCTGATGCGCCTTCAGTCTAGAATCAGTCCCCATCGGTGGGCTCATTGGGGTTTTTTCTCATTCCAGCCAGTGCACCACAACTGGTATATCAAAGGCTTTTGTATGTGCTATCCTGTCTGTGTGATGGTGCATATAAACGATCCCTTGCTATTAATGGAAAAATGTAGCAGGTTTCTTCTCCAAGACAGTATGTCAGAATTACCAAATATTGAACATCCAATAGCTGATAATTATTAAATCATTGTGCTCTAGTGGTGTTGTTAAACAAAACAAACTTTAACTTATGGTTTGTTGTTAGAGGTGAGTAAGAGTGCTAAGAGATGACACCATTGGTGTGGTGGCGCGTTACAGCATCCCGTTAATTAATCCATTAAAATTCACTCCAGGTAGAACCCTGTACATACCCCAGTACTTAGTGTTCTGAGGACCGGCCTCGGTGGCGTCGTGGCAGGCCATCGGTCTACAGGCTGGTAGGTACTGGGTTCGGATCCCAGTCGAGGCATGGGATTTTTAATCGAGATACCGACTCCAAACCCTGAGTGAGTGCTCCGCAAGGCTCAATGGGTAGGTGTAAACCACTTGCACCGCCAGTGATCCATAACTGGTTCAACAAAGGCCATGGTTTGTGCTATCCTGCCTGTGGGAAGCGCAAATAAAAGATCCCTTGCTGCCTGTCGTAAAAAGAGTAGCCTATGTGGCGACAGTGGGTTTCCTCTAAAAACAGTGTCAGAATGACCATATGTTTGACGTCCAATAGCCGATGATAAGATAAAAAATCAATGTGCTCTAGCGGCGTCGTTAAATAAAACAAACTTTTTAGTGTTCTGAGATACATGTACATTATGTTAAAGTCCTAACAGTTTTAACATGCCCATGTCCATCAAGGTTCAAGCATGTTCACCATAGGCTCAGATTCTGACATAGCCAGAGGCTGATCTCAAGGCATACCGGTTGATGACAGTCACTCTTGGCACCATTGTTTTGGCTTCATACAGAATAAATTTAACAGATCCAGTGGTAATTGTTTTATGTGATATATTTGACAAAAGGTACTTTTTATTTCTTTCATGTTAAACTTAATATTTCGTCTAAAATTATCAAAAATAAAAACATACCGACATGTAAACTTTGTTGTCTGCTCTTGTAACTATTTTAACATGGGTCAAGGTAAGTAGACCAGTTTTTATTTTAATCTGGTGAAGCATTGTAATAATATAGCTAATATTGAATTTGAATAACATCAGTATTGAATCGCTTTCCAATAAAATAAACTTGATGCATGACATTTCCGTTTTAAGAACACTGGAAAAATTCCATTGCAAAATTGCTGTAGTAAATTTTTTATTTGAACATTACTAATGCACCTGATTGTGTTCGAAGAAAATCTTATGATAAAAAAAATTTGTAGTATTTACGAAATATGGATTTCAAGTGAAATTACAGTAAGATATGTTAAATTTATTGTGTACGAAGCCAAAACAAGGGTGCAAAGAATAACTGTCATTGACATTAGTACATGTATAATATTATGCATCATGTTTCTTTGTTTTATTATGTCACCAACAGTTTTGTGTAAACAGTAATTGTTAATTAGCTTGCTACCATTCATTTCATTTCAACTTATTTTCGTGCTTATATCCAATTAAGGGTCAAGCATGCTGTCCTGGGCACACACCTCAGCTATCTGGTCTGTCTGTCCAGGACAGTGGGTTACTTGTTAATTGGTTAGTGGTTAGTGAGAGAGAAGAGGGTGTAATGGCCTTTCACCTATCCATTGAGCACTTAAGAACTCGCTCTGCTTTGGAGCTGGTACTGGTCTGCGAAACCCTGTACCTACCAGCCTGTAGTCTGATGGCTTAAACACTGCGCCACTGAGGCCAGTAGCTTGCTACCAGCTGATGTTTGCACATGTTATATGATTGTTGTTGATGTTGTTATTGTTGTAGTTACTGTTTGGTCACTTGTTGATTGTTGTGTTGTTTTTGTTTTTGTTAGTTGTGCTGGTGGAACAATGTCAAAGCATGCTGCTTCTCACAGGTGAGGTTATTTCACACAGGTAGTCACCTTACTAACACACTTTTATTTCACCTGCATGAATTTGTATAGATATTCACATTTACTTAACTTTGTTGGCCAATATGTTTTCTGTGCTATGGTGTTGTTAAACATTCATTTGTTTGTTCATTCATTTTTTCTTTTGTTCTTGTATTTATTCATTAATCCATCCAACCATTCATTCATGAATGAATTAATTAATTCAGTCATTCATTTATTCTTTCATTCTTTCATTCATTGATCTGTCTGTCCATCCATCTGTCTGTCCATCCATCTGTCCATCCATCCATTCATTACTTAGGTGTCATAAAACAAACATTTCTATCCTTTTCTTTACATTTGCTATTAAATATTGTACCCAGTCTTTTGTGAGATTTTGTATTTACTGTCAAGCATTAAACATTTACTACCAATGTACATGTAAGCTGTACTCTGTTGTGCTCTTTGCATGCTTAAGATTAAATACCGAATCTGTTATGTATTAAGTTTTACTGATACATTATAGATTCAATACTCAATCTGTTGTGAGATTTAGTATTCTGTATAAAATATTAATTTATTATGAATTAAGTATAGTCAGTTGTGGTATACATGTATTAAATTAAGTACCCCAGTCTTATGTGAGGTTTAAACATACCTTGGATTACATACTCAGTCTGTGAGGGTTAGTTTATGGATAAAGTAAAAAAATAGTTTTGTTAATTTATGGTGTTTAAACTCTAAATACAAAGGGCCGAATTTATAAGGCCTGTTTATAACTTACACACGGTGTAACTACATGCATTTACAATGCTTAAACACCTGTTTATATCTTACACACGGTGTAACTACGTGCATTTACAATGCTTAAACACCTGTTTATATCTTACACACGGTGTAACTACGTGCATTTACAATGCTTAAACACCTGTTTATATCTTACACACGGTGTAACTATGTGCATTTACAATGCTTAAACACCTGTTTATATCTTACACATGGTGTAACTACGTGCATTTACAATGCTTAAACACCTGTTTATATCTCTTACACACAGTGTAACTACGTGCATTTACAATGGGTAAACACCTGTTTATATCTTACACACGGTGTAACTACGTGCATTTACAATGCTTAAACACCTGTTTATATCTCTTACACACAGTGTAACTACGTGCATTTACAATGGGTAAACACCTGTTTATATCTTACACACGGTGTAACTACGTGCATTTACAATGCTTAAACACCTGTTTATATCTTACACACGGTGTAACTACATGCATTTACAATGCTTAAACACCTGCGTTTAAGAAAAACAGGCTTTGTAAATTTGACCAGTCATCTTTTGTGAATTTTTTGTTGTTAATCCTATTTTTATAGTTCAAGATTGTTTTGTTTAACAACATCACTAAATTAATCATCGGTTATTGGATATCAAACATTTGATAATTCTGAAACCAACACTATTCAATTATCAGGTCAGGTCAGGTCAGGTCAGGTCAGGTCAGGTCAGGTCATAGGGCTTAACATGCACATTCAGAGTAAGCTGTTATAGCACACGCCTGTCATGGGCGCAGGTGCTGACTTACACCGGCTCCTTCGTCCAGGACAGGAAAGGGGTTGGGGTGGGGGACAGAAGGGGTCGCCTGCACTAGTCCAGTGCAAGAGAGCTGTGGCAGCCTGACCAGGGTCGGTAGCAGGCGGAGGCACTATAGAATTGAGGTGCTATTGAATTTTGAGTGTTCCGTATGATTAAGTTAAAAAATTTAAAATTTGCGCAGTTTTCATGAAATAATTTTAGTGGCTACTTTGTAAATGTTTATCGAAAGTAAAAATAAGATCTATTTGAGTAATTTTGACTTACTTAGCTCTTTTTGGAACCTTGCCTATTGGAGCCGTTGTGATTGGTCTCCCATGATTGCCCCCTAGTTTTAGCCGTTTGGTGGGCTGGATCGATTGGGTTTGGCCGGTTGGAGGGGCAAGTCATGTTGAGAGCCCTTTTCCATTATCAGTGGGGGGGGGGGGGGGGGACGACACACACACAGATATATATATATATATATATATATATATATATATATATATATATACTGAACAAAATAAGAAACTTCCGCTAACTTTGCTTGAACATAACTTGATGAAAACAAACCGGGGGAATAATTGTTATATATGCGTTTAAAGATTGTTCCATGATGCTTCGTTTGGTGCAAAAATCATGGCCATAGGTTAACAGAAACTGGGAGAAATTTTGACCAAGTGTGGTAGGGGTTTAAAAAAACAAAACACACACTTAATAACGGGTATGACCACCTCTTGAATTGACCACGGCAGTGCATCGAAGGTGCATAGAATTGACTAAAGTGTTGATTTCTGCCTGTGGAATATTGTTCCATTCCTGAATGGGCGCTTGACGAAGTTCGTTGACGTTAGTGGGTGGGTTGGGACAACGCCTCAATCGTCTGTCCAGACTATCCCAGACATGCTCGATGGGGTTGAGATCAGGACTTTTAGCAGGCCAGTCATCAATGAAATCAATGTTATTTGTCCTAAGAAAATTTACAGTGTCTCTAGCTGTATGAGAGGTGGCATTATCATGCTGAAAAATCGAGATGTTGGCATTGTTATGGAACAGAGGAATGACGTGATGAGCGAGAATGTCATCGCGGTATCGTTGAGCATTTAAATTGCCATCAATGACGACTAGTGGTGAACGATAACCATGGGCAATGGCTGCCCAGACCATGACACAACCCCCACCCCCGAAACGATCTCGTTCAAGAACACAACAGTCAGCATAGCGTTCATTTCTCCTACAGTAGACGCGCACCCTGCCATCACCACGTTGTAAAGAAAATCTGGATTCATCCAAAAAAAGAACGGTATTCCAGCGTCGCCGTATCCAACGAGAGTGTACACGTGCCCAATTAAGACGATTTAGATGATGACGTTGCGTTAAAACGCATCCGACGTAAGGACGTTGTGCATGTAAACCGTTCTCCCGCAGATGATTACGAACAGTTTGCCCACTGATTCGGTTATTATGAAGCCCAGGTGTGTTAGCAGCAGTAGCAGTGGCAGTTTGGAATCGATTGCGCAAATGCGTGTTCATGATATAGCGGTCTTGACCACGCGTTGTAACACGCGGACATCCACAACGTGGCAAGTCATTGGTGCTTCCTGTTGTTCGAAATCTTACGCGAAGATTTCGTATCGCTCTACTAGAACTCCCAACATGCCTTGCAACGTCTTCTGTTGAAATGCCAGCATCAAGCATGCCAATCGCCCGTTTGCGTAAATTATTGGGTATTCTTGGCATATTAAAAATGCTACAATGTAAAAAAACTTTAATTTTTTTACAAATTTTGAAGCGTTTTCGTTCACTTGACAACAATGTCAGTAAGACAAGTAAAACAAATTGACCGAATACTACACGGGACATGTCGAACCATGCATGCACGTGCAAATTGAATTTCACGTTGTCGACGATTAACAGTGCAAAAATAATCGATAAAATTCATGAATCCTGATAATACAGCTCAAGGCTAATACTACCTATATAATTTCATTATACAATTCTTTAACACAACAAATACTATATGTACAAATCGGAAGTTTCTTCTTTTGTTCAGTATATATATATATATATATATAAATACATGTATAAATATATAAAAAAACATCGCTACTGCTACAAACCCTTTGCCCCCCCCCCCTCCCCTCACTTCCTACGCCAGTGAAATGTTAGATGCTGAATCAGGAATCCTCAACCCTGATATGACCTATACTTTAAAGGATAATTATTAATAATTAAAATAATTTTTATAAACCATCCTGCACTACGATAAATTGTATGTACATTAAAACTCATGAATAATTAATCACTTTCCACTCTGTTTAGAGTGTGTATCATTTTACACATCCTATGATGCTTCATCACTCCAGAAAAATACTTTAATCTCAATGTAAATTATTATTATGATTAGAAATGGTTTCATCTCAAATGAGATTAATATTCTCTGATCTGGAAACCTCTTGTGTTTAAACCAGCACGGCTTGTCCTTGTGAATATAGGTTATATGTACACAAACACTCTGAGAATTTACCATCTACATGTATAGATACAATAGATATCTTACATACTATAATGTAGTTTAATAAACATACATGTATTCATATACTCAACTTTATTTGACACCCATTAGCTAATGTGTATTTTTGTGCTGTGGGTATTGTTTAACATTCATTCATTCATTCATTCATTCATTCATTCATTCATTCATTCATTCATTCGGGACAGGGGTCAATATATTGAATTATTATCCATATGGTTCAACATAACAGAGTTAATAATAATCATACGAAGCACACGTGTAATAACAAGTGTAATGATGTAATTTTGGGAAGCGACGTCATAACATGACATTGCTTCTCCAGTCCTAGCTCAGACTGTACATGTGAAATATGACGTCATTTCGTCGTCTCCTTCTAGTTGTGGCTGAAACACTTTGAGTTGGGTCTTGTTATTCATAAAGAAAACAACAATAATAATAAAGAAATTATTATACTCGCGTGTGAGTCATTCTGATTTTACGAAACTCATGTCAGGTCGACATACTCCTTATTTTGCCTACAAAAAAGTTTTTTTGAAATACAAGCAGACTCGTCCTTTAATTGAACCAAAGATGTTGTCGGTCTGACATTCATGGCAGTTCCATTTTTGCTGAACTGATCGAAGTTTAAATATTATTTTAATAAAGATATATGAAAAACAATAAAGATGTTTGTAAAGTGATTCCCTAATGTCGGATACATTTTTTGTTATTTCCATCTTCATCAAATGAATCGATCGCTGTGATAAAATATTATCACCAGCTGATAAAAAGTAGTTTTGTTTTTGTAAAGGTGGTGTATATATACTCTTCAAAAAAAGAAACGCAAAAGGGTACAAATGGGTTATAACTCCGATTTTATGTTTCCTACCGGTTCATGCTTTGTGAATATAAGGTCATTGCATGTCCCAAACACATTCCCACGGTTACATTCGATAAAACGCAGCTACTGTACAATAAAGTTCCAAAATGTGAATATTCGCAAAAACGCAGCCACGTGCAAACCATGTCACCACTGCACGTGCGTTGTCTGCACGTGCAACATGAACACCGACAGTATAAAAGTGCAGGGTGTTCGCTTGCCTGGCCTCTGTATCTGGCCGACAGTTGACAATCCAGGACATGCCACGTCTCGGTTAACCGCAGAGAAACAATGCCATCGGCCGACTAGACCTGGCGAATCCAGAATGGCCGTTGCCAGGGCATTCCATGTGTCCCCAAGCACCATCTCCAGACTGTGGGACCGTTACCAGCAACATGGATCAACACGTGACCTCCCTAGATCTGGTCGACCACGGGTCACTACCCCCGGGCAGGACCGCTACATCCGGGTATGCCACCTTCGGGAACGATTGACTACTGCCACCTCCACAGCCGCAGCAATACCAGGTTTGCGCAGGATATCTGACCAGACCGTACGGAACCGCCTACGTGAGGTAGGAATTCGTGCCAGACGTCCAGTTCGAGGTGTCATCTTAACACCACAACACCGTCGACTCCGACTGCAGTGGTGCCAGATTCATCGACAATGGCCTCAACTGCGATGGAGACAGGTGTTTTTCAGTGACGAGTCCCGATTTCTGCTCCGACGTCGTGATGGAAGATGTCGCGTGTATAGGCGTCGTGGTGAACGTTATGCGGAAAACTGCGTGCAGGAAGTGGACAGATTTCGGCAGGGGTAGTGTCAAGGTGTGGGCAGCCATCTCACACACTGGCAGAACTGACCTGGTCCACGTGCAGGGCAACCTGAATGCACAGGGCTACATTGACCAGATCCTCCGGCCACACATCATTCCAGTTATGGCCAACGCCACGCAGTGTTCTAACATGACAACGCCAGGCCTCGACAGCACGTCCTCACAACGGCTTTCCTACAGAACAACAACATTAATGTCCTTCCTTGGCCATCGATATCACCGGATTTGAACCAATTGAGCATCTATGGGAACGAGTTGGACCGACGCCTCCGACAGCGACAACCACAGCCCCAGACCCTGCCCGAGCTGGCAGCAGCCTTGCAGGCCGAGTGGGCCACCATCCCCCGGGACGTCATCCGTACTCTGGTTGCTTCAATGGGCAGGCGGTGCCAGGCAGTTGTCAACACACGCGGAGGCCACACCCGGTATTGACTCCAGATGACCTTGACCTTGGTGGTGTGTCCTATCACTTACTCACAATGGACTAGAGTGAATTGTGAACAATCCTGCAACATTTGGTAATTATCGGACTCACCATTCAATAATTAAATCAATTCTCCAAATGTTACGACAATGTGGTTTTGTGTTTTTTCTTTTGAAGAGTATATTATTTGGCACCCAAGATAAATGATTTTAATGATAAACACTACCACTTCCGTTGTTTTTATAAGCGGTGATATTCCTCCAAAATAAAAAGTTTATAATATTTTATAAAAAATTGTTGAATAAACAGAATGATAGAAATGACAGAAAGTAAAAATCATCAGTTACAACCAATTATATCTGCAATTGACGACAAAATATCAGACGATAGTTAGTGGAAACAAAAGACAGAATGACCGTTCTGATCACATGAAAAATTTGGCACCAAATAAGTGAGTGTTTTTCAATTGGAGATTGCCGAATCCATAAAAAATAAAAATGTTTTCATTGCTCAAATAAAATATAACTTTTGTTGTGTGTATTAAACATACAAATGGATACAGGTATGGGACAAAATAGAGGCTGTTAAAAATACTGTTCAATTACGTTACTGTAACTGTTGTAAATTTTTCGTCACTTGCTTTTTTGTACCCACAACACAGCTTGTTTCCTTTGACTGTGCAGACTGATTTTTTTTTTTTATGTGTGGAAAAAAGTGTGCATTTGGAAACAGCAGAGATAGGTGCTACAAAATATAGTAGGGTTGTGGGTAAATAAAGAGGGGCACAGAAAAATAAAGGAGGGTTGCAGAACGTGAAAGGAGTGCAGCAAAATGTAATAGCGGGGTGGGTCGCCCCGCTTAATGGAGCAGCGAGAACATGGTTTCAATTAGACTTTTACCAAAATTGCTCCCGCCCGATATGGATTCCGGTCGGGTTGCTGGTACTCCATTGCACTTGCCAACGCAGCCAGTCCCCTCTCCCACCCACCCCAACCCTTTTCCTGTCCTGGACGGAGGAGCCGGCTGAGGCCAGCACCTGCACCCAAGACAGGCATGCACTACAACAGCTTAGTTCTGAATGTGCACATGCCACATAAAACCCTATGACATGACAATTAAACCTTAATGTCATTTAAGGCAAACTATTACTGTAGTTTCCCACTTTACCCTGAGACTAGTTCAAGGAGAGTAAAGGTTAGCTCCCCTTAGCATGGCTTCCCATAATCTAGGTTAGGTGAGCATTTAATCACCCCCCCCCCCCCCCACCCCCCCCCCCCCCCCAACCATGGTTTTCTTATGGTGAGCTCAGAATTACAGTGAAACCTCTCAAGACTGGACCCTCTGTAAACCAGGAATTCCCTTAAAACCGGACATTTTAGAGAGTCCCTTTTTAAAAACCAGTACAGAACTTAACCTCTTTAAACCAGATCCCTCTTTAAACCAGACTTTTGTCTTGGTCCCAAGGGTGTCCGGTTTAGAGGGGTTTCACTGTAGTATATTTGGATTTTGCTGTTTATATGTAGTGCATCAAATGCTCAAACTTCAGTCTGGAATGTTTTGGAATATATAGATTTTGGTAATACTGAATACAGTTCTGGTAATCCTCAAGTTTGTAACTACATGTATCAATTCTAGAATGTAATAGTTGAATACATAACCAGTTGACAGTTTAAAATTGTGAAATATTGTGACGGTGTTTGCATCTGTTACGTCTAATTTGTATCTGTAATATAGCCTTAGAAATTGTTATTTGACATGTTATAATTTATTTTCATGCTTCTATTAAATAAATGTCCAAGCACAGGGTCACGGTCATAAAATATACCAACCTTTTTAAAACATACAGCTCCCCATAAAACAGAAATTAGAATCACTTGACTTGACTTAACTGAACATTTTAACATGCCTGTATACCACTAAGGGACCGGCCTCGGTGGCGTCGTGGTAGGCCATCGGTCTACAGGCTGGTAGGTACTGGGTTCTGATCACAGTCGAGGCATGGGATTTTTAATCCAGATACCGACTCCAAACCCTGAGTGAGTGCTCCGCAAGGCTCAGTGGGTAGGTGTAAACCATTTGCACCGACCAGTGATCCATAACTGGTTCAACAAAGGCCATGGTTTGTGCTATCCTGCCTGTGGGAAGCGCAAATAAAAGATCCCTTGCTGCTAATTGGAAAAGTAGCCCATGTAGTGGCGACAGCGGGTTTCCTCTCAAAATCTGTGTGGTCCTTAACCATATGTCTGACGCCATATAACCATAAATAAAATGTGTTGAGTTCTTTCTTTCTATACCACTAAGGTTTCATGCATGTCCATCCCGGGTCCTGTCTCTGAATTGCCAGGGACTTGTCCCGGGACAAAAACTAGAACTAGAAATTAGAATGAAATCTCCTTGAATCCTGCCATGAAGGTTAAGATAGTTAATGCCAACTAATACTCTAATTTCAAAAATAAATTTTCCAGAAATAGAAATTAGAATGAATACAATATAACCACTGTTAGAGAAGATAAAAATATTAATTAATTCCCAACACCCTTCCCACCAAACTCTCCCTTTTTGAAAATTTACAATTCGTGCAAAATAGGAAATAGAATGAATAGATACAAAGAGGCTTAAATCCATCCCTGGGGAATACCGTAGGAGATTAACCACACCTTCCTGCCAATGCTTTCTTCTTGAACAACTCGACTTCAATTGAATAAATACAATGGACTCAGTCTAAACTGGATTCAAGAATGATCGATGAAATGGGCCAGTATTCACAGTGCCAAATTATACAAATTTTAACCAAGCTGAACAGGACTATGTGATCATGATGGGCGGGATTTATCCCAGTGATAAATCACTCGCCTTATGCATGGTCAGTCTAGGATCAATCCTCGTCAGTGGGCCCATTGGGTTATTTCTCATTCTAGCCAGTGCAGCACGACTGGTATATCAACGGTTTTGATATGTGCTATCCTGTCTGTGGGATGGTGCATATAAAAGATCCCTTGTTACTATGGAAAAATATAGTGGGTTTCCCTTCTAAAACTATATGTCAAAATTATAAATGTTTGACATCCAATAAGAATCAATGTGCTCGTGTGGTGTCGTTAAACAAAACAAACAACCTTTCTGTGATCGTTCCAGTTTACATAGAAATCTGGATTACACACATGCAATATTTGGACACTGTCCACTGTACAATTTAAAAACAAGTCTGTTAACCCAATCCTGTATAATACTAGTACAGTGAAACCCATCTAAACTGGACACCCATAGGACCAAGTAAAAAGACTGGTTAAAGGGGTATCTGGTTTAGAGAGGATATTTTAAAACTGACCATGAAAAATGTCCAGTATTGAAAGGAATTCCGGTTTTTAGAGGGTCCGGTTTTGAGGGGTTTCACCATAGAACAATTAACCCATTTGAAGCTGCAGCTCCCATAAAGCAGGAGGAATATACAAAGAAAGATATTCCAGTTCCTTTCCATGAGAATGATCTAGTTTACTACTCTCCCTTTTGAAAAATACCAATCCCATGAAGCAGAAGTTGAAATCAATGCAGTCAAATATCCATAGATACCTAGCCCTGGAGAATACGGGATTTGGGTTTATTACTGAGAAACAAATTGGCAATCTCATGGTACAACTGCTTGTAAATACTTGTCCAATTAATCTGTGTAAATGAATACCTCTTGTGTTAAGTATATATTTGTTTGAGACTGAAGCCAGCAGTGTCAGAAGAGATAAATGTATGGACAAATTGATAACCGTCACATGTACAGCTCCTGACAGTTTAATTGATCTGGGTGTCCCTGAGGTCCCTATATGGCCTGTCAAAAGGATATGAATAAGCTCTTGGTTTATCTTCTGGATTATATAGTATCCATTTTATTTTGTTCAGGTTGACTTGATACAGTTGGTCTAGATGTTTTAAATGATTAATAACACCTACGCACATTTTAAACTACAGCTATTTGATATCTAACATATGGCTGTTGTGACACTTGGGATGAAGGGAGGGAGGGAAAGAGGGCTTTATTTAGTGAGGGAGAGAGGGGAGGGAGGGAGGGAGAGAGAGAGAGGAGAGAGAGAGAGAGAGAGAGAGGGAGAGAGAGAGAGAGAGGAGAGAGAGAGAGAGAGAGAGAGAGAGAGAGCAGGCAAAATAGTGATAGAACAGGTAAAGGAGAAAGATAGCATGCAAGAGAGAGAAAGAGAGAGAGAGAGAGAGAAGAGAGAGAGAGAGAGAGAGAGAGAGAGAGAGAGAGAGAGAGAGAGAGAGAGAGAGACAGACAGACAGACAGACAGAGAGAGAGAGAGAGAGAGAGAGAGAGACAGCTGAGGGGGAGAAAGAGAAAGAGACAGCTGAGGGGGAGAGAGAGAAAAAGAGAACAAGTGGGAGATAAAGAGCAAGAGAGATCAAGAGAGACAGAGAAACAGAAAGAGAGACACAGATAAAGAGACAGACAGAGAGATAGACAGAGAGACAGAGAGAGACAGAGATAGAGACTGCCACCAAAAAGAAGTTGGGGTATTTTCTCATAACCTCTCAAAAACAGGACAGTAAACACCATAGCTTTTGATATGCCAGTCATGGGGCTTTTATTGGCAAGTGGGAATGAGTCAATCGACGACAATTTGATCCTGTGACTCATTGCACATGAGGCGATTGCTCTACCACTGAGCTACACCCCACCCATACATGGACTTATTTTGAAAGCCATATACCCATCAGTGTGGCAGGTTTGAATGATGTCAAAATAACTTTATGCTATTGTATATCAGATGAATCAGTCACGGGCTAATTGAGTTACAGCATGTCTTCTGGGAATTAGTAGTGTCGGGGCTCTGCTGTGCGCTGTTGAGAAACACAACATATCAATCAAGTGTGTTCTGTGGATACTGGTCAAAACAATTTGGGGGACACGATTAGTGGCTGAGGTGTGAAGTTGTGAATCACAATATTATTGTGAAGATGGGGGCCAAGGTTGTCTACACACTACAGTCATAGTACCAAAGAAGAGAGTTCCGTATCAAAGTTCGAGGTGTACCATCAGATATACTGATGTCCAAAAGAAACGTTACAAGGCTTGAAATTGTACTATAGAAAATCAACTAAGGGTCTGGTCAGATTGGAAAATATGAAGTTTGACATCTAAACATCACAATGCACTTCGTGATACATGTACAGTGGTTTTTAAATTGATTACAAACAATATTTATCAAATTATTCAAATTTTGTGTATGTAAAGTTTCTTTTGGACGTCAGTATATTTACGGAGTTAAAACAGCCATGTGTGTGATTAGTAGTAATATGTAACATTGATTATTTGTGTAAATACATTGACAAAAGGTTGAAACTAATGCAAGGTACCCACAAAAATAGAACAGCAATTTTCAGCAAAATGACGGTTGCTAATAGAAAACATTAATTAAATCTCTTAAATGGTATGTGACCCCCCCCCCAACCCCCCACCCCCACCCAGTTTCTTGCAGGTAGATTAAATGTGAGGTGCCACACTTTTTATTAATGTATTTCCTGGGTACAACGCTGCTTACTGGCTATATCAGTTTTATTAGTAAACATTAACATTATCTTTAATAGGAATTGATTTGGTCTATTAGAACCTATAGGGAATATATAATTTGAATAGAATATTAATAACTTAGAAGTTTTTGGGTTTTTAAAAAAGATAAAAAAAAAAATAGTTGTTGGTTTTTTCTATCAAGAAAAATATGTCAGTGTCAATGTGATGAATGAAAGTGTGTATTAAAAATATTTACAGTGAAACCTTTCAAAACCAGACCCTCTGTAAACCGGAATTCCTCCAAAACCGGACATTTTTCTTGGTCTTTTTTAAAAATCAGTACAGAAAATAACCACTCTAAATCAGATACCTCTTAAAACCGGACATTTTACTTGGTCCCGAGGGTATCCTTTTTTTGAGGGGTTTCACTGTATATATATTCACAGAATCACTATCTTTCATTCATTATTCAAGTCTGCTATTTCATCACAAATTAAATATTCTGAAGAAGGATGTGTCTTTGCCCCTTCAGAATGGACAAAGTATCACAGTTTACCATTCTGCTCTTTGAAAGACCCAACACTGTTGTGGTTCCAGTATCAAATTTTAAATAGAATTATACCAACAAATACCTTTCTACACAAAATAAAATTAACTGATTCTAATATTTGTAATTTTTGCTCACACGAGCCAGAAACACTTCAGCATCTATTTTATGACTGCCCTAAAATCGTCGAACTCTGGAGTACTATAGAAGATTGGTTATTACAAAAAGGTGATTTTATCCAGATGAATAGAACCACAGTTTTATTTGGAATTATAAATAGTAAAAACACTTTTGTAAATTGGTTAATTGTTAATGTAAAGTATTACATATATAAAACAAAGTTACAAAAGAGTACCTACACTAAATGAAACTGGAGTTAAAAATTTCATCAAAGACAAGTTACAAATAGAGAAATACATATATTATAAAAATTGTTTACATAGACAATTTGATGACAACTGGGAACCTTGGTTGAAAGTTCTAGAACACTATAGTTGAGACACTTGTTACTTTTATTACATACATATACATGTGTAGAATACTAAACTAGCTTGCCTGTCATACCATTTTTATGAAATGAGTGAACATTCTTGGTATCTGACGAGCAAAAGCAAGTCAGATACCAACACAGTTCACGAGTTTCATAAAAATGGTATGACAGGCAAGCTAGTTTAGTATTTTATTTATTACAAACCAACTGCAAACAAGCTGCAACGCAAAAGTAAGCAGATGTCGATACCTACTACATATTATTTTTCTACAAATTGGCCCAGCAAGTGATCTACGTCACTTTCACCTCACGCAAATAATATTACACTAGTTAGATATTGAGTGATTGTTATGACATGAGCAATATCTCACACTGGTGTGTAATAAATGCATTTTTGTAATCACGATGCCAGTTTGAAAAATATATATATGTATATTTATTATATCTTTATTTTATTTAGACTATATTTTATTTCCACTTTGTAATTGCTTTATTTCATTCTGATATCCATATGTTATATTACTTCAGATTAAATGTCTGTTTGCTATATGTAACATGTAAGGTAATGAACTTGGGGCCCCATCCCTGACATTACCATAACATACATGCATTTCTGGAGCAATAAACTATTTTTTTTTAAAAGAGGAAAAAAAAAAGGTCTACTATTTAATATTATACAAATACTGTCTAAATTCCAGGTTAATTGAAATTGTTATTAGTTTTAAAAAAAACATAATTCCTGGGTCATGTAGACCACCTGTCCCTTTTTTTCCCTGGATTGGGGCAGTTAATTGTAAACAGGGTATCTGTGAATAATAATAAAAAAATATTAACAATAAATACAAGTAAAAGCTTTTATAATACACATGTATATCCAAATGTAATTTACAACAATATATAAATAAAAAAAGTTTGTGATTCACACTACTAACAGTGATGAGACTTCAGAAGTACATGTAGAGAGCTTTCACAACCACACTGTTACTGTTATGGATAGTGATAGGTCACTCCTTGGACTGTAGTTGGTGACATCACAGCAATTTGCTTCCCACTCTTTATCATTAAAAGGCCTGCTCCATGTAATAAATTTTGTGGCTAATATATAATTTAAAAAAATAAAATAATAACACTTCTGAGAATACCACCATCTTCAAGTCACTAATTGTGCCAATCTGGGAAACCACAGATGTATCTAAAAGATTAGGACTGCTACCGGATTATAATTTGGCCAAATTTATGAAGCCTGGGTTTTTTAAAAATGCAGAGGGCACAACCCAGATTTTTTGTAGTAGGACAAAAATTGTTTTTAAAATTTTATCCTCAAGTGTAGGGAAGGACTGTGTTCCGAAGTCCCCCCACCCCCTGGTTTTTACAGGCCTGCAATAGGCTTGATGGTTAGTAAAGAAAGAAAGAAATGTATTTTTATTTAACAACACACTCAACACATTTTTATTTTACGGTTATATGGCGTCAGACATATGGTTAAGGACCACACAGATTTTGAGAGGAAATCCGCTTTCGCCACTACATGGGCTACTCTTTCCGATTAGCAGCAAGGGATCTTTTATTTGCGCTTCCCACAGGCAGGATAGCAGAAACCATAGCCTTTGTTGAACCAGTTATGGATCACTGGTCGGTGCAAGTGGTTTACACCTACCCATTGAGCCTTGCGGAGCACTCACTCAGGGTTTGGAATCAGTATCTGGATTAAAAATCCCATGCCTCGACTGGGATCTGAACCCAGTACCTACCAGCCTGTAGACCAATGGCCTAACCACTACGCCACTGAGGCTGGTGATGAAGGTTAGCAAGTTGCCTCCTGTATGACTGGTTTGGAAGTGGTAGACTTACTTTGATGAGAATTCTTGTATGACAGTATGATCAGTTTGAAGGTACCGGTAGTAGACTTTTACTGTGAAAAGGATTCTTTCATGACAATATGATTGATTTGGATATGGTTGACCTTTAAAGTGAGATGGATTATTGTATGACAGTATGACCAGTTTGGAGGTAGTAGACTTTTAAAGTGAGATGGATCCTGATATGACAGTATGCCCAGTTTGGAGGTAGTAGACTTTTAAAGTGAGATGGATCCTGGTATGACAGTATGCCCAGTTTGGAGGTAGTAGACTTTTAAAGTGAGATGGATCCTGGTATGACAGTATGACCAGTTTGGAGGTAGTAGACTTTTAAAGTGAGATGGATTCTTGTATGACAGTATGACCAGTTTGGAGGTAGTAGACTTTTAAAGTGAGATGGATTCTTGTATGACAGTATGACCAGTTTGGAGGTAGTAGACTTTTAAAGTGAGATGGATTCTTGTATGACAGTATGTCCAGTTTGGAGGTAGTAGACTTTTAAAGTGAGATGGATTCTTGTATGACAGTATGTCCAGTTTGGAGGTAGTAGACTTTTAAAGTGAGATGGATTCTGATATGACAGTATGACCAGTTTGGAGGTAGTAGACTTTTAAAGTGAGATGGATTCTTGTATGACAGTATGACCAGTTTGGAGGTAGTAGACTTTTAAAGTGAGATGGATTCTGGTATGACAGTATGACCAGTTTGGAGGTAGTAGACTTTTAAAGTGAGATGGATTCTTGTATGACAGTATGACCAGTTTGGAGGTAGTAGACTTTTAAAGTGAGATGGATTCTGGTATGACAGTATGACCAGTTTGGTGGTAGTAGACTTTTAAAGTGAGATGGATTCTGGTATGACAGCATGACAATTTTGGAGTTAGAATATTTAATATAACATGGATTCTTATATGACAGTGTCACTGGTTTAGAGGTAGGTCACATTTAATATAGATGGATTCTTGTATGACAGTATACCTGGTTTAGAGTAAAGTAAAAAGTAAAGTTTGTTTTATTTAACGACGCCACTAGAGCACATTGATTTTTTATCTTATCATTGGCTATTGGACATCAAACATGGTCATTCTGACACTCTTTTTTAGAGGAAACCCGCTGTCGTCACATAGGCTACTCTTTTACAACAGGCAGCAAGGGATCTTTTATTTGCACTTACCACAGGCAGGATAGCACAAACCATGGCCTTTGTTGAACCAGTTATGGATCACTGGTCGGTGCAAGTGGTTTACACCTACCCATTGAGCCTTGTAAAGCACTCACTCAGGGTTTGGAGTCGGTATCTGGATTAAAAATCCCATGTCTTGACTGGGATCCGGAACAGAACAGAACAGAACAGAACAGAACTTTATTACACTCTAAGCCATCGTTTGATGGCATTTGAGGAACACATATATACATACATATCAGCGTCAAGATAACAGGCTTCAATAAAACAAATAATTCATATACTGTACATACTAGAAGTCTTAGGAGGAACAGAAAGTTTTGTTAATAATAGTTATAAATTTACATAGCTTTCTAAGGATGCCAATGTTTTTACAATTAAAAAGCTGCTTAAATTTATGAATATTTGGTCTAATGGTATAATATTTATGAATATATTTATATCTTTCTTCAGTAAATTTTGTACAAACAAATAAATAATGAAATTCATCACCAACGTCATCAGTAGGACAATAAATACATTTTCTCTCTGCATATAAACCCAGTATCTACCAGCCAATAGACCGATGGCCTAACCACGATGCCACCGAGGCCGGTCACTGGTTTAGAAATGATAGATGTTTAATATGAGATGGATTCTTGTACGACAGTGTCACTGGTTTGGAAGTGGTAGACTTTTGAAATAAGATGGATTCTTGTATGACAGTATGACCAGTTTGGAGGTGTTTGGACTAATAACATAAGATAGAATCTTGGATGACTGGTTTGGAGGTAGTAGACTTATAATATAAGATGCAATCTTGGATGACCACTTTGGAGGTGATAGACTTATAATGTAAGATGGAATCTTGGATGACTGGTTTGAAAGTGGTTGACTTATAATATAAGATGGAATCTTGGATGACTGGTTTGGAAGTGGTAGACTTACAATATAAGATGGAATCATGGATGACTGGTTTGGAAGTGGTAGACTTATTATATAAGGTGGATTCTTAGATGACTGGTTTGGAAGTGGTAGTCTTATAAGATGGAATCATGGATGACTGGTTTGGAAGTGGTTGACTTATAATATAAGATGGAATCATGGATAACCGGTTTGGAAGTGGTAGATGTATAATATAAGATGGAATCTTGGATGACCAGTTTGGAGGTGGTAGACTTATAATATAAGATGGAATCTTGGATGAAGATGGAATCTTGGATGACTGGTTTGAAAGCGGTTGACTTATAATATAAGATGGAATCTTGGATGACTGGTTTGGAAGTGGTAGACTTACAATATAAGATTGAATCATGGAAGACTGGTTTGGAAGTGGTAGACTTACAATATAAGATTGAATCATGGAAGACTGGTTTGGAAGTGGTAGACTTACAATATAAGATTGAATCATGGATGACTGGTTTGGAAGTGGTAGACTTATAATATAAGATGGAATCATGGATGACTGGTTTGGAAGTGGTAGACTTATTATATAAGGTGGATTCTTAGATAACTGGTTTGGAAGTGGTAGTCTTATAAGATGGAATCATGGATGACTGGTTTGGAAGTGGTTGACTTATAATATAAGATGGAATCATGGATGACTGGTTTGGAAGTGGTTGACTTATAATATAAGATGGAATCATGGATGACTGGTTTGGAAGTGGTAGACTTATTATATAAGGTGGATTCTTAGATGACTGGTTTGGAAGTGGTAGTCTTATAAGATGGAATCATGGATGACTGGTTTGGAAGTGGTTGACTTATAATATAAGATGGAATCATGGATGACTGGTTTGGAAGTGGTTGACTTATAATATAAGATGGAATCTTGGATGACCAGTTTGGAGGTGGTAATGTTTTAATGTGACATGGATTCTTGCATGGCAATAAGACTGGTTTGGAGGTGGTTGACTTATAATATAAGATGGAATCTTGGATGACCGGTTTGGAGGTGGTAATGTTTTAATGTGACATGGATTCTTGCATGGCAATAAGACTGGTTTGGAGGTGGTAGACTTATAATATAAGATGGAATCTTGGATGACCGGTTTGGAGGTGGTAATGTTTTAATGTGACATGGATTCTTGCATGGCAGTAAGACTGGCTTGGAGGTGGTAGACGTTTACTGTGGGATGGCTTCTTATATAACAGTTTGTTTACCCACATTGTCACTGACGTAACTCGGCACGCTGTCTTCAGATACTGCTAAATATAATTATATAACTGCACCTGCCACATGTGTTCTTTATCACCATGGTAAAACAGTTTACATGATTTACAGTATCGATCCGCTGCATTACAAAACCACTTTTGTCATTGCTTAGCGTCATTGTTGTAAGTAGCAATCTAAGAACTTTGTCTACTTTAGATACATAACAAAGCTTCTGAATGTGGCACCAACACCTGTGACCAAGCATATTTGATTTCACTTGAAGCAAGATCAGATATTTAAAAAAAATTATTCAGAAAATTAAAAAAAAAAATATTCCAGTGGAGCAGTACATATTTATAGATCATCCATTTTCATCATCCATTTTGTTCCCTTCATTCAGCACTTGTAACTTTGCTGTGATAAAAAGATGACAGTTTGTTTTCTTTAACAACACCACTAGAGCACATTTATTTAATAATCATCAGCTAGTGGATGTCAAACATTTCATGATTTCGACACATGGTATTAGAGGAGAAAACTGCTACATGTTTCCATATCAGCAACAGTTATTTTAAATATGCTTTCCCACAGACAGGACAGCACATTCCTCCCTGGACAATACATTGAAAAAACCCAGTTTGCTTGGATCAGTAGTGGGTTTAGATTATTCACCCCTAAAACCCCATTCTGCACAGGGCTAGCTCTGAGTGAGCAGAAAATTTCGCCAAATTTTCTATGAAACCAGTTAATTTATAACCAAATATCAGTTATTACATGAAATTATTTTGCCAATTTAAAATAAAATTTGCCAAATTCTTTCACAATTCGCAAATAGCAAATTTGACAGTTTTATTTACGACGCCACTAGAGCACATTGATTTTTAATCTTATCATTATTGTCAAACATATGGTCATTCTGACACTGTTTTTAGAGGAAACCCGCTGTCGCCACATAGGCTATTTGCCAGGGATCTTTTATTTGCGCTTCCCACAGGCAGGATCAACCAGTTTATGCACTGGTCGGTGCAATTTACACCTACCCATTGAGCCTTGCGGAGCACTCACTCAGGGTTTGGAGTCGGTATCTGGATTAAAAATCCCATGCCTCGACTGGGATCCGAACCCAGTACCTACCAGCCTGTAGACCGATGGCCTGCCACGACGCCACCGAGGCCGGTCCAAATTTGACGAGTGCCAGAGCTAGTCCTGCTGCACCTGCACCAGTAAAAACCTAATAGATATTGGTTAAACTATACCATTATTAGTTGTAGAGCTTGTTATTATATACAAACATTGCTTTACTTTCCCTTTTTATAAAAATCTTTAACTGTATGATGTTTAATGTTTAATACATGTTGTGTTTTTGCTTTCCTTTTCCTATTTGTAAATTTTGTTTAACTGTATGATGTTTAATACATGTTGTTTATTGGTAAGGTCTTGCTCCAGCAAAACATTGGCCATAATTGGAAACTGATACCATATGCATTGTGTGTAATCTAATTTGTGTACAAATTTTCTCTCCTTTTTTTTTTTATCATATCAGCTTTCTGAAATGTGAATGTGTATGACCTACAATATTCATTAGTATTTTTTAATTATAAATGGCCTTGGGACTTCCAAAATATATTATAATAAAAGGTTGTTGATGAAGTCTGTTGATGGCAAAAACACATCATTTTGTTAAAGCTGTTGTTCCCAGCCAGTGCTCCACAACTGGTGTAACAAAGGCCGTGGTATGTACTATCCGGTCTGTTGGATGGTGCATTAAAAGCCCCTTGCTGCTAATTAAGAGTAGCCCATGAAGTGGCGACAGCGGGATAACCATATGTCTGATGCCATATAACCGTAAATTTGTTTGAGTGCTTCGTTAAATAAAACATTTCCTTCCTTCCTTTTTTTACTTATATCTATATATATCCAGCAAAAGCACCATCACTGGTATATACACCAAAGGCTGTGATATGTGCTATCCTGTCTGGGATAATGCATACTAAAGATCCCTTGCTACTAATGAAAAAATACAGTGTGTTTGATCTCTGTATTTCAGAATTACCAAATGTTTGTCATCCAGGAGTCAATGATTAATAAATCAATGTGCTATACATACGGTACTTTGAACTGTATCCATATATGATGTAGCTTAGTGGTAGAATACTCGCCTTTCATGCAGTGGGCCACGGGGAAATTATTATCGATGGACCAGTGCCCAATGACTGATACATTAAAAGCTGTGGTATGTACTGTTCTGTCTATGGAAAAGATCCCTTGTTTCTTTTTCGGGAGGAGTAGCCTATGTGATGCAATGAGTTTTATCTCATTCTCTCATTCATGACCAAGTGTAGAATTAACAGTGTGATAGACACATAATAGCCATAGTTTAAAATGTGCTGAGTTGTTGTTAAACATTCCAACTGCCACCACGTAGGCTACTCCCAATCACAAGGAAAGGAAGGAAATGTTTTATTTAACGACGCACTCAACACATTTTATTTATGGTTATATGGCGTCAGACATATGGTTAAGGACCACACAGATATTGAGAGAGGAAACCCGCTGTCGCCACTTCTTGGGCTACTCTTTTCGATTAGCAGCAAGGGATCTTTTATATGACCATCCCACAGACAGTATAGTACATACCACGACCTTTGTTACAACAGTTGTGGCGCACTGGCTGGAACGAGAAATAGTCCAGTGGGTCCACCGACAGGGATCGATCCTAGGCTGACCGCGCATCAAGCAAACACTTTACCACTGGGCCATGTCCCGCCCCACTCCCAATGACAAATGCAAGGGATCTTTTATATGCACTTTCCCATAGACGAAATGAAATATTTCACAATCTTTAAAATGGTTGTTAGTTTAAACAATATTTATTTCTGTTTATATTAACCGATGAGATTGGTCAACAGGCATAGCCTATATAAAGACCTTTCCCTACATTATACGATTAAAATATTAGCTGGTCAAAATGGTAATTCCAGGCAGTGCACCATAACTGGTGTAACAAAGGCCATGGTATGTACTATCCTGTCTGTGGGATGGTGCATATAAAAGATCCCTTGTTGCTAATAGAAAAGAGTAGCCCATGCAGTGGTGATAGCGGGTTTCCTCCCTCAATATCTGTGTGCTCCATAACCATATGTTTGACACCATATTACCTTAAATAAAATGTGTTGAGTGCATTGTTAAATAAAACATTTCCTTCCTTCCTTTAAAATGGCATCCATCGGATACTGTTTGGGACAGGAAATACAGTACAAATGTATATAGTCTGTACATTACTATCGTTTCATGTCAAAGCAGTTATCACTAAATATATATTATCCATACTGAACAAAGAAGCATTAAAAGTATCAGTCATGAATTATTCATTTGCATTTATGCTTGTCAAATGCTGAATACTGCCCTTTTATTTCATGATAAAATGGGTTTTATCCTGATAAAACAAAACAGCACAATAAGACTTTATGGCAATTGACTTTTCCACTAATGTGTTTCACGCTTTTCGGCATACATGAGCCTCATGAAATATTTATATGACTGGAACTGCAGTCAAGCTAAAGAACATGTTCTGATTAAAAAACGACAGCAAATCCTTTGAATATCAATATTGTGGAAGAACATAAACGCAGTGAAAAGAATAAAGAAGATTACCAGTTACATGGAGCTTTCCTTTGGAACATGTTTTAAAGCTACAACCTCACCTATTGTTTCCTGATGTGCAATATACAAACACAACTACAGGTTTTATAAGGTACAGTGAAACCTCTCAAGACCGGACCCTCTGTAAACTGGAATTCCCTCAAAACCGGACGTTTTACAGAGTCCCTTTTTAAAAACCAGTACATAACTTGACCTCTCTAAACTGGATCCCTCTTAACACCGGACATTTGTATTGGTCCCAAGGGTGTCCAGTTTAGAGGGGTTTCACTGTATAAGTTATCACTGTCAATGTACTGATAGGGTCTGCTGCCTTGATATCACAGATACATGCTTGTCTGTCACCATTTAAAACAGAAAGAAAAAAAACAATTAACTAACAAATGGAAAAGGAATTCTGCATTTCAGGTATTAAATTGCAATAGCTAAATGAATTTTTACACAACCTACAAAGAATGATCAAAGAATGGTGGGTGGAAAGAAGGGAATGTGGATGATTAATTATAAATATCTGTGTGGTCCTGAACCGTATGTCCAATGCCATATAACCATAAATAAAATGTGTTGAGTGTATCGTTAAATAAAACATTTCCTTCCTTCCTACCATGTTGCAATTAAAAAAAAAAAAGTTTTGTAAATACTGCATTTTGTTTGATCAACATTCAGCATTTTTGGAAAGAAATATAAGTTTCAAAACTATTTACACCTTTAATTGAAGTTATTTTGTATCTCTTCCTCTCTATCTCTCTCCCTCCCTCCCTCTCTCTCTCCCTCCCTCTCTCTCTCCCTCCTTCCTTCCCTCCCCCTCCTTCCCTCCCTCCCCCTCTCTCTCCATCTCTCCCTCCCTCCCCTTTCTCTTTCTCTCTGTCTCTCTGTCTATCTCTCTCCTCCACCTCTCTCTCTCTCCGCCCCCTCTCCCCTCTGTCTCGTGCTTGCTCTGTAACTCGCTCTCTCTTTGTCTCTCTGTCTCTGTCTGTCTGTCTCTCTCTGTATGTCTGTCTGTCTGTCTCTGTCTCTCTCTGTCTCTCTCTGTCTCTGTCTCTCTGTCTCTCTGTCTCTCTCTCTCTCTCTCTCTCTCTCTCTCTCTCTCTCTCTCTCTCTCTCTCTCTCTCTCTCTCTCTCTCTCTCTCTCTCTCTTTATTTTTGGTCCTTCTCTTTGAATATCACCTTGAACTATAACATGAATTCCCCACCAACAGCATGGTTCCTTCCATTAGGAAATTAACATCAAAGAATGTTTGGCCGATTATCTTTGTTCCTGCAACATGGACACAGGTGATCAATATAAATACATGACTCCTGTCATATTGCCTCAAGAATTGTAAACACAGCGTAGGTCAGATTCCCTTCCCTTCCCTTCCCTTCCACTATCTCACTGCTCTCTCACTCTGGCTGGCTCTACATGTGGTTAACTGGCTACTCTCGGCTTTGTGGGAGTTTACGGCAATAAAATACACAAATTTCCTCATTACCCAAGGAGTGTTCTTCTGTGTGTGGAAATGTGGGTGGATCAGGTTGGCATTATTTTATTATTCCGTGGCCAGGAGACCACCGCCAGAATTAATCGTAATTGTGGCTCATGCTCAGAGGGAGAGATTAGGATTACTCTGAGTGAGGATTTAGATGTAATTCATCGGGATTGCTGAGTTGAACCGCTCAAATGGGATTGAAGTAAGCCATGTTTGTTATGTAAAGTGTTTTGGGTATTTTGGGGTATACATTTGTATATGTGTGTTGTAAATAAAAATAAAATTAGATTTTTTTTTTAGATTAAGATTACATTAAATGGAGATTTGTATGTAATTCATTGAGATGACTGAGTTGCAATAGTAAAATGGGATTGATGTATGCTGTGTTCGTTATAAAGTGTTTTGGGTACTTGGGGGTATGGGGGTATACTTTTGTACATGTGTGTTGTAAATAAAAATAAAATAAAATTAGATTTTTTAGATTAAGATTACATTAAATGGAGATTTATACATAATTCATTGAGATGGCTGAGTTACAATAGTAAAATGGTATTAAAGTAAGCTGTGTTTGTTATAAAGTGTTTTGGGTACTCTTGATATTTACATTAGGATTACATTACCGTAAATGTAGTTTTAGATGTAATGTATTGGGCTTGCTGAGTTGCACCGCTCAAATGGGATGAAAGTGAGCTGTGTTTGTTATAACGTGTTTTGGGTAGTTTTGAGTATACTTCTACAATTGTTTGTTGTGAATAAAAATTAAATAAAATTAGATTTTTAGGTTAGAATTGCATGAACTGTAAGTTTAAATGTAATGTATTGTGCTTATTGAGTTGTACCGGGTAATACTCAAATTGGATTAAAGTAATCTGTGTTTGTTATAAAGTGTTTTGAATATTTTGGGGTATACTTTTGTACATGTGTGTTGTGAATTAATATAAAATAAAATTTGATTTCTTAAATTAGGATTACATTAAATGTTGATTTAGACATAATTAATTGGACTCGCCTAGCTGCACTGCTCAAATGGGATTGAAATATGTTGTGTTTGTTATAAAATACTTGGATCTTTGTGTGTATATTGTCAATAAAAATAAATTTGTGGTCTTATACATGTACATGCACATGTAACTAGGATTATGTTGATTATGGATTTAAACTAACTTTTTATGACTCCACCAGTCATAATACGCAAATAGCACTGGCATAGGAAGTGGGGGGGGGGGGGGGGGGGGCAGCGATGTTTTTAAAATATATTTATACATGTATTTATGTGTGTGTGTGCCCCCACCTTTTGGCACCTTCCTAACACCCGTGAATAGGATTAAAGAAAGTTCTGTTTGTTATAAAGTACTTTTGATGTTTGTGTATGTGTTTTGTGTGTAAAAATAAGTCTTAAATCTAGGGTTTGATTTTTAGATTAGGAAATGTGAATTTAGATGTACTTGTAATTCACTTTGGGCACTTTGTGTTGTAAAACTCAAATAGGATCAGTGAACGTAAGACTTTTTAGAAATACTTTGAGTTGTACGTGTATTGTGAAATCAATATAAGTTGTAGTCGTATCCATAGGGTTTGATTGTATATTAGGATTACATGGAATATGGATTTATGGGTTTAATACTTTGGACCCAATGCATTCTAATACTCAAATGAGATTAAAGTAAGTATAACATTGATATACATAATTGAATTTTGTGTGTATATCTATCTGATAATCAGTCATGAGTAAAATCAGATTTGTCAGTACTGGTATGTACACCGGTGTGGGAAGTGTGTACTGGTATGTACACCGGTGTGGGAAGTGTGTGTGTGTGTGTGTGTGTGTGTTATTTATACATGTATGCATATATATATATATGCATATGTGTGTCTTTCCCTCCCACACACTTTTTGGCACCTTCCAATGCCCATGATGTATTTAGGATTTGTTTTTAGGGAAGAATTATGCTGATCAAATTTTTTTATAGACACATATACTTGTTACAGAATTTTAAGTTATAGTACTTAAATGGGACTAAAATAAGTTGTTTGCATGTATAGAGCTTGTCTAAGGAGCTATTTTTTATTGTTTATACATAGGGTTTTACTGTACTGTCTAAATTGGACCCTGAACAAACGAGAACCCTGTCAAAACTGAAAGTTTCATGTTCCTGATTTTTGTTCTTCTCATTTCTGAAATGCGACTCTTTAAACACTCGTCGGTCTAGGATCGATCCCCATTGGTGGGCCCATTGGGCTATTTCTCATTCTAGTCAGTGCACTACTACTGGTATATCAAAGGCTGTGATATGTGCTATCCTGTCTTGGGGATGATGCATATAAAAAAAAAGATCCCTTGCTACTAATGAAAAAATATTGCAGTTTTTTTCTCTATGACTGTGTCAAAATTACCATGTGTTTGACATCCAGTAGCCGATGATTAATACATGAATGTGCTCTGTTGGTGCCATTAAAAAAAAAAAAACTTTTTTTTAAACTATAAACTCTCGATCCGGTCTAAACTGGATAAATATTAGGCATGATCCAGTTTAGACAGGTTTGACTGTATAACATTTTTGGAAAGGTTACAAATGTTTGTATGAGAATAGATGAAGAGACAAACAAATGCCGTATCTTTCTTTAACTTATTTCCGTGCTTATATCCTATTGAGGTTCAAGCACGCTGTCCTGGGCACACACCTCAGCTATCTGTCCAGGACAGTGGGTTAGTTGTTAGTGGTTAGTGAGAGAAAAGAGGGTGTAGTGGTCTTACACCTACCCAATGAGTCGTTAAAACTTACTCTGGGTGAGAGCTGGTACCGAGCTGTGAACCCTGTACCTACCAGCCTTAAGTCTGATGGCTTAACTACAACACAACATGGGGTGGTTCATTTACTTGTGTTCTTTGCATCTTAAAAACCCCTAATATAACTTGACTAAGATGCTGATGTAAAATTATCCTTATTGCTTTATAAGGGTATACATGTTCAGGTCACCGTTAACCATTGGTTCTGGTATGTCTGTCCACCATTAGTCATCATTTTGATGCCATAAGACAAATTATGTTAAGTTAGGTTAACAAACTCTTTTGAGGAACATTTGAAACGTAATCATCAGTGATCAATATGTTTTGTGTGTGTGATTTCCTCCACTAGCTAGCAGTATTCATGTAGAAAATATTTGTATTGGATTTTCTGTTGTGACGGTAAGTTGATGAAAACTGACTCTGCTTTGCAAGCTTGCACTAATCATTTGTGAACGTCATATTTGAACAGTGGTAAATGACACTCCAAAACAATGTTATCAACATGATGCCGAGACAGACTGTCAATGTCCTGGCTGAATTGGACCCATATTTGAGTCCTTTACTGAAATAGAAGCATGTGGCTTGCTGGAGCATAATTGTAATCTATAAGATCTAGGTTCCTGGGTAAAATTGGTATCACAGCTTCTGTTTGAATTAGGGATTTTGGGCTCCTGTTTGTATTAGGGATTTTGGGCTCTTGGGTGAATTGGGATTTTGGGCTCCTGGGTGAATGGGGATTTTGGGCTCCTGGGTGAATGGGGATTTTGGGCTCCTGGGTGAATTGGGCTTTTGGGCTCCTGGGTGAATGGGGATTTTGGCCAAAAGGTGAATTGTGCATCTGGACCCATGTTTGAATTGGGAATTTAAATCTGTTGGTTTAAACAATATTTATTGCCCATTCATTGTCATATTGTCATTGGAATACTGACGTCATGCAAATTCAAAATTAATTATATTATTATAATGCTTTGCCACATTAAAATAGAAACTGGTCTACTAACCTTGACCCCTGTCAAAATTCTATAACAAGCAGACAACACTGTTTACATGTCGGTATGTTTTAAATTTTTCACAATTCTGCACAAAATATTAAGTTTAAGTTTTAAAAGATGAAAGAAATTATAAGTACCTTTTGTCAGATAATTGATATCAAAAAATTATAGTTGGATATGTTTTAATTATTGTGTATGAAGCCAAAACAAGGATCTGAAAAGTGACCATCATCGACCTTAAGAAGCTGATGTAAAGTTACCGGCCTTGGTGGCGTCGTGGTTAGGCCATCGGTCTGGGTTCGGATCCCAGTCGAAGCATGGGATTTTTAATCCAGATACCGACTCCAAACCCTGAGTGAGTGCTCCGCAAGGCTCAATGGGTAGGTGTAAACCACTTGCACGACCAGTGATCCATAACTGGTTCAACAAAGGCCATGGTTTGTGCTATCCTGCCTGTGGGAAGCGCAAATAAAAGATCCCTTGCTGCTAATCGGAAAGAGTAGTCCATGTAGTGGCGACAGCGGGTTTCCTCTCAAAAATGTTGTGGTCCTTAATCATATGTCTGATGCTATATAACCGTAAATAAAATGTGTTGAGTGCATCATTAAATAAAACATTTCTTTCTTTCTGATGTAAAGTTATCCTTATTGCTTTATAAGAGTATATATTATATTCTAGTCACTTTTGGCAGTTGTTTCTGGTATGTCTGTCCACCATTAGTTGTCATTAGTGCCCTGTACCACATACTCCACTTTCACAGTTCCTTTCAATGGGATTGGTATATTGTACAATGATACCAGGATATGAAATCTCTTTAAAATAAAGAAGTTAATAAAACATTTTGTCGTTTAATATAACACTGGTTTAAAAAATTATTGTTTAAACTGCAGGATTAAAAATAATCATTGTGCATGTAGCATCACAAAGGACAAACTTTGTCCAAATTGCTTTTTGATATAACAAATGAAAAATATTCATGCACATGCATGCATATGGTATTTAAACTTGGGACCAGTGTTTACATGTATTTGCATAATAATGAAAAATGTCAAACCTTCATTATACAGTTAATTCTATAAAATCAGAATAAATGTTATACACACAGCTAGATAAAAGAAGAGTTTGTTTTGTTTAACAACACCACTAGAGCACATTGATTTTATTAATCATTGGCTATTGGATATAAAACATTTGGTAATTCTGACAGTTATAAAGAAGAAACCCACTACATTTTTCCATTAGTAGCAAGGAATCTTTTATATGCACCACCCCACAAAAAGGATAGCACATACCACAGCCCTTGATATACCAGTCATGGTGCACTGACTGGAGCGAGAAATCAGCTACATGTAGATCATGACAGCAACTGTTGACTTAATATCCATCTTTACTTTGAACAATTACGGTACTTTACTATCTGTCATTATGGGTTTTTTTTTTTCCTGACATTATCAGCATTTTGCTAAAGAAACACTGAGATATTCCTTTAACAGAATTTTGTATTTCCCTCCATGACCCATCTCCCATGACTAGAATATCAGCGGTCATGGTATGTGCTGTCTTGTCTTTGAGAAAGTGCATGTAAAAGAACCCTTGCTGTTACCGGTAATAAAAACACATAGCAACTTTCCTCTGAGACTACATGTATGTCAGAATTATCAAATGTTTGACATCCAATAGTCAATGATTATTTAATCAGTGTGCTCTAGTGGTGTTGTTAACAAAACAAACTTTAACTTTTTGTGTAATAGAAAAAACCGCAAGTTAAGCATAACATTAAAGTATACTAAATAGTCATTTACAGTGTTAAGATAATATTTAAATCTGTTTTAATTTCATTATTTAAAGCCAGTTATCCCTGGAAGCTAAATAACTTAATAACTAACATAATAATCCATTCTTGCGCAGTCTTTAGTCTTTAGTCTCTTCTCTCTCTCTCTCTCTCTCTCTCTCTCTCTCTCTCTCTCTCTCTCTCTCTCTCTCTCTCTCTCTCTCTCTCTCTCTCTCTCTCTCTCTCTCTCTCTCTCTCTCTCTCTCTCTCTCTCTCTCTCTCTCTCTCTCTCTCTCACTTTTCTCTCTTCTTTCTCTCTTTCTCTTTCTTTCTTCCCATGATCTCTTTCTTTCCTTCTCTCTCACTCTGTGTACGTGTATGTCTTTCAGTATTTTTTCTGTCATTATTTGGTAATTTAATAACAGCATAACTATTTTCTGTTACGTTGATCAGTATAAAAATATATCTGATAATTTAATGTAATCAAGAGGTCTTAATATGGTCATTTTGCCTGTTAGTCAATCTCGATCAATAAACTAATTGTAATATAGTAACTAATAGGCATCCATACACATGTATATACATGGCTGTAGGTTATGTATGGTTTCAAATTAATTATTATTACAAGAACACTTTTTGTTTTCATGTAATTGATACATGTTGTTCATAAGAATAGGATCTCCATGAGTCCAAAATATTGGACTTGAGTACTCAAGGGTCAAACTCGATCCGGATCCGAGTTACTCGACACTTACACTAGGCGAGAATGAGACTAAGAAATAAAGTAGAATAACATTATGCATATTAATTTCAGCACTGAACATGGATGCCAAATCATGCTATTGTATTGCATTTAGAAACCAGTTGATATGTTCAGTAATGTTTAACGACGCACTCATAACATTTTATTTATGGTTATATGGCGTCAGACATGGTTATGGACCACACAGATATATATATATAGAGGAAACCCGCTGTCGCCACTTCATGGGCTACTCTTTTTCGATTAGCAGCAAGAGATCTTTTATATGCACCATCCCACAGACAGGGTAGTACATAAAATGGCCTTTAGTATGCCAGTCATTGTGCACTGACTGGAACGAGAAATAGCCCAATGGGCCTACCGACGGGGATCGATCCCAGACTGACCGCGCATAGAGCGAGTGCTTTACCACTGGGCTACGAGATTAAAAAGAGAAACTAGCACATGATCATATAA
Organism: Gigantopelta aegis; assembly: GCF_016097555.1. Taxonomy (NCBI): domain Eukaryota; kingdom Metazoa; phylum Mollusca; class Gastropoda; order Neomphalida; family Peltospiridae; genus Gigantopelta; species Gigantopelta aegis. The sequence continues at coordinate 38,852,829 of NC_054701.1, forward strand.
TTATTGTGTAACTTGTATTACTGATCAGTTACTGCTGAAATTAATGCACTACATTGTCTCACCTGCATGAGTACTCAAGTCCTGTGAACGGACTCGAGTCTTGCTAGACTCGGCCCGAGTACTCGAGTATTCGTGGAGATCCTATACAACAACAATTTAATGTAGGAGTATTTTTCACAGTACATACCAGGTGCACAGAGGTCACAGACATTGAAAATGATGTAACTAAAAATACAGTTCTGTGTGAGAAAAAGTATGGCATTGGGACTCCAAAGAGGTTGAAATACTGATTTAATTTGTCAAATATAGAACAACTGAGGACATTCAATACTGGCGGGCATTTTTACGATTCCGATAGCCATTTAATTTTATGGGCTTCAGTTATGTTGAGGTAAGTTTTCTGAAGCTTTTCAAGTTCAGTTATACTCTCTGTAAATGATGGTTGATAGATCAATCATGATATATTACAGTACTTTGGTCTGTTGGATGGTTGCAGTTCAGGAACCAATTTTACAAAACATGCATTGTCAGCTTAATTTTACATGTAAAGTTAAATATATGACTGGAAAATATGACTTTAAACATTTAATTACACACAATGCAAGTAATATTAGTTAGAAGTATACAGCAGTCATTTTCTTTAGTCCTTAAATGAAGTTTTTTCCTGTATGGAATAGTTTGTTTAATTTGTTTAACGACACCACTAAAGCACATTGATTAATTAATCATCGGCTATTGGATGTCAAACATTTGGTAATTCTGACTCATAGTCATCAGAGGAAACCTGCTACATTTTTTCTAATGCAGAAAGAGATCTTTTATATGCACTTTTCCACAGATACAATGTAGGAAAGCACATACCACAAATTGTTTATTTATCAAATTAATGGGAGAAAAAGACTCCATCATATGGGTCATGTGGGATAAAAAAAGTACACCCTTGGTGGTGGAAATTTTGATCCTGGGACTCTGCAAGCCTTAAAATATTGTCCCGGGTCAAAATTTCCCACACCGTCAGTTGTACTTTTTCTATCCCACATGATCACATATGATGGAGTCTATTTATCTTTTGCTGGGAAGGACTATAGTGCTTACTAGTGGTTATGTAGCCATTATAGGAATACAAAATGGACAGTATTAATGGAGGCATCAAACTGGTGCTCTGAGGATGGCTTATCTTATTGTATCCAGGTAGGGTGCAGACATGCTGTTCTGGGCATGCATTATCAATGTCTGAACAGGACGTGGGTTTTTCAGTCTTTTTTTTCTTACACACCCGTTGGTGGGAACATCATTTGTTAATTTTGATAACACATACTAATAACACATATTTGTGTGATAACAATTTAAAAAGACTGGCTAGTGGTGACAAAAGTTGTCAGTGCCATACCATGTAAAAAACCCACAATTGAAATTGATCACTCTAAAAATTTGAAAACTTGTCTGTGAAATTTTTTTTTTTTTTTTTTTTTTTTCCAGGATATGTAAGAAATAGATTACTACATTTGTGCTTGTTAGATACCATTTATCTTATAACTCTTTGTTTAAAAATGTATCCAACTTGCTTTTTCTCATTGGATATGCTTTAAAACAACTCATAAGATAAATGCTACCTAACAGCTACTCATGTAGTATTCTCTATGTGTTATATGAGCAGGATGTAGTTCAGTGGGCAGAACACTCGCTTGAAGTGTCAGTTGCCTGTGGTGGATTCTCAGCCAGTCTAATGCCCCAAATATTTTTAAGTTTGCATTAAAAACAAAAGGAAATATTTTATTTAACAATGGACTCAACATATTTTATTTATAGTTATATGGCATCGGACATGTGGTTAAGGACCACACAGATATTGAGAAAGGAAACAATCTGTCGCTACTTCCTGGCCTACTCTTTTCGATTAGCAGCAAGGGATCTTTTATATGCACCAGCCCACAAACAGGATAGTACATACCATGGCCTTTGTTACACCAGTTGTGGAGCACTGCCTAGAACAAGAAATATCCCAATGGAAGTTTGCGTTTAAGGACAGTTGTTGTTAAAAGGATAATTATACACTTTATAAAAGACTATATCTCCCTATATCACTTTGAACTGATACAGGTCTTCTAGATTATGGTAGCCCCACTCCCATGGCTAGTGATATTCAATGTTGGGCTAGTAAATAACCACTATTGTCATGCCCAATGGCTAGTGAATGTTTTTGGGTTAAATGTTGCAGTTAAATCTATTTTGTAAATCTAAATATCTTGACCCCACCCCAATCCCCAATGTTAGTGTTTTTAAGCTCTATCTCCCTCTTTAGGTGACATATCTGATTATTACTATTATTTAGTAAAATTGTATTAACTTAAAGTAAAGTGGGGCTAGTGAATTTTTAATTGTGGCTAGTCCATTTTTTAAATCACTGTTCCCATGGCTAATGGATTTTTAAAAAATTCTACAAGCTCTGACTGATAACTTTGTATTGATTAATCAGTCTAAAACTAATACTAATACTACTATCCGGGTCATTAAACCTACCAATTGAAGAAAACAATTTAATTTTTAAAGCAGTACATAAATATATAGCTGAAAGTAAGAGATTCGAGTTGAACTAACTTATTATTCTGATCTTACTGCCCCATATGAGGTTAGCTCCAACAATAGGATCATTACTATCATTTTTTTTTTCAACTATCCCATTTCTATTCTATCTACTCTCTACCTTTTATTACTATATATTAAAAAATATTAATTATGTTAAATATTTTATGCCATTAGACATTGTTATTATGCTTTAGATATATATGATTATGAATATTGTCTGATGTCCATCTTGTTTAGGAGAGCACTGTTGTGCAATCCTTTTGATTCTTTTTTGATCGATAAAATATCTCAAAACAGTAAAACTAATACTGTGCAAAACATGATAGAGCTTTTATCATTAACATATGGGTTGACATTTTATTTATTTATTTTGTTTTGTTTGATACATGTATTTCAGCAATGACTTCTATACTTATTACTTTGTTAGCACTTGGTTTAAACAATATTTATTAGCAAATCAAATTTGGGATTGGCCAACAGGCAAGTGCCTATATTAAGGCCTCTTCCTACATTTAACAAATATATATGTTATACATCAAGATGGCTAGAACAATATTACAATAAAGATAACACGGATAGTTGGGGGAATAGAAGAGAGTGTGTAGAAGAAACAAAGAATAAATAGCTAACAGTTAGAATGGTTAAATGGTTAATTGATCTCGAAACGCTTACTATTAATAAGAAAATTCTGAACAGATTTAAATATAGAGATATTTTCTTGGACACTTAAATTTGAATCTCCAAATAGCAAAGTATGACACTTAAGATTATAATAGTTCAGTAAATGGGTATTGCGAGCTGCAACATATATTGGGCAAAAACATAGAAAATGTTCTTCATCTTCAACTGGATGGCCACAAATACAAGAAGGGGTATCTGTCACATGTCGTACAAATTTGTGACCATTCAAATCACTGGTACCCAAACGGAGTCGGCTATGTTGGATCTGTTGCCATCTATCACCTTCATAGAAATAGGATGAAACAGCAGGGTCGTGTTTGTTCATTTGTATTTTAAACAATTTTAATGAAGAAGAATTTCTAATATCAGGCAACAGATTATATTCCATAATTTTACTGCTGAAGGAAAGAAGGAGTTCGAAAACAATTTTGTTTGACAAAAATATGTTTGTAGATTCTCCGCATTATGCATATAGTATTTATTACGTTCTGCAGCAGAGCGAGGTAGCTGTAAGGTTAAAAAAGTTGGTAACATGTTATTTGAAAGTTTATATATCATACAGCGTTTATGTAGCTTTCTCCTTTCTAGTAAAGGTATGAAACCGGTTTCTCTATATAACAATTGGTGAGATGTTCCTCTTACAGCACCACAAATTGTACGAAGAGCATCTAATTGGAGATTTTCAAGGGTGTTTGCCTGATATATAGTACAGTTGTCCCAAATTATATCTGCATAGTCAAATATGGGAAGAATAAACAATCTATATATTTTTTCTAATGCCTTTCTAGATAATCTGAATCTGAATTTGAATGAACGAAGACAATTTATCATTTTACTGGCCTTATCCACAATATCTTTTATATGACAGTCCCATTCTCCAGATTTTTGAAACGTTAAACCCAAATGTTTTTGAATCTCAACCTCATATATCTGAACATTGTCTAAGAATAACCTAGGATTATTAGTGTTTACATTTTTACGAATAAAAGTCATTGTTTCAGTTTTATTAGGACTAAATTTTACTAACAATTTTTTTGCCCATCTATTAAAACACTCTAAGTCTGTGTTTAAAATTTTATAACATGCATTAGGATTTTCAAAAGTTATATATAGCGAAGTATCATCAGCAAACAGTCATATATTTGAAGTGATAATCACTTACAATATCATTTATATATATCAAAAACAGAATAGGACCAAGGATGGAACCTTGGGGGACACCTGCAGGGGCAATCTTGATATGAGAAAAATAGTTATGCAATACTACACGCTGTTCCCGATGGAATAGATAACTTTCAAACCATGCTAATAATTTTCATTTTATACCAACATTTTCCAATTTGTGAATTAAACCCGTGTGCCAAACTCTATCAAAAGCTTTACTTATATCACAAAATACTGCTCTAACTTCCTTTCCTTCATCTATAAATTGACAAATAAAGTGATACAAATCCAGAAGCTGGTTTACAGTTGAATCACCTGGAATAAACCCAGATTGAAATTTTATTATAATATTGTTAGTTCTGAAGATGTTAAAAATGTGTTTAAAAATGCATTTTTCAAAAAGTTTAGAAATATTACTTGTTAATGAAATTGGTCTATAATTTGAAAGTTCGTGAATACTACCGTTTTTGTGAATAGGATTTACATTAGCAAGTTTCCATACAGATGGAAAAAAAGGAGTGGTACAATGATAAATTAAACAGTCGTGTAAGGGGATAGGAGAATTCTTTAGCTAATAATTTCAGTAATCTATTACTATAAGGTCAGGACCCAATGATTTGGATACGTCAAGTGAATTTAGGATGTCCTCCACTTCAGTTTGCTCTAACACAATATCCGTGTTAGCCGCATTCAATAGAATGCTCGTTAAATTTGAAGTTATTGTATCAATCGACTTAGAACCAAAAATATTATCCCAGTCAAAGTCTAAAATAAATGTTTTTAGACCACAAATATCGGCAGATGGGTAATCCCATAAAGTCCTCTGGAATGCCTTTCTTTCTTTGTTTTGTAATTTGGGACCAATATAAAGTGCAACTGGGGAATGGTCGCTACAGAAAGGAGTTGCATCAACAAAAATTATATTTTGCCCAACCTGCCCTGTCCCCTCGACATTCAAAGTACACGGAAACACATCGGTACTAAATATAGATTATACTAATTCAGATTCCCATTGTTCATTTCTCTTATATGGCAACCCAATGCTGTTATAATACACATAAGACGTATTGCAACTATGTGTTAGCTACAGAAAATAAATGACAATATGTAAGGCATGTAAAAAGTTAATATGATAACTTTATTCTATGTAAACCAGTAATCACTAAGGCTTTGCTTCACCCCCAAAGACCCGGATGATCGGTAACTAGGCCGTGTGACGTCACGCCGGTTCCGAGAATAAGATTTATATAAATTTGTCTTTGGTACTTAGGTACACTAACCACAAATGATAATGTAACGCAACCTGTAAGGCTGTAAGTGTAATACCATAAATGTACTAATTAAATTTTTTATTTCTTGTTATGTTCTTAACATTTTTGGATAATTTTTTTTTTTTTTTTTTTAAATATGTATTACCATATATCTTCACCTATAAGTAAAAAAAATTTCACCCAAAAATTATTTTATAACTTGGGGGGTCGACTTATAAGAGGGTAAAAAAAAATCACCAAAAAATATTAGTTGTGGGGATTATTTTACAAGTTTAATTGTTGAAGTATGCCATGTATTTATACTCATTTATGTTAATTTGACACATTTATTTTTATAACCTTTTTTTTTTTTGGCATTAGAACGGTTTTGGTTATATGCGAAAAGGTATACAATCTCACTCACATGCCAAGACAACAGTCCACTTAGTTAAATTAACAGTCATCACTAATAGCAAAAATGTAACCAATACTAACTACCTGTTGCCTTAGTTTATTTTGAAATCTGGTCACTGGCATTAATGGTTGTTCAAACAATGTTTTGTCGGTGATTAACTTCATGAATACTAGTATTACTGAGCTTTCCCTTAAAATAGACTGATCTCTGCAGTTTATTAGAGCAATAGGGACACACATCATTTGGTACAAAAACCAGTGTACTTTCCAGAGTTATCCTCCTTACATGTATTAATATGGCGGCAAAACGTGATACTTTCAGTTTTATCGTAGTGATCTGTTGTCAGTGTTTATAAATAAAGTTGTTGTCTGTGCAAAAAACCATCTGTACAGTGCCATACAGCAACAGTCAAACAGCTTTCACTCTCTACTAAGGGAATATTTCGTTTTGATGCTATGTAATAATGATAGCTTGATTGGAATAGTCTGAGTATATTGCGATGTAGCCTACAAAACGTGAAAACCCAAGTTTGTAAAATAATTTTTTTTTTTCTTCAAATATTGTACATTATTGTTCTCATGTGCTGAAAATAAGAAATATTTCAATATTTATAAGTTGTTTTTCATGGGTCGACTTATAAACGGGTCAATAAAAAAAATAAGTTTTCAGGGCTTGAAATTAGGGACTCAACTTATAGCCGAGATCGACTTACAGGCGAAGATATAGGGTAAATCATAATAATATTATTTTTGTTTTTGTTTTTTAATGCCAAGATCTAAGGTTAAGAAGTACATATGACATTATATAGTATTCATATAACTTATTGTAATAAAAATTTTTCTAAATCTTGCGATTTTGGGTTAAATTGTATGAATTTAAAAAATCTTCTGCTTTTTTAACACACACCTCCTGCTTTCTCTTGACTAAAGGTTGACAGGTCTGATTTAGATGGACATCCCGACAAAAATATCAGCAAGAAAACCAATAGTACACCTCGTTGCCCCAGAAATCTATAACTTAGAAAAAGGTACAAACACAAAAAGTCAATGATCTGTTTACCACATCCAGTACTGTAGTAGTTCTACTCTTGCCCGATAAATCACTAAGTCAGTCGACATCGAACACCAAAATATAAAACAATTTATTTGTGGGCAAGGTAGGAGGCACACAGAAACAAAATGGGAAAAATAAATACATTTGTATACAGTACAAAATACAACAGAATTAAACTTATAAAGGTTTTGTTTGTTGTCCTATATCCAGCAGGTAAGCGATGCCCATTTTTTACCAATACATTTAAATTTGGAATGTTATTAAAGTCAGCATTGAACATGATTTTAAATTTTAACCATTCAGGTAAAGGCAAGACAGTAGAGTAGCAGATAGGACAGGAAAGAGAAACAATAAACAAAAGCAGAAAATCTAAGTGTGTAAACAAGGTAATGGAGAGGTACGATTTGTAGTGTTTGATTATAATCAGAATAATAACAACATAGCAGAACACATACAGGTATTACTCAAAACAACAAAACAACAGAAACAACAGCATATGCACACAGGTATTCAATTTCACCCAAGCTGTTAGCACTTCATTTTGTATCTAATGAAATGTTTACCACTATTACATGTTCTTCATTATCAGGAAACTGGCAAGGTGAAATGGTAATTGTAATTGCATAAATACAGTGCCCGCTAAAACAGTGCACGTAATCGTAAACATACTGGAAGGCATAGATAACCAGTACATCTTACAGGTTCATCAATAAATAAGATCAGTGTAAATTAAAACAGGCTGGATGTTTCCTCCAGAGCCATTTATAAAAGAAATGTGTTTCGTGGGTTGGATGTAAACACAGTTAACCTGAGCTGAGTTTAGTACACATGTTTTATCACAAGCACTTGCTAAGGAATTTGATTAGACTGATTCTAGTCTTATCACATTCATTTAACATTGGTTGTAATAACCAGGCTAGCAAGTGTCTGTGGGCTAATTGTAAACACTATTAACCTAGCTGGACTGAGTTTAGTACACATGTTTTTTCACATGCACTTGCTAACAGTTAGTCTTATTCTTGTCTTGTCACATTAATTTAACATTAACTGTAACAACTAGGCTAACAAATGTTTAAAAAAAAAAAAATAATGTAGAATGCATGGATCATTCCACATTATTAATTTTTAAAAAAAACATGGACATTAATTACCACTCGTTTTTATGCATATTTACGGTTTTTGTCTTTTTCCTAGAGTACATTAAATATTGATGTAATGACAATATCCTCTGTATACGCAAAACATTAATTTCAGTGTTTTTTATACACAACATTTTCACAATTAGTTATGAAGTATACACCACATAGTCAAAACTTTGTGATGCTTAATTAATTCCCAGGTGTATATATTGCAATGTATACTTTTAATCATACATGAAATAAATGCATTACTATATACATGTACATTTGTATATTAAAGGAAGTACTTTAAGAATATTTATAAGCTGGAACCATCCAGTCTAGTTCTGTGTCTATATGTATCCTTTTCCAGCTTCTGGTACATATCAGAGCTTCTAGATTATGGACCGGCGTCGTGGTTAGGCCATCGGTCTACAGGCTGGTAGGTACTGGGTTCGGATCCCAGTCGAGGCATGGGATTTTTAATCCAGATACCGAATCCAAACCCTGAGTGAGTGCTCCGCAAGGCTCAATGGGTAGGTGTAAACCGCTTGCACCGACCAGTGATCCATATCTGGTTCAACAAAGGCCATGGTTTGTGCTATCCTGCCTGTGGGAAGCGCAAATAAAAGATTCCTTGCTGCTAATCGGAAGAGTGGCCCGTGTAGTGGCGACAGCGGGTTTCCTCTCAGAATCTGTGTGGTCCTTAACCATATATCTGACGCCATATAACTGTAAATAAAATGTGTTGAGTGCGTCATTAAATAAAACATTTCTTTCTTTCTTTCTTTCTAGATTATGGTAGCCCCACTCCCGTGGCTAGTGATATTCAATTTTGGGCTAGTAAATAACTACTATTACCATGCCCGACGGCTAGTGAAAAAAAGTTGTCAAATGCTGCATTTAAATCTATTTTGTAAATATGAATATCCTGTCCCCACTTCTACATGTACCTCTAAAATTTTAATGTTTTTAACCTCTATCTCCCTCTTTGGGTGACATATTTGATTATTACTATTAGTAAAATGGATTTTTAATCCTGGCTAGTACATTATAAAAAAAATACCGATCCCATGGCTAGTGGATTTTATAAAAATTCTAGAAGCCCTGGGTACATGTATCGATGTATGTGATCCTGTATGCAAATCAAGACTCATTGTGGTAAAAGTGGAAACACATATAGAGCATGATAGAGTTAACAGTTTTCATCAAATTTTTGATCCAAATGAAATAATTTTCGCTGGAACTATGTTTGTTATTCTATTTATTACCTCAGCTATTTTATTATCTAAAAGCCTTTTTATTTGCAATATTCATAGAAATGCAAATAACTTTAAATACAGTTCTAAGTAGGGCTATTGCTATAACTTTGTATTTTATTCACATTCATAAATACTTTTTAAAAACCAAAAGTTCTGTTTAATCTATTAAATATATATATATCTATATATATATATTACCAGTAATTAAAAAATATATTTTTTTTTAACAAAATTATAGACTTCTGAGAATATGAAATTCGTGTCACCCATAAATAAATTCAAATAACCCAGTTACTTTTTGCTTAATGCATTACATCGATGTAAATGGTGCCCTAGATTTTGCACAAACAAAAAACAGGTTATGCAAAATAAGTTTGTGCGAGCAACACTTGAATAAAATTATCATTCATGCATATCAGTATATACTTCTAACAATTTTTTTTTTTTCTCACAATGTATTGTTTCTGAACATTTCTTAAAAATAAATATTTACTAAAAAACATTCTATAAGGACCAACCAATGACCTTAAACAATAGTTGTTTTGTTATATACGGTAGATACCGTATTAAAATATCTCCATATATCTATATTTGAAGTGTACTTAATTTGATAAACAGGTAAGTGTAACAAAGACCATGGTACATGTATGTACTGTCCCATCTGTGGGATGGTGCATATATAAACATTTCTTCCTTCCTGTTCAAGGGAGCGGGACGTAACCCAGTGGTAAAGTGTTCGCTTGATGTGCAGTCGTTCTAGGATCGATCCCCGTCGGTGGACCCATTGGGCTATTTCTCGTCCCAGCCAGTGCTCCACAACTGGTGTAACAAAGGCCGTGGTATGTACTATCCTGTCTGTGGGATGGTGCATGCAAAAGATCCCTTGCTGCTAATAAAAAAGAGAAGCCTATGAAGTGGCGACAGCGGGTTTCCTCTCTCAATATCTGTGTGGTCCGTAACCATATGTCAGATGCCATATAACCATAAATAAAATGTGTTGAGTGTGTCGTCAAACAAAACATTTCCTTCCTTCCTTCCTGTTCAAATTTGATTGAAGGATCACTGGTGAAATGTACTGGTATACAAAGAGTGCTAGAGTAGACTGGTTTCATTGAAGCTAGATGAACTACATGATTGTATTGTTACTGAATGTGGGCCCATGCATTGAGCTATTTCTCAGTCCAGTCAGTGCACCATGACTGGTATATCAAAGGCTGTGGTATGTGCTATCTCGTCTGTGGGATTGTACATATAAAAGATCCCTTGCTACTAATGGAAAAAAGTATCAGGTTTTCTCTCTAAGACTATATGTCAGAATCACCAAATGTTTGACATCCAATAGCCAATGATGAATAAATCAACGTGCTCTAGTGGTATCGTTAAACCAAATAAACGTTGACGTTTATTACTTAAAAGGTGTCTGTGGTCCTACCGGTTTATATAGAAATCTAGACTACACAGATGCCAGTTTGGACAGAGTCCATTGTACCAGACTTGATTGTGGACTATGGCAGTACTCAGACTGTGGAAATAAATATAATGAAGTAATCCCTAGTTGACTCATATCACTAGAGAAAAACATGTCTCATATGGCATTTTGTGCTCTTCTTTGAATCTTTAATGAATCCAGTTTAAATAATTCATTGTGATGGCCTGTAGTTAAAAGGAAATGTCACATGCATCTTAAAAATATATGTTCCTGTATTATCATACTTCTAACTGAGCTAGTGTTGTATTTCAAGTGTTAGGTGTCCTTTTCTGTAGGAAATGTACACAAAGGTTCTCATGTTGCTAATAATAAAAGAGTAAGATACATAGAGGCAGCAGGGTTCTACAGTACTTTAGACAAGACCCAGTGTTACAAGTACTTTATTTATTACCCATATGGGCAGAGAGATGCTGGGCAGGATTAAGCTGTCCTTCCCTAGAGAAAGATGTTTTGAAATCAATTTCAGTGTTGTGTGCTGTGATATCATGACATGCCAGAGATAATGTTTTATTCCATAGAGTGATGATGCTGATGATGCCAGTGTAATTGTGGTTTGTCAAGTCCAACATTTGATATGACGCCAGCACTTTCGCCAGTATGGTAATACTGATCTTAAAGGCATACTGTCACAGATTTAAGGACCTTATTTCTCTAAAAATGAATAATAAATCAAAATTACATTAATTTTCACAGACCAAATCTAGCTATTGCATCACTTTAACTACACCATGATGGAGTGAAATCCATGTCAACCTTCTCAGCAATGTTAGTTTTTGAATTATGGACCATTGCCATAATTCAATTATTTTTACAAAATATCATTAATAAGTGGAGTATTGTGGTTTCGTAGATGGTTGAATAAAGTACATTTAGGGACAAATCAAATATATATATATTTTTAAGTAATACTTTGTTAAGCCATGTAATAGGTCAGTGGTCTGTGACAATATGCCTTTAAGCCCAAAACACATGTCTTCTTGAACCAACATGTCTTCTTGAACTATAAAATGTTGGGAATTGATACCGGAGGTGAGGGTGGGGTTACCTACTTATCAGCGATGCATCAAAGCAATGATGTTTTACAGTTTCTTATTGTCAGCTTGTACAGGTACATTTCAGTAATATTATTAGAAAATATTCAGTGAAATTATATCAGAATGACAAAAATGGTTTATTTAATGACACACTTAACACATTTGCTCTACAGTTACATGGTGTCAGACATATGGTTAAAGATAACACAAGTAATGAGGGGAAATTGGCTGCTGCCACTACATGGGCTGCTATTTTCTGTTAGCAGGAAGGAATCTTTTATATACATCATAACATAGACAAGATAGCACATACCACAGCTGTCACACCAGTTGTGGAGCACTGGCTGCAACAATAATAGCCCAATGGGCCCATTGATGGGGATCGATCTTAGACTGACAACGTATCAGTGAGAACTTTATTGACAATGGTTAATAAACAGAATATCCAACACTGGCAACCCTGTTTGTCTTTCACTTGTGACTTGATGTTATTCTTCTCTTGCCAGTATAGCTACTGAAGGACAACATCTGTTCACTCATGTAAGATAAACAGTATTGCCTCATGGGTATTCTCTAAATATGAACTATAGCCACACATAACATATGTGCCAATGTGCTAAGTAAAATACACATTCCATAACATTTGAGCAGGTCAAAAATTAACGTTCTCTGAATTATATTTGAAATTAAAATTGAAATTAATAAAACAAAAACATTAATATGGTACTGCCATTGGTGAAATATTTGGTGGACTAGCTGTCATAAAGTATTGTTACTTCTGACCAGTAAATTCCTGTGATTTTGATAATAAATTAGTATTAGCATACTGCTGCTACATGTAGGTTTGTTATTTTCCTTGAAACGTATGGGGGTGCCTCTTAATGATGTCTGTCCCATTCAACCAGTGTATTTCAACTCTTTAATCCTGCCCTTTGGGAAATACATCTTTAATATTGTAATAAAATATATATATATATATGTTCTCTTCACTTCAAAAGCATCCTACAGCTTTATACCTATATACACCGACACTAGACGAACTTGCATGCATAATTAATTAACACAGTTCGTGATCCACTGGTACATACAGTAGAACCAACTTAAACTGGATCCTCTTTTAATAGCCTATTGTCTGGATGTTGCCCAGTGGTAAAATGCTAGCCGGATGTGTAGTTGGTCAGGGATCGATCCCCATCAGTGGGCCCATTAGGCTATTTCTCGTTCCAGCCAGTGCACCACAGCTGATATATCAAAGGCTGTGGTATGTGCTATTTTCTCCATGGAATGGTGCATATAAAAGATCTCTTGCTACTAATGGAGAAATGTAGCGGGTTTCCTTTCTAAGACTACATGTCGAAATTACCTAATGTTTGACATCCAATAGCTGATGATTAATAAATCAGTGTGCTCAAGTGGTGTCTTTAAACAAAACAAACAAACTTACTATTCTAGTATTCCCAAAGTTACGTAAGGTAATACAAAGTGACCTGTATTAAGCAGTCCATTGTTTTAAGTGGCCATTTCAACTTCCACTTATTCTCCCATAAGTATCTGCTCAACACAGGTTTGACTGTGTATCGAAACCTAATTGTATTTATATTATTGTGAACAGCATAGCATTCGAGAATTTACTGCAGCCAACAAAATAATTTAAATTATTTATTACTCCAATTCTTTGGGACTTTTTGTCCAGCCGTGCTTTGTTAATTATTCTTGTACTCTTGTCTACTGGGACCCACAGTACATTCTGTTTGCCCCAAGTAAAGTCAGGTATTTTCACGGTGCATTCAGCATGCCCCAAGCAAAGTCAGGTATTTTCATGGTGCATTCAGTGTGCCCCAAGCAAAGTCAGGTATTTTTTTAAGACTGATAGCTTGTGCATCGCGGTGGAAGCTACATGTAGCTCATGGAGGTTCTTAACCATCGTATTTGTTCATCATGAAAAAGTTCCCAATTACAGTTGTCTGCCTGGACTCTCAGGGTGAAGAAGTCTATAGGTAATTACAAACTGGTGGTGGTGTTTTTTATGTGGTTTATTTCTGTTCGTGTTAGCGATTATTCTTCTACTTTCTGAAGATTTAACATTTACATGAATGCCTCATTGGTGGAAGATTTTTAACTTTGTTTACTGGTATGATCTATTTTCTAAAGTTGTTTTTCTTCTTATTTTGTCATATGTAGGTATTGTGTTTACTGGTATGATCTATTTTCTAAAGTTGTTTTTCTTCTTATTTTGTCATATGTAGGTATTGTGTTTACTGGTATGATCTATTTTCTAAAGTTGTTTTTCTTCTTATTTTGTCATATGTAGGTATTGTGTTTACTGGTATGATCTATTTTCTAAAGTTGTTTTTCTTCTTATTTTGTCATATGTAGGTATTGGACATGTGTATCTTAACAGAATAAGTTATCAGAATGTATAAGCCTATATGAGAGAAGGATATTTTGTAGTTTTAAGACAATGTTATTTAGTGGTTCTTTGTGACTATGAAAACACTCAGATTCTGTGGAAGTGAAGTCTTGTCTTTAAATTAATTTTTTTTCAAATGTGCAAAAACAAAAAGAGGAAAAAACTTTGTTAACAATGAAATGTCCTGAATATCATGGGAACGGAGCTTACATATATGAGTTAAATTATCCCAGTGAAGTGTGGAGAACCTTTTGCTTGAATAAAATATATGACAGAAGCTTTAAATTGCTATTTGTTTAATTGCTCAATTTTTATTATGAAAATTGATGAAATATTTTTCTCAATTGTTCTGTTTGTTTTTGCACCATTGTAAAAAAAAAATTATACATGTAATTGTTATACATACATGTATGTTTGCAGCAGGTTTAATTGTCATACATACATGTATGTTTGCAGCAGGTTTAATTGTCATACATACATGTATGTTTGCAGCAGGTTTAATTGTCATACATACATGTATGTTTGCAGCAGGTTTAATTGTCATACATACATGTATGTTTGCAGCAGGTTTAATTGTCATACATACATGTATGTTTGCAGCAGGTTTAATTGTCATACATACATGTATGTTTGCAGCAGGTTTAATTGTCATACATACATGTATGTTTGCAGCAGGTTTAATTGTCATACATACATGTATGTTTGCAGCAGGTTTAATTGTCATACATACATTTATGTTTGCAGCAGGTTTAATTGTCATACATACCGTATATCGCTGTGTATTAGCCGACTCCATGCATTAGCCGACCCCCTAGTTTCACCCTCCAAATCGGCTTTAAAATTATAGACCTTGTATATAAGCCGACCCCCCTGTATAAAACTAACCAAGTCAGATGTCTGTGTGGTCTACAAAATGACAAAGTACATCTGCTTTCAAATGTCATTTGTCACAGCAAACTTATCCGGAAGCAGTAGCCGATTTCTATTTATAGAAACGGTGTCCGGTTAATTTATTTCTCGTAAAATATAAGTACCAAAATAGCGAAATATACCTAAACATTCTTGATTGCAGCCACACGTTAAAAACACAGTGACTGTTTGCATTGTTGATTGTGCTAATCGGTCTTTTCATTACTAGTCGGCTATACCCTACCATACCCAACCACCCGTGTCGATTAATCCCAAGCCGACAAACCAAACAAATGAAGCTGGAACAATTAACGTGTTCACCGGTTTAGTAAGCAGTTTTGTAATGACACGTGACCTGCGAAGTTTTCCGAAATTGTTTTGATCGGTCACTATTTATTGTTGTTTAAACAGATAAATATTACTAAATAACTTTTAAACACCAACATTTATTAAAGATGAACATATATATACAATTTTAATATCTTTTATTTGTAATAGCTTGTGTTAAAATGCAATATTAAACCTTTATGAAAGCGGAAATGCAGAGCACAGTAATGACAATAGATCGAGTCGAGCCGTGACGTCACTATTCTAACTTTACATTTCCAATAAAATGTTGACTCCTTAGATAAGCCGACCCCAGCCTTTGACTTGATAATTTTTGTATAAAAAAGTCGGCTAATACACAGCGATATACGGTACATGTATGTTTGCAGCAGGTTTAATTGTCATACATACATGTATGTTTGCAGCAGGTTTAATTGTCATACATACATGTATGTTTGCAGCAGGTTTAATTGTCATACATACATGTATGTTTGCAGCAGGTTTAATTGTCATACATACATGTATGTTTGCAGCAGGTTTAATTGTCATACATACATGTATGTTTGCAGCAGGTTTAATTGTCATACATACATGTATGTTTGCAGCAGGTTTAATTGTCATACATACATGTATGTTTGCAGCAGGTTTAATTGTCATACATACATGTATGTTTGCAGCAGGTTTAATTGATTCATTCACTTTATACATTAATCCTTCAAAGTGCCGGGACGTAGCCCAGTGGTAAAGAACTCGCTTGATGCGCAGTCAGTCTGGGATCGATCCCTGTCAGTGGGCCCATTGGTCTGTTTCTCGTTCCATGCAGCCAGTGCTTCATGACTGGTATTATATCAAAGGCAGTGGTATATGCTATCCTGTCTGTGGAATAGTGCATATAAAAGATCCCTTGCTGCTAATGGATAAATGTAGCAGGTTTCCTCTAAAACTATATGTCAAAATTACCAAATGTTTGACATCCTTCTTCTTCTTCAGCGATCCCAGCCATGTCAGATGGGTAGTGTTCTGACATCCAATAGCCAATAATTAATAAATCAATGTGCTCTAATTGTGTCGTTAAACAAAGCAACTTTACTCCTTCTCAGATATATTGATGATTCTTCATTTATACTGTTTTCTCCTTTTTACTCTTTTTTGTTTTGTTTTGTTGTTGTTGTTGTTATCTTTCCTCTTTTCCTTTTTTATCTTTCTTGTTAGCCATAGTGAAAATGTTTTACCGGCCTCGGTGGGGACATGGTTAGGCCATCAGTCTACAGGCTGGTAGGTACTGGGTTTGGATCCCATTCGAGGCATGGGATTTTTAATCCAGATACCAACTCCAAACCCTGAGTGAGTGCTCTGAAAGGCTCAATGGGTAGGTGTAAACCACTTGCACTTGGTTCAACAAAGGCCATGGTTTGTGCTATCCTGCCTATGGGAAGTGCAAATAAAAGATCCCTTGCTGCCTCTCGTAAAAAAGTAGCCTTTGTGGCGACAGCAGGTTTCCTCTAAAAAACAGTGTCAGAATGACCATATGTTTGACGTCCAATAGCCGATGATAAGATAAAAAATCAATGTGCTCTAGTGGCGTCGTTAAATAAAACAAACTTTATTGGTATTGTTTCTGTCATCTTGATTTTTAAAATGTTCACATGTCAATTGTGGGGAGAGACCTTAATATAGTCATTTGCCTGTTGACCAATCTCACACAAGGCTGTATCTGATTTGTGAAAATAAATATTGTTGAAACCAATCTCAGGAGAATGGATCCCTGTGTTGACATACATAACATGGTAGATAGAAATAATACTTTTGTGTTTGACTGTCACTTGGTAAACATTTAAAGAGGGTTTGGCACGTGGTCAATAAAGAGGGTTTGGTTGTCATATGGTAAATTAAGAGTGTTTGTTTGACTGTTGCACAGTAAATTAGAGCATTTCTTTATCTGTGTTTGTGGCTGACTTTACGGTTTACAGTTTATTTTGAGACCATGAATTTAATACCATTAAGTTGTCACGGAACCAATATTTCTTCCCAGTCACAGCTGAAAAAGTCTTCCGTCGTGAGTTAAGAATTAACTAGCATTTTTCACTTCTCTTGATTCTGACATCACTTTCTCCAATAGTTATTCATGAACGGTAATTTCTGTCTGTCTGTCAGTTTGTCTGTCACTACACATGTGATTTGTGAAGATTTATTTATTTTCTAAGGTTACAGCTAAATCAACTAGACTCCTAGATGTCTGATCTTCATTAAAAGGAGTCGGTGATCTAGGGCTAGTTTTCAGCATCAGTCTAATGGGGTCTGTTCAGCTTAATGACATTTTCATTGATAAATGAAATAATATTGCCATTTATCATTTGTTGTTGAAGTACGTGAAATGTGAACATGGTTATGGAAGGTGGATACTAGAAGCATCTTATATGATGGGGAAAAAAAGAAAGAATTTTTTTTGTATTTAACAATGCACTCAACACATTTTATTTATGGTTATATGGTGTCAGACATATGGTTAAGGACCACACAGATTGAGAGAGAAACCCGCTGTCACCACTTTATGGGCTACTCTTTTCAATTAGCAGCAAGGGATCTTTTATATGCACCATCCCACAGACGGGATAGTACATACCATGGCCTTTGATACACCAGTCGTGGTGCACTGGCTGGAGCAAAAAATAGCCAAATGGACTTATATGATGGGGAAAATATGGAATACTGTGAAACTTGACCAAATGGTACCGGTAGTTTATTTATAACTTAAGACTTCACTATTTAATACCCCCCCCCCCAAAAACTCCAACAACAACAAACAAACAAAAACAAACAACAAAAAAACAACAACATAGGTTAGTTTTTACATATCCAAATATAAGCTATAAGCTATTGACATATTATTCTGGAAAATTCTTGTTGTTACATATTCTAGGTTATATATCATATTTATCATGTGTCATCTGCCAGGTTAATACTAATGTGTTTGACCTTACTTGTATTTTTCAAGTTTATATACATCAGTATTTATTGTCCAAGTGTGGGGAGAGGGGTGGCATTTCCAACATATAAAAGTGTGTGTGGTGGTGTGTATGATTACAATAATAAGTTGCATGAACTGTATAGTTAATACTTCCTTTCCAACATAATGATTTTTCTCTTGAATCCTATTCCATTGTTCAGTTGCTGTGGTCAATGTTGTGCCATACATTTCACATGTAAACACCAATGAAGTACGCACTAAAACTTATAACTGACAGTATATACAAGTTATAAATGACATTTGACATGTCTGGAGCAACTTGTAACCTGTGCACCGGCCTTGGTGGTCCAGTGGTTAAGCCATCGGACTATACAGGCTGGTACATGTAGGTACAGGTTTCATATACATAGCCCAGTACCATCTCCAACCCAGAGCGAGTTCTTAAGGGCTCAGTGGGTAGGTGTAAGGCCACTACACCCTCTTCTCTCTCACTAACCACTAACCAACTGACAACTAACCCACTGTCCTGGACAGACAGCCCAGATAGCTGAGGTGTGTCCTCAGGACAGCATGCTTGAACCTTAATTGGATATAGCATGGAAATGTAAGTTGTAACCTGTGCATAGAGAGCAGAACTTGATAATGTAAAACTAATACATATTTCTAGTTTTCATACACATTGGGAATCACAACTTCCCTTGTGTCTGTTATGCAAATATGCTCCACCACCCCCTCACCCTAATTTGTTTTAACACTTCACTCATCGGGTATTAATTATCAAATACAACATTTTTTTCTTGTATTAATTATCAAATACAATATTTTTTTCTTGTATTAATATCAAATTTTTTTTTTTCTTCTCCCCAACCCTTTCCATCAGTAAACATCAACAAAAAAGAAAAGAAAAAAAAAACTGAAAAAAAAAAATCAGAAAACAAAAAGGCCACACACCACCAATTGATTTGTCCACTAGGAAATGATTGACACTCAAGCACCACTTGGTGAGGAGGTGTTTACGAAAGTCCATGGAAAGGAAGTGCATGACAGCAAGTGTGCCCAGTGATTGGAGAAAGTATACAATCGATATGGGGAGTTAACCTAGTTTTATTGCAATTGGTCTACAGACTCGGGCCGTGGAGTCAGAAAAGTTTGAGGTGCCCCATCAAACAATTTAACTAGTAAAAACAGCTGCAACTCTTATTGGTAGTAATATGCAGCTTAATTTTTTTTTTTTTTTTTCCATAAACTGTTATCAGTTGACAATAAATTAAATATGATATATTATTTACTTATGCTGCATACATACACTAAAGGTTGATATCAGTACTATAGATAGTTTAATAAAACATGGAATTATGATTTTCAATAAAAGTGAGGGTTATGAATAAAAACATATAAAAACATAAAAACATTCTTTAAATGCCATTTTCTTGCAACTAGATTAAATATATAAACCACCACATGTTTTTGTACACATGTACTGTCTGAGTGTGTTAATACACAGGTTATATCAGTTTTATTGGAAAATGTTAACATTATCAGCATTGGAAATTTATTTGGTTCAACAGTATCATTACCGTATATCTTCGCCTGTAAGTCGATCTCGGCTATAAGTCGAGTCCCTAATTTCAAGCCCTGAAAACGTATTTTTTTATTGACCCGTTTATAAGTCGACCCATGAAAAACTACTTATAAATATTGAAATATTTCTTATTTTCAGCACATGAGAACAATAATATTTGAACAAAAGAAAATTATTTTACAAACTTCGGTTTTCACGTTTTGTACATCGCAATATAATCAGACTATTCCAATCAAACTATCATTATTACATAGCATCAAAACGAAATATTCCCTTAGTAGAGAGTGAAAGCTGTTTGACTGTTACTGTATAGTATTGTACAGATGGTTTTGTGCACAGACAACAACTTTATTTATAAACACTGACAACAGATCACTACAATAAAACTGAAAGTATCACGTTTTGCCGCCATACTAATACATGTAAGGAGGATAACTCTGGAAAGTACACTGGTTTTTGTACCAAATAATGTGTGTCCCTATTGCTCTAGATAGTGAACTGCAGAGATCAGTCTATTTTAAGGGAAGGCTCAGTAATATTCATGAAGTTAATCACCGCCAAAACATTGTTTGAACAACCATTAATGCCAGTGACCAGATTTCAAAATAAACTCAGGCAACAGGTAGTTAGTATTGTTTACATTTTTACTATTAGTGATGACTGTTAATTTAACTAAGTGGACTGTTATCTTGGCATGTGAGTGAGATCGTACGCCTTTTCGCATAACCAAAACCGTTCTAATGCCAAAAAAAATAGGTTATAAAAAAATAAATGTGTCAAATTAACATATTTGAGTATAAATACATGGCATACTTCAACAATAAAACTTGTAAAATAATCCCCAAAACAGTAATATTTTTTGGTGAATTTTTTTTACCCTCTTATAAGTCGACCCCCCAAGTTATAAAATAATTTTTAGGTGAAAAAAATTCGACTTATAGGCGAAGATATACGGTAATTTTCCTTGCAGTGTATTGACCTACATTGTGTTTCTGGTACAGATGCCACTTTTATTATGATGAACCACACACTTGTTCACTTCAGTGCAGATTGTAAAAGTGTGTGTTACAGTTGGACAAAATGGGTTAATTATTTGGAAGGTTGGAGGTACTTGTAAGAATGTCTATTTAATTAAGATGGATTGCTACAGTCACTAGCTAGATACTCCAAGATATAATTGTTCTGAAGAACCATTTTCTGAGCATGAAAGTGCACCTAAGACTTCTTGCTATTAATTATTCCTAAAAACATTTTATGAATGGGAATGTAGAAATAAAAGACTCCTTGCTGCTAATCATACCTATGAATGATGACTTATACATAAAAGATGCCTTGCTTCTAATTATTCCTAAAAGCTATTCTGTGAATAGGAAGGTTGCCGCTAATTATTTCTAAAAACATTTTATGAATGGGAATGTACAAATAAAATACTCTTTGCTGCTAATTATTCCTGAAAGCCATATTCTATGAATGATGATATATGCATAAAAACTGCCTTGCTTCTAATTATCCTTAAAAGCTATTCAGTGAATGAGAAGGTACTAAAAAGAATCCTTGCTGCTAATCTTAAAAGCATTTTTTCGAATGGAGAAAGTATACATAAAAGACTCCTTGCTACTGATCAGTAATATGTAGGCCTTGATCCATGTATTGCAAGAATTATTGTTTCATTCAGTACATTTTTATTTAGCCTAACCAATTTACCATTAATGTAAAATTTACTAAATGCCCAGTCCTAGTAATGCATCTTTTATTTTGTTATTCAATTTTAAAGTTATGTAAACTAAAATAGATTATGCTAAATGTTTTGAATATAACCCTTTTTCGGGTTGTACAAATGTTTTAATTTAGGAAGCCTGATACCGATATTACCATGAAAAAGATTATGGGGAGCAGGGGAGCTGGGGAGGCTCTTAGCCCCCAGTTCCCCCCCCCCCCCAAAAAAAAGAAGAAATTTCTGAATAAAAAATATTAGTAGTAAATCTTAAGGCAGAGATGAATTTTACTTGTAGAATGCATGAAATTGCATTTCCAGAAATCTAGTTTTCAAAATTTTCTGAAGAAGCATAGCCCCGAACCCCCCAAAAACTTTGCTTTGCACCCACAATTTCAGTCAGCCTCTCCACCCCCCCCCCCCCCCAAACATCTACTTGTTTTTGCCATACCTGGGGAGTGATTAATTTCTCCCCAGACTTAGATTATGGAGAGCTATTTAAGATACTAACATACTGATACCATATAAATGCACATGCTGAGGGGAGCTAAAAATTACTCTCCCTTGAACTAATCTCAGAGGAGTAATTTGTGGAGGGAGAGTGATATTGGCAAAGTCTGCTGGTATATTATCCATTTGATCTTTTTTTCATTTTCTAACTAGATGACTTATTATTGCTGTCAGACTGACATTAAATTCCATTTTCTCTTTCAGTGTGGGTAGGACAAACACAAAAGTCAATATAGGGATAGAACAGTAATACATTAAACCAATATTCCCTTTTTTTAAAACCAATAAACCAATATTCCTTTCCTGTAAATTCCGTTAAATTAATACTGTAATGTTTATGTAACACTTTTCTCTGTGTATATCCTAACATTTCATCTAAACGTTTTTCTTATTAAAATATCAAACTTATTCAAGATCAAAAAAAATAAAAATGATCAAAATTAATTTGTCCTCAACTTGGCTTGAACCTCCGACATTCATGTACTGTTCTTCAAGTTGTTGAACTTTTGCTAATCCCAGTGAGGTGCTTATGGTCCATCAATTACCCTCTTTCTCCATCTAGTCTTAGTCTGCTCATCCCAGTACACAGAGCAAACTATTTACTATATAGTCTGCACCAGGACGTACATGGTATAGAAGCAGTATGCAGTCATGGAAAGGTGTAAACAGTTGTTAAATATTGTGTTCAACATTATTTTCAACATTATTTTGTAACCAATAAGGTGAGATATATGGTTTTTAGTAATATGCAAAAATAGTCAAATATATTGTATGGATCAATTTTGGATTTTATAATTTGCAGATAAAAAGAGATGTGAATTATTTATTTATTTAAATCTGATTTCATGTTTTTATGCATAAACAAAGTAGACTATATTTGATTTGAAATACAGAGAAATAACTTTGCTTATTTATGCAAAATACTATTATTTGTTCTCAATAAATAAATAATTTATTTTTTTTTTTTTTTTTTACACCAGAGTAGATTGTACAATAAAAAATGGAACTATAATCTCATTTATTTGCCTATACCCACTTAATTTCAGGCACAAGACAGATAAAATTACATATGTTTAAATGTGAAAACTAATATATGTTCTGTACCACATTATTTCATAACCAAACAGATGGATGTTTTTTTTTGTGTGTAGTATATGGTGGTGTATGTTATAGTCAGAAACCTTACATCACTTGTTTTGTAGTGTTTCATAAAAATGAACTATACAATAATTAGTATATGATTTTGGTGCATAGAAATTGGACTTATATAACCATGCAATAAGGTGGCTGTGTTTAGCCATCTAAGTGATTAACAGAACATTGCTTCTTCCATAATGGTGCAGCTGTGGTTTATACAAATTAATTGGTATTATGTAGTATATGATTTTGGTGCATAGAAATTGAACTTATATAACCATGCAATAAGGAGGCTGTGTTTAGTGATATAACTAGCCATCTAAGTGATTAACAGAACATTGCTTCTTCCGTAATGAGGTACTGGGTTTGGATCCCAGTCAAGGCATGGGATTTTTAATCCAGATACTGACTCCAAACCCTGAGTGAGTGCTCCGCAAGGCTCAATGGGTAGATGTAAACCACTTGCACCGACCAGTGATCCATAACTGGTTCAACAAAGGCCATGGTTTGTGCTATCCTGCCTGTGGGAAGCGCAAATAAAAGATCCCTTGCTGCTAATCGGAAGAGTAGCCCATGTAGTGGTGACAGCGGGTTTCCTCTCAAAATCTGTGTGGTCCTTAACCATATGTCTGATGCCATATAACCGTAAATAAATGTGCTGAGTGCGTCGTTAAATAAAACATTTCTTTCTTTCTTTCCTTCCATAATGGTTCAGCTGTGGTTTATACAAATTAATTGGTATTATGTAGAATATGATTTTGGTGCATAAAACATTGACTATATAAGACTGGTGACACATTTTTACAAATGTCGCCACTGGATCAAAATTTACTGTATTTTAATAGTTCATAAATAGGAATTCAGAACATTATTTTTTTGGTTAAATTTATAATTTGTGCTTCATGAAATAGTAAGAAAATGTTTCATAATTTAATGCACTTTTTGTTTGCTCATTTGTTTTGCACATTTTCCAGCGTATTTACATGTATATATGACTAGTGCAGTGAAACCTCTCAAAACCGGACCCTCTATAAACCGGAATTCCATCAAAAGTGGACATTTTTCATGGTCCCTTTTTAAATATCTGTACAGAAGAGAACCTCTCTAAACTGGATACCTCTTAAAACTGGACTTTTTACTTGGTCCTGAGAGTGTCCGGTTTAGAGGAATTTCACTGTACATGTATGTGGAAATGTTTTGAAAAAAGATAATTAGATGATCAAAAAAAAACCCCCCCCCCCCCCCCCCCCCCCACACACACACAATTTTTAAGTGAAGTAGATAATTTTGTTTGTCACTCAAAAATTAGTGATAACTTAAAATATATTTAATAAAAGAACATGAATATATGTAAAAACTAAATGTTTTTAATAATAATGAAAATAGGTTTTTCAAATACTGGAAGCCAGCTAGTATATCATGAATCTGAATTCAAGACAAAACTGGCAGTGCAATTAAAAATCTTATCTCTGCACAAGGCAGAGTCTAGAGGGATATTTTGACATGGTTATCACTCCTACCATGCAGGGGCCTATTTCACTAAACATTGTAAATTTACGTTTACGTGTAAAACTTACACCTGCCGTACGTCTACCTCTACGTGTACGTTTACTCCATTTCACGAAGCCGGTCGTAGAAATACTACTAACTGACTTTGCACGTAAATCTACGTCTGTTTTCTTTTGCAGCTCATTTAGCAGAAATTTTACATCTAAAGCCGATTATTAATAAATCAATGTGCTCTAGTACTGTCGTTAAACAAAACAAACTTATAACTTTTAAAAGAAAGAACGAATAAACTTGATAAAGTTTGGAAACCACCATTTCCGGTATACCAACACACAGTTGTACCAAATAAACTCCTATAGGCGACAATGTTAACCTATATAGTTACAAACACTATTATGGGTCAATTCCCTATATTTGCTTTGGGAGTGTGTGTGTGTGGAGGGGGCGGGGACACTGATGGATCGGGTACAAACTCTATATCAGATTTTGGGTTACAATGGTAAAAATTAATGTGATAAAAAAAAGTCTCACAAGTGTGTGGTGGGGGGGGGGGGGGGGGGGGCGTAACCCCAGGCCCCCGCCGGTTCCTACTGGCCTGATTTAAAAAACAAATTATGGTGATTTCAATTCGTGTTTTCCAACAAAGTAGTAGATATACTGCAAAAAGGGTCTGCATTTAAAAAAAAAAGTCATGTCTACCCCATGGATCCACAACTAAAAAATTTCCAGGTCATAAATGAGTTTATTATTTGTGTAGGCAAAATGCAAGATGACGTTTGGGCGCAGTGGCGTAGCGTGGGTTGCCAGCGCCCGGGGAAAGGCAAGTATTGCGCCCCCTAACCAATGGACCATTAGCACTTCCCAAGTCCCTTCCACCAGTCCAGAATTTTGCGCCCAGGGCAACCGCCCCGGTGCCTACGCTACGCCATTGTTCGGGTGTATTTTGGATGCGGTTGGGGTTTTTTGGTTGTTGTTGTTTGTTTGTTTTTTTGGTCTAGACAACTTTCACCCCAATCAAAATAATAGTCAGTTGACCAGGCAGTCATTTGTGCATGGATATATCTTTTATTTCTAAATTGTAGAGAAAATATTATGTTGAATTTTAAAAAGATGAAAGTAAAACATGTTACAGTGCGTCAAATATGTTTTAAAATAATACATTTGATAGCAAGGGCGGATCTAGACATTTGTAAAGGGGAGAGGGGTGTCACAGAATTGTAATAGGAGCAAGTTGAGTTTGTGCAAGGCAAATGAGCCGAGGTCCGAAATATTCGTAATGAAGACAAGAAGAGACGTGTTTTCAGGACAGTTTACCACACCCCCATGTCCAGACCACGGTACGGCCCTGCATTTAATGGGAGCTGGTACAGGAAATAGGTACTGGGGAAAAATATCGTCTGGGTTTTTTTGCTGCATACATTTGCATATATCAAAAAATATGCAGACTCGTCTTAATAGAACGCTATTAGCCTATTTGAAAAAAAAATTGAGTGGGTTAAAAACAAGGAAAGTTTTTGTTTATGGACACCACTAAAACACATTGATTTATTATTCATCGGCTATTCGATGTCAAACATTTGGTAATTCTGACAAGTAGTTGTTTGAGGAAACCCGCTACATTTGTTTCCTAATGCAGCAAGGGATCTTTTATATCAGCTTTCCCACAGACAGGAAAGCACATACCACGGCCTTTGACCAGCTGTGATGCACTGGTTGGAACCAGAAGAAAAACAAATCAGTTGAATGGATCCACTGAGGTGGTTCGATCCTGTGACGCGGGCACCTCAAGTGAGCACTCAACCGACTGAGCTAAATCCCGCCCTGCGTGGATCAAATGACACGGGTAACAAAACTGACTATCACTGGATTAATAAAGGGAGTTAATTTGTTAAACACTTCACAAAAACCAAAAGTGTGATCATTTTATGAATTATCGAAGTGGATGTAGCAATTTACGTGTGCGACTAGTTGTGGTCGAGGGCACTCTTAGATTTACGTCTAACTTTACTCGTAACTTACGTTTACACTTCTTTGTGAAATGCTCTTTAGTCGTAGATTTACGTTTACGTGCAAAATGTAGCTTACGATGTTTAGTGAACTTGGCTCCAGTACTGTAAAACGATTTGTCTCAGATGGACTGTCAGGACAATGCATCCTTCCTGATCCTTCTGCAGGAAGACTGCCACTTTCAGGGCATTGGTGGAAAATGCCCCCACCCCCCCCCCCCCCCCCCCCCCCCCCCCCCCCCCCCCCACTGTCACCACAGCCAGTCACAGTGAATTCTGAAGCTATATACCCGGGTAACCTTTCATCAAAAATGCTTTTTCTTGTCTTGTTTGCTTTTTATTGACAACATGTTATTCCCCACTCTGCCCACCTCATCTCCTGCCACCACAACCAGTCAGTTCCGAGGCTATATAACACTTTATCAAAAATACTTTTTTTTCTTTTTTTCTTTTTATTGACAACATTTTGTCCCCTTCCATCACCACCCACACCCCACACCAACCCCCACCCCCCTGCCACCACAGCCAGTAAGTTTTGAAGCTATATAAAACCCTTCATCAAAAAGACTTTTTCTTGTCTTGTTGCTTTTCATTGACAATGTGTTGTTGCCATGCACACCCACACATTGTTTCTAACAAAAGTACATATTAGCCTAAGGGCTCCTTTGTTTTAAATTCCTATTTTTATTTATATGATATGCTGTGGAAAAAAAACCCCAGTATATTTTTGCCACTAGAGTTCATGGTAAAACCTAAGATCATGATTTTCAGGCCAGTACATTGCCTGCAGCTAGTTGACTTATAAACATTCATGGTTAAGTTCACTGAAATTAAGAGCTATCTTTAGCATCAGTACAAACCAATCATAAAAAGAAACCGACAAAAGAACCACACCGCCACTTCAAAAAAGCCATAATGGGTTCCAAATGGCATGCAGCAAAATGTAAATGGTTCTTTTACTTTCAAAGAATAAAATAATCTGTTACATTTGGTAATACAGTGAAACCCCTTTAAACCGGACACCCACGGGACCAAGACATTTATCTGGTTTTAAGAGGGATCTGGTTTTGGGAGGTTACGTTTTGTACAGGTTTTTAAAAAGGGACTCGGTAAAACGTCCGGTTTTGAGGGAATTCCGGTTTACAGGGAATTCCGGTTTATAGAGGGTCTGTTCTTGAGAGGTTTCACTGTAATTAAAAATGATATATTAATTTATTTGTAAATGTTTTATATTTTTATTCAGTTAAAATCTAAGTACAGAACATTGTATCAAGGAAAATTATCTCAAAAAGAGTTTCATCAGTGAAATATATTTATAATCTTCTACATATAAAAAACACAAACAACATATATAATACTTAATAATAGGGCTGTTCAGTAATAGTTGACTGTGTGTAAAGGACAATATATATCCTGCAATCACTGATTGGTTTAAGTGACGGATTAATATAAAGCAAAGTCATAAACTGTTACTACCAGGATATTGCTCGTCACATGATCTAAGCCTCAACGTTATATTTTGAATTGGATTTTTTAGTAGTTTAGTTATTGATGTTGTTAATTTCAGTACACTGTGTGTATATTTCTGAAATTAGATCTACTTCAGGACTAGCCACATACTATAGATTAATTTTATAACAAAAGATTGCATTCCTTTCCTTTTTATATTCAGTAGACTCTGTATTCAAACCAGCATTTTTGTAATGCAGTTTTCTGTACAAATTGGCATGATCACAGTAATTTTGGAGAAAGCTTATTCAATGTTACTGGTCTTGGTGGCATCATGGTTAAGCCATGATATATAAGGCTGGTAGATACAGTGTTCGCAGCCCGGTACCGGCTCTAACCCAGAACGAGTTTTAATGACTGAATGGGTAGGTGTAAGACCACTACACCCTCTTCTCTCTCACTAACCACAAATAACTAACAACTAACTCACTGTCCTGGACAGACAGCCCAGATAGCTGAGGGGTGTGTTCACGACAGCGTGCTTGAACCTTAATTGGATATAAGCATGAACATAATTTGAAATGAAATGAAATTAATGAATGTCCAATCTGGTAATCCAGTGGCAGATCCATAAAATCTATTTAGATGGCCCTATGATATGTGCTCGAAGGACACAAACATTCCCAAAGGGATTCCTTGGATTTTGGGGCAGGACGTAGTCCAGTGGTAAAGCGTTCACTTGATGTACGGTTGGTCTGGGATCGATCTCCGTCGGTGGGCCCATTGAGCTATTTCTTGCTCCAGCCAGTGTACCACGACTGGTATATCAAAGGCTGTGGGATGGTGTATATAAAATATCCCTTGCTGCTAATCAAAAAGAGTAGTTTATGAAGTGGCGACAGCGGGTTTCCTCTCTCAATTCTGTGTGGTCCTTAACCATATGTCTGACGCCGTATAACCGTAAATAAAATGTGTTGAGTGCGTCGTTAAATAAAACATTTCCTTCCTTTCCTTGGTATTCTCCAAAGTACAAAAATAAAAAAATACAATTAAAATATAACTGTCACAAAATTCAGGGGGTGAGCCCAGTGCCCCCCCCTTAGATCCACCTCTGTACTCTTTCTATATGAGTGCATTTTGTGAGTCCTTGTTGAATTGTGTTTGGACATGAATCCAGTTTCAACAGAGTCCACTGTATTTTATGATCATTTGAGTGGCAGCTGCTGTTAACCCACTTCAGCCGTTTCACCTTATGACTTAATTTGAAAAAAAATCCAGAAAATCCTGGAAGGACTCATAATAAAGCCATGCAGCTTAGTACCTTTGTATAAAAAAAAATCAAATACTGTAAAATCATTAACTTCCATTAGCAAACCATAAACCTTCTGTCAGTCAGCAAAATAATTTAGGCTTTGATATATAAATGTTCATTATTACTGTTTATGTGGTTGTTGGTTTTTTGCAGATCCTATGAAATTTGACTTCTAATAGATTTTTTAATGATATATTTTCATATTGAACTTTCGTTAAGTAAACCAAATAATGTCCATATTCATGTTTATAATGGAATATAGGTTGTTATTTTTTTCAGATATTATATAACATTGTTTTACATGTGAAAATTTTCTGGATTTGTACATAATTATTTTGTGATTTATAACTTTGCAGGTTGAAAGATAACCAATGAAGTAATTGCAGTTACATGCATTAATTACAATCATAAATGTGGTTCAGTCAACTCTGTGATGTATGAAATAAAGATACATGTATTTAATAAAACAATTAATAAATTTATAATGCATAAATATTTGGCAACAAAATCAACAACAACAGTGTCATGCTAACTTATTAAAAAATCTGTCTAATGGTGAAACAGTGGCAGTTGCATATAGCAGCAGACATATTATCAAAATATCCTTTTGACTGTTGTGCAGAAATATGATTCTGAAAGTGTTATTGGTTTTGTCATTCACATTTAATTTATCACATTGCTTTAAATACAACTGAACCACATCAGACTCACAGAACTGGAAATACACTGAAACCCTCTAAACCCAACATTCACGGAACCAAGACAAAAGTCTCGTTTAAGAGGTATCTGGTTTAAAGAGGTTAAATTGGCACTGATATTTTAAAAAGGACCATGAGGGAATTCTGGTTTACACAGGGTCCAGTTTTAAGGAGTTTCACTGATGCAATTTGATTGATTTGCTGATGTGCTGCATACATCATAAATTACACTTGTTACGGTCAATGAAAATATTCTTAACAATCATTAATCAGGAAGTTTTAGTTTTTTTCGACTATATATGCATCAAGCAGTTTGTCAGAGTGTATATGCACCAACACAATTAGCAGAACATGATTTATTCCATAATTCAATAATACAGTCATTTCTTGAAACTCCTAATCACACATTGTCAATGAGCCAGTTTGTAATTACATTCCAGAAGTATTTCCCATCCATCATGATGCTTGTTGTAGTTTTAATCTTCTTGCCCATACCAGCTAGTGGGCACCGATTTGCAGTAATATGATGATCTAATTGGATTAGTGAGGAATTGCGTCTGCCAAAAAAGAGAGACTGCATGATTCTGGAAGCCACTGAACAATGACGTCTGGTTTCTGCCATATGAATCTTGATTCCCGGCCACCACCTAAGGGAAATTCGAATAATTTCAAGCTCAGCTTACTTCAGTGTATTAAAGTGAGACTGAGAATTTCACATGCGTTGATCACTAATGAATCATAGATGATTTACAGATTCAGAAAGATATGCAGCTGTGGAGAAACTTTTGTATTGAATATAGGCCCATGCTTCTGATGAAGTCTTGTGTCTTTACATAATATGTATATGAAAGCTTCTCTTTTTTTCTGTTGAAGAATAACCTAATTTTATTCTATAACTTACCCATGATATCCATATACTAAACCCATATGATACTTTTAGTGTATTAACCCGGTTAATAATGGTATGCAAATTTGCAAGGTCTCTAGGTAATGTGTTGCTGTGGATGGGTCATTTACTTACAAGCCAAAAAGACCTGTCTACCTGAGCGTAACGTTTTCAAAGATTTAGATAAAATGGGTGATGTCAAACTAATTTGTACTACTCGTGATGACGTCATATTACCAATGGCGGAAACTTTAGTACTGTGGTTTAGTAAAAATTGAATTAAAATGTTATTTTAGAAGTGTTATAGGATAAATAGAATTTGCTACTCGTGTTTTTTAATATGTAAAATATCAACCTCGTCTAGTTAATCGGTATTTGTTTTGGCAGAGCCTCGACAAATACTAATTAACATAGACTTTTGTTGATATTTTCCATATTAAAAAATACTTGTGATGAATCCTGTATTTATCTTAGTTTAATCAATCCAGTGTAAGTACTGTACCTCTTGGTAGATGCATTCTAAATTTCTAACCACAGTTGGCGGGATTTAGCTCGAGGGCTCGTAATAAATGACGACACCGACGGCAATTACCATAGTTGCAGTATGAATTGCCATCGGTCAGGGGTTTCACCGATGGCAGGTTTTTTTGCTGATGGAGAAAAATTATTGCTGTCGCTTGAAAGGACTGTTTTTGGTTTTATATTTATTGCAAGAGTTACTGATTTAAAATGGCCATAGGCAAGCTCAAAATTGCCATTGGTG
The DNA here is from genome assembly GCF_016097555.1 of Gigantopelta aegis. Lineage (NCBI taxonomy): Eukaryota > Metazoa > Mollusca > Gastropoda > Neomphalida > Peltospiridae > Gigantopelta > Gigantopelta aegis. Next base: position 38,885,061 of record NC_054701.1, read on the forward strand.
AGCATTTTGCATACAAAAAAACAAAACATTTAAAAATTGCCATAGGTGACAAATTCTTCAGTTGGTAAAACATTCCTTCCTTCCTTCGTCAATGGACGTATTCTGTTTTTCCCATTACAGTTAGTGAATGCCACACGACTGCTTGATCACAGACCATTGTATTGACTGTGCTCCCTATGGGAAAGCACATTTTGAAATCCATGTCTGCATTGAGTAGGAGTAGCCTATGTGGTTTCTTCTGTTTCAGCCAATATTAAAATAATCATACAGCCATTCTAGTAGTTTGTCGTTTAATTTGTGCAGAGAATTTGTGGAAGAAATATTCCTATACTTTACTTTCTAATGCATGTCCTCAATGTCTTAATGCAAGCATTCTGGCAAAGGTTGTCATTTTCTGGTAGAAGTATTCCAACAAAGGTTCTTATTGTCTAATGCTAGGTTCAGATTACCAACTGCCAGAAGAAAGTTTGTCAACTCGACGGTTGCGTTGTAATTTCCCCATCTCACGACTTACAGGGTGTATACTACCAAATCAAATCCCATAGAGGACAATAGTAAGATATGTGGCTAAAACTCCTACCTGCAACGTATCAACCGACATAAATGCCACGGATATAAATACTACCACCCCTTACACTTTAAGTGAATCAGAAAAAAATGGGGGTCAAGCTGCTCGTTTCTGAGATAACGGGTAGCGTCTATGACTACCCTAATTTCACACAAAATTCGAGTACTTTTTTTACAGGTACCCCATACATGTTTCAAGCACAAGGCTACTTGACACATTGGTACTAGATGAAATAAAATTGCACATTATTTTTTACCCAGATGAAACTATTATTTTTTACAACCAACACACTCACATTTATAACCAATCACAGGACTTGTGGTGTTCATTTCGCTATCAAAAGTTGGGTGCACCTCGAACTTTGACCCAGCCGGAAGTTATTTGGTTTAGTACTACCTATAACTGGTGTGCTCAGATTAACAACTTGAGAATCAAGTTGTAAGAGCACTCAAGATTATTCCTATCCCGAGTCAGACCCCCAATCCTATCGGGAGGCCGGACTCAGGATAAGCATGTTCGAAACCCTAGTGGTATATGGACACGTTAAACCAGTTACTGAGTTAAGCACTCAGACTAGCAACTGGACAGTTATAGAAGTTGTGACAGCAGAAAGTTTGCTAATATTGTGCTGGCAGTTGGTAGCCTGAAAATAACATTAGTCACTGCATTATACTCTGGATCCAATTAGTGAAAATTGCATGACACTGTTTCTGGTTGATTGAAACAATTTTATTACTTCATGCTCATGGTCTTTTCACTGTGACCTTGGTATGAATATAATGGACGAATGGATCGATACATTGATGGATCATTGGATGAATGGATGAATGGACAGTTAGATGATAAAATCATGAATAAATCATTGGATGCGTAAATTTCAAAATGCACAAAAACATTGATGATTACATGTAAAACTAAGATACATGTATTGAGGTATATATCATTTATGATCATTAAAAAGTAAATCATTTGCCCAAGTAATACATGACACACATACTACATATATTTTCTATCATGCTGTTATTATTAACCATTTTTTATACCACTGCCCCTTTTCCTTTCTCTCCTCTAATTCCATCTCATCTCTTCCCGATCTGGCAAATCCTATCTTTCAACTTGTTTTGATGTCCACCTCCACATCCCAGTCCTTGTCTCTTGAACTGTGACAGGTACTCGTCTCCTGTGGCTATCCGTGCCACACACCTGTCATTCCCCATCAGCTTTCAGCTGTAGGCTTAGTCTGACCACTTTTTGTCATGCTGTTATTAGTCCCTACCGGTCCAACTGAAGGGGACTATATAGGTTCCATCTCTGTCTTTCTGTCTGTCTATCTGTCCATCTGTCTCATGTATAGTTTTCCGGACATTTTTTCCACAATGCTTCAAGATATTGACCTGAAGTTTTGTGTGTAGCTTTATCAAGTACTGTTACAGATCCAGTTTGACTTTCATGGCGATTTATCTGTTTTTTCACAGAGTTTATGGCCCTTGAAAATAGGAGATACGGAAATGTGTTGGGCTCAGTATTGCTTTATAATAGCAGTACTTTCAGAATGCTTGTTACATTAGGTTTTTTGTTGTATATATATTTTTTAATTTCCATTTAATTTTGATTGCTTAATTGACGTTTTATCAGAACCACAATACATGCTAATTAAGGTGCTGATGATAACCACAGACTGTTTATATTTTCCAGAAACTGTCACTTCGACCAGAGTCAGGACAGTGCGGAAGAGATGCCAGAGAAGCAGCAGCAGCAGCAGCAGTCGACGTCTGATGTGACGATCACCGAGCGATCGCAGAACTCGAAGAACCACGAGAAGGTGGGCAGGTTTGAGGATCGAACCGCAGTGTTCACCATCGAGTCGGTGGAGAGCAAGGAGAACCAGGCCTACTCGGCGACCAACACCGCCTACTCGCTGATCCAGAACTCCAAGCGCAAGTTCCCGCTGCAGCGCAAAAGCTCGAACATCACCAACGACTCAGGCCGCAGCTCGACGAGCGAGAACGAGGAGGACAGTGTGTTCCGGGAGGAGGACGAGGACGTGGCGCGGCGTCACAGCATCGCGTGCATTGACTCGACGGGCCACCTCAACGTGCCGCAATTCGCCGACTACATCAGTGCGTCGCAGGTGTCCACAGACTTCAGGACCAGCTCGTCGTGCGCATCGCTGAGCACGCCAAGCGAGACCGCAGAGTACTCGCTCAACGGAGCGAACACAAAGCGCGCACCCAAGATCGTGTACAGCTACTCGGAAGACAGACTGAGGACATCAGATGCAAGACGACCTATATTCCCTTCCTTGCCTTTCTCTCCTTACGGGTCCCCCACCACCTCGCCACGGTTACGACGCCAGCCCACCTTGGAAACGCACAGAGTTTCGGTTTCGGATATCGATGGTTACATACAGCTGAATCAGTACACATTGAAAGATGAAATTGGAAAGGTAGGATTTTTTTGCCCCTCTTATGGCTTAAAGAAATTGGGACATCATTTGTTTTTTCATTTATTATATATAGTAGAACATTCAGGCGGTTTCTAATTCCAGCATTGGATGCGTCTCCTTCTTGTTCAGATTACATAAATTCATTTTCTTTCTTAAAAAGTGCAAAAATTATTTCTTGGTATTAAACATAGATGCTATTCAACAAAATTTTGTGGTTTTTATACCTCCCTCCTATGTAACAATTTGTAAAGCTAAGACCACTTGCACCTTATAAATTATATAAAATTAAGAACAACATTTAATAGCAATAACTTGGCTGCATTTTACTCCATAAATAAAAATGAGACAATTGTTTTGGAAACATTATGTAACTCTTGACAAACACTTCCCTCCCACTCTCATAATATTTGTATTGCATGTTATGATTCCTAAAAGCATATTACATAATTGATGAATGTCATAGTTAATTATTTAGAGGATATTAAATGATTATTTGTTACCATTTATCTTACAACAAGTTGTTTTCAAACATGTCAAACAAGTGCATACGAGTTACATATATTTTTAAACCAATGAGTTGTAAGATAAATGATATGAAACAGCCACAAATATAGTATTCTCTTATCAACATCCTACAATTACAATGGCATTCTTCTAATCTTGTGGCAGTTTAAGCATTTATGATGTCGTAACATCAGTTAGATCGGCTGTTATATTCATTTAATATTTCAGAAGTCTGCTTTTGTGAACCTATAAATAACTCATTATAGTAGCTAAATGTATGAAAAAAAACCTACATTACTTTAGTACAAGAAAGTTTGTTTAATTTGAAAATACCCAAAATGTATCGATTGATGCAAATAATTTTGTTATACAAATAGTGTCAATAGAAAACTGTTTTTGTTTATTCATTTGCACTGTGAGTAGTGAGCTATAGAGGTGTGTGTTTTCAAGTGTGAAATGTTGTTTATTTTGGAATGTTTTATTACCTGGACCATTATCGGCATTGTAAAACAAACAAAAAAGGAAACAAAAAGTGTTTATTATGCGTCCATACTTTGGTGCTGAAAATATCACTGCACAACTGGTGTAGCAAAGGCCGTGATATGTACTATCCTGTCTGGAATAGTGCATATAAAAGATCCCTTGCTGCTAATCGAAAAGAATAGCCCATGAATTGGCGACAGCAGGTTTCCTCTCTCATTATCTGTGTGGTCCTTAGCCATATATCTGACTGCAAATAAAATGTGTTGAGTGCATCATTAAATAAAACATTTCCGTCCTTCCTATGTGCTTGGACTGGATGAAAGAAAGAAATGTTTTATTTAACAACACACTCAACACATTTTATTTACGGTTATATGGCGTCAGACATATGGTTAAGGACCACACAGAGTTTTGAGAGGAAACCTGCTGTCGCCACTACATGGGCTACTCTTTCTGATTAGCAGCAAGGGATCTTTTATTTGCGCTTCCCACAGGCAGGATAGCACAAACCATGGCCTTTGTTGAACCAGTTTTGGATCACTGGTTGGTGTAAATGGTTTACACCTACCCATAGAACCTACCAGCCTGTAGACAGATGGCCTAATCACTACGCCACTGAGGCTGGTTGGACTAGATGAGGTCAATGGCATCGCCATGAAATGGAATATTTCTGTCTGCATGCACTCAGACAGACACACACACACACACACACATGCACACACAGACAGACATTGACACACACACACAGACACAGACACACACAGACACAGACCCAGACACACACACAGACAGACACAGACACACAGACACATACACATACACACAGACACAGACAGACACACACATGCACACAGACACACACACACACATACAGACAGACACACACACAGACACACAGACACAGACAGACACACACATGCACACACAGACATGCACGTGTCTGTGCATGTGTATGCATGTGTGTGTGTGCATGTGTGTGTGTGTGTGTGTGTGTGCATGTGTGTGTGTCTGTGTCTGTGCATGTATGTGTCTGTGTCTGTGTATGCATGTGTGTGTGTGTGTGTGTCTGTGTCTGCATGTGTGTGTGTGCATGTGTGTGTGTGTGTCTGTGCGTGTGTGTGTGTCTGTGTCTGTGTGTGCATGTGTGTGTGTCTGTGTATGTGTGTGCATGTGTCTGTGTGCATATGTGTGTCTGTGTGTGTGTGTGTGTGTGTGTGTTCGTGCATTGCGTGTGTGTTCATGCGTGCATGAATGTGTGCATGTGTGCTTGTAATAAAGTGTAGTTTGCAAGGATATAAAATTAAATGTTTGTGCATTTTTATTTTTTATTTCAACAGGGTTCCTATGGAATTGTAAAATTAGTTGTCAATGAAGAAGATGAAAGCAATTATGTAAGCTGCTAGTTTTTCTATTTCTGTTGTCGATTCTGAATTTACTCCCATTTTAGTCTGTGTAGCCTATTACAAATGTTTTTATGTGTCTCACAATTACAGTATTTCCTGTTTCTTAGCATGATAATTGTGAGCCTTTGGCAAGTCAAATCACATGTTACAGACCATTACATGTACAAACCATCATTGATAGTGCGTTGCTTGATGCACAGTTGGTTTGGGATCGATTCCCATCAGTGGACCCATTGGGTTATTTTTCATTCCAGCCAGTGCACCACAACTATATAGTAGTATATCAAAGGCCATGGTATGTGCTATCCTGTCTGGGACGGTGCACATAAGAGATTCCTTGCTACTAATTGAAAAATGTAGTGGGTTTCCTCTCTACGACTATATGTCAATTATCAAATGGTTGACATCCAATAGACGATGATTAATAAATCAACGTACTCTAGTGGTGTTTTTGACATAGTCTTAGTGAGGAAACCATTAGTAGCAATGAATCTTTTATATACACCATCCCACAGACAGGATGGCACATACAGCCTTTAATATACCAGTCATGGTGCACTGGTTGGAACGTGAAATGGCCCAATGGTACCACCGACAGTGAACAAAACAAACTTTAACTCTTTTTAGTGCAGTGTAGGGCAGGATTTAGCTCAGTCAGTACATACTTGTACTTGCTTAGGCCATAGGATCAAAGTTCAGTGGACCTTTTTTTTTCTTGTCCCACCCTATTCCCCATAACTGACATATATCAAAAGCTGTGGCTTGTGGGAAAGTGCATGTAAAAGATTCCTTGCTACTAAATGAAACATGTAAGCGGTTTCCTCCAAACGTGTCATAAGTATCCAGTATTTGACATCCAGTAGCTGATGATTATGCTCTAGTGGTGATGTTGAACAAAGCAAACTTTAACGCTGATGGTGCAGTGACTTAAGTTGTCAGGTTTAAAGGTGAGGTTGTACAGCAGTTGACCAAACCGGCCTCGGTAGTGTCGTGGTTATACCATCGGACATACATTGTACGGCTGGCAGGTACAGCGTGGTACCAGCTCCCACCTAGAGCAAGTTTCAATGACTCAATGGGAAAGTGTAAGACCATTACACCCTCTTTTCTCTCACTAACTACTAACAACTAACCACTAACCCACTGTCCTGGACAGACAGCTGAAATGTGTGCCCAGGACAATGTGCTTGAACCTCAATAAGCAGGAAAATAAGTTGAAATGAAATGAAAGCTCTTAACCTGTTAATCCTGTGGATTAAAAAGAAAAGAAAGAAATGTTTTATTTAACAACGCACTCAACACATTTTATTTATGGTTATATGGTGTCAGACATATGGTTAAGGACCACACAGATTTTGAGAAGAAACCCGCTGTCGCCACTTCATGGGCTACTCTTTCCGATTAGCAGCAAGGGATCTTTTATTTGCACCTCCCACAGGCAGGATAGCACAAACCATGGCCTTTGTTGAACCAGTTATAGATCACAGGTCGGTGCAAGTGGTTTACACCTATCCATTGAGCTTTGCGGAGCACTCACTCAGGGTTTGGAGTCGGTATCTGGATTAAAAATCCCATGCCTCGACTGGGATCCGAACCCAGTACCTACCAGCCTGTTCACCGATGGCCTAACCACGACGCCACCGAGGCCGGTGTCATGTGGATTATATAACATGAAAAATAAACTCTGTATATTCCTCTGCCACACGCTTACTGCCACACACGATTCTGTAACCATCTTAAATAGATGGCTCCAGCTAAAAATAAACAAAGTTGTTTTTCTTCTGATTTATAGCTACAGAGTCACACTTCAATTATATACCAAAATATCGATAACAAGAGCAATTAGATGGATTAGGTAGAAGGCTGAAAAATATTATTTTTGGTTAAAATTAATGGTACAATACATGTTTTCAGACAATATGTTTTTGGGCTAGCTAAGTCCTAACAGCGGTATGGTCTTTCCTTCAGGGTGTAAACCACCAAATCAAATCACATACATGTAGATGACAGTTGTAAAATATGTGGCTAAAACTGCTATAGGCCTACACAGCATTTTAATCAACATATGTACTCTGTGGATATAAAGGGGTGAAATGTAGCCCAGTGGTAAAGCGTTCACTTGATGCACGGTCGGTCTAGGATCGATCCCCGTCGGTGGACCTATTTCGCTATTTCTCATTCCAACCAGTGCTCCACAACTGGTGTAACAAAGGCCGTGGTATATACTATCCTGTCTGTGGGATGGTGCATATAAAAGATCCCTTTCTGCTAATTGGGAAGAGTAGCCCATGAAGTGGCAACAGCGGGTTTCCTCTCTCAATATCTGTGTCCTTAACCATATGTCTGACGTCATATAACTGTAAATAAAATGTGTTGAGTGTGTCGTTAAATAAAACATTTCCTTCCTTCTATGGATATGAATACATTCACCCCTCAACCTTATAGTAAATAGGGGAGAAAATGTAGATTAGTATGTATCCAGCAAAAGGGCGGGATGTAGCCCAATGATAAAGCACTCGACTGATGCATGGTTAGTCTAGGATCAATCCTCATTGGTGGGCCTATTGGGCTATTTCTCGTTCCAGGCAGTGCACCATGACTGGTATACCAAAGGCTGTGGTATGTTCTATTCTGTTTGGAATTATCCATATAAAGGATACTGGCTACTAATGGAAAAATGTAGCAGGTTTCCTCTCTAAGTCTGTCAGAATTACCAAATATTTGACGTCCAATAGCCAGTGATTCATAAATTAATGTACTCTAGTGGTGGTGTTAAACAAAACAAACTGTATCCAGCAACTGCTCTGTCTCAGACAGTGCACATCTAAGTGATGAGGTGTAGAGTCACAATGTTATTTCTAGGAACAGATGTCAGTGAAATTGTCACAATGGCAGCATGACCAGTTTCCTGAAATCTTCTGAATGATGTTAGTGCATAGTGCAGTCAGTTCAGAAACAATTTGTATTAAAATAACATGGTTAACGGTTAGTAAGCAGGAAGCCTTAAATCCCTCAATAATATTAAGCACATTACATTATATGAAAAATATCTGTGACTGCCAAGGTCATAAAAGGCAATAGTATTTTTTTTTTTTTTGCACGCAGATCTGAGAAAAATAATCATATTTGTGTAAATATTAAGTAATTGCTGTACAAGGATTGTGAAATTCTTTTCAATGTTTTTATTTTATTCTGTCACTCTAAAGTCATAAACTTCTTTCACAACTGTTGTGCTGCACACCCACTCATGTAAGAATCAGTGTTTGTAGTAACTATATGTCATATTAATACAATGATTGCTGTTATCTTCCAGGCAATGAAAATTCTATCCAAAAAGAGGTTGATGAAGAAAGCTGGATTTTTCGGTATGTTTTATGGTCTGTCTTGGGGGTTTTAGGTTTTTTTCACAGAGTTCATGTGATGTGGGTTTGTAATTATCAGTTTACAGCTAATAATGAGTCAGTGTAACAACGTAAATTATAGACAAGTAGATTATGTAATGTTTTACTGGTAACAACAGAATTCTAGAATTATAACAATGAGGTTATAATACACGATAGGCATGTGTAATTAGTTTGTTGTGACAGTTGTTAATGGTGTGGTATAGTAGTTACAAGAACATTATTTTACTATTTTTACATTATTTGTGATAAATAACTACACATTAATCAATCTCAAACATATCTTTGCATAAATTACTTAGGAATGATTACTTAGGAATGTCAAAATTGTAATGCACAGTGCTTTTATGCTGTGATAACAGTCACATTCAGTATAACTACATGTAGATTCCTGGACAATTCACAAAATCTGGCAACTTGACTGTTGACTGTTAGCAACTGGATCAGGGTTTCTGCCAGAGGGTAAAATGGGTATGGCACCATACCCAAATTTTTGGCAGATATATTTTTTTAAGTTGACCTTTTGACAAAATGAATGACTCTTTATCATTACTGTATGATTTTCTTAACACTAACTTTAAACCTAACCCATTTTCTTTGTTGGGGGAATAACAGGTGCATGAAGCACACACACTGTAAATATTCAATTCCATAGCCCCATACCCAAAAATTTCTTTCTGGCAGAAACACTGTGGATATAGGGTCATCAGAGACAGAAGAGTTGCACAAAGACAGCAAACTTGTCAGCATCATCTGAATTGCATAGCATTACAAAGAGTGTTTGCCTCAATTGAACACACCTAATTCAATCTTGTTTTCTTAAGGATTATCCAGTAAAACGTTTTGGACTTGTAAATTAAATTGTTTAGTTGTAATTTTTATTGAAGGTATAATGTTTACAGTTCTAAGCAAAAGTTACGAAATATTGTTTGGCAGGAAGCTGCCATTATTATATGCAACTTTAAGATAGCACCTTTAAAGTTACTGACTTAGTTCTTGAGTTACTGCCTTTTCTGTTTCATATAAAATGCATTTAGAACTTTCTTAGAAACAACAGGATCATTAAAAACATGTTGGATTTACTAGAATTAATCATTTTCATGAGACGTTGCAAGTAATGGTAAAAAACAACAACAACTGTATAATATCTTAACAAGTTTTTCACTTTAAAACTGAAATCTTGTCAGTCAATATCTTTTACTAAATGCAAAATACAAATTAAACTACACTTTTAGTAAATTTGTCAGTTTATACTATCAACAGAATCTAATATCACCATCTGTTTATAAATTAACAGCTAAAAGATATAGCTGAACACAGGTTTGATTGTTGACATGTATAAAAAAAACAATGTTATATTTTGTTGATCACTTTCATTATGGGATTGAATATTAATGAACTCTTGAACAATAAGCTCTTGTTTGAATCATAATACTTTAATCATGAGAGAAATAAAATCAGACTTGATAATTATTATAGAAATGTGAATACCAATGAACTCTTGAATATTAAACATTATAATATTAAAGACATGTAAAATTTAAATAAATTTTTATGAAATCTTGAATATTTAAATTCGGCAACACTGAGAAATGTTAAAAATTACTCTCTTTTTTTCTTGCAGGCCGATCACCTCCACTTCGCGACGGCAAGAAAAGAAATCCTATGCCCAACCCACTTGAGCGTGTTTATCGGGAAATTGCCATCCTGAAAAAGCTAGACCACCCTAATGTTGTGAAACTTGTAGAAGTCCTAGATGACCCAGAAGAGGATAATTTATATTTAGGTCAGTCATCCTTGTTGTTATCTAAATCCTGAATGATCGAATTTAGTATATAACATTTAGTAAAATATCTTAAAATATCAGTGAAATAAAAGTGTTATCAGTCACTCAGTGACGATAAGACATTATAGAGTGAAAATTTCACTATTTCACTCTAAAATGTGTTATCGTCACTGTAGAAAGTGTTATCTTCACTGTAAGAAAGCCGGTACTATTTTGCTGCTGGTATTTTAAAAATAAAGATAAATTGCCAAAAGTTATATAATAAATAGAACATTTCAAGTTTTTTGTCAAATATGATTTATATCTCATCTCGTGAAGTTGGCAATCATATCACACTCGTCGCGCAAGTGTGACTCGTGAGATATGATTGCAAACTTCACTCGATGATATATAAATCATATTTCACAAAAAACATGAAATATCCTCTGTTTATAAAATCTGGAATGTGTGAGGATGAAAATATCACAATTTAACTGGATGGAAAACTGAAATTTCAAATACATTTAGCTGAAAAAGACAAATATGTTAGAACCCTATTATTCCTTGGTTGGTTTTAAACCAAAACAAACCCCCCCAAAAAAACAAAAACAAAAAACAACAAAAAATCCCTACATATTTATTTATCTTATTGAAAGTTTTGTCATCTTCAGTTATCACATAAAAAAAAAAATCTTGGTTTGGGTTTCCCCTTCACCCTATTTATAAGGAGAGGCATGTTTAACAACACCCAGCATATTGTTTTAATAAGTGTGACACTTTCTCTTTAGAAATGAGAGAGAAGAAACCCACTACCCTCCCACCATATAATTACTAGGGTTGGGTTCCTTTAATTTCTGTGTGGTTTTTGATTAAACAGAATCATGTGTTGAATTTTTCTGCTTGAAAGTCGTATCGGCTATCATGTATTATAATGTCTTGGTATTCCACCGGACTTCGTGTGACTGGGAGAGCGTAACACTAGCTGATTGCCTGACACTTGCAAATTAGTTTATATCAGTCGCTGGCTGATTGTTTTTATTAATAATGAATATCTGCATCCTGACAAAGCTGTCTATTTTATTGAAATTCTGTGTTTCTGTCTGTGTTCGCGTCACCCATATCAGAGTCTGTCGATAGTGCCACACCGGCAGGAGTGATTCCCGCTTATTACAGTCAGAAGTCACTCGCCTCCATCTGTCTGCTATTTAGGTCAACGTAAGACGTAGGTCTGCTTAAAAATGAAATAAAATTGATTTACTATGACTTATATTGCAACTAGGCTGTGAGAATTCATTAATAAAAAGAAAACCCAGTTGTGTCTTGAGTTACAAATCATAAAATGTATCTTCTGAAATGATTTTTGAGGAATTTGTTTTTTAATCTTTGTTATGTTCAAAACTTCAAATCATGCAGATACATGTACTTGTTATATTTTCTTTATGGCTTTTTGTCAGAGATCTGTAAAGGATAATATGAAAACTTGGATTAAAATTAGTCTCATTACATTGCACATATGTATTTTGATATTGACCAAAACAAGCAGCCATGTATCTTTTATATGCATTTATCCATAGACAGGGGGGGGCAGGATGTAGCCCAGTGGTACAGCACTCTCTTGATGTGTGGTTAGTGCGGGTTCGATCCCTGTCGGTGGGCCCATTAGGCTATTTTTCGTTCCAGCCAGTGCACCACGATTTATATATGAAAGGCCATAGTATGTGCTATCCTGTCTGTGGGATGGTGCATATAAAAGATCCCTTGCTGCTAATCGAAAAAAGTAGCCCATGAAGTGGCGACAGCAGGTTTCCTTTCTCAATATCTGTGTGGTCTTTAACCATATGTGAGACACAATATAACCGTAAATAAAATGTGTTGAGTACGTCATTAAATAAACCATTTTCATTTATCGATAGACAGAGCAGTACATATCAAAGCCTTTGATGCATTAATCATGGAGCAGTAATGTTGATCAATCCTACCTATCATTCATTTCAACTTATTTTCATGTTTATATCCAATTAAGGTTCAAGCACGCTGTCCTGGGCACACACCTCAGCTATCTGGGCTGTCGGTCCAGGACAGTGAGTTAGTTGTTAGTAGTTAGTAAGAGAAAAGTAAAGAGGGTGTAGTGGTCTTATGCCTACCCATTGAGTCTTTAAAACTCACTCTGGTTGAGAGCCTGTACCAGGTTGCAAACCCTGTACCTACCAGTCTTAACCACGACACCACTGAAGTGAGTTTTGTACTACTGAGCTACATCCAGCCTGGATGGTATGTGCTTTCCTGTCTGTGGGAAAATGCATATAAAAGATCCCTTGCTGTATTGGCAAAAATGTAGCAGGTTTCCTCTGATGACTGTAAGTCAGAATTACCCAATGTTTGCCATCCAGTAGCCGATGATTAATTAATCAATGTGCTCCAGTGGAGTTGTTAAACAAAAAAAAATCTCTTGATCAGTCTATTAGTATTTCATATTTTGATATACATGTATCTACCGGGTACACTCCAGATGTCAATACTTGGCTTTAACTATAGTATCAAATATGTTTCTATTCATGTCAAGGAATAATATTTGTGGTGATTAAATGCAGACCATTGAAACTAATTTTAAATAATACACATACCAGAAACCTAAAGAAAAAACCAGTTTGTGTTAAATACAGTAAACATGTCCATGGAATGCTGGAGGGGCCTCGCCTGATCTTATCCTCATAAAATGTTTTTGAATCTAGATTCAGGATCAAAACTTTAGAAAATAAGTTTATGTATGGACCATGACTCCCACATTTGTGTTATGGAGATTATGATGTCTGTCATCATTACACTATTTAATATTTATTGCTTGTGTAAAAAAACCCAAAAAAACCCCAACCACCCCCCACCAAAAAAGAAAAAGAAACAAAAACAGCAATAAACAATTACATGTCTATGATATTACTGACAGACTTTGAAACTTTGCCACATTGCATTTTGTCTTTGCTTCTTGATATGAATTTGATATAAAGAGCCAGAAATATTTTTCTATTTCAGCCAAATGAAGATTTTCAAATTACTTGAAATGTATGCTCCCAGATAGCTTTTAGTATGGGAGCGATATCCATTTTCAGATCAAATTTGTTATCTTTGTTCGTTTCTGCTTTTTATGAATTAAGGATACTGAGCCGCGGTGATGGATTTGAAAACATGCTGATGACACGTATTCTCTGACCGTATTCTTCCCTCACCTAATGTGTTGGTCTTGGGCTAACGAAGTCACTCTCAGTATTTTGAGATTTCTGGCCTCGCTGAATGGCTATACAGAGAGGGCCTCTTACAGCGGAAGTCTAATTCCAGTCATATTGACAAATGTTTTGCTCTATTCAACCAATACACAGGGAATCGTGCCGGTCTTAATGCACATTTACCAGGCGGGAGACTTTGGTGTATCGACCCAGGGACGAAGATGGTCCTTGTAACGAGGTCTGACTGTAGTTGCTAATTTGATGTGGTTTTATAGCTTGAAAACTAATTTGTTAAATCATTTTTTTGCAATAATAATTACACGGTTAGTTTTTTTGCACTAATATATAATTTCAAGGTTAGGTTTTGCATAATTCCAGCCTTTTGATATTAAAATTAAGTATAAGACAAGTAATAGTATAATCAGAAGGTATTTCATCCTCAGCAAAACTAACATGGATAGTTTTATGGGCCTGAAACTGCATACTGTAATTAAGATTTGATAAAGAAAAATCAGAGAAAAAAACAATTTGACCTTTTGTAAATGTCAATTAAAGTGGCTGCTGTCTGAATGAGACTGAATAAATGTCATAAAGCAACATATACTGAACTGTACTAATAATACACCCATCAGATTTGTAGTTGTATAAAGGATATGAGAAGAAATATTAAATAATTTAACTGATTTTGTATAACTGGATGTATTCTGGTAGGCAAAAAATAATCTATAAATTGTATACAAGGGTTGGAGTTATTGTGTGTTTTATAGTAACCTCACCTCGTGTGATAGCAGTAACAACTGAAAATTGGGTCATGAGTTTTCAGTGGAGTTCAGTGTACATCAGTTTGCATTATATAGCTGTAATGATATGGTAGGTCGCAATACGATACATATCCCGATACTTGGGTCGCAATACGATACACATCGAAATACTTAACTTTTCATATCAATCATTGATAATTAAACTGTTTCATTCAAGTTTATGAAACATGAGAACCTTAATCAGAATTTAAGATATGACACAAGCTCTATTAAAGGATAGTTTTATTGTCACCTGACAATAAAATGAAATTAAAATGTTTCGAAATACAAATGGGAAGTCTTGAGCAAAAATTAACTTAACATGCTTGTTCAGTGCAGTTAAATGGAATTTCAGTTTTTTTCGTGAGAAAAATCAACTTGTTAACATGTTTAGGTTTCAGTGCAGACTGCTGGGCGGTTACAACATCCCCTGGTGTACAAAACACCTTTTCAGATGGTTACAGACATAGAGGGAACACACAGATTCTTTTTTTTTTGTTTAGTAAATTTCGTGAACAAAAAATACACCAGACAATATCAATGTCGAGGACTATTAATAGATGCCTCAAATGCTGGGGAATTCCAGCAACTGAATTTTGAAATTATGTTTTCATTGTTTTACTGTACATGTTCATAAGTTTGTAAATTTCTGCTTCAACCTTTTTTACCAAAAAGTATTAAAACATGAATGTATCGTATCGTGATACAGCTGTCCTGAATCAATGTATCGTATCGTGGCCCTCGTATTGTGATGCGATACTGTATCACTGTATCGTTACAGCTCAATAATAATTGATGCCGTACCTATCCTAAAATAAGTGGGGTGACGATGAAAAGATGTGGGGAACAGTAATAATGAGGATCTTTTCCAAATAGACAAAAAGGATCTACTTCTAAATTAATACGGACATGTTATAGTATTTTTATGGGGTGCTCCCCCACTATGTATGGCCCTGACAACAACATTGATATTATGAGAGGTTAAAGTTTGTTTTGTTTAACGACACCACTAGAGCACATTGATTAATTAATTATCAGCTATTAGATGTCAAACATTTGGTAATTCTGACACATAGTCATCAAAGGAAACGTGCCACATTTTTCCATTAGCAGCAAGGGATCTTTTATGTGCACTTTCCCACAGACATAAAAGCACATACCATAGCCTTTGACCAATTGTGGTGCACTGATTGGAACAAGAAAAAACCCAATTAGTTGAATTGATCTTGCGATGGAAGCACCTCAGGCGAGCACTTAACTGACTGAGCTAAATCCTGCCCCTTGTGAGAGGTTATTACTTTCGTTTGTTTCAGTATCATCACATTCACATTTTAGAAATTATATTCACCAGAGACTCACATAATGTTATTTTTGTGTCTGATATATAAATATTGATGATGCCGAAATACACTTGGGTAATGGCCTATAATACTGATCAAAAGACTACCATAGATACAGTGCAGTGCAATGTAGGACTGTGTTAAAACAAAACCATTAATAAAATCATTTTAAATGTCAGCCTGCTGCATGGAGGCATCCTGGTTGATGGGGGCGGGGCATAGATACAGTGCAGTGCAATGTAGGACTGTGTTAAAACAAAACCATTAATAAAATCATTTTAAATGTCAGCCTGCTGCATGGAGGCATCCTGGTTGATGGGGGCGGGGCATAGATACAGTGCAGTGCAATGTAGGACTGTGTTAAAATAAAACCATTAATAAAATCATTTTAAATGTCAGCCTGCTGCATGGAGGCATCCTGGTTGATGGGGGCGGGGCATAGATACAGTGCAGTGCAATGTAGGACTGTGTTAAAACAAAACCATTAATAAAATCATTTTAAATGTCAGCCTGCTGCATGGAGGCATCCTGGTTGATGGGGGCGGGGCATAGATACAGTGCAGTGCAATGTAGGACTGTGTTAAAACAAAACCATTAATAAAATCATTTTAAATGTCAGCCTGCTGCATGGAGGCATCCTGGTTGATGGGGGCGGGGCATAGATACAGTGCAGTGCAATGTAGGACTGTGTTAAAACAAAACCATTAATAAAATCATTTTAAATGTCAGCCTGCTGCATGGAGGCATCCTGGTTGATGGGGACGGGACATAGATACAGTGCAGTGCAATGTAGGACTGTTAAAATAAAACCATTAATAAAATCATTTTAAATGTCAGCCTGCTGCATGGAGGCATCCTGGTTGATGGGGGAGGGGCATAGGCCAGTGGTAAAGTGCTCACTTGATGTACGGTCAGTTTATGATCGGTCTTCGTCGGTGGCACTTTTGGGATATTTCTTGTTCCAGCCAGTGCTCCACAACTGGTGTAACAAAGGCCGTGGTATGTACTATCCTGTCTGTGGGATGGTGCTTATAAAAGATCCCTTGCTGCTAATCGAAAAGAATAGTCCATGAAATGGCGACAGCAGGTTTCCTCTCTCAATATCTGTGTGGTCCTTTCCATATATCCAATGCCATATAACTGTAAATATAATGTGTTGAGTGCGTCGTTAAATAAAACATTTCCTTCCTTTCTGGTCGATGGATGGAAGTCTTCATTACCTGCGAGTCAAAATGATCAGTTCTGCTGGAAAAGCATTCACGTTGAATGTGAGTAGCACAGGAGTAGGCCTACAGGTTATTGATTCTGACTGATGGTAAATCATTGTAAAATATAATTGTTCCTTGAATTACAGTAATTAATTTAATTAAGGAAATCTGTCATCTTTAATCATTTGTTTATGTTCGGAATGTTGGGTGGAAGCTTTGGAAAGGGCAATACAATTTGTCATACTCTATGCATTTATACCTAAAAGACTAATGGATATTTATCTGTTGACATGAATGTGCGGTGTGATATATATTTTTTTGCTTCTCCATATGCTTGCAACCAAGGAGTGGGATGTAGCTCATTGATAGGACACTTGCCTGAAGTGCGATGAGTTGTAGGGTCAAACATCCTCAGTGCTGTTCCCATTCTAACCTGTCACATGACTGGTATATCAAAGGCTGCAGTATGTGATGTCCTGTCTCTGGGAAAGTATATATATATATATATATATATATATATATAAAAGATCCCTTACTGCTGTTTAGTAGGAACAGTTTGTGCAGAGGCAGTGGGTTTTCTTTCCTTGACGGTCAAAAATGACAAAATAACTACATGTATATGTTGGACACCAAATTGCTGTAGTTTAAAATCAGGCCCGTAGCCAGCATTTTAAGTGGGAGGGTTCGAATAATTATTTGCTGGGGCCTTTTGGATATGAAGTTGCCTGAAGGGGTGAAGCGCCTGAGCTATGTATGGGGAGGGGAGGGGGGTCCAGGGGCATGCTCCCCGGAAAATTTAAAATCTCTGAAAGCCTAAAACGCATTTTACTGGCAGCTGGAACTTATAATGGATATTTTTAAATAATAACTTTTGACTATTTTGTAGATTGTATTTTTGTTATTATGGTTATTTATTTATTTTGTTTTTAAGATAATGAAATTCTACTGCACATGATGAGTTAAGGGTATTGACAATTGCTTATTATAACGTTTGTAACAGAAAAGGTACATGCATAAGTATACAAGACAGGATGGTGGGGGTTTGGGGGATGGCAACTGCCCCTCTAGTGCTGGAGCAAAACCTCAAATTTGGGCAAAAATGATGGAGATATTTGGGCAAAATGTGCTAACCTGAGACATTTGTACCATTTATTTCCATCATTCTACCTGCAAAATTAGTTGTAATCCATATACAAATGCGTAGTGAGTCGTTTATAATCCTATATAGCTGTTTGGTAGTAATGGTAATATTGTTATTCAGATTCAGGCATTTTTGCTTAATTCGGGCAATAACCAGCCTGCCTTCCCTACAAAAAATGGCAGTCCGTACGCCTATGCCTCAGAACTACATGTATGATCAGTTCCTTTAATAATGAACATATTTATGAAAAATTTAACACATAACTTTCTTAAAAATTGTATCATCAGAAATCACCGCCAGCGTACACATTCCCTGTTAAGAGTACAGGTATAGTAGTCCTCAAACGTTTCCAGCAAAAGGTATTGCATAAGGTATCACATTCCATTTCATTTTTGTCACTGCATGATGCGTCAAAATGGCATCTACATGTTGGCCGTAAAATGTTTTGAAATACTTGGAAATAACTGGCATGATAATGCAACTTCTATGCCAAATTGACTGAAGAATATTGATTGATATATACTGATGGAAAGAAATAAGGGAACACATTAAATTGTAGACCACGTTTAATTCACAACTAGCGTAGCAATGACTATATTTCATACCAAGTTGTAATGTTGGATTGAATGTGTGTAGTGTTGAATGTGCTGCCTACATGTATATGTTCCCAGTCAACTTCGGACAATGTGAATTGATTTTTGATGCAGTCATTATTTCTTGTTGCTATCTGTGTGATCCTTTATTTCTTTCCATCAGTATATATGAAAGATGGTAATTTGAATTTCTATATAAAGATCAAGGCATTAACAGGATTACTTTCTGCTAACCTTTTATTTCTAACTTTTGTTGTTAAATCAATGGAAGTTGAACTGATGGCATTTATCATGTAATATTATTGAAGTTTACGAGGTCATCAATATAGCAGAAAATACAATTTAACAATTTTGCTAAATATAGGTTCCTTTGGTTTGAGTTTGCCAGGTTAGTTAGAAATTCTGAATCATGTACACTGCAGCTTTGTTAAAAGGGGGTGGGGGATGGGGTGGGTGCTAAATAACAAAGACATGCAAATGTTGTTTTATGGGAGAGTTGCAAAAGTTACAATCAATTATTAAAGCAATATTTAAAAAAAAGAAACAAAACAAATTGGACCTCAGCTTTTGTGGGAAGGTTCGCCCGAACCCCACCTAAATACAAGCCTAAAAATGTGCTGTGATGTCATTAAAAATTATTTCTTCTTTATTTAACATTTTAAAGCTTTTAATGTAATTTCAGGTTGGTTTTTTTTTTTTTTTTTTTTTTTTTTTAATTTTATTGGTTGTTTTTCATAATAATGTTCACAACATAGATTGGATTAGATCTGAATTGCTTTAAAATGACCGATTTTACAAAAATATTTTATTGAGCTTTCAGCTTTTATTTTTAAATGGGCATCACATCTCTGTACATTAAAAATCAAATAGCCATAGTTTAAAATGTGCTGAGGTGTTGTCAGACAAATATTTCTTGTGTGTGGGCGGGATGTAGCCCAGTGGTACAGCGCTCGCTTGATATGCAGTCGGTCTGGGATCGATTCCCGTCGGTGGGCCCATTGGGCTATTTCTCACTCCAGCCAGTGCACCACGATTGGTATATCAAAGGTCGTGGTATGTGGTGTCCTGTCTGTGGGATGGTGCATATAAAAGATCCCTTGCTGCTAATCAAAAAGAGTAGCCCATGTAGTGGCGACAGTGGATTTCCTCTCTCAATATCTGTGTGGTCTGTAACCATATGTCCAACACCATATAACCGTAAATAAAATGTGTTGAGTGCATCATTAAATAAAACATTTCCTTCCTTCTATTCCTTGTGTTTTCAATTTTATCATGCAGCTATTTGTCATGTTGATTGTGTATATTTTAAAACCACTCCCCCAGCAGCATATCATGCAGCTATTTCTCGTGTTGATTGTGTTTCCTCGTGTGTGCTTGTCCACTCTAACAAACAAAGCCCTGTTTATAGTCCATCTCGTACTCATGCCCAGCCTTTAGAACTGAAGGACCATGGAGCATGTATTGATGCGCTGGATACTCACGTGCTAATGAGTCCGGAAGCGAGGGAATACCAATAATGACATGCTTGTTATCTGTGTGAGACCAAATTTAACAGAGCGG
Source organism: Gigantopelta aegis (assembly GCF_016097555.1). Taxonomy (NCBI): domain Eukaryota; kingdom Metazoa; phylum Mollusca; class Gastropoda; order Neomphalida; family Peltospiridae; genus Gigantopelta; species Gigantopelta aegis. Next base: position 38,905,494 of record NC_054701.1, read on the forward strand.
TGGTCCAGTAAATGTATCCGTAATGTGTTTACGCCATTTCCAATTGTTACTTCCCAACATCATGATGGCACATTGTGTGGTGCTTATGTCATACTCAAGACACAGATTAGTATGTTATTATATATTGGGGGGGGGGGGGGGGGGTATACTTATAAAAGATCCCTTGCTGCAGATCACATGTAGCAGTCTCTATGGCTAGCACATTGTGTGGTGTTTATGGCATACTCAAGGCAGAGATTAGTATGTTAATATATGGGGGGAAGTTCTTATAAAAGATGCCTTGCTGCAGATCAGGGGCCTAATTCACTAAACTTTTGCAACTTTGCGATCTCACAGTGCAGTGCTAAAAGACTAGCACAGTCTAAGAAACCTTTGTGAATTAGGCTCCAGATGTAGCAGCCTCTGTGGCTAGCACATTGTGTGGTGTTTATGTCATATTGAAGGCAGAGATTAGTATGTTACAATATGGGGGGAAGTGCTTATAAAAGATGCCTTGCTGCAGATCAGATGTAGCAGCCTCTGATGTCTTTCTTGTACAGAGATATAAACAAAAGGTAAAAATCTGTTTGTCACTTGAGGGTGAGACGTAGCCCAGTGGTACAGCACTTGCTCGATGCGCAGTCGGTGTGGAATCGATCCCCGTCAGTGGGCCCATTGGGCTATTTCTCGTTCCAGTCAGTGCACCACGACTGGTATATCAAAGGCCATGGTATGTACTACGCCATATAACCGTAAATACAATGTGTTTAGTGCGTCGTTAAATAAAACATTTCTTCTGTTTGTCACTTTGACTGAATCAAACAGTATGTGTGTTTTGAATTATTATCTGCATGTGCCTTCTAGTGATGTCATAAAAAAAAAAACTTTAACTTTAACTTCATTCAGCACACGACTAATGGTGAATAATATGTGTGTAATTCTGACAGATGTAGTAGGGATGTCATGATACACCGATGTATCAATGTATCATGATACACCGAGGTATCAATGTATCATGATACACCGAGGTATCAATGTATCATGATACACCGAGGTATCAATGTATCATGATAAAACTGCTGATGATATGATACGCGATACCCTTGCTTGTGTATCAATTCCTATTTTGACCATGTATCGATTCTTATTTTAATTTCATATCAATTTACCAACGCCAATTCGTACTGACATGTATGTATTGATAAGTTATTTCCTTCAAGAAAAAGCAGTGAAGTGGACAGAAAACATGTGCCTGCTTATGTCAATAAGTCTTATGATATGGTGTTTTAATTTATATTAAAACTGTGTTTAATCAGTCTTTCACTTTTAGTATGTTTATTTCTTATTTTCAAATTATTTCACCTGAGCTTCAATTTCTTGTTTTACTTGGAAAACACTGTCAATAAGGTCTCGTGATACATATTGTATTTCAGATTATGTATCGTGATACGTATTGTATTTCAGATTATATATCATGATACATATAGTATTTCAGATTATGTATCGTTATATGTATTGTATTTCAGATTATGTATTGATACATATAGTATTTCAGATTACGTATCGTGATACGTATTGTATTTCAGATTATGTATCGTGATACGTATTGTATTTCAGATTATGTATCGTGATGCCTATTGTATTTCAGATTATGTATCATGATACGTATTGTATTTCAGAATATGTATCGTGATACGTATTGTATTTCAGAATATGTATCGTGATACGTATTGTATTTCAGATTATGTATCGTGATACGTATTGTATTTCAGATTATCTATCGTGATACGTATTGTATTTCAGATTATGTATCGTGATACGTATTGTATTTCAGATTATCTATCGTGATACGTATTGTATTTCAGATTATGTATCGTGATACGTATTGTATTTCAGATTATGTATCGTGATACGTATTGTATTTCAGATTATGTATCGTGATACGTATTGTATTTCAGATTATGTATCGTGATACGTATTGTATTTCAGATTATGTATCGTGATACGTATTGTATTTCAGAATATGTATCGTGATACGTATTGTATTTCAGATTATGTATCGTGATACGTATTGTATTTCAGATTATATGTATCGTGATACGTATTGTATTTCAGATTATATATCGTGATACGTATTGTATTTCAGATTATATATCGTGATACGTATTGTATTTCAGATTATGTATCGTGATACATATTGTATTTCAGATTATATATCATGATACGTATTGTATTTCAGATTATGTATCATGATACATATTTTGTATTATGAGGTAGGTGTATCATGACACCCCTAAGATGCAGCTGTAATATTTGCTATTTATGTAATAATACTTTATTTCTGTTTTGCAGTATTTGAACTTGTGGAAAAGGGGTGAGTACTATTTTATATTTCAGACAAGTATGCATGGTTTATGTTATATTAGCAAACATCATTACAGAGTGTTCTATAGCCAGGATTTTTATAGAGCAAGGTATTACTTTGTAGGGAATTTTCAATTCAATGCTGGATATGATCAAAGAAATAATATTTTTTTAATTTCACATGTAAATAGAGAAAATAGGAAATTTTAAAAAAAATATGTTAATGTTTGATGGTCATCAAAATCATGCATGTACCTAGATAAGAAATCACAAATTATTATCTTCATTCATTCACCATTTAAAAAAAAAAAAAAAAAAGCTCAGGAGAAAAGAAGTCAGGTTTGTTAAACATATTTATTATTCTGATATTTGAATTGTGTTCGATGGAACTAGACATTTTTGCCAGATTTTCTGCAGTGTGGATTGGGGGCGGTGTGGGATGTATGACGTGGGTACTTTAAAATAAAAAAATTGACATCTCAGTAGTAATATAGGACAATGTTCATTATATTTTAAAAGTATCGTTCCAGTTTCCCCCTACATAATGATTTTCTGTCTGAGTACGGTAATGAACAGTTTATCATACTCGTGTTTCGGTCTTATTTGTATTGATTTTAACACATCCCATTTGTTTATGACGGATCTAATGTTACAGAATGATGTGGCATTTTCCATTTTTATTAAAAATGTATATGCATTTTAAATGTTATTGCATACATTTTATTGACTGATGGGAAACTGCATTATTTTAAACAAAAAAATGTCACTATATATCAAAGTTTTGTCATTTGGAACTCTTTTTGAACTAATATATGCTGTAGTAAACAGAATGTTTCTGCCAATGGTCACTGTTGAGTGAAATGTCAATGCAGTGAATGCTTAGATTTTTCCATTCCACCACTGGTATATTCAAGGTCATGGAATGCACCATCCTAGAAAATCATGTAAAATATCCCTTGTTGCTATGTAGTAGCAGTGGGTTTCTTTTTCAGTATCTAGACCAAGTGCAGGGTTGAAAATTAGCAGTCGCCCAGTCGCCAGTGGTGACCTTTATTGCCTAAGGGTGACTAAGAATTTAACAAAGATAGTCTGTTGGGCGATCATCAATTTTAGGGTCTGTCGAGTATGGTACCAGTTAAAAAAGAAACGCACTGAAACTGAATCGAATGTGACAAAATACACTGCGTCTGTGCTACCGCGAACTACAGCAGCAGAAGACATAGAACATGCTCTATATTTTAACAGCGCCAGACTCGGCTTAAGTGGTTTTAGTATGGGTCTTTCTAAAATAGAGCTCAAAACAAATTGCAGACATACATGTATTTTTAAAATCTGGAGGTTGTCGGCTTATTGGAATAGACTGGATATGCCATAATTATCTAGTATACCTACTTTTTGACAATTGTTATTCAATGTTATGTTAAAAATTAACCATATTTAATTATCTTATATTATTCTGGGACAAAATAAAAATCTTGTTGTTTTAACACAAACTAACATGAGTGCATGCACACATATAAAAATAACAATGGAATTTTCCATTACTACTAAGGTCAATTAATTGATTGTTGTTTTAAGTTTAAGCAATGTGCATGAAATAAGAATAGATCAGATCTAAAGTCTTGACACCAAGTCTTATATGATGACATAATCGTCCAAATATTACTGTAATAAACAAGAAGTAAGTTGTTATGCTCTGTAATGTGATAACAAAGTTCATTGTATATTTTGGTAAAATGTGTGGGGGTTTTTAACAGATTTATTTTTGTTTTGATATTTATTTTATTAAGAGCCTACTACTGTAGCATTTACAATATCCAAATTAAACGCACACATGTGTGTATACACACACCCGCACACATGTGTGTATACACACACCCACCCACCCCACACACACACACACACACATACAGAGAGACACACACAGACACACACACAGACACACACACAGACACACACATACAGACACATACACACAAACCACACACACACACACACAACACACACACAAACCACACACACACACACATACACACACACACACAAACCACACACACACACACACACACAAACCACACACACACACAAACCACACACACACACACACACAAACCACACACACACACACACACACATACACACACACACAAACCACACACACACACACACATACACACACACACACACAAACATACACACACACACACACATACACACAACACACACGCACACACACACACAAACCACACACACACACACACACAAACACAAACAAACACACACACACACACATTTTACTGGGGCAGGACATTTCCATTTTTAGGCTATTGTCCGTTTGCGTCAAAAGGGAAGCGATGAATTGGCATGTAACTCCATAATGAATAAAGATAAAATTCACATAAAAAAACATATTAGTTTATTAAGTTTTAAACCCATGCCATCTCTAAAAAAAAAATTGGGGGGGGGGGGGGCAGGAGAGTTCTGAGTAAATTAAAAAACTAATTCTTTACAAATTACCATCAAACTGCATATGTTAAATCTTCTTTTCTAATACAGGTTATAAGACAATTGATGGAACATCCAAAGTAATATGAAGAAGAAAACCTTAATACTTAAGCAGGGCCATATTCTGTACAATGCAGAGTTGAATTATCATTTGGAAAAATAGTGTATGATTCCATGGAGCTCTATCTATAGGACGACAGCCACTCCTGAGGAAATTGTGCACTGGGGGAAAAAAAAAAAGACATGTTTTATTTAACGATGCACTCAACACATTTTATTTACGGTTATATGGCATTAGACATATGGTTAAGGACCACACATATATTGAGAGAGAAAACCCGCTGTCACTACTTCATGGGCTACTCTTTTCAATTAGCAGCAAGGGATCTTGTATATGCACCATCCCACAGACAGGGTAGTACCTACCATGGCCATTGATATACCAGTCATGGTGCATTGGCTGGAACGAGTCGTTTACTGGAAGTTTGACACCTCTTGCATTGCCACAAAGTTTATTTCATCTCTTTGTATCATCATAAAGAGGACTGCAACTCCCAGACTAGTTTACTAAAGCATGCACAGTTTTACCTTTAGATTCTTTGTACTGCATTATCTTTTACTTCAGAGACAATGCAAGTCAAGCTGCATACCTTTGCTGTTCTAGTATTTTGTCTTTACCCCTGTATTAAAATGAGATTTAATCTGTATAATTTAATGGTAATTTGTAAAAAGAACTTTTTTATTTATACTGGATTTCTTTTTCAAAAAAATATTATTTGAGTTGGTATTGGTTTAAAACTTAAAAACATGTTCTTATATGAATGTTAACTTTATTCATTATGAAGTTACATGCCAATTCATCGCTTTCCTGTTGAAGCAAATGGACTATATACGGTGAGCACATGGTTATTATTCAACAAAGAACATTATAGTTTCGATTTTGGCTGTGCAGTTAAATTTCAGTGTGATAATTGGAGGACTAGTTGAATTTGAGAAGGGCAACAAGATTTTTCTTCAACTGGCCCTGCTGGTTTCCATGGTTTTCATGTTAATTTTCAACCCTACCCTGCAAGTGTTATCATTTAATACCAGGGCATGCTGGGATATTTATAAAAAACAAAAACCCATTCCTTTCAAGTAAATGTGTACCTTTAAGAAACGACTTCAGTTCAAATGAGTACCAGTGCAAATTAATTACTTAAATTGTCTTGCACTTTATAGCATTAATAATTTTACTGCATAGAATCCATTTACAGTTTATGTTATCTCTATTCCATATCATTTCACTACTTCAGAGTATAGTGCTAAAAATCAGGCCTATTTTGCAGATCCATCCATCCAGTGTTATCTGATTTGATTGCTCGCATTTGGCCTATTGTTCCCGGTGGATCAGTTCTTCTCTCTCATTGTTATTGGCACCATCTTGCACATAATACCTCTTTTACCACCAGCATCCATTAGCCCATTTTATTTTATTTAGGTGGTTACTTTTTCAATTATACACGATAAATCAATTACCATCTCGGATCCCAGTGTGCACTCAGTGCCACATTTTCATAATCGATACGATAAAAGATTTGGAGGAGTTCGGTTTCCCTCTTGTCCGGGCAGTTATGGACATTTGTACATGTAGCCCTGTGGTGTCTATGGGCACTTGGCGCAGATACAGTCATTATGGCAATGTAGAAGTGGTGCCATTCATGAATCAAAGAAAGAAAGAAATGTTTTATTTAACGACGCACTCAACACATTTTATTTACGGTTATATTGCATCAGACATATGGTTAAGGACCATACAGATATTTAGAGAGGAAACCCGCTGTTGCCACTTCATGGGCTACTCTTTTCGATTAGCAGCAAGGGATCTTTTATAGGTACCATTCCACAGACAGGGTAGTACATACCACAGCCTTTGATGTACCAGTCGTGGTGCACTGGCTGGAATGAGAAATAGCTAAATGGGCCCACCGACGGGGATCGATCCCACACTGACTGCCCACTCGGCTACGTCCAGCCCCCTTGTGAATCACTGTGTGACTAAACAGAAGGAAAAGGAATGTTTGCTTAAAGACGCTGACTCTGGGTTTTAAAGCAGTGTAATATTATGTGTCCAACCATTACAGGTTTTGCTCCGTTAACATACACATGTAACATTTTGCTTAAAGGGCCTATCCTAAATTTTTGGTAGCCCTAGAAAGATTTGTTTGTTTCCCCCTCAACAAAAATAAACACACATCATGCTTTTTTTTCTGTTTTTAAAACACTTGTTTTGAATGTAAAGTATTATACGGATACTTTTGAAAAGACCTTTAGCCAAATTATTTCAGATTTTGTTTGGTCGTCGGAAGAAATAGTAACAAATTTGTGAACCAAATTATTTTGTACAGCAAAAGTCAATATTGAGATACTATAAAACATTACAATGTCCAGTTTCAATCATATGACCCAAGTGCCTCAGGAAAGCACTCTGCCAGGTGAACTAGATCCCTTTCATACTCTGTCAAATAGCATGTTGCCACCAGCATTTCCTGAACACCTGGTAACATCACTGTTATGACAGTAATTCATGAGTGTATGTCATCACATCAGTACTTATTCTAATGAGCTCTGTCAGGTGCTAGTTTTGATTTAGTAAACTAGTCTGGGAGTGGCAGTCCTCTTTCTGGCAATGCAAGAGGGCTGAAATCTCCAGTAAAGGATTTTCTTGGGAGTGGCTGTCCTATAGATGACGGGGCGGGACGTAGCCCAGTGGTAAAGTGCTCGCTTGATGCGCGGTTGGTCTGGGATCAATCCCCATTGGTGGGCCCATTGGTCTATTTCTCGTTTCAGCCAGTGCACCACGACTGGTATATCAAAGGACCATGTGGTATGTACTACCCTGTCTGTGGGATGGTGCATATAAAGATCCTTTGCTGCTAATCAAAAAGAGTAGCCCATGAAGTGTCGACAGCGGGTTTCCTCTCTCAATATCTGTGTGGTGCTTAACCATATGTCTGACGCCATATAACCGTAAATAAAATGTGTTGAGTGCATTGTTAAATAAAAAAAAATTAAAAAACATTCTATAGATGAAGCACTAGATATAGATTCGTGGAATCAGCTACTATTTTACCAAATGCCTATTCAACTACATTGTGCTGACGGTTTTGTCGTTCAGATTTAAAATGTCCTAAGATGTCATAATAGCTGTTCAGAATTAATCACATGGGATGGGGGGCAAAAGTCAATTTTTTTATGTACCAGACCCCACCACAACATAACATGTTATTTAAACTAAGTTTGCATAGGGGAAAATATGGCAGACCCACCAGGCATAAATTAATAACTACTGTACCTCCAACCCCTTCCCTGATTTATGATATATTCATGATGCAGATCACTCATGAAACATTTGTCTGGTACCATCATCTTCTTTGACATTACATTCATCTAACGTTAGTTGCAAAAACGAGTATAGTGAGTGACAGTGAGCACTCGCCATCCTGAACACAGGCCACTGATTCGAAAGAGTTCTTATGTAAACATTCCTTAATTTCCTGTACATCCTTCAACATAAAAAAAAAAAAAGTTGACACACAATGTTATGACAGATAATTGCACGACATTGTCCTCACCATGCCCACACAAAAATGATGTTAAGAGCTAGCAGCAGTGTTGAATCACGGATCAAACTGTGTGAAGAAAACTTTGTAGTTGACAGTGTATGTTATTATCACAGTTAATGGCACGGTATTGTTCTTGCTGTGAATGCTTTAAATGCTTTGAGCTGGTCGAAATCGCTACTGACACAATCTATTAGAAACGAAGAATGATGATCATTGATATTGTGGCTTAATATTTTTGTGGGCAAAGCTCGTGGACACAAAGTTTAATGCTGGCTAATGGAAGTTAATGATTTTTTCAGAGTATTTTTTTTTTTTTTTTCTTGTATAAACACATCGAACTATATAATGTCCAGGAATTTTAAAAAAGAAGAAGGTGGTTTGAGCTAAAATTCTAAAAAAAAAATTCAATAACAATACTTTTAATGAAAAACTAGTACTGTGATTCAGTTATAGACCATTTGTACTTATATCTTCATTGTAGTCAAATATCATTGTGCTAAAATGTTAATGTTTTTCTTACATACCCGTTGGTGAGAACACCATGCATTAATTTTGATAACACATGGGTTAACGTATGTGTGTTAACAATTTCAAAACATATGACTGGCTGCTCCTAGGTGATGACCAGGTCACAATGCCATGCAGCCAATGAAAAACAACACGGTGCAAATATATTACACTGTGACATATAGTTAACCTGACAATCATGTGTTTGTGACACATACATGTAAGTTAGCTACAAGCGCACCAGCTGAAAATAACTTTATAAAAAAAATATGTTAAAATTTACTTAAAACCTGTTTTTTGAGGATACGTAAGAAATAGAATAATACATTCATGTCTGTCAGATACCATTTATCTCACAAATTGTTTAAAAATGGATCAAATTAACTTTCTCTCGTTAAAAACATTTTAAAACAACTCGTTGTGAGATAAATGCTATCTAACGGCCACTCACATATTATTCTTTATATATACAATTTTTTAAATATGTATACTTAAAGATACAAATAAAGGAACACTTGGTATTGGGTACCAAAATTAATTCACTGTTAGCATACTATAATGTCTGTATGTATTACAAAGATGTAATGTTGGACTGAATGCCAGTAATGTGAGATTGAATGTGAGTAACATGGTTAAATGTTTTACATCATGAATTGGTTACAATCAAGGGGTGGGACATAGCCCAGTGGTAAAGTGCTCGCTTGTTGCGCGGTTGGTCTAGGATCAATACCTGTCAGTTGGCACGTTGGGCTATTTCTCGTTCCAGCCAGTGCACCACGACTGGTATATCAAAGGCCATGGTATGTGCTATCCTGTCTGTGGGACGGTGCATATAAAAGATCCCTTGCTACTAATGGAAAAATGTAGCAGGTTTCCTATCTAAGACTATATGTCAAAATTACCAAATGTTTGACATCCAATAGCCGATAATTAATAAATCAATGTGCTCTAGTGGTTTCGTTAAACAAAACAAACTTTTGGTTGCAGTCCATTTCTGCTGTGAGTCTTTATGTGATCCTTTATTTATTTCCATCACTATACTGAAGGGTCTTCCAGAATTGATCATTGCAGGAGGCAATTTACATGTGTCTTACCTCGATGAATTGCTTGACCAAATAGCTGTAGTTTAAAAATAAATGTTGACATGTCATTAACTCTCTGCTTGTTGCCATCAAAAGGTGTTGCCCAATCATATGTCTTCTTGAGCCACTGCCAGCAGAAGTTGCTGCTTCTTACAAAAACCTTATTTCAGTCCAAATTTAATAAGAATAACACTCATATTTAAAATCCTTAAACAAAGGCAACTTAATACCAGGTATTTAAAATAATTTTTTCACAAGAAAAGAGTTAAACAAATATTCCTTTCTTTTTGTCTCACCTTTACAAAGTAAAAAAGGAGACATATAGGTACATGTATTTTTCAGATGGCGGTGTCAACTGTTGTATTAAATCTAAATGACGAAATAATAAAACATGATCAGGGACGTATCTCTGCACAATACAGAGTCGAATGAGCATTTGGCAAAATAGTGCTTGATTCCATGAATCTCATCTAGTGCCTCATCTATAATTTAACAAAGGGACAGGATGTAGCCCAGTGGTACAGTGCTCGCTCGATGTGCAGTTGGTCTAGGATCGATCCCATCGGTGGGCCCATTGGTTCTATTTCTCTATTTCTCGTTCCAGCCAGTGCACCACGACTGGTATATCAAAGGCTATGGTATGTACTACCCTATCTGTGGGATGGTGCATATAAAAGATCCCTTGCTGCTAATCGAAAAGAGTAGCCCATGAAGTGGCAACAGCGGGTTTCCTCTCTCATTATCTGTGTGATCCTTAACCATATGTTTGATGCCATATAACCGTAAATAAAATGTGTTGAGTGCATCATTAAATAAAACATTTCTTTCTAATTTAACATTAAAGTTTGGCATTTAGATCAGTTTCTCATAAACTAGAAGTCCTGGGTTATTGAAATTTGTTTTGTTCATCACAGTGCACCGAACAATTTATGGTAGGTGATACATTTAATTGCATAAAATTGTCGTTAATTTGGGGGGTTTTCATTTCGTTGCACTGTGTTTGTGTTGTTTCAGAGCTGTTATGGAGATTCCCAGTGAGAGCCCACTCTCAGAAGACCAGGCTCGGAGCTACTTTGTGGATATCGTTCTCGGCCTCGAATACTGTACGTATAATGATCATTTCATATCACACTGTTATGTCTATATGTCACAGAGAATTAAGAGAGCTACATGTAGTATTTTGAGAATTAAGAGAGCTAGCATTTTGAGAATTAAGAGAGCTAGTATTTTGAGAATTAAGAGAGCTAGTATTTTGAGAATTAAGAGAGCTAGCATTTTGAGAATTAAGAGAGCTAGCATTTTGAGAATTAAGAGAGCTAGCATTTTGTAAATTGAGGGAAGACATGCAGGGCTGCATTCAGGACACAGATATTGTGAACTTTTGTCATGAGTACCCACTAATGAGTTTACTGGTTTTCACCTCATGTTAATTTAAGGTTTAATTAATCGCAAAAAGACAAGATGAGTGTTTCATAATACCATGGAATGTGTGTGTATCATTTGAATGCAAGACTGAATTTGGTAATACTGATATAATGACAGCGTTACATCATGTCCACCAATGAGGTCATAATGACCAATCATTTCTGCCTTTGTTTAACTTTTAACTGTTACAGTTCAGCCCGATGTAATTGCATGTTTGCCCACTTTCTCCTCATTGACGGTTATTGGTCAAGTAAGAAGGTTCCCACTGCCCCCTTTCCTCTCACTCCTTTGAATTCCATCTCATTTCTTCCTGATCTGGCAACTCCTATTTTTCAACTTCTTTCGCTGTCCACCTCCACATCCCAGTCCTTGTCTCCAAAACGTGACAGGTGTTTGTCTCTTGTGGCTATCTGTGCCACACACCTGCCATTCTCCATCAGCTTTTAGCTGTGTAGTCTGACCACTTCGTGGAGTGTTCAGTAGTTACTTCTGGCATTGTTAAGAGACACTTGTAAGGTTCATTATCTTGTCTTCGAGCCTCTCGGTGCTTCCATATAATCTTATTGTCTTCAGACTCTCCCAGGTTATTAGCTTGTTTATCAAACCGCAGACAGAAAAGTGTGTTTCAGCATATTCCCTATTATCCGGTTGTTGGCCTTTTTGATCACTTTAATAAGATTTCGGTGCAGTTCAGAACTTTCCTTCTATTCAAACACTTATAATTACAAGCTTCCCGCCATAATACTCCCGCCATAATACAACTTGTTCTATTCTGATAGATTGCTGTCACAAAAAAATCTGAATATTATTCTTCAATAAACCTCAGAAAATGACATCTTTATGTCAAATGGGACGTCATCATGTAAAACATGTCATGGAAAGGACGTTAGAAAATGATTTGTGTTTATTTTTAACAAAATAAGTTGTTTTGGTCGTATGCAATTTCATACAATTTGTGACTGTTATACATCGATAAATTCACAAAAATGACAAACAATTCTTATATGAAATATATTGTATCTCTTAAATATTAGAATAAAATTATAACTGTTGCAAAATTTAGATCCGCGTCTGCTATCTATAATCAGTGGCAGATCCAGAAAATCCATTTAGGGGGGATCCCAATGACATGAGGTGGAATGCCAGTGGAACCTTGGGGGAGGTTTGGAGGGGATCATAAAAAAATTAAAATTAATATTTAATAAAATTATAACTTGCAAAATTTAGGGGGGAATGCATGTTCGTTCCTAATTTGCTCTGTCGGTGTCGGAAGGTGTGAATTCCAGTGTAATGAACAGAATAACACTGATGTACGTTTGTTCCCGACAATTTGTGGTCAGATGGTGTAAATGTAATAACAATTTGTGGTCAGATGGTGTAAATGTAATAACGACAGTCGTTGTAACGAGGTCTGACTGTATATATATATATATGCTTGGATCAGTATTCTAATTTCCTACATTTTCATTATACCTTATATAATACAGTACATTATGTATTTCCTATACATTGTATAATTTCAATACCATATTTAATTAATTCTAGTACATTTTTGTAAATTCATTACAGTGTGTACTTTCAGTACATTATGTAAATCAGTATATTATATAATTTTTGTACATTTCTGTATATTCAGTAGTTTAAATTCAGTACTTTGTATAATTACAGCACATTATGAAATTTCAATTCAATGTAATTTAAATTTAAATGATATAATTTCAGTACATTATCAGAAGATTGTTCACAGAGATATCAAACCTTCCAACCTTCTCTTGGGTGATGATGGACACATCAAGGTTTGTTTTTTGATTGGTCATCAGTTTGTTCATATGTAAAGAAAAATTTATTCCTGCCTCGTGGAAGCCGTTAAGACATGTTGTATGGTCTAACTGAATGAAGTATTGGAGAATCTATAAGGATGTATGGATTAATGAAAAACGATTCACAAGCCCAATATAGGAGCGAGTTAATTATTTTTCAGGAATTCTCACTTTATAGTGCATTCTGCAGCTTAATCCATTATGCATGAAATTTCATCGTGACTGCCAGATTAATTACTATTATATATTTTTTTATGAAAAAATTGGTAAAAATGGCAAGGAATATTAACATAAGTAAAAACCAAAAATGTTCAAGTAGAGGTAAAGGTAAAATTTTAATTTCATTATGATTTACCCAAATTTGACAAGAATTATGACCCTTGAACTTAGGAGATATGATCCTTTGATGGGCCTGGTAGGGGACATGTATTGCTTTCGCAACCAGCTTGGTAGTGTTGTGGTTAAGCCATCGGACATAAGGCTTGATAGATACAGGGTTCACAGCCTAATACCGGCTCCCACCCAGAGCAAGTTTTAAGGACTCAGTGTTTAGGTGTAAGACCACTACACCCTCTTCTTTCTCACTAACTACTAATAACTAACCCACTGTCCTGGACAGACATCCCAGATAGCTGAGGTGTGTGCCCATGACAATGTGCTTGAACCTTAATTAGATATAAGCTCGAAAATAAGTTGAAATGAAATGCTTTAGCAGTACCCTCAGAATGCTTGTTTATCATACTCTAATAGTTGCTAAACTACAAACTAGGGTTATATAGGGTAAAATACATGTGTTCAGTCTACTACTTTCTATTCCACAGATTGCTGATTTTGGAGTGAGTAATGAGTTTAGTGGTGGTGATGCCTTTTTCACCTGTACAGCCGGCACTCCAGCCTTTATGGCACCAGAAGCTCTTCGAGGTCAGTCAGTTTCATTATAGTATGGTCATTTATCCTGTATATACATGTATGTAACAAACATGTCCACACATCATGCAATATGATGTCGTACAGCAATGGTGTATGTCCTGAAACTCATTTTATTGTCAAACATTTTAGTTTAGAGCATCAGTGAACTGTTTAGGTCAGGTGATAGGTTTTAACATGTACATTTAGAGCAAGCTATTGTAGCACACGCCTGTCTTTGGCGCAGGTGTTGATTTCGTCCAGGACAGGAAAGTAAGTGAACTGGATAACTTCAGCTTAAAAAGGTCAAATGTTTAAACAGTTGTGGATCTGTGGAGGGGGGGATGGGGAGGGGGCACTGAGAAGCACAGGTCCCCCTTTTTTTCTGCAGACGCCAAAGAGAAAACTAAATAAAAGCTCGTTCTAACACACCTTACCATGCCCAGCACTCCACTTTTACAAACCATGCATAGGATCCATGTCTGTTAGATGCTGTGTTGAAAATTCTGTATGTTTATTGTCAAGAAATTTACATAATGCTATCACAAATGTATGACTATCCAATATGAAAATTATGCCATATCCATCATGACTGTCAAGAATAACTGAGGACAATAAATTACAAAAAAAAATATAAAATTTTTAATTAATTGACCAACATATCATATCATATGATATCATATAAAATTACATTCATATCCTGTATTATTTATCCATTAATAAGGCTACATTCAGTCAATATGGTTATTTATTTTAGCAAACGAATAAACTGGCCTTAACATTTATCACACTAACAACGGTCAATAAATGTGCCGTAAAAAATATTTAATAAATGAAATTGTGCAAAAACAAGAACAGGTTTCATCTGTTATCTTGACCAAATGTTGAAGTAACAATATGTTAGACAGTAAATATAGCCAACTGTTTTTGCTTGTTTGCAGGTGTCCTATTATTTTACAACAATTTAATTTTAATTCATGAATTTTTCATTTCAGAGGAACGGGAAAAATATAGTGGAAGAGTAAGTGATTTAATTTTTCTTTTGAGCTCAATCAGGGCTAGCTTGATCTGCCACTCGCCAAATTCGCTAGTTGCGAATTTTAAAAACAATTGGCGAATTTTATTATAATTGGGCGATAAAATTACATGTAATATAATGTAAAATAATGTAAAATAACTGTGTTTCTGCTATTGTTGAAGTTTTATAAATAATTTGGCGAAATTGTTTGCTCACCCAGAGCTAGCCCAGTCAATGTAAAGTGGTTTCTTATTGGTTTTGGGCTTAAGTATATATAACAGTACCCCTCTTTTCTGGGTACATGTAGCTATAACATATCACTGCTTCTGATTTAGACTAACTTGATGAAGCAGCTCTATCCAAAAATGCCCTTAATTATGCAGAACAATAATTACAAAAAATGTAGTGCTTAAACTTAAGAGCGGCGGGCCCAGTAGTTAAGTGCCCGACTGATGCATGGTCAGTTTATGATCAATCTCCATTAGTGGGCCCATCGGGCTATTTCTTGTTCCAGCCAGTGCACTCAACAAGTATATCAAATGTCATGGTATGTGCTATCCTGCCTGTGGGATGGTGCATATAAATATTCAAGGATATTGCTCATTCGGTAGTGCTCACCTGAAGTGTTTGAGTTGTGAGATCGACTAACTTGGGGGTGTTTACTGTCCATGCCAGTGTCTCAGCATCTGGTATGTCAGGCTTACTAAAGATCTATTTGGTGGCAATGGGTTTCCTTTCTTTTTGTCAACCAAATATCAAATTAACCATACGTTCAACACTGAATAGCCACAGATTAAAATGTGCTTAGGTGTCAGCTTTCAAGCCTATGGCTGGTTACAATACCATGAAGATGTAATACCTACATCCAGAATATCTTGATAGCCCTTTGGCTATCTTAACTGGGCCTTGGTGACACTTTAATTGCTTTTGAGTTTACTTTATTGGAATAAAACATATGGTTGTGTTGATCTAGGTCATTGTAGATAATAATGAAATGTATGTACAAATTTTCTTCTAATGTATATATATCTTCTTCTTTTAAAAAAATTAATTTCAGGCTTTAGATATCTGGTCAATGGGCATCACTTTGTACTGCTTTTTATATGGCAAGGTTTGTATAATTTACTAAAATTTATCATACTAAAAATACTTCAATTCAATATACAAAAGTAAAAAGAACAGATCCTTTTTATCATCAATCAGCTAATTTGTGTATATGCCTGATATATACCTGTGCATCATCCATTAATATACCAGGCTTTCTGCCAAAAGGTAAAACGAGTATGGCACCATACCCAAATTTGTTTGCAGATTTTATTTTTTAAAGTTAACCTTTTGACAAAATTAATTACTCTTATCATTACTGTATGATTTTCTTAACCCTAACCATAAACTTAACCAATTTTCTTTCTGGTGGAGCCATCCATCCATCCATCCATCCAATCAACCATCCTTCCCTCCCTCCCTCCATCCATCCATCCTTCCCTCCATCCCTCCATCCATCCCTCCATCCATCCAACCAACCAACCAACCAACCAACCAACCAACCAACCAACCATCCATCCATCCATCCATCCATCCATCCATCCATCCTTCCATCTGTCGATGAATCATGTATTTATCCATCCTTCCCTTAGTCCATCCACTCTCTCAACAATCCATCCATCCATCCATCCATCCTTCCATCTGTCGATGAATCATGTATTTATCCATCCTTCCCTTAGTCCATCCACTCTCTCAACAATCCATCCATCCATCCATCCATCCTTCCATCTGTCGATGAATCATGTATTTATCCATCCTTCCCTTAGTCCATCCACTCTCTCAACAATCCATCCATCCATCCATCCATCCTTCCATCTGTCCATGAAATCATGTATTTATCCATCCTTCCCTTAGTCCATCCACTCTCTCAACAGTCCATCCATCCATCCATCCATCCTTCCATCTGTCCATGAAATCATGTATTTATCCATCCTTCCCTTAGTCCATCCACTCTCTCAACAATCCATCCATCCATCCATCCATCCTTCCATCTGTCGATGAATCATGTATTTATCCATCCTTCCCTTAGTCCATCCACTCTCTCAACAATCCATCCATCCATCCATCCATCCTTCCATCTGTCCATGAATCATGTATTTATCCATCCTTCCCTTAGTCCATCCACTCTCTCAACAGTCCATCCATCCATCCATCCATCCTTCCATCTGTCCATCTGTCCATGAAATCATGTATTTATCCATCCTTCCCTTAGTCCATCCACTCTCTCAACAATCCATCCATCCATCCATCCATCCTTCCATCTGTCGATGAATCATGTATTTATCCATCCTTCCCTTAGTCCATCCACTCTCTCAACAGTCCATCCATCCATCCATCCATCCTTCCATCTGTCCATGAAATCATGTATTTATCCATCCTTCCCTTAGTCCATCCACTCTCTCAACAATCCATCCATCCATCCATCCATCCTTCCATCTGTCCATGAAATCATGTATTTATCCATCCTTCCCTTAGTCCATCCACTCTCTCAACAATCCATCCATCCATCCATCCATCCTTCCATCTGTCCATGAATCATGTATTTATCCATCCTTCCCTTAGTCCATCCACTCTCTCAACAATCCATCCATCCATCCATCCATCCTTCCATCTGTCCATGAATCATGTATTTATCCATCCTTCCCTTAGTCCATCCACTCTCTCAACAGTCCATCCATCCATCCATCCATCCTTCCATCTGTCCATGAAATCATGTATTTATCCATCCTTCCCTTAGTCCATCCACTCTCTCAACAATCCATCCATCCATCCATCCATCCATCCTTCCATCTGTCGATGAATCATGTATTTATCCATCCTTCCCTTAGTCCATCCACTCTCTCAACAATCCATCCATCCATCCATCCATCCTTCCATCTGTCCATGAATCATGCGTTTATCCATCCTTCCCTTAGTCCATCCACTCTCTCAACAGTCCATCCATCCATCCATCCATCCTTCCATCTGTCCATGAATCATGCATTTATCCATCCTTCCTTTAGTCCATCCACTCTCTCAACAGTCCATCCATCCATCCATCCATCCTTCCATCTGTCCATGAATCATGCATTTATCCATCCTTCCCTTAGTCCATCCACTCTCTCAACAGTCCATCCATCCATCCATCCATCCTTCCATCTGTCCATGAATCATGCATTTATCCATCCTTCCCTTAGTCCATCCACTCTCTCAACAGTCCATCCATCCATCCATCCATCCTTCCATCTGTCCATGAATCATGTATTTATCCATCCTTCCCTTAGTCCATCCACTCTCTCAACAGTCCATCCATCCATCCATCCATCCTTCCATCTGTCCATGAATCATGTATTTATCCATCCTTCCCTTAGTCCATCCACTCTCTCAACAATCCATCCATCCATCCATCCATCCTTCCATCTGTCCATGAAATCATGTATTTATCCATCCTTCCCTTAGTCCATCCACTCTCTCAACAGTCCATCCATCCATCCATCCATCCTTCCATCTGTCCATGAAATCATGTATTTATCCATCCTTCCCTTAGTCCATCCACTCTCTCAACAATCCATCCATCCATCCATCCATCCTTCCATCTGTCCATGAATCATGTATTTATCCATCCTTCCCTTAGTCCATCCACTCTCTCAACAATCCATTATCAAGGTTAACAATTTAAAGAGATGACCTACAAAGAATATATTTTATCTGCAGACCTAAAGAATTGTATTTATTGTTAAAATGTGCAATATGAAATGAAAATATGTAAAAACATTTTTAGAGTACATGCATTTTATAGTCTTTCTCAATGCACATTTGTTTAATATGAATTAATTGACTTACATGTAGATGCTCCATGAATGCCAGTGTTTTTCTGCTTGAATCTCATTTTGTATATGTAATTACTTTATTCAGTTCAGAATGATACATTTTTAAAATATTTATATGTTATTGGATATGGTTGCAGGTGCCTTTTGCAGATGACTTTATTCTGGGCCTTCATAAAAAGATTCTAAAAGATTCTGTGATATTCCCAGAAAAGTGAGTAACAATATATATACAGTAAGATCTCTTTGGGTCAAACTCAAATAGGTCAGATGCAAAGCTTAAACCAAAATTCTAATACAATTTTTACATAAGCCTTTTTTCCATTGGTTAATTTTCGTGATAAATCAGACGATAGATGTATGCTGTCATGGGCAACCAGGATTTATTACGATGACAAAATTCCGAGAACTCATCCGATATGCTGTCACTTTGCCTCATGTGTGGTGTTTTCATTAGTATATTAATTCCATGTCTTCCATTATATTTAAACGTCGATATAAATAATTTTCAAAAACATTACTAACTTAAGATGAAAATGATGTTATTGTTACTATTTTGTTATTATTTCGTGCCATTGTAACTTTTAACACTTCATTAGCAGCAATGAACACGTACCAACCCACCCCAAATAAGGTCCGGTCACTGATCGATTGCAGCAGTCACCAGCATGTGTCTTGTGGACTGCTCTTCTAGTTTATGTTCTCAAAAGGGTACAAGCAGGTTCATCAGAAATAATTATATCACAATCTGAAGTACCTTATTTTTGTTTAGAACATACTTTTTGGGACAATAAAATTGATAAAGAAAAGATGGAAATTACTTGAATTTTAACGCAATTTTAAACAACATTAACTGCTTTAAAATATCGCACAATTTTGAAAATAATACTTACACTTTAGTAAATGCATATTATTTTATGTATTTATAAAAACTTTAAGTGAAAATATGTTAGCAACAGTTATAAACTTGTAGACCTACCCCATCAACGTGGATTTTGTACAAAATTAAACCAGGCGAACTTCTCGAAAAACTTCAATATGAGGTTGAAACACCCTCACAAATGTAAAGTCCAATCATATTCATATGTCTTGCAACATAAATTAACAGCCAATGAAAATATTTCTTTCAGTGTATCCTGTATTACAATAAATCGTGTACAAAACACAGACTACAATACCAATAAATTTGCCTTTGGTTCACTCCTAAGTCAGTGACGTCATGTGAAGAGAATGAAAACAAATATTACGTCATACTTCGTCTCGTCCCTAAATCAAAACAATTTGTGATAAATCCTTATAGTGAACAACAAAACGCAGTGATATTATCCCCTAAATGAAGTCTCAAGTTACACTTACATGTTGTTCACTGAATGGTTAGGTTGAACTACCCGATGGGTCAAACACTTTCTCGAGCACTGACAGGGTTCGAGCCAATGGGATTCAACTGTATATGTTATTAATTTAATAACTGTCCTCATACATTTTATATCACAATACTAAAGTGTAAAATCCATAACACTGTTTGGAAAATAAGCAATATTTACACATTTATAGAATATTTAAACAGATGTCCATTTTGTATTAAGTTTATGTCCTAACTGAAGTGATTCTCATCTGTCAAATGAACATTATTTTTAAATGTGACCTGTCTGACTTGACTTGTTTGCTTTCACTGCATGTTCTTTACACCATTAATTTCAATCAAAAAAAAGTTTTGTTTTGTGATAAATATAACAAAAATTATATATTAATGTAGGAATTATGAATTTAAAAACTATTTTTGAATGTGACAAATATAACATATTACAAGAATGAAGTCATGAAATTTGTATGTGATACTGCAAAAATCTTGCTTGTTTAATTTGAGTATATAGAAGGAAATGTTTTATTTAACAACACACTCGACACAGTTTATTTACGGGCATATGGCGTCGGACAATTTGAGTATATCTAAACAGGAAGAAAAATTATTTCACTACTCTTCTTGTTAAGTTGCAGGATGAAAACAGTAACAGATTAATGACTAATGCAAGTGTTAGACTACCAATGGTCAGCACAAAGTTGACCAACTTTCTACTGTCACGACTTCTACGACTGTCCAGTTGCTAGTCTGAGCACTCTTACAACTCGATTCTTGTCGTATAACTCATTAGTTGTTAATCTTATCGCACACCTCGTAAGTCGGGAGTTAGGGAAATTACAACACAACCATTGTGTCAGTCAATGTTTCATCGTAACAGTTGAAAATCTGAGCCAAGCACATTAGGTTATCAGCTTTATATTGTTCAGGAGAAATGGGGAATTCCACTCAGCAAGCCTCACAGAATTCTCCGTTCTAACTTTCTGAGGATAAAGCCAATAAACTATGTCACTCTGTATTATATACCAATCATTAGACATAACTTATGTTTAATTTTTCAGACCTGAAGTATCAGAGGAAGTGAAGGATCTGATTTTGAGAATGTTGGAGAAGAATCCAGCCACCAGAATAACACTACAAGAAATCAAGGTAATTGCCTTCATTCATTTAAAAGCTATACATCTATACGTACTTATTATAGTAATTCAGCTTTGGAGACTTGTGGCAAACTAATATTAACAATATTAAAGCTGCAGTCACTAGTCGCCATCGTATTACATCACCTACTGATGAAAAATACAAACATAACTAGACTTTTAACTAGACTCAAGTGCCTTCACTAATAAGCATATGTCATCAAACTCCTAACACGATCACACCATTGTAAGACCCATTGTTTTTGGATTAGGGGTTGTCTCAAAAGGAAAAAAGCACTACACGATAAATGTCTGTTTCATGATGGAATGCTTTGTTTAGATTTTGACACTGAAATGTTGATAATGGTGTATTCGAAGAGGTGTGGATTCATGGAGTGTTTGTACACCTTCTGCATGCAAAAGAGCCCTGAAAAATATAAATAAAATTAGATATTAATTAATCACATGTAATCTACATGACTGATTTCAGGTTCACAACTGGGTGACACAAGATGACCAGTTTCCGTTGCCGACAGAGGAACAGAACTGTGTTTTGATCACTGTCACAGAAGAAGAGATTGAGAACGTGGTCAAGCATGTGCCTAAACTGGACACTCTGGTAAGAGTCGGACTTTATTATCTTGTATTGTGCTTAAACTGGACACCCATGTAAGAGTCAGACTTTATTATCTTGTATTGTGCCTAAACTTGACACCCATGTAAGAGTCAGACTTTATTATCTTGTATTGTGCCTTAACTTGACACCCATGTAAGAGTCAGACTTTATTATCTTGTATTGTGCTTAAACTTGACACCCATGTAAGAGTCAGACTTTATTATCTTGTATTGTGCCTAAACTTGACACCCATGTAAGAGTCAGACTTTATTATCTTGTATTGTGCCTTAACTTTATTATCTTGTATTGTGCCTAAACTTGACACCCATGTAAGAGTCAGACTTTATTATCTTGTATTGTGCCTTAACTGGACACTCTGGTAAGAGTCACACTTTATTATCTTGTATTGTGCCTAAACTGGACACCCATGTAAGAGTCAGACTTTATTATCTTGTATTGTGCCTTAACTTTATTATCTTGTATTGTGCCTTAACTGGACACTCTGGTAAGAGTCACACTTTATTATCTTGTATTGTGCCTAAACTGGACACTCTGGTGTCAATACACCCAATAGCCGATGTGTATTTTTATGCTGGGGGTGTCGTTAAATAAGAGTACTGTGTTTCAAAGCAAAAGTTAATTATTTTGGTGGGAGGGCGCCATTATGCAATGCATAAGATAACACTTTTAAATGCAAGATGATCACCTTTCATATAATTGATTCTAACGTCAAAATGACTAGACTTCCCTGTATCAGTGAAATACAATACTTTTAAAAATAAAGATTTACAAGTTTTATTTTTCAATGTATTAATAACAGTATGGTTTTTCTATGTATTAGTTGTTGTTGATGTAATGGGTTTTTTCTTTCACAGATTTTGGTAAAGAGTATTTTGAAGCAGAAATCATTTCGCAACCCATATCGTGAAATCAAAGAACATCTGCGACTAAAGGAGAGTGGAAGATCAAACTCTGCACCAGAAGCTTTCTTGCATTGCAGAAGGTTAGCTCAGCCTTTTGAAACTTTTTTCATCATATATTAGCCACCAATCATGTCATAGTTTCTTTTCATAGCAGAGCGTTATTTTAAAATAATTTGTTTAGTAAAAATGCAGAGATATTTTTTTTTATATAACTTAAACTGTTTAAAAAATGTCACAAAGTTTATTCAGGTTGAATTTGATATGAAATGTTGAAAATTGACAATTTAATTTTTCCTGTTTTTCAAAGATCATTTCAAGTTTTATTTCTAAATGGATAAAACATCCCTGTAAATGGATATAAATAGCAAGAAAATAAACTGAAAGATGGCTATATTGAATTGAGATATGTGTAGTGTATAGATATTTATTTAACGATGGTCTATTATTTCATTTATGTTCATCAGGGATGAAGAAAGAAAGTCATCTGCAAGCTGTGTTCACGCACAACTTTGCGGATGATTTTTTTTCCGATACGCAGATGAACGTAAAAGAAATAACAGACAATCTTTATAATTAAAGGGACATTCCTGAGTTGCATTGTAGGATGTTTCCGACTAATAAAATATTTCTACGATTAAACTTGCATATTAAATATATTTTCTTGTTTAGAATATCAGTGTCTGCATATTCAATGTGCTTCTGGTCATCTTAATATTTGTAAGAAGCCCAAACTGGATTTTGTCTTCAGATAATTTTGTACGTACAAAAAAATAATATTTTAGGAAATAAAATGAAATTTGACCTAGTACTAATATTAGAATGATCAGAAACATGTTTAATATACAGCCACTAATATTTTATACAGAAAAATATATTTCATATGTAATTACAATCGTTAAAAAGTCTCTGTTAGTCGATAACATCTTAAAAATTGCAGCAAACTCAGGAATGTCCCTTTAAATTTCAAACATACTTACTAATAATGAAACTAAAAGTTCATATTATTTTATTTTGAATTATTTTTTGGTTTTAAAGAAAAACGCTCAGTAAGACAAAGTGCCAGTGTAATTTACAAACTCAGATTGCTACGGCTGGACTAATGAGATGACGTTAAATTGTAATGAATGTAATGGGAATTTAATTGTATAAGCATGGAAATAAATGGAAAAGAAGCTGGCCATATTAAATTCAAAGATGTGTCATATGTAGATTTATTACCCATATGGTTAAAAATATCTTGGTACATTGACGTCATCAATAGGCGCACTACAACCTTACAGGAACGCCAACCAAACAACTTGAATGATATAAATTAAGATCGATTATGGGTAATAAATAGGATTATTAAACTCGCTACCATTTCGAATGATGTTTATGTCGCTAAAGCTTGTGACAACTGAAAATTATTTCACTCAGGACATAAACATGTTATGAAATGGACGCTCGATTAATATCCTATAAATCTGTTGTGTGTTGCAGGAAGGTATCCATGGATGCTGCCTTCATAGACGTTACCCTGAAGGAGGACACATGACATGAGGAGGAGACCAGCTGATATTTCACACACAGTCCAGTTCCTCACACGCAGTCCGGTTCCTCACACGCAGTCCGGTTTTAGCTGGAGAAAAAACATTAAACCAAATCAGTCGCTTATGCCCAAATATTTACGTTACATTTCTTTTAATACCTTTGATGTGGGGATGAGTGCAGAAGTAGGAAAAGGAATTGAATGAAAACACCTTGTGAAAAGATTGTATTGTAGTTCTGCTGAATTTTTTTTTTTTAAAGAGAAAAATAGAAAAGTGAACCATTACAGTACCATTTTCCTCATCATATACTCAATAAAATTAATTAATAATAGCCAAAAAGCTCATTTTAAAAAGGTTTTCACCATTGCAAGAAAACGTTGCTTTGTGCATGATTTTTGCAAGCATCACTGATAAAAATTTACTCAAACAATGTTTAGAAATCATTTGTGATGAAAACCTGCTAATGTAATATAGCACTGACAAAAACTTACCTAACCATTTTCTAGTCTTTAATTAATTTTGTTGAGTATTTATTAGATTACAAGTGACCAGGCTACAGATATTCAAAGCTATATTAGTGCTACAATATTGTAAAACCATGATAGGACATGTCGTCATTACAATGTGTGCCATAGCCTACAACAGTTTTACGATGTCGTATCACTAAGATAGCTTCAATGTAGTATCGTATTTTTGGAAATATTAATTTGAGTTGGTTTAAAAGTATATGAGAAGGGTCCAATTTCACAAAACATCGTAAGCCTAGTTTTGTATTAAACTTAAATCGATGACTAAACCACAATTCGTACTACTATTATAGGACAACAAATGTAGTTAGAAATATACATATTTCATTTTCTTTTGTCTTTAAAATACTCCCCATCTTCTGTAATAATGCAATTTTTTGCGTGAAATAGATGCCAAACATGTGTAAACGCACAACCGATATAACCAAGAGCAGCAGATGTAAACTTACGATGTTTAGTGAAATAGGCCCAAGGGTTCAAAACAAATATGATGAACAGTCTTACTACAGTACAAATGGACATCCTTATATGCAGTTCTGTGTGTTTAATAATCATATTAATTAACACTGGGAACAGGAAAATAATACAATTGGGATGGTTAAAATACAAAAGAAGTGAATTAGTCCAAAATTAAAAAACATTTCAACCGGTTGATTTCTAGAGCAAGAAAGTAACATTTATCCCTTTGTGATACATTGATGTCATCTTCTATCAGCAGCCACTTTCTGTGTATGTGATGTCATTTTGCACAGAAATCCCATGGTGCTTTGCAACATTTAGGTTGTGTTGTGAATATTCAGTTACATAACTGGTTTCCTTTAGTAGTTTGTCTGCCACTGTTGCATTTTTTTAAAAATATATATATAAATGGCATGGTATGTGATGTCCGTTAATTTCTCTGTTTTTAATCAATCTTTTTATGGCCTTTTTGTAAACCCAAGTCGGTTATCAATACTACTCAAGATTTAATTATTTTATAAAATACTGTAATTTTAATTTTGATACATTTACAGCATTACAATAATATTTATGAATAGTCTTCTACAACTGTTGATTATATATACATGTAGATCAGCTATCCATGACACAATAATAATTTTTAAAATGTTCCTCACATATATAGTACATGCATTTTATAAGTCTGATTGGTTGAATGGTGCTTTTTTCACAAGAGTAAAACATGCATTTATGGAAATAATATTGTCATCGAATTGGCTTAAATAATGTTGAATGAAATATAGAAAAGTTCACATCAATGCCTTGTTTTGTAGTTGTCAATGAAAAGTTCCATCAGCTGTATACATATTCATTGAAATATAAAGTGATTTAACCAATTGGACAACTTCTTCCAACAGCTGTCTACATATTCATGAAATATAAATTGATTTAACCAATCGGACAACTTCTTTCAGCAGCTGTTTACATATTCATGAAATATAAATTAATTTAACCAATCAGACAACTTCTTTCAACATAACCAAACAAGTTGAGGGAATGCACTGAACTATAAGACTAGGGAAGATAACATCACTTACCAATCTGATGTTATTTGGAGTTTGGTGATCTTTTTTAAAAACTCATTATTAATGAACATTTGTATTCTTATGCCACACAAGTCTGAATGACATTTACACAAACAATATTAAAAAATTATTGAATGTATTCAGACATTAATTGTTATATATATATATATATTTATTATAATATTGTAAATGTATTAAATAAAAGCAGGTTTTTTGTAACTGTCTTCTATTAAAATAATATTAAAAGCATTGTTTTTAGCAGTATATACTTCAAGCTTTGCATATCTGCATTTAATAGATAATTTGCTTTACTATTTTGGCAATAACAGAAAAGATAAATTGAAGAATAATGTGTTATTTTGAAGTAACTTTAAATTAATTATTTATTTTAAATGCTTGAATATTAAAAATATTTTTGGAAAGGCTAAAATATTAAAAATTATTATTCTAAATTTTGGATATTAAAAATTACTGTAAATGTTTGAATATTAAATATAATTATTGTAAATGCTCGAATATTAAAAAGCATTATTGTAAATGCTTGAATATTAAAAGTAATCACTGTAAATGCTTGAGTATTTAAAAACAATTATTGTAAATGCTTCAGTATTAAAAATAATTATTGTAAATGCTTGAATATTAAAAATCATTATTCTAAATGCTTGAGTATTTAATTTTGTTTTTATTGTAAATGCTTCAGTATTAAAAATCATTATTGTAAATGCTTGGATATTAAAAATCATTATTCTAAAAGCTTGGATATTAAAAATCATTATTTTAAAAGCTTGGATATTAAAAACCATTATTCTGAAAGCTTGGATATTCCATATAATTATACTAGAGACTGCAGCTTTAATTGTTGAGGAATTTGCTAGTAGAGACTTTGATAAAGTCCTGAGCAATGGATTGTTATTATAAGTGTATAATATAATTTACATATCAGATCTGTTCATTGTACATAGTTCTTTGATTATGTGTATATATGTACAATATTCATGCATGTCCAATTACAACGATTTTACCCCTGTGTGCCTAATAAGATCATAATGTTTTAAATAGAAAGCAACTGTTTTTATTTATAGTCATGTTTTACAACCATGTCACATTCCCTGAAACAGTCTAAATTTAACATTAATAATGTTTATTTGCTCAATTATTATTAGTAGTAGTATTTTTCATAACTGGTAGTGTAATTTGAGGAAAAACCCTCTACATTTTATTTATCAGTCTACAGCAGGTTTTAGGTATAAGGTCTTTTAAATGTAAATGTTTTATTAATTTCTAACAGTGTTTTCTATCCAGAGCAGTACTGACAACAAGGAAGCTCTTTGTAAAATTCAGGGTTTAAACCTCAAGGGGTTTGATGTGGAGTTGATGTAGCAGGACAATAGGGGTGCTAAACTAAGACAACAGTTAAAGTTGTCTAACACATAAAATACATACAGGATTTCTATATGTATATGGAATGGGATGGCGTTAGGTAGTGTTTTTTTATTTAACAAACAATTTTAAACAAAATTTTATAAATGGATCTAATATAGTAATTTTACAAGACGAATATGTATGCCTATCACACTCTACTGGGAATCAATTTACAATACTTTGGATTTGGTTAGTTCTGACCCGAAAAAGGTGGGAAAACACTGATTTACAGTTTACCCTCTATATTTTTGCATATGCTAATCATATGTTAATATATTTTAATATAATGATCCATCAAGACGGATGTAGACAGTTAATAATACATTAATATATTTTCTGCATATTTTAAGGGAGATTTATTATCCTTTAATTTCAAGATCTTTTTTCTTTTGGATTTCAGTATCACTCCAAAACTGTTCGTTTTCTTGTTCAGTGACCCCCCTCCCCCCCCCCCCCCCCCCCCCCCACTACTTTTCAAAACCCTACAAGGTTGGTTTTTGGGGTTTTTGGTCTATGGTAAGTTTTTCTTTCGTTTGGAAGAACTTACAGGACTTCACTGCCTATAATAACCTATTATGTTAGAACATACATGTAGGTAAATGCATTCCTTAGGTCTTTTAGCACACTTTTAAACACTTATTTTATTTATTACTAGATATTTGACCAATGTGGCTACACAGAAGAATATATTTATTTTAACTGTTTCATGAGATTGCATGATGAACCATAATGAGTGGATATATAGATTAATGTCCAAGGCCGCATTTCATGAAGCCATCTTAGCACTAAGATTACCTTAAATGTATAAAGTAGTTATACTTAAGATGATCTTAGGGCTAAGATCGCATCATGGAACAGAGGACAAAACCTTATGACAATAATTGCATGGTCAACTGCTTACAGGTATGATAGTTATTTATAGTAAATACACAATGTACAGCCTCATTATGCATACTGTGTATGCTTAGTGCCATTATATCAGATTAGTTTTGCTGCATTGTCAGACATTATTAAAAATTATGATAGTTAAATTTTTTCTTCTCTTCCTTGACATATTATGTCATAACCTTAACCTGCACATAAAACAATCTTTGACCAAAACCCCCATCCCTAATACATATAATTCACTTTTAAAATACTATGACATCCTCAGGTTTAATTTTTAAGCAAGGTTTTTTGTTTTTGATTCTAGTGCAGCATTGTCATCATTGGCTAAATGTTATCCTCACACAGTAACTCGAGTACATGAATTGCCACTACTAACGATTAATTAATCATCAGCTATTTGATGTAAAACATGAATTGCCACTACTAACGATTAATTAATCATCAGCTATTTGATGTAAAACATGAATTGCCACTACTAACGATTAATTAATCATCAGCTATTTGATGTAAAACATGAATTGCCACTACTAACGATTAATTAATCATCAGCTATTTGATGTAAAACATGAATTGCCACTACTAACGATTAATTAATCATCAGCTATTTGATGTAAAACATGAATTGCCACTACTAACGATTAATTAATCATCAGCTATTTGATGTAAAACATGAATTGCCACTACTAACGATTAATTAATCATCAGCTATTTGATGTAAAACATGAATTGCCACTACTAACGATTAATTAATCATCAGCTATTTGATGTAAAATATTTGGGAATTTTTGATTCATGTCTCAGAGAAAACCCACATTTTTCCATTAGCAACAAGGGATCTTTTATATGCACGTTCCCACAGACAGGACGGCACATACTATAACCTTTGATATACCAGTCATGGGGCATTGGTTGGGATGGGGGAAAAGCCTAATCAGATAATGGGAGATTTGATCCTACAAATGAAAGCACCTCAAGCAAGAGCTCTACCAACTGAGCCAGAATAAATAGAGAATTTACTGTCTTGCTATTTTATAATATAATATAGGATACAAATACAATTTCTGTTTAATGAACTCATTTGTTTTTATTTTCAACATATATAGTCATCAAACAAACATGTCTTCTTCCATATTTTCAACACGACTTGTATATCAAAGGTGGTTGTATGTGCTATCCTGTCTGTGGGATGGTGCATATAAAAGATCCCTTGCTACTAATGGAAAAATGTAGCGGGTTTCCTCTCTAAGACTATATGTCAGAATTAGCAAATGTTTGACATCCAGTAGCCGATGATTAATAAATCGGTGTGTTCTAGTGGTGGTGTTAAACTAAAGTTCTAAACTTCTTCCATGTTTTATAATACATTGTTACGGATAACTGAAAGAGAAAGTGTCCTGCAAATCAAACGTTCATGGCAAGAAAAGAAAGAAGTTTTTTGAAGTACCTCCCCATGCAAATAATTTGAGCAATATTTGTGTAAAATACTTTGTTGAACTATTATTCTATGCACATAGCTATGTGTGCAGTGTTGTATTCAGTTATCCTTTTGTTTATGGAGGCTTAGAACAGTTTTTGGAGCCTGTACTGGTGTAGACTGAGTTGGAACGTTATTATCATGATCAATATAAGCTCTCGTAATCGTAAACTCTATTATCGTGCCTCTATCCAATTAAGGTTCAGGTATGTCTCTCCCACACCCAGTCTCTGGCATGGCCAGTGGTCGAGTTTGGGACAGAAAAAGCTCTCATAGCTGCATGCACTCAACTGATATGTTCTTTTGGAATCTGATATGGTATTGAATATGCTAATGGCAGATTCATAACCATCATATGTTCTAAATTTGATATTGTTTTGGCAAGTAGATTAACACAGATTATTGTCAATGTTCTCTAACCTTCCCACCCCAATATCTTCCTTATAAAAACTCTGTACCTTTAATTGTATTTGTCAGTTAAACACTCAATTTTAGGAGTGTTCTCTGAATCTAATCCACCCATACCTCTTTTTTTTTTTTTTCGAACACTCAACCATTAGCTATGAGCATATAAAAATCTGATATGATGGCAGACCAGTGAAGATATATATATATATATATGTGTACGTTAATCCTACATGCATGATGCAACCATTCCAATGTTCCAACATGTGATATCTAACTACCTTCATTGTGTAAATATGTACAAGTTCCCACTGATGTGTTATATGGACATGACCCTTCATGCAATATTTTTACACTTTGGATACAGATGTTTGTATATTTTCAAACACGTGTGCATATATATGTGTGTATATATATATATATATTTAACAACTGACTGACTTTGTAAATATAGCACCACATTTACAAAGCCTGTTTTTCATAAACACAGATGTTCAAGTATTGTAAGTGTATGTAGTTACACTTGTGTGTACGACAAAAACAGACTTTGTAAATTCAGCCCATGTCTACCTAAAGGTGTATCACACAGTTGTAATATTTATTTTTATAGAATTATGTTTATTGTTTTTCATTATTTCACCTGTCATTTACTCATTTTAGTTGAGTTTTGCAAGCAGCTGAAGAGTATTAGGTCATTTTAAATATTTGTGTTGTGTATTTAATTATATTTGTTTATTTGCAATTATTAGAAACTGCAAGAATGGTGTGTACAAGAAAGGTGTACTATCTTGCATGATTATGGCATGTTTATTTTTGTAGTTGTGATTTAAACATCTGTATTGTTATCCATCTTAGTATCAAAACATTTTCTGTTTTAGTTTAGTTTTGCAGACATATTAACCATTAAGATTTTCTCTTACCCTGTCTCTCTCTCTCTCTGTCTCAAGGCGAGACGTAGCCCAATGGTACAGCGCTCACTCGATGCGCGGTCGGTGTGGGATCGACCCCCGTCGGTGGGCCCATTGGGCTATTTCTTGTTCCAGCCAGTGCACCACGACTGGTTTATCAAAGGCTGTGGTATGTGCTATCCTGTCTGTGGGATGGTGTACATAAAAGATCCCTTGCTGCTAATCGAAAAGAGTAGCCCATGAAGTGGCGACAATGGGTTCCTGTTTCAATAACTGTGTGGTCCTTAACCAAATGTCTGATGCCATATAACTGTAAATAAAATGTGTTGAGTGCATCATTATATAAAACATTTCTTTCTTTTTCTTTTCTCTCTCTGTCTCTGTCTCTCTAAAATAAGTAATTTTACAGCTGCTTTAATATTTAGAGATCTTTCTGTGAATTTCATATGTTATTACCATCCATTGTATTTTTAAAAAAAGACTTCATGGCAGGTGTAAAAATTATTTTATTTTGGCCATCCTTAAAAAGTTTTTAGCTTTTCAAAACATTTTTCCTGATTTTATTCAATTATATTAAATATAGATCCAAATTATTTACTTAAATATTTTGAATAAGTCTTGGTAAAAAATTGTCTCCCTTCCTTCTGATAATTTCTACATCCTTAAGACTAAATTACTGTTATAAGTCTCAGGGGTCATCATTCACTAGTCCATCATTAGTAGCATCAGCGTAAAGTCTATTCCTTTTTAATATAGTTTTTTTTTCACAAGTAAAATTTCACAGCGCATTACCTTCCTTTGTAATATTTATGATTTTCACAAATTAGCTTTTAAAGTTGCATCAACTTCAAGTACAGCTTCCTTTTTATGTTGTGTGTTTTCTTTCATCAGTATTATGAAACTATTTGTGATACAAAGTATTATTGACCTTTAAACTTACTTTTAGGACAATGCCTTTATTAAGTGTGCATTTCAAAAAAATGTATATCTGCTTAAGTAGGCAATTCAAATTTTAAATAATTCAGATGATTCAGATTTTCTCAAATTTAACCTCCAGATTCAAAACAGAAATACTAGTATTGTTCTGTCAAGTTGTTAATTATTATCATTTGTTGTTAAATTAATATGAATTCTTTTTATTCCTTTTCTCTAATCTGGTTTAAAATGTCACTAACAGCGCTGATGCAATTATATTATATTTGTAGATTTTATAAAAATTACTTTTTATAAGCTACTTGTATTTGAATACAACAAAATATATGTACATAATGTTAGTGGTACATATTCAGAGTTATAAAGCCATAATAGAGTCTGAGAAAATGTTTTGTCTTATCTTACTTATAAGTTGTATAAATCAAGTATTACTCTTAAAATTCCTTTGTTTAATAGAGGCTCTAACAATAGTTTTAAATCTGTAATTCCTAATATAAAACATGTCTTTTTTTTTATTTCATGTTCTTGCAAGATGTACACAACTGAAGTAATTGAATAAAATATTATGAAGTGAACAAAATAATTACTGGTAAATATGTTTTACATCAATCATCCACAGAGCCGGTTTAAGGATCTGCGGGTCCCCTTCCTCTCGGGGAGAGGGGGAAATATGACCTGGGGAAAATAAATGTACATGTCACCATGGGGCCCCCTGAAGCATGGGGCTTGTATCATATGCTACATGTACTACTAGGATAAACCAGCTGTGATCATCCAGCTGCTGTTTAAAGGTGCATTCAACCAGATAAAATCCCACTGACAACAATGCTATTATGTAACTTAGATACTATACGCAATCTTTCAGTCGGCATATATATATATATATATATATATATATATATATATATATATATATATATATATATATATATATATATATACACCATAGTCCTTATTATTTTTAAAAATCCCAAAAACTCCTCCATAAATTTATTGAGAAAATTGGATGTCATTTTGTTCGTTTGGAAAATAGCAGGAAACATCCTTGATTTAATTTGCAATGATATCTGTTAAACATAATACTAGTTAACGTAAAATAACATAACAACACAAACGTACTTGTTAAATAAAAATTAATACATGTCCTTGAAAATATTTCTTCAATAGCAGACATGGCAGTATTCAGTGCTTTATTTACCATTTGGAGAACATCAAAAAACTATCACCTGGTGAGATGCTTTTTGGTACAAAGCTACATTCAAATTTTATACCAATAAATAAAGCTTAATTAAATTAAGAAGCTCCAGTCAACAAACTAGGCTTTTTGTTTTGTTTTTAAAGCATTTGATTGTTAAATATATTCCTGTTACAGATTTTAACAAATGGTCTATTGTCTTTTTTTTAATATGTCCATGTTTGCTATACTGTTTTATTTAACTTTAATTTATTAACAGATTTTTTATCTTTTAAAATTATTTCTATATTTTTCATGTTTTATTTAATTTGTTATTATTATTAAATTGTTTTTACTATAATGCAAACTTTCAAAATCTATGTTCTTGTCTGTACATGCATTTTCTGATGCCTATAATCGTCAACTTATAAATACAGAATAATATTTATAAACTAGAAATCTGCATTCAACTTTTCTCACAAACTAATATTCAGTGGGGGTTTTTAAATCTGAATAACATTTAGATAGTGAAGTATGTATTAGTACTAAAAAAAAAGAAGAGTATTGAAAGATAATTTTGTGTTTCATTATATATAGAAAAAGAAAATAATATAGCAATAAGGAATAAAGTTTTCTGTTCATTGGTCTGGGGGATCCATGAATGATTAACATTAAACACGAGTTTTGCAGAGTAAATACAGAAATTTCATTGCCTAAACAATTCTGCATGAAACTGACTTCGCACACTGTGTATTTGAATTATGTAATTCTTGAATCTTGAAATTTGCAATGTATGCATGTATCATTTAGTATCATGATGTAATGTCCAGCTTTGAAAGGATGCCATGCATCAAAGTTAAGAACCACTGAGATACTACAACTTAACTTCCATTTCTTGGAGTTTCCTATTGAAAAACATTTAAATGAATTGGCTGTTATGACTTTTGCATACATCTGTTTTCTCCAATTGCAACATGAAGTTATGAAGTTTCTTTGTATTGCAAATAATATTTAGTCTTAGTTTTATTGACAGTTTACTTCACCATTTACATTGTTTTATAGTATATGTATTTTTGTTATATATATGTGAAGATCTGTTTATTAAATTATATATTTCTGCACTTTCTTACCCTGATATTTTTACTATTTACCCATCAATAAATAATGTATAACACTGATTTGGCTTTGCGTTTTCTCTGATCATACATTACTTCAGAAGGGCAGGATTTAGCTTAGTTGGTAGAGTGCTCGCCTGATGTGATTGGGTCATCGGGTTGAACCTCCTTGACAGATCCATTGGATTCTTGTTCCCATCCCAACCATTGGCCCAAAACTGGTATATCAAAGGCCATGCTATTTGCTGTCCTGTCTGTGAGAAAATACACATGAACACACACACGCGCACACAGACACACACCACACGGAGACACATATATATAAATTACTTGCTACTGATGGAAAAAATGTAGTGATCATTGCCATTAAAACAGGTAATGGAAGTAGGTTGGGGTGGGGGCACTGGCCCACCCAACTGTGCTAGATCCTTATGCTATCTCCTGTATAATTGGATTAACTAATTTATTTGTAAAATGCTATTT
Organism: Gigantopelta aegis; assembly: GCF_016097555.1. Classification (NCBI taxonomy): domain Eukaryota; kingdom Metazoa; phylum Mollusca; class Gastropoda; order Neomphalida; family Peltospiridae; genus Gigantopelta; species Gigantopelta aegis. Next base: position 38,940,972 of record NC_054701.1, read on the forward strand.
TGTTTATGGCTATCCTGGATTACAACCAAAACTTAGAATGTCATCTGGCATTTTTGAATTCAACATACCTAAATTAATAATGAAAAATCAACTAAATGACAATATCTACTCTAAAATGCCTCAAGTAACATGGCATTTTTTAAAATTCAGACCAAATTTCATCCATACAGTCTTCTTATTCTACTGGCAAGACAAGGATTTTACATACTACAAACACTTGTGTGGCTAAATCACCCCAAGTTGGTGATCCACAAGCTAATCCTCACAAATGGACTTGTCACTCAGAAATTGTGCTAGATCCCACAAGCAATACGAATACTAGCAGACAGTTGAATATTCCCTCTGTGTGGCTAAATACCATGTAATATCACCCCAACTTTATGATCCATAAACTAATCCACCCCAAAAAACAGACATGTCCCTAGTGCAAAACTGAGAACCATGATGTATAGCTTAAGAACCATCAAAATTGTGCTAAGCAGCACAGCTAATACAGATATTAGGAGAGAATTGAGTATACACTATGTGCAGTTAAATACCACATATATATCACCCTAACTTGATGATACATAAACTAATCCAAACCAGAAATAAACATGACACTCCTGTGAAACTAAGCATCATGGCCTATAGCTAAGAACCATCAGATGTGTACTACCAATCAAAGCCAATACAGATACTAAGAGATGATTGTCAATTTTAATATTCACACTGTGGCTAAATAACATGTATATCATGCCAACTTGATGATCCATAAACTAATCCACCCCCAAAATGAACATGCCAATAAAAAAAACCCACAAGCACCATGGCATATAGCCTAAGAACCATAAAAAGTGTGCTAAGCACCACAGCCAATACAGATAGTAGAAGAAGATTCAGTATTTACTACATTTCTTTGTGTATACCATATAATTATATCACCTCTACTTGTTGATCTATAAGCTAATCCACTCAAGAAATGGACATAGCCCGATATCTATTACACCTGTCACTCAATGGCCACAATAACTGTAGTCCAACTAGACGAATCTCAAGTGACAGTTGAGGTAAATCTCTGGTACCATGCCCCCCCCCCCCCCCCCATTATCATATCATGACTTCATGATGTCGCCATGGTCATGTTTATAGTTTGATTTCACTTTTCTATGATTTGTATAGGGAAACAAGTTGGTAATTAATATACTAATTCATTGAGATGACAACTTACATGACATTATGAGCATGAATCCAAGGAGAGTGCTAGGGAGTGCAACACCCCTTCCCCCAAAATTCAGTCACAAAGAATGCATGCTGTGTTTAGCAGATGAATACAATGCGTTTATTGGTTTTTGGTGGGAGTGTACAGTCAGTTCGATGGTCTAGGGGATAAAAAATACAAGTATTTGAGGGCCCGAACCTGTTGGGGGGGGGGGGGGGTATTCTGGGGGTATGCTTCCCCGAAATCTTTTATTTTTATTTCAGGTGTCAAAATAGTGCAGGCGAGGGTGCCCACCACCACTCCGTGGCTCATGCTGTATCGAATATGAACCGATCGAAACTCCCAATTTTTTATCTGACAGTCCACATATATCACGTGACAAAACAAAGTCACGTGACAAAGTGAAAGGAGTCTTGTTCATGATGTTGAGTTTTGGATAGAGTGCAGCTTAATTTACATTCAATCCAAGAATGTTTCGTGTGGGATCTCGGCGAGTTCAAAGACTTGTGAACGGCAGGCTCAGAAACACGGCTGCTGAAGTACAATCTGTTGTACAAGAATTGAACAGCTCGAATGTTTCGTTGCCATTTTCCCGTGCGAACATCGGTCCATTTTTTCAAGACCAGCCCCGACTTGACAACCAATTTACTCAAGATATCACTTTAAAAACATATTTAAAACGGCATGTTCCAAAACAGGTATATTAATTCTGTTGTTTATTGACATTACTATGGGTTGTCACGTCTAAATTATATGTTTTTGGCCTTGTGTTTTGAAACCACATAACGGTCCGATATTTTTAGAGTGGCGACCGGGAAAGTCCAAAGGTCAAACATGAATTTGTATGAAAAAGCGTGAGAGGAGCGTCTGGGTGCATCACCACCACCCATAACTATAGACTTGATATTCAGGGCAAAGACTGATTTTTTTGTTTTGTTTTGTGGGCAAATCCTTCATTACCGGTAAGGGGCCATTCAAATATTACGTAACGTTTAGGGTGGTGGTGGGTGTGTGGGTGTGTGTGTGTGTAAGTCCAAGTGTTATATGGCGTTACAAGGGGTGGGGGTGTATTGAACAGCGTTACTTAACACAATTTTGTTTTCTCTTAAACGTGCCATGCCATGACAACAATATATAATGTAGGTTTTTAGAGGTAAATGTAAACCCAAAACAATTATAAATCAAGCTGAAATGCTTTAATACACCAGACATTTTAATATTGTATTTATATGTTGGTGATCAGTTAAAATGGCGGAAGTGAAAACTCGCGGTTTTTTTTCCATCATACAGCAATACGTCACTTTAAGGACACAGCAGACATTTGCAACATTGTCGCATGCAATTGAAATTGCATGATTGCAAGCAACTTTTTTCTTGTTGCACTGATCCGCACACACATGTGACAACCAGCAATTTTTGTCTAGCAGTGATGACGTGACAGTCAAAATGGCGTTTTTTCCCTGTATTTGTTTGGATCGAGACATGTTCTACCTCATATTTTTTATGATGTAGAAAAGTGAATTTACGTAAAGTAGCACTCAAGTCATCCTGCATAGAATATAACCACAATTTGTGTATAAAGACTATATAAACATCCTGGTATTACCCAGCGCAGATTTCAGCTCTGCAAGACACATCTCCCTTTTAGCCATGTTGCTATATTCAGGGGATGCTGTGTCAAGATGATATGGTATTGTCTACCACATCACCACTAATTCATCCTCTTTTTCTGAAGACCACATGCTGCTGGAGGCTGCCATTTTGAGTCATGTGATCACTATCTATCCGTTCATTGGCGGTTTAAATTATTGCGTCAACCTTTTGTTCATTGAAGGTGCACACGTTTGCGACAGCGTGCAATTACATGCAATAAAATCAAACATGTTTGATCAGAGCAATTTTAATTGCATCGCAGGTCAGCACACACGATGCAACGACATACGAATTTTGTTGTATGCAACAAAAATTGCATTGCAGATCAGCGCACACGATGCAACGACATACGATTTTTGTTGCATGCAACAAAAATTGCACCTTGTTGCAAAGGTCTGCGGTGGCCTTTAATGACATCACTTTAATGATGTCATTGTAGTACACATGGGTATAAATAAACATTGCCACGTTGCTTTGTCTGTGTGTTATCTCCGAGCGTTACATAATATTTTGGAGGGTGTATGGTCTAATGTTACAGGGAGCTACAAGGGGGTGGGTGGGTGTCTAATTTTGATAAAAATAGTGTTACGTAATATTTGAACGGCCCCTAATTATTTTTGCAGATCCTTAAAGGGACATCCCTGAGTTACTGCATTGTAAGATGTTTCCGACTAATACAATATTTCTACGATTAAACTCACATATTATTATTATTTTTTTTTTTTTAGAATTGTATATTCAATGTATTTCTGGTCGTCTTAATATTTGTAAGAAGCCCAAACTGTTGTTTGTCTTCAAATAATTTCGTACGTATGAAAAAAAACTTATTTTAGGAAATAAAATGAAATTTAACATAGTACAAATATTAGAACAATCAAAAACATGTTTAATTTACAGCCACTTATATTTTATGAAAAAAAAAATATTTCATGTGTAATTACAATTGTTAAAAATTGCAGCAAACTCGGGAATGTCCCTTTAAGTTCTTTGTTTTTGAAGGGCAGGACATTCCGGGATTTCCCGTATTTAAGCCCATGCGAAATGAAGCCCATGGGCTTAAAAATGAGAAAATTTTCTAAATTTAAGCCCATGGGCTTAAATACGGATACAAATTTATAATTACCTCCCCTGGGTTACCAAACAATTATATCTTATTTATTAAAAAAAATGAAGGACATAAAATGGAAGATTTAAAACAAAGTATTCATAATTAATATTTTGGGTATATTCTCATTTACATGTTTTTGTTTCATGTTTGTAGTTTCACATAAAATACGTGTAGATGACTGCATCAATGAGAATCATGAAATGGACTTTAATATTAGGCTATAAGAGTTTCCGAGTACGAAACTTCTTGATAGTTTCATTATGTCACTGTTTTCACATATCCATGTGTAAGTTGAAACCGAATTATTCGTTTTATACATTGTATATTTATATTAATCATATATGTAAACAGTTCCCATTTTATTTGTATCAGTGTTTACACATACCATTCTTTGACACCCCAAAACTATGTCATTTTGTTATGTTGACGTTTGAAGTTTATTTAATTTTGCAAAGTTCTGTTTTCAAAATTGTGGGAAAAAAGGGCTGTTAACAAAGTACAATTTCCTAATAGTTAGCCATTTCTTCAGTGGGTTTTAGTGTGTAAAAAAAGAAATTCTTCTAATTTAAGCCCTGGGCCTAATTACGGATAAAAAGTTAACTGAAATACGGAAAATCACGGTAGTGCAGTGATAAACGTTGCATGATGCGTGGTCGGTCTGGGATCGAATCCCATCTGTGGGCCCATTAAGCTATTTGTCGATCCAGCCAGTGCACCACAACTATAATATCAAAGGTCGTGGTATGTGCAATATTGCTACTAATGGAAAAATGTAGCAGGTTTCCACTCTAAGACTAAATATGTCAGAATTACCGAATGTTTGACATCCAATATAGCCGATGATTAAAAAATAAATGTACCCTAATGCAGTCATTAAGCAAAACAAACTTTAACTTTTTTTTTTTTTTTTTTTTTTTTTTTTTGTGTGAGGGGTGTATGTTAGGTTTGGAGCAATATCGGTTTGATAGCGCTATCAATTGTGAGTTATGAAAGAAAATCTGTGTTATAACTTATATGCAGAAGTTTTTGGTGATGGAAATATTTTTTATCAGTGAAAATAAAGCAGTGTTTACAATTCATGTGTTTGCATAAAGTATAAACAATTATCTGTGCCATATGCACCTAACACTAAAAGTTTTAGGTTTTTTTTACCATAATATGTAAACATTCCTGTAACATTCCTACACATCCATTGGTGACATCATCATTTGTTATTTTTGTAACACACACACTAATATTTAACCCATATACGTGCAATAACAATTTAAAAACATATGACTGTCCTAGGTGATGACCAGGTCGCCAGTGCCATACCATCCAAAGAAAAAAACAGAATATAAAGGATGGAAATGTTTTATTTAACAACTCACTCAACACATTTTATTTACGTTATATGGCATCAGACATGGTTAAGGACACACAGATATTGAGAGAGGAAACCTGCTGTCACCACTTCATGGGCTACTCTTTTTCGATTAGCAGCAAGGGATCTTTTATGTGCACCATCCCACAGACAGGACAGCACACACCATGACCTTTGATATACTAGTCGTGGTGTACTGACTGGAACGAGAAATAGCCCAAGGGGCCCACCGATGGGGATTGATCTCAGACCGACCGCGCATCGAGTGAGTGCCTTACCACTGGACTACATCCCGCCCCCTAGATACATTATAAAACAACTCATGTAATATTCTCTATCTGCTCACCTACTACATGCGTTTGAACTATGAAGGATCATATAATATATAATTTAGTCTGAGGTAAGAAGAATTATAAACTATTCTTTTATTAAATTAATTGTGTTTTTCAGTTTTTGGCAGAGATTGAAACAGACTTGGAACTGTTTGGTGGTCGAGTTGCCACGGATATTTATGACCTGTCTCTGCGCTGTGAACGAGAGCCCCCTTACCTTGAGCATTTTGATGCCTGGGGGAAGCGTATTGACTGTCTGGTGACCTCACCGGCTTGGCAGAAACTGCATGACATCTCGGCCGAAGAAGGATTGATCGCTATTGCATATGAAAGAAAATATGCAGAATGGAGGTAAGCAACCCATGCTATTAAAGGAACATTCCTGAGTTTGCTGCATTGTAAGATTTTCTGACTAATAAAATATTTCTACGATTAAAATTACAAATTAAATATATTTTCTTGTTTAGAATATCAGTGTGTATATTCAATGTGTTTCTGGTCGTCTTAATATTTGTAAGAAGCCCAAACTGGATTTTGTCTTCAAATAATTTTGTACGTAAAAAACCCACAATATTTTAGGAAATAAAATGAAATTTAACGTACTGGTAATAAAAACATTAAAAGATCAGAAACATGTTTAATATACAGCCACTAATATTTTATGCAGAAAAATATATTTGATGTGTAATTACAACCGTTAAAAAGTCTCTGTTAGTTGATGACATCTTAAAAATTGCAGCAAACTCTGGAATGTCCCTTTAAGAAAATGTCTATGGCTAAAAAGATGTCCTGAAAAAGAAATAGAATATAGTACATGAAGATAGTACATGAAGATGGCACAACAATCTCCATGGCATTACTGATTGCCATGGGCAGTTGCATGGGTTGAGTGAGACATTTCATTTCATTTCAACTTATTTTTTGGGCTTATATCCAATTAAGGTTCAAACATGCTGTCCTGGGCACACACCTCAGTTATCTGGGCTGTCTGTCCAGGACAGTGGGTTAGTTGTTAGTTTGTTAGTGGTTAGTTAGAGAGAAGAGGGTATAGTGGCCTTACACCTACCCATTGATCCCTTAAGAACTCACTCTGGGTTGGAGCCGGTACTGGGCTGCGAACCCTGTACCTACCAGCCTGTAGTCTGATGGTTTAACCACGACACCACTGAGGCCGGTTGAGTGAGACAATTCATTATTGGTCTTATTGCCATGTTTTCTTTATACTTGTACATTTTAATGTACTGATCCTAAATAACATCATAGGAATGAATGAATGAAATGTTTTATTTAATGTTGCACTCAACACGTTTTATTTTCGGTTATATGGCGTCAGACATATGGTTAAGGACCACACAGATTTTGAGAGAGGAAACCTGCTGTCGCCACTTCATGGGCTACTCTTTTCGATTAGCAGCAAGGGATCTTTTATATGCACTATCCCATAGATAGGATAGCACATACCACAGCCTTTGATGTACCAGCCGTGGTGCACTGGCTGGAGCGAGAAATAGCCCAATAGGCCCACTGATGGAGATCGATCCCAAACCAACCGCACATCAAGCGAACACTTTACCACTGGGCTACGTCTCGCCCTAACATCATAGGAGACTGTTTAAGAACAGTATGAGGTTAGATCTGCTGAAAGCAGTTCGGCTACATGTAAGTCCAGGCTAAGTCCAGGATTTGACAAATCCATTAACCCTCGGTCGCAGCTAGTGAATATTTGGTGTGGGCTGGTGGAAATTATCAGCTATGTTACTATAATACATAGGGTGCTAGCCATAGCTTCTGTGAGGGCTAGTGACTTTCTCATTTGTCAAACACTGGCTTAGTACAATTGTAATCATCAAAAGTAGGCACAAGTTGCAACAGCCTAAGCCATGGAAATGTGCTGCCTACACCTACTGTTATTAAAGAACACCCTGTATAAAATAATTGTAGATACTTATTACCATGGCGATTGCACTGATTTATCAACCTAACTGCAGTTCAGATTGCAATATAATTTGTTGAAAAATATGAGCGTAGCTTAGTAACTAAAAATGTTTTTTATTATAACAGTCTTAACCAAATAATGACTTATTTACTGTAGGTTTTGCTATTGGGCAAAAGACATGGTGTTTGAATTCCCCATCTTCAAACTTAATGGAAGGAAATGTTTTATTTAACGATGCACTCAAACTTAATGGATGCCCACTAATTATGATTGTCTTCCTTTTTAGTCGTCTGTATCAGATGTGCAAATTGTATCTTTTCTTCCCATCATCTGGGTTGTATAGCTGTCCATTAGCAATGACAGATGGAGCAGCTAAGATAATTGAGGTATTCAACATTAGGTACGGAACTCCAATGAAAATGCACCATACAGTTGTTACTGCCATCACATGAGAGAGATTGCTATAAAACACAATAACCCTAACCTTTGAATTAAATTTTTGGGTTATTAATTGCCTACCAGAATACAGCAAGTTATACAAAATAAGTTAAGTGTATTGTTATTTCTTCTTATATTCTTTTTGCAAACACAAATCTGACTACATTTTCAATGGAGTTCAGTATTTATAGGATATTAAACTTCTGTTTTGTATCTTTCTTTTTTTTCTTAATTTCTTTTCTTAATTTTTTTTGTATGTCCTGAGTGAAATAATTTTAAGTTGTCACGATTCTGTCACAGGTCAAGTCCCTTACTATCCAGAGATTGAACCCATAATAGACATGCCTGAAACCCTAGTGGTATAGGGGCATGATAAAACAGTTCAAGTTCAAGTTATCACATGACATTGAACATTATTTCATGAGGGACATAAATATGATAAGAAATGGTAGCGAGTTTAATGTCATATTTATTACCTATAATCGATCTTAATTTATTTCACTCAACTCGTTTGGTTGACGTTCCTGTAAGTTTGTAGTGTGCCAATTGATGACATCATCGTGTGATGTCAAAGTGCTATATCCCACTTGGCGTTTAGTGGGACGTATCACTTTGATATATGGGTAATAAATTAAAAAAATTCCAGCACAGTTGCAATGCATTATGTTATGCCTAGTGGATCTGCTGCAATTTATTCTCAATAACTAAGAGTCATCATTCACAACTATTAACATTTTCATGAGGATATAACCCATACATTTTGGGAATAGTAATGAAGAAATGTTTTATTTTAATGGCATACTGAACACATATTTAATTACGGTTATATGGCATTGGGCATGCATGGTTAAGTACCACACTGATAATGAGAGAGCAAAACCGCTGCTGCCACTCTTTTTCGAAAAGCAGCAAGGGATCTTTTACATTCACCATCTTACAGACAGGATAGTACATACCATGGCTTTTGTTACACCAGTTTTGGAGCACTAGTTGGAATGAGAAATATCCCAGTGACCTAAATGGAAGGGGATCAGTCCTAGATTGAGATGCATCCTATATTCCGTCCCACAGGGATCACATTTTGTTTTCATCCTATGTAATTTACTACAAGTTATTTATTTTCGAGCCAATTGATTTGTAAATTGCATACACAAATTGTATTTCTTTGTTATTTCCAAAACACTTTTACTTTTCTTCTTACGTCAAACCAGACTGAAATTATTTACAGAAAACATTTTAATAGAATGATGGGACGGACCATAGATTGATATGCATCCTAGATTGACATGCATCCTAGATTGAGATGCATCAAGCGAACACTTCACCACAGGGCTACATTCTGCCGAAACCTGCATACGTTTAAAGACATTGTGAGAGACTTGAGTCTAGACTTTAAAAGTTTTATAATCATGGGACCTGATTCTAATTTAACAAGTTTATTGAAGATCCGGGTCCATGCTTAATCTTAATCTCTAGTGATGTCAAATGCATACAATTCGTATAGCGTTTCCATGATGTTAAAGTCTCAGACTATTTATTAGAGTCTTGAGTCTAGACTCTAAAAGTTGTATAAGCACCATGGCCCTGTTCCAAGAAACGAACTTAGCCCTAAGATCACCTTAAGTGCATAACTACCTTATGTACTTAAGGTGATCGTAGCACTAAGATCGCTTCGTGGAACGAGGCCCAGGCCTGATGTAGTGTGTCCGTATTTCAGTCAATTCAGGACAAGACCCCATGGCTCATGGAGAGGGCGTATCGGAGGCTAACATCGCGGGATCCAAGTCAGTTTTGGACGTCTGGTCAGTGGATGACTGAACGGAAAGGCGGATCTGATGTCGGTTAGTGTGATCAGTGACAGCACTCATCAGAGGAAAGGAATGTTGGTTTAATGACACATCACCACATTGTTTAATCAGAGGTAGTTTAGGCCACAAAAATCAATCAAGATTTAAATACATGGCACATCCATAACTATAGAAGTTTATATGTGCTGTTTTTATCTACAATATTTGTAGTTAGAGAAGGCTGCATATTGCCATGCACTGATTCTTATGGGTTTTTTCTATCATTAGTGAAATAAGTTAGACTAGGTATGACATTCAGCTGTGACGTAGTTTACATATGAGTACCAGTCACCACCAGGATATGTACAGTGAAACCCTTCTAAACTGGACACCTTTGGGACCAAGTAAAATGTCTGGTTTTAAGAGGTATCTGGTTTAGAGAGGTTAAGTTCTATACTGATTTTTAAAAAAGGACCGTGAAAAATGTCCTGTTTTGGGGGAATTCCAGTTTACATAGGGTCTAGTTTTGAGAGGTTACACTGTATTTACTATTACTAAAATAAACATCATATTTTATGCTGATGTGGTAATTAATATATTTCAAAGAAAACTAATTATTTTGGCTAACTAATATAGTAATATTTACATATTTAAACACAATTTTACAACAAAAATAATTTATTCCAACAATTTGACTTGTATAAAATGAAGTCCATTCTTTTCATTATTAAATCCAAGTATTTATTGTAATGAGGAATAATATTCAAGATTATATAATTGTTTATTCTTGTGTGTTTACAGCTGGGGGAACAGAAACGGTTGCCAAACTGCAGCCAGATGGTAGCTACACTCTCCATGGTTACAAGTGGTTTTCCTCGGCTAATGATTCAGACATGGCGTTCACATTGGCACGTCCTTTGGATGATGATGGGAGTACCATTATGGTAGGTTTACAGTAATGTTACAGTATGCTTACACAGTTTCTTTTAATATGAATGCAGTGAAGTTTCTCTAAACCAGACACCTATGGGACCCAGGGAACATTTTGTTTTCAAAAACTTGATTAGCAATATTCCTAATCAATTGAAAGTCGATTAGCATCTACTGTTTAATGTTTTAAAATGATGTAGCAATCTTTGAAACTTGCGTAGTGAATTAGGACACCATACTGAACAAAATGTTCCTTGGGACCATTTAAAATGTCTGGTTTTAGGGGGTATCTGGTTTAGAGTGGTTCTGTTCTGAAATGATATTTAAAAAGGGATCATGAGAAAATGTCGGATTTTGAGAGGATTCTGGTTTACTAAAAGTCCAGTTTTGATGATTTCCATAACGGTCAAACTGCATTATCTCGAAGTTGAAAGGATCACACCAAATGGTGCTTCATGATTATAAGACTCCATCATATGTGGTCATGTGGGATAGAAAAAGTACATCCGAGGTGGTGAAAATTTCGACCTGGGACGAGGTTTGCATATGATGGAGTCTTTTTCTGTCATTCATTTGGTAAATAAAGCATTATTTTACACAAACAGAAAAAGATGGCTGAACAAGTAACTCTTTTATTTGACCATTTTATCATAAATAAACTACACTATCGTAATTGCCATGTTTGTTTCAATCTTTAACTAGATCTTTTAAAATGAAGGTTTTAGAAACAAAACATTAATTTAAAAATGTGTTTTATGACCTCACATCACCATCTCACATTAATTAATATGACGTCATGTATTACCAACGACGTCATGTTAAACACAAGCGCGTGATATCCTGTGTAAAATAGAAATTTCTTATACAGCTTTCTTTCATGGGGTAGCTCTGTCCTATATACCCGAGGATGAGAGAAATACATGTATACATAGTTGTTGGTGCAAATTATGCAATTTGTTAGGATTGTGATCGCAGCTGGTTTATCGTAGTAGCACATGTAGCACGTGTTACAGGCCCCGTGCTTCGGGGGGTGGGGGGGGGGGTGGCTGGCTCACGGTGATGTGTACATTTATTTTCCTCAGGTAATTTTTCCCCTCTTCCCGAGAGGGTTGCAAAATATATATCCTGGGTAGGGGGCCCCTCTGTTATTTGTGCTACAGGCTCCACGGATCCTTAAACCAACACTGATTGGGAGATAATGGAGGTCAAGGTGAGATATGAAATACATGTACCGTACATGATCTATGACAAACATATACAGTCATGTACATGCAGCCATCACCATTTGAAAATGTAAATGACACTTTAATTTAACTGTTGACTTAAAGTGAAACTTATCACTTTCATTTTGATTTACATTTCAGGGCACAAAGGGACTGTCTTTGTTTTACCTGGAAGTGAACGATGAGAATGGTAACCTAAACAATATTGAGGTGCAGAAGCTGAAAAACAAACTGGGCACACGGCAGCTTCCCACAGCCGAGTTGTTACTTGATGGTACCAAGGCATTCAAGGTAATAAATTCATTACAGTGTTTTATAATGTAAATCAGAAAATTATTCCACACAAAAAATAAACAATATAATAAATCATCATTCCAACAGTACATGTGTATCGACTTATTTTAACAATATCAATATTATTTAATGTATATCATACACATATAACTTTGCCACCCCCCCCCCCCCCCCAATTTTTTTTTATAATATTGGAACCCCAAATTGAAGAATAATGGACATCAATCTCATTGCAATTGCATTAAAAAATATATCTTTGATCATAAATTGGTTAATTTTGTTGAGGGGGAGTGTATAATAATGTGTCAGAAATGCTAAAACTACAATGTACATGATGACCATTATGTAGCCTACCTGCTACATGTCCATTGGGCTATTTCTTGTTCCAGCCAGTGCACCACGACTGGTATATCAGAGGCCGTGGTATGTACTACCCTGTCTGTGGGATGGTGAATATAAAAGATCCCTTGCTGCTAATTGAAAAAGAGTAGCCCATGAAGTGGCGACAGTGAGTTTCCTCTCTCGGTATCTGTGTGGTCCTTCACCACATGTCTAATGCCATATAACCATAAATAAAATGTGTTGCTGAGTGAGTTGTTAAGTACAATATTTCCTTCCTTCCTTCCTACCTGCTACATAACCTATAACTGATCTTCATTCATATATTCATATCCTATTTTTCAATTAAAAAAATTCTAATATTAGGATATGTTGAACGTGTTACATGTATTAAATTACCTCTTTAGAACACATCACTGAAATTAATACTTCAGTAGTGATCCCCATCAGTTTACACAAGCTTGAATGATCTCCATTATGTTAATGAACATTAATGCACTGTATTTAACAAAATAAGTCGATGAATATGATGAATATAGATGTAGAAAAACACAGTGTAAAAGTAAACTAGAAGTTATAGTAACAGCCATACAAAAAGGTCCATAGTTTTGGTAAAGTACCGGTTATATTGTGCTGTGTTTGCGAACAGGTATCGGAGGACGGTCGTGGCACTGCGGCTATATCCAACATGTTGATGTTGACTCGGATTCACAACACCACTGGTGCAGCAGCCAGCATGAGAAGGTAATACTCTTTGCAGTAAACTAGTCACAGAAAATTCATGATAGTTTGGTTACTGTGCGGCCATCAAAAAAGTAGGTTTTCCATAACTTTACAAACCATTTCAGTATTTTTAAATTTGATTTGATTTAATTTTTAATTTAATTTTCATTAATATTATTTAATGACATTTTAGGGGTGGGATGTAGCCCAGTGGTAAAGCGCTCGCTTGATGCACGGTCGGTCTTGGGTCGATCTCTTTGTCGATGGGCCCATTGGGCTATTTCTCGTTCCAGCCAGTGCACCACAACTGGTATATCAAAAGCTGTGGTATGTGCTATCCTGTCTGGGATGGTGCATATAAAAGATCCCTTGCTAGTAATGGAAAAAATGTAGCAGGTTTCTTCTCTAAGACTATATGTCAAAATTACCAGATGTTTGACACCCAATAGCCGATGATTAATAAATCAATGTTAAACAAAACCAAACTTCAATAACATTTTAAACATTTAATTTAATGATGTAGTAATTTAATTCAGTTCAGTTCGATTCGATTCAGTTTAATAAATTATTTTTCCATCCCAACCAGTGCCCCATAGCTAGTATATTAAACACCATGGTGTCCTGGTTGTGAGAAATTGCATGTAAGACATCTCTTACTGCTTATTGTTAGGATAGTCTAATTTTGTTTTATTTAAAAACAAATATTATGTTGGCAAAAAAGAAGAAAAAAGAAGAGGAAATCATGGGTGCAAAAAGAAGTAAGTGATTTGATTATGTTAGTAAGTTACAGGTTACAGCAAACCATATATTTTTAAGGTTGGCCTAATGGAAAACAAACTATTTGAATGAGTGTCTGGTAAAAAAGGAATGGTGCATAAACGTTTTCTCATTAGCTTTTATGTACCGTTATATTTTATTTCAATCATATGAATGCACCATATAATACCATTTAACAGTATAAACTTTAAAAATTACATACTTCAGATAGATGATTGATTTAAGATCAATAAACAACCCATTCCCTTCTTGCCAGACAATCACTTATTATTGTCATACATTTGCTTTCAGACATAGAAAAACCCACCTAAAATCAGCAACACAAGAGGCAATGAATTTTGTCCAGCACAGCTTTCTGTGTTGCAACTACAGTAATCTCCTTTGTTTTAATTGCCAGGTGTCAGATGATGGCAGGGGTGTGGCATCTATCATCAGTGTGTTGACACTAACCAGGATGCACAACACAATGTTGGCATCGGCCCACATGAGAAGGTTTCCTCATAATGTCACTCTGTCTTTGTTTTCCTAGCAATAACAAACAGAGAGTATGATTTATATTCTGTATAGCATATTCCCTTCTCAAAACAATATGAAAAATAATAAATGTTTGCTGTCTTAAGATCAATTCCTATTGATTGATCAACAAAAACAATTTCCCTTCTCATTCAATACTCCACAATTGGTATTACCAATCCTTAACCATATGTCTGACGCCATATAACCGTAAATAAAATGTGTTGAGTGTGTCGTTAAATCAAAACATTTCCTTCCTTTGGTATTATTAGTTTGTGGTGTATATGCTGTCCTATCTGGTAAATCAAATTATTAAAGATCTTATGCTGCTGTTTGATACTAAAAGCCTGTTTAGCAGAAATGTGTTTTCTCTCTCACCTTCAAGAACATTTGTTACCCTATTATAAACTTAATTCTATTAGACATGAAAAAGCTGTAGTTTAAAATGTGCTGAGGTGTTGCACACAAAACATCTGTCAGTATTGTTCATTTGTTATTTTCACTGACCTAAGGCTATCCTTAAAGAATGGTTTGCTGTAACCAACTCCATTATTTAAAATAATAATAAATATATGGTGAAAGGAATTAAGATTTATAAAAAAGTGTTGGGTCAGTTTTTGATGCATTCAGTGTGTTATCACAGATGTGTTTCTTTAAGGTTGGTTTAGGCTGTTCAGTACTTGTTGTCACTTGAGTTCTGAACATTTTGTTTTTAGAATAGTGAACCTAGCCAGAGATTACAGCACTCGGCGGCAGGCTTTTGGAAACGTTCTCAAGAACTATCCACTTCACGTCCAGACACTAGCTAGAATGGAGGTTGGTTTATGGATATTTTAATCAAGTTTGTGATACATGGTTTTTGTCTTGCCTGAAAAGAAAATACAGGTAATTGAGCTAAGACAGTGACTGCATAATCCGAACTGATCTGTTGGTATGGGTCTTGCAGTGATGACCGATTGTTTGATGATGACTTAGAACGATGTCACCATGCAGTTGTTGAGTTTATGATCAAAGCTGTTTCTAGAAGTGGATGGTGTAATTCATTCTTGAATTTACTAACAATGACATTTAATGACGGTCAATTGGTGTCAAAATAACTAATTTATGTTTTACACCTTAAAAGGTTAATAGAATGTTAGTTGCAGAAGTAGACAACTATCATTGAGTAAACTAACTGTTATAAAAATGAACAAAACAATTCTAGAGATCAGAGAACAGTTTACTCTTTGGTGTTATAAAAACACTATTAAACAAATCTTTAAAAAATCAGAGTTGTGAGACCTTTGAGTCCATTTTGGCATGTATTAGTCAAATAAGTGGCCATGGAGCAGGTTACTTCATTTGTTTACAGAGCTGTCCATCTGTGGCAATTCTGAGAAAATTAGAAGTCAGGGGCCAGGGACTGCAGGCTCTTGGTCTGGTCCTAGTCCCAGACCCTGATCAAGGGATCCATGAGGCTAATCACCCTGGGTAAAACAGGGTTCTTGTTTGTTTGTTGAAGCCCAAAATGGAGATATCTAAAAATCAAAATACCAAAATACAAATCACTATTATAAAATAGTTTATTTTTAAAAAACGTTAGATTATAGTAGTGTTGCGTGATCTTTCTTACAAATATGTGACAGTTGACAGGTAGGCCTATGTGTTTCTGATAAAACAATCTGCTACACATATTTTTTTTCAAGGTTGAAACGCGGGCTGCCTGCCTGATGACGTTTGAGGTGTCTCGTCTTCTAGGCCGTGAAGATGTGGATGTTGCCTCTGAACATGAGAAGCAACTACTGCGTCTGTTGACACCTCTAGCCAAACTGTACACTGGAAAACAGGTAATAGTTAATTGGAAATATAATACTCTAAATTATTACTTTTTTATTTTAGTATTTTTCTGCTCCTTTTCTTATTGTAAATGTTATTTTCTTCAATTTACAATAAATTACAACTTTCATATATTTTTATATTTTTCTGCTAATTTTTTTTGCTGTTTGTGATTAAAATAGCCTCTTGGTTTCAAGAGATTTCTCGAAAGCTCGTCAGTTTGGAAGTGATCGAGTGCTTTTGTATATAATCCAAATTAGAAATAATTGCCAAAGAATGGCACATCATCAGAAGAAAATTAAACTGGATGGTCTATTCTAAAAGCTTTATATAAACACTAAAAATATACTTGATATTGCAGCTTTAATAATGTTCATTTTTTACATGCAGTGTATGGAAGTCGTCTCTGAAGGGCTGGAGAGTTTTGGAGGTCAAGGTTACATCGAAGATACTGATTTACCAAAGCTGCTCCGGGATTGTCAGGTATTTTCAAAGCATTTTGTTTTAGTAAACAGAAATGTGTGCACTGAGAATTACATTGTGCATATAACTACAGATCTATCATGTGTTTCATAGAGGCATTCCACGTTATTGACCACCATATCTGCAGAAATGGTCAGTTAGTGTTTTAATAATATAAAATTTGCATCACAATTTAAGTATGATGAAATGAGGAGAAATTTCACAAGTGATTTAATGTTAAGTTTCAATTCTTTGAGATTTCAATTCAGCCAAAATATAATTTTGTGCTTGTATTTAATTAAAATCCAACTACACTGTCCTGGGCACACAACTTAAATAACAGCTGTGTTCAGGATATAGGTTAGTGGTTGGTGAGAGAGAACAATTTGACCCTGTGTTGAAGCCACTATTGTGAGAAGAACTTAACATTCACCAGCCTAAAACACCAAGCTATTGAGGCCAGGTGCTAACTATTTGAGAATGTCTAATTATTACTAAGGTTTAGTTGTGACTATTTTCAATTTATGTTCAGGTTTTAACCATCTGGGAAGGCACCACAAACATTCTGTCACTTGATGTGTTGAGAGCTATAGCCAAGTCTAAGGGAAAGGCCTTGCAGTCATTTCACGAGGATATTGAAACCAAACTGGCATCAGCTGCAGATAATGGTGATCTGAAGACTGCAGCAGAGAAGGTCCGACAGGCGTCGGGAACCATCCTGCAGTTTGCTGGAAAAAATGCATCAAGTTTGGAATTTGCTGCCAGAGATTTTGCTTACAGCCTTAGTAGAACATATATGGGTAAGAAAACAATAGTTTGTTAGTGCATTATGTATCCACAGAATCGTGGTATGTCATAAACCCACTGAATCTTCATATGCCTGTAACCTACTGAATCTTACTCAGTAACCCAATGACCACCTCTCCCAACTGACGTTAATTAGTAGATACCAGTCGGAGAGAAAAGGAATCTGTAAAAGTTTAATTTAACCGTGGCAGGCTGCCTTTACTTGAAGAATAAAAAACATTTTTTTCAAAAGGTTAATAAAACTTACGGCAGTATACTATCCTTCCTTCATATTCTGTAACACACACCCTCACACCTCCAGAGTATTATGCAAGTATTGAAAGGCCCCTAAGATCTTTAATGTTTTTTTTCTTGCAGGATCTTTACTGATAGAACAAGCTGCCAGTTCCTATGCATCAGAAAGTGATGTATACACAGCTCAAAGGTTAGTTTTTTAAATATTTGTTTGTATCTACTAAATGGTCTTACAAAAAGTATTACATAAAAAATATAATGCATTTAATTTGTTCCAAAAATGATTTTATTCAACCAGCCACATATATAATTGAATTATTGTTACATATAGGTGCATGTGCAGTGTTGGGTTTGGGGGTTGAAACCCACCCCTCCTCAAACAAATTTCTGGGGGATTTTCTGGGGAGCATGTTTCGACCTCCCTCCCCCCATATAAAGTTTGCTCACCAGTCTAGACTAAAATTCCTGCACATGTGCCTGACATACCTATTGATAAGAAAATATGTTCTTTTTGTGCAGTAGTTTTAATGAAATGAGTATAATGAAGTAATGGTTGGTTTGTTTCAGGTGGTGTGAGAAAGACTTGACACCAGTTTCCTCTCACTTCTCAAACAGTGCCTACACGCAGGATGCCACCGACTCCAACTTCAGCCTAGTGTTCGACGGCTACCTGCACCCCAGCAGACTCTAGACATTGCGAGCACTTCCAGTGGATCTGGACAGAATTCTGCGGTGTTCTGTTGCACCAATACAGAAAAACCTGCTCATACAGACACTGATGTTAAGTAGCTGTCTGGTTTAAGTGGCTACCTTATTTCTCTAGTATTCTATGACCGATGAACTTGCTCAAGCAGTTGATTCTGTGAAGCAGCAGGAGGTCATTCTTAATATTCTCCCAAGTCATATAAGAGACTGTTCAACAATTGTGTAATGCTCTAAGATTGTGGTGATGTTATGTTTTAGAATTACAAAATGTTATATTAGTAGGGAGTAAAACAATTGCCAGATTTTGCATTAGGTAATAGTATAGTACAAACTGATTATATATTAAAGGGACTTTTTAACAAGTATTAATGCTTGTATATTAATCAGGTTTTTGATCATCCTAGTGTTTGTACTAGATCAAACTTCATTTTATTTCCTAATAATTATGTAATTTTTCTTATTATTGGAATACCAAATCCTGTTTGTTTCTTACACATATTAGAATGGTCAGAAACACTTGGAATACACAGACACTGATATTCTAAACACTATATTTAATATGTAATGTTGATCATTACAGAATTTTATTAGACAAAAACATCTTACAATGGAGCACACAGGATAGTCCCATTAAGCAGATGTCTATTTACCTGTATGTCAGCTTTTGACACTGCTTAAAGAGAGAGCTTGGCTCAGGTTTCAGTATTTATCCTATAACTTAGACATAATGCCATAAACTCATTATTAACTCTGTTAGTGTTTTACTGTCAATGGGTCATTTGTTTACAGCCAACAAGACTTGTATACCTGAGCATAATGTTTAGATGAGATTTAGTTGAAGTGAGCGACGTCAAACTACATTTGTGCCAATTGCGATAACATCAGTCATGTCAAACTACATTTATATTAATTGCAATAATGCCGTATTACCAGTGAGGTGACTGATTTACTAAATATCAAATTAAAATGTTAAAGGATAAATAGAATTATCATATAATATCTTACATTTTCAGTGCAATCAAAGTATGTGATATTTTTCAGATCACATACTTTAAGAATTTGATAACTTTGCAAATTAGATGTAAATTAGTCGAGGTCTCGGCACTAGGTTTATTGAAATTTAAGCAAACGTACTTGGGTGACACTCCATGATTGACGTATGCATTCATAGTCATCAAATAAAAACATTTCAATGGCAGTTTGACACTGAAAGCTGTCCAGCATTCAGAAAACAAAAAACATTAGGCATAACTTTATTTTGATGTAAGGACATCCAAAATGACATCATTCGAGTTTGACGTCATTTCCGTTAAAAAATACACACCGCGCCACATATTCTTACGTCATTTGAATATCTAGTAATGGCGGACTGGAATTAAAGTTGCGTGTACAGTTTACAAAAACACGTATTAAGCTTGAGCTTATATGATAAAGAGATTATTACCCTCGTGTATTTCGGTATCGTAAATATCATATATTAGGAATAAAAATATTGTATTATGTTCACCAGAGGCTCGCATAATACAATTTTTATTCCTAATATATAATATTGACAATACCGAAAAACACTCTGGTAATAACCTCTATTTAACTACTCGTGGGTTTTTTTAATACATAAAAAATTAACCATGTCTTGTTAATTGATATTTGTCTCGGCACAGCCTCGACAAATATCGATTAATATAGACTTGGTTGATATTTTCCATATTAAAAAACATTTGTGACGAATTATAATTAGGCCCAAACCTATATATTTTATATGGTTCCTGATACGATGGTGAATTGATACCTGCTTACTTAGCAATGTGATGATCAATTGTAATTTAAATAATTTATTAGTGGTCGAGATGTGAACTTTGTTGTTGCCGTTCCTACCTCATATTAAAAAAACAATCAAGTTTGAATCCAATTTTTGTGAAGCATTTTTTTATTTGTTTTGAACTCGTGGAATGGGTAAAGTGTCCTTTCAATGGAGTGTGCAAAATATTATTGTGAAAATTGTCTCACTTTGGCAAGTAACTAAATAAATATTAAGCAAATTTATATTTTAGTCCCATTAAAAGCTTCAAAAGCCTTAATAAAAGGCTTGCCAACACTTTTCAGTGGTGTGAGAAATATGTTTGGAATGGAGAAAAAATTATATTAGGATTGCTACACTACAGGGGTCAGAAAGGCATTTCATGTCTGACCGGCCTTGGTGGCATCGTGGTTAGGCCATCGGTCTACAGACTGGTAGGTACTAGGTTTGGATCCCAGTCGAGGCATGGGATTTTTAATCCAGATACCGACTCCAAACCCTGAGTGAGTGCTCCGCAAGGCTCAATGGGTAGGTGTAAACCACTTGCACTGACCAGTGATCCATAACTGGTTCAACAAAGGTCATGGTTTGTGCTATCCTGCCTGTGGGAAGCGCAAATAAAAGATCCTTTGCTGCTAATCGGAAAGAGTAGTCCATGTAGTGGCGACAGCAGGTTTCCTCTCAAAATCTGTGTGGTCCTTAACCATGTCTGACGCCATTTAACCGTAAATAAAATGTATTGAGTGCGTCGTTAAATAAAACATTTCTTTCTTTCGTTCTTTCATATGTCTGTGTTATTTGCACAATCCATTTTTTATCAGAGAATATCTAGAGTAGATGACGCAATAGATTAAACATGGTAGAAAATATTTAATATTGTGATACATTGCCCATTTAACATAAAATATTTTTAATATATTTATTTTAAGTGAAATTTTTATGTAAGACTATATATTCAATGCAGTGCACACTGAAATTGTTTCCATTTATACAAAATTATTACTTTATAAATCTTGTTAGAAATACACTTTTTAGAAAACTATTTTGTTTTTCTTTGTTTTTGTTTTCCGATTACCATCAAGATGACTTTCTATACTTTTAGTGATATTGTGATGAATATCCTATGACATAAAATGGCATATTTGTACGTTGCCTGACTGTATCTCACTCTTGTGAAATTACAAATTGAATGGGGTTACTATATATTAAGATGGCCTCAGCATAGTGGTTAAAGATCCTCTAAAATGATTTAGTAGCTGTAGTTGAAATATGCAGTTTCTTCTTTAAAATGTTAATTTCTGTACAGCCATTGTTTATGGTGGATCTAAGAAGCTCAACTAGGGGGTGCTTGATTTGATGACTTGACATACACCAGGATTTTATAACTTTGAAAGACATTCTAGTAAATTGGTGGTGATGGTGGAGGGTGTGTGTGATAAATTCAGAACACTTAGAAAGGACAGAGAGATGCAATAGATTGTGTTGAAGAGAAGACGTACAGCCATATACCACAGACTATTTCCAGTTTCTTTTATTTGAACTTTCCGATAAAACTGCAAAAATAACAACCTTTAATATACAAAAGGACAGTGATTTACTAATCATTGGCTTCTGGATGTCAAACATTTTGGAATTCTGACATTGTCTTAGAGGAAACCCACCAAGTTTTCCATTAGCAGCAAGGGATCTTTTATATACACCGTCTTTAATATATAGAGTAATATCCTTTACAACC
Source organism: Gigantopelta aegis (assembly GCF_016097555.1). Taxonomy (NCBI): domain Eukaryota; kingdom Metazoa; phylum Mollusca; class Gastropoda; order Neomphalida; family Peltospiridae; genus Gigantopelta; species Gigantopelta aegis. The sequence goes on from NC_054701.1 coordinate 38,963,145, forward strand.
AAATATTCAAGTGACGAGGAAAATTAATTTCAGATACATCATGCAACTAGAGTATGCCGAGTCTGTCCTAGGTGCACATCTCATTTATCTGGGCTATCAGTCCAAGATGTATGCTACTGTAACCCAAATCGATACTGTAGTTGTTTTCATGAATATGCACCTAACCACATGTTCCTGATGTGTAATAACCATTGGTATCTGCAGTGCCTATATGCAATTTCGCAACTTAAGGTTGTCTGTTAATGACACAAAATTTAAATGTGCATTCCACCCTCCCCTGTTTACAGTAATCATTATTGAGAAAGACTGGCAAGAGGTCCCCACAAAGCTGCACATTCTTCCAGTTGTAGCCTGTACTGGGATGCAAATCTAGCATTACCAGCTTTAAAGCCACCAGATTAACCACTGCGTCATTAGTGTTGATTTCATATTGTAGAATATTTCTTTTTGTGCTCCGTCATGGCTGAAAAGTAGGCTACTGTACTTGATAATGCTAATATCAGCTTTCTACAGTGCACCATCACACCAAATGTGATTCCATTGTATCTGCTCAATTTGTTGTCACGTTAATCATCCATTTCATGGAGCCGATAAAAATATAACAATGTAAATAAAAATAATTTATTCAAAAAGTATGACAAACATGCACCAGTTATAAAAAATAATACTCAAATGAGATGCTATGTATAATGATTACTGCTTTCACATGTTTATGTACATGATACATAAAATGTGCATGATATAAAAATAACATCAGATAAACAACAAGGAGTCTTTTGTTTGTACTTCCCCAGACATGATGGCACTAATAGACCTTTGATTTACCAGTAAACAATTATGATTGAATTAAAAAAACAATTTATTACTTTACTCTTAAACAATAAAATATAGTCAAACAATAGTCTTTTATAGCTCAAAAAACTAATTTTAAAATTTAATGTCATTTGTGGTAAATAATTAATATGAAATGCTAGGCTACATGTAAATTCTTTTTATTTACCAGTGATACAAATAAGCAGAAATGTTCACTAAAAATCTACCTGTCTACCAATATTTTCACATATCCAAATAAGTGGTTTGTTTTATTCAGGTACAAGGACTTTGTTTTTCATTGCTCAAAATAAAACTGCTTTGAACATTTTCACTTGTCCACTGGACAACCATCAAGGTATATTTTGCTTATCCGAGCAGATTTTCTCTTGTTAGAACAAACGAACAAGTGCTTATTTCGAACACTGTTTACATGATTTTGAGGCTTTTCATGTGGTATCTTAAAATATTTCAAGATACCCAAAGCTGATCATACCGTACCATTTACACATTTTTTAAAAACATGTATGAAAAAACCCCTAACTGGGGACATTTTGGATGTAAAATTGTGTTGACTGTCACTGATTTGGTAATCTGGTCAAATGAATAACATCTGTTAATTTGTAAAAGTGTTTCATGATAAGGTTGACAAGAACCTTTTAGATCATGTATGTTAAAGGCTTGGGTTTCCAACACTAATTCACTTGGACTAGACAATCTGTAACTCCGTGTAGCTCTTTGAGTTATTGTTAAGTCTTTTTCTGGGGTTTTCTCCTGAAACCAAGTCAATCATCGTCATCCGTATCTTCAGCCAATACAACAGTTTTTGGTTTCTGCGAGACTTGCGACATTTGAGTACTGCTCTGTGAAAGTCCAAAAAACATGGAACGGAACTGAAAGAAAAATTAAAACAATTAGTGACTGACAATGTTGCTTCCAGGCAGCAGTATACCAAATACCATCTGGCTGGGTCAAAGTTTGAAGTGCAGTTAACTTTTGACAGTGCAGATAATACTACTAGTCATACCTTCAATGACAAAAGTGACGGTATTTGTAGTAAACCCACCACATATTTTCCTGGGCATTAAATGTATACAATTTCATGTCATCAGTAACCTTGTGCTTGAAACATGTATTGGGTATTTGTACATAACACTGTGAAAAGTGTGTAAATCGTCATGAAAGTCAAAATTGATCTGTAACGGTACACAATAAAGATGTACACAAAGTTTCAGATCAATACATTGAGGCATTGTGGGATTTTTTTTTAGGAGAGTTTGGAATGCCTGTTTCTTTGGAAACTTAATTTTGCAATATTTAAATACGGCTTATTGATAAAACCCCTGTAATTACCTACGGCAATCGGCAATGCCGTGTTGTTTTTAATTCTCCAGGGCACTTTTTCCCCCCCCCCCCCATGACTATATTCAGGTGTTTTTTCAATGGCATGTTTTTTTGCCTTGCACATTTTCTTAATTGCAGGGGTTGTGATAGGTAAGTTTATTTTTAAAAAAATCAAACTCCTTATAACATAATTATGACAAAAACTATTTGGAAAATAGTATTAGTAATAAATATATGTAAACCTTTTTACTGGGAGGAGTACCAGGAACCAACTCCTCTTCCTCGTGTACATCCTGCATCACCGATTCATCAGCTGCCACTGAACTTTCCAAGTCACATTTCTAAAAAAAATATTGGTAGAGGTAAACTTTGCTTTCTTTCGTAGGGAAAGGTGAGAATGCGTGACAACATATTCAGTGTTTTAATGCTGTGATGTAATGACAGGCAAGAACACACTAAAACTACTTTAATTTTCATTCATTCAGGTTAAACTCGATATGAACATTGACTTATTGGTAAGAACGTAAGTAATATATTACTGACAAATATCACCATACATCACAGGTATGATGTAGTGTCCTCAGCTTGGCAGACTTGAACATTTCAGTATTGTTTTGAAAATCTTACATGGAATCGGAATGCCAACAGATAATTAATAGAATATCCAATATGCTATCTACAGTCTACAAACTGTCAACACCATTAGGAACAAATAGTGTTTTGAAAAAAAAAACCCATTTGGTTTGTTTAATAACACAACTAAAGAATATTGCTTTATTCATCGTTGTCTATTAGATATCAAACATTTCATAATTCGGACACAATTTTAGAGGAAGGCTGCTATATTTTTCTACTTTCAGGAAGTGATCTTTAAATCATAGTTTGATTTACAAACTAATGTAGCAAGGTCACTTAAATAAAACATACAAACTTCAGGCCCATGGTAATCTGTAGTGGGGGTGGTGCACAAGCCATATTTTTTACCTTTTATTTATATATAGTATGACAATTTTTTTTTTTTTGCATTTTAATTCTGGGCTAATAATAATAGCATCAAGATAAAATTCAGCAAAATAATTCAGAATGATTTCTTGAACACAAAACTATGAGCATTTCGTGTGCATTTCTGCTAATATGTAATATGTATTATTTAAACAAATATTCTACTTGCTTTTACTCTCAAAACAACTCAGGACAAATGGCATCTAATGAACACTCATGTCATGTTCTATTTATATAATTATGAATCTATACACTCTATACATGGAAAACAAACACAACTGGCAAAATCCTGCACTACTTACATTTGCATTTGAACTGACCGCTATGTTTGTACTTTGTAGTGGTATCACTTGGCTGAGAGCAGAGTCGGATGAAGACCTGGACGCTGGTGGTGACTGATGGCCATCGCCTCTAACCATCTCACTTTCTGCCTCTACTGCGTTCAGATGCATCATGGTCTGCTCATCAATATTCATGTCTTCATCCAACATTTCATCATAGGCAGGGTTGTCTCCTCTTGTCTCTAAATGCCTAAAATTACACCCATGTTGTAGATTGGAATCAATTTCAAAGCTAGAAGGTGATGACTTGTTCCAGATATAATGGTCATACCATTAAATGATTCAAGAGTTAAAAGTAATCAAAGAAACTTTGTTAAGCTCTAAATGTCTATGAATGTAACCTGTTCATGAATAGAATATAAATTATAACAGAACATGCATGTCTTAATAGTGTATGTAAATGTTAACAGAAATATTTACTATGTTATTCTTACCCAGTTTCAGCAGGATGTCCGTCATTACATTTTACAGTCTGTCTTTTCTGCTGAGAGGAATTGCGGTATCCATTCTGTCCATCTTGGGTAGAAGTCAGTCTGCAAAAAAAAAAAGATGAAGGAATCAAAAAGATTCACATTTACTTAGAAGACAATGTCAACTGAGACTATAGAAATGAAACGACCTGTGCTCAACAGTTATCAGGTCTTTGTTTTGAAAGTTAAAAACAGTAAATGATAAAACTACAACAGGTGAAATAGATGATCAAATGCAGTAAATAAACAGCAGCCATGTGTGCAGGATGTGGGTGTGGGGGGTTGAAACTCCATCTCGTATCAAGCAAATCTTTCCTCTCCCCCAATACATTTTCTGGGGGAGAATGTTTTAACGCCTTTATAAAAGTTACTTGCCAGTCTAGACCCTCCTGCTAAAATTCCTGCACAAGCTCCTGAACAGACCCAGAAATCGGGTGGATATAATTTTTGCTGCTAGCTTGCAATAATTACTATGAACAAGCCAACACGAACCCGGAGTTTATTATTGGTTTTACTCTTTTGCATGTTGACAGCATGACCTAATGGTAGCGTAATTACAAAAACTTGGTCAACTATTAAAACTTCACACATATTATACTTGCCTGTCTTCCCCTTTGTTTTTACTAGATTTTTTTACTTTATCTTGCACTGGCTGTTGAGACGATGACTGTGAGTCAAGATCGGCTAACGTAGCCAACACAAAGTTAGCTTCAAATGTCGCATCACTATCTATGCTGAACACTATGGGCCTGGGTAAAGAAATTACAGGAAAACAATAAACCATGGATTTAAAAGAAAGAAAGGAATGTTTTTATAGGTAGTACTAAACAAAATAACTTCTGGCTCAAAGTTCAAGGTGCACCAAACTTTTGATAGAGAAGTTAACACCACAAGTCCTGTGATTGGTGATAAATGCGATTGTGTTCGGAGTAAAAAAAAAAAGTTTCATCTACGCAAAAAATGTATGCAATTTTATTTCATCTAGTACCACTGTGTCAATCAGACTTGTGCTTCAAACATGTGAGGGATACCTGTAAAAAAAGTACTCAAATTTTGTGTGGAACTAGGGTAGTCATAGATTCTATCTGTTATTTTTGAAATGAGCAGCTTCACCCCCAATTTTTTCTGATTCACTTTAAGAGTGAGGGGTGGTAGTATTTATGTCTGTGGTGTTTATGTTGATTGACACGCTTTTGGTAGGAGTTTTAGCCACATATGTTACTATTGTCGTCAATGGGATTTAATTTGGTAGTATACACCCTTTAATGACACCCCCAACAAGGGTGCTCTATCGTATGAACCACTACAACTCAGAGACACGATCTACCACTGAGCTTCATACTGCAACAAGTAAAAGCAGAAACAAAACTTCTTTTTTTTGTACATGTAATAAGCACTTATGCAGGGCACAATATTTCACAAGTCTCTGTGCTGATCACGCAACTTAAATTCAGTCAGCTATAGGGTAAATCGTTAGGTTCTAAAATTAAGTTGTAGCTTAAGGATCACCAAAACATTATTCAAATATTCCAAACATGCATGTATTCTATACTATTGTAGACTAATTTTTGGACACTTGATATACAGCACATCAGTAGTCAAACTATATCTCACCAATATCATTTATGTAATTGTACAATTGGTTACCTATAGTCTGTTCCACAGGAATGCCTTTTTTCATACTATGGAATTTACTACAAGTTATTTAATTCTGAGCCGATTGTACACAAAAATAGTAATTTTTTGTTATTTCCAAAACACTTTTACTTTTCTTTTTTCGTCAAACCAAACTGAAATTATTTACAAAAAACATTTTTGTAGGATAAGACCGATTATAGGTAAAAAGTCACATGAACAGACTTCTTGTTACCGAAATTAAAAAAATAAATTTGTCATCTGTCATCACACTTCAATCAAAATAATACAAACAAAACATAATATCCAATCTCAAAAAACTGACCAAAACCAAAATGGTTACTTCACATACCTTCCAGCAGTTTCAAAGTGCATACTTAAAGGAAGGTTGGTTGTTTCTGCAAAAGCAAGAATGGCCTGCAAATATATTTTAAAAGAATACACTTTAGGAAAGGAGCTTTTTAAAAAATTAATTGTCTTAAAATGTCATGAACTAGAATATAAAAAGAAAACAAAATGTTTCTTTAATGACATACATTGGTCAGTTGGCATACCCTAGTTTTTAAACACTAAGGCATATTTGTTTTACTATTAGAGCCGTTTTTGATAACTGAAATCATACTTTACTTACATTTTATGATTTAGATTATCACTTTCCATATATTCGAAGTGTTTTTGGTCATCCTGGTGTTTTTAATATCACAAAATGCATTTCTCATATTTTTAAAAATGCATGTGCATCTGAGAAGTAACAGTTATGGAGTCAAGTTTTAGTCTATTTTTAGAGGGTATTTCACCATTTCATAGTCACAGACTCATGTTTCACTCAATTGTAACTTTACCCAAATGTGTTACAGGTTTGTAGATTAACTAAACTTAGTGTTAATTTTCACTGGTTGAATCTAGGGTCTGTCCCTTTAAGGATTTGGGGGTGGGACATAGCTCAGTGGTAAAGCTTGATGCACGGTCAGTCTGGGATCAATCCCCATTGGAGGACATATTGGGCTATTTCTTGTTCCAGCCAGTACATAACTGGTATATCAAAGGTCATGGTATGTGCTATCCTGTCTGTGGGATGGTGCATATAAAAAATCCATTGCTACTAATGTAAAAATGTTGCGGGTTTCCTCGCTAAGACTACATGTATATGTAAACATTACTTCAGGCAATGTCCTTTTTGTCTCAATTGATTACAATCTATCCGTTTCATAATGTGTACAACTCAAATAAGGAAAATCATATTGAGGTAATTATCTCTATTTCCATTTTTCATTTCCTATCAAGAGAATTAGAAATCAATATATTTAAAACATTTGCACATATTGAAAATCAGATTTGGATTTTACTGAGCACCTGGACCATGGCTTACAAGACTTCAAAAAAGTCCAGAAAGAAAATTTATTAAAACCTCAAGTCTAGACTTTAAAGTTTTATACATCAATGGCGGATCCAAAATCCATTTGGGGAAGGGGGGGGGGGGGGGGGGGGGGGAGAGGCCCAATGACTTGAGGCAGTATGCCAAGGGAACTTTGGGGGAGGTTTGGAGGGGGATTAATATATAAAAAAAATTATAAGTAGCAAAACTTAGGCCCCCCCCCCCCCCCCCCCCCCGATCCGCCACTATAAATCGCAAAGGTTTTTAATGTAATGAAAATACTTTTCTTACTCTCAACTCTTTTAAACAGAATGTAATATCAGTGTCTACTCCAACTCTGTAATTGTCAAATTCCTCTGGAACAAGAGTCATTTCAGTGTGAACAACTTTAGTGGGATCTGTGGAAAAGAAAAAGGTTGACTTCATCTTGATAGCTCATTTTTAAAAAACAATATTTGTTAAATAATGTTTTTACATGGGGGACTGATAGAAATAAAATCTCTACCTGATTTATTAATCATTCAGTATTAACAAGTCCATACAATCAAACAAAAGGTCATTAATGCCATTCAAGGAAAGATGTAGTAACTAAAATTAATTATATACTGTTAATGAAAGTAAATATTTTTATGCATTCAGGGTTTTTTCATTCCACACTAGCCATTAAATATTTAGTAAACTAGTGGTGACTTCAAAAATCACCTGGTTCGTCTTCTACATAGTTTTTCAATGATATCTTGTCTGGCTTCACTATTAGAGTTATCTCCTCTTGGTTGTTCTGAAAGTTCACCACGACATCACACAACAGTCTAAGAAAAGGAAAAAAAATCCCAGAAAACATTACCAACTGGTATATAACAAAATACCAACAACTATATGGAGTTAGAAGGATAAAACCGTTGAATATATAATTGCAAATTAAAAAAACAAATATCAGTGATATATATAATTAAAGGTTCTGTGAACAACTCTGAACAAGGAGTAAAATATAGCTGGTGGTAACTCAGTGGTAGAGCACTCACCTGTATCCAGTGTGGACAGACGTACAGACAATGCCATACCAAAGATGGGCGTTTAAAAATTAGTTTACATCTATGAATATGATACATGTATGACACGATAAGCATTTAAAACCAGAGTACCAGTGAGGTACATGATACGCCCATCAGGAGTTTGATGGAAAACCATATCTATATTAATGAATATGTTACGGGTATGATTCAATTCTAATTATGTGAAATTTTTGCAATGAGATGAATGAACAGTTTGTTTTGGACCAACCTCCATCACAAGTTATTCCTACATGTGGCTTGATGATCCTGTATGCATCTGTATGCAAGATATGATATGAACAAGGATTTACTGTTATGTGCAGTAGACTGTGAAAAGTAGGTCACAGTGACTTAGTAATAGTATGCGACACACCACCATCCCAAGTTGTTCCTACATGTGAGGTTTGATGGTCCTGTATGCATCTGTATGCAAGATATGGTCCAGACAAGGATTTACTGTTATGTGCAGTAGACCGTGAAAAGTAGGTCACAGTGACCTAATAATAGTATGCGACACACCACCATCCCAAGTTGTTCCTACATGTGAGGTTTGATGGTCCTGTATGCATCTGTATACAAGATACGGTCCGGACAAGGCTTTACTGTTATGTGCAGTAGACCGTGAAAAGTAGGCCACAGTGACCTAGTAATAGTACTTGACACACTGTCATCCCAAGTTGTTCCTACATGTGAGGTTTGATGGTCCTGTATGCATCTGTATACAAGATACGGTCCTGACAAGGATTTACTGTTATGTGCAGTAGACCGTGAAAAGTAGGCCACAGTGACCTAGTAATAGTACTCGACACACTGTCATCCCAAGTTGTTCCTACATGTGAGGTTTTATGGTTCTGTATGCATCTGTATATAAGATATGGTCCGGACAAGGATTTACTGTTATGTGCAGTAGACCGTAAAAAGTAGGTCACAGTGACCTAGTAATAGTACGCGACACACTGCCATCCCAAGTTGTTCCTACATGTGAGGTTTGATGGTCCTGTATGCATCTGTATGCAAGACTGGTCCGGACAAGGATTTACTGTTATGTGCAGTAGACCGTGAAAAGTAGGCCACAGTGACCTAATAATAGTATGCCACACACTGCCATCCCAAGTTGTTCCTACATGTGAGGTTTGATGGTTCTGTATGCATCTGTATGCAAGATATGGTCTGGACAAAAAAAGGTTAACAGATGGACATACGGAGAAACGGACAACGCCATACCATAATACCGTATAAAAACAACTTATAAACATTCCACTTCATATCACAATTTTGCCAATTTGACTAGTAACTGTTACAATTAACAAATCAATCAAAAGTTTACAATATGATTTTAATTTTTTTTAATATATGATTAGCTGATGGAATAATATAATCTACATGTTACAAGTCAGAGTACTGTGATCTCACTTTGGTGGAGCTGTTAGGAGATTTGGAGACATATCCTTAGAGAAGACAGCTTCCAGTGTTTCGCACTCTATAAATGCCAGGTTGTGTGTCTTCACAATACCTAAAATTGTGTTAATAAACATCACATTGTATTAACTGATTAAGACTCAGTGGTACATAATATTCAAACTCATTATACAAATTAACATGTACATATATTTCTGAGGCACCAATTTATCAAAATGTCATATATATACTTTTCGTTTATAATTTAATTTTTAACTAAATTTATATATGAAAATAAGGATTTTAATAGTAAGCACCATACCCCTACTGTTACGTTCACCGGTATCAAGACTCTATATTTCTTTTCTTTATGTACACATGAAAACAAACACCAACCCTAATATAATTACATCAATTTCATAATCTAATGTGGAATTAGAACAATTACAGTTAACATTTTTCCACACGATCGATTACAGATTTTTATAATCAATCATCACATTGGTAGAGCCAAACAGATCAATTTTAAAAATTATAATTGATCATTGGAACATCACTAATATTAACTACATTAACTGTTTGGAAACACATTCTTGTACATGTAAATTTTTGCTGATTAAACCCTCCGTAAAAAGCAGTCACCATGTTTGCAGTATAACTGGAAGACCAGCCTTGACTCGTCATTGTTCAGAGTGATCTTGACCCGCTCAACAGATTTCTCAATACTTGACATTGACCGGAACACTGACAGGATGGACTGCATGCACAAAACATTTTGAATTTTTATATATATATATATATATATATAGACACACACACATATATACACAAAACAAACATTATCAATGAAATTTAATTAAAGTTTTAAATATAATGAAAGTTCAAACATGAATGATTGCTGTATTACATTGTCAATGAATGCATCAGAATTAACATCATTTAAGTAATACAACGGGGATTTATCCAGGACTTTTCGTTAGGGTCCCATGCCTGACGGGATTGGGAAAAATTGAGTAAATCATATTTGGGATATTTTTCAGGCCACTGAATGCTGCAGTACACCAGTGTTAAATTAATTTATTACAACAGACATAATATTTTACATATATTGGGAATTTTAGTGCAGAGATTGGGAATTTTCAGTGCCACTGTTTTTCAGGAAGGGGCCGATATTCAGACCAAAGAGTGCATGGATAACTCCCTGTATAAAAACATACCTTTTAGATTTTGATTTATTTCTTATTTCACCACTGAGTGATAATATATAAACATTGTAGTTATTAGGGATTTGTTTTACAAATCCACATTTTACACAAAAAACCACCAACAAAACCCAAAACAAATTACTGTTTTACAATACATTGTACTTGTATTCATGAAAATGTTTCACTGGATTATGAAAACCACAGATTCTGAAATATGGTTGTGTTTTTTAACATGTTACCTTCATGGCAAGTTTACACCTGAAGCCTTCCTCTTCACTTTCCTGTGTGTTAATCTTCCCCGAGCCATCATTGTAATGTTGAAAAAAAGACGGCGCAAAAATACAACAAGCAAATGCTGAACGTGATGAATTAACAGTTCTCAAAGCCAACTGAAATGATATTAAGATACACTAATATCTACAGATATATCTACAAACATGTACCAGGGCTCACACTGAAAATAATTTTGTTTTAAAAATGGGAAAAATTAGTGCAAAATGTTGTAGCCACTTTGCATAAACAATTAGCAGTTGGCTAATTTGGCTAAGGGCAGGGTGAGACCTGATGGTATACCCCTCAACAGTAATTGTCTAAATCACAGGAATGTGAGAGGGGCTGGGACAGAAAAGCTTACTGCTCCCCTTCTTTCTTCCCAAGTTGAACAAAGGCTTTCAAATAGCATATCCTGGATTGGACAAAACTGACCAATCGCAGCAAAGCTGACGAAATCCAGCCAACGGAATGTACTACGCGCGAATACTACTTGCGGTCGTGCGATACTACATTTGTTTTTTAGTTTTTGCATAGTTTTTTTTAGACTAAATGGAAAAGCTCATTTACACATTTCCGTGTAGCTCTCACATCCCTAAAATCAAAATTAGAGTATTATTTAGTTTGTGCCAATTAATGATTATGTTCATAAAAAAACAACAAAAAACTATGATTGAACATTTCTCCCAAAAGCCCACTTTTTCAATGGAACATGTATTGGGTGTAGATATTCAGTCAACTAGATGTCAAATTCTTTATACAAAGCAAAAAACAAAAGAAAAACATACAGTCATACATACATGTGTGCATATTAATTATTATACATGTATGCATGTATGTATGTATGTATGTATGTATGTATGTATGTGTATGTATGTATGTATGTATGTATGTATGTATGTATGTATGTATCTTACCCCTTGTTCTAATGGTTCTATGTACAGCTCCTCTCCTATCCTGGAGAAAGAGTGAATGGCTCGACCAAAAACTGCAACAATAATGATAAATCATTATTAAAAAGACATGGATGTATTCTTCAAATAAAGTAAGAAATGTTTTATTTTTATCTACGTGTATGGTTATATAAAATTAGAAGGAAATGTTTTATTTAATGATGCACATTTTATTTATGGTTATATGGCGCCGGACATGGTTAAGGACCACAAAGATAATGAGAGAAGAAACTCGCTGTCGCCACTTCATGGGCTACTCTTTTCGATTAGCAGCAAGGGATCTTTTATATGCACCATTCCACAGACAGGATAACACATACCACGGCCTTTAATATACCAGTCGTGGTGCACTGGCTGGAGAGAGAAATAGCCCAATGGGCCCACTGACGGGGATCGATCCCAGACTGACCGTGCATCAGGCGAGCACTTTACCACAGGGCTACGTCCCGCCCCTATATTAAATTGGACATATACATGTATGTATGGTCAAAGGCTACACAAATATTGAGTGAGGAAACCTGCTGCTGCCATTCCATGGCCTACTCTTTTTGATTACCAGCAAGAGATCTTTTACATACATGCACATATGCACTATTGTCCAATGTTTTAATTCATAAAATACATACTGATTTCAATCATGTATATAAACAGTATTTTGTTTCTAAGTTTAAAATCGTCCAAATGTTTTTCTTAAATTACTGAAGACAACAAGCATTTTGTTCTGTCAATACTTGTATTGCTTTCAAAATAATTTTTTTTAGCAAATTTCCATGGCAACCTTTTGTTTTAGCTAGGGGCAACAATAAATTTTACAATTTTTTTCAACAAAGTTATTTAAAAGTGTTATTTTTGTTTTTAAATGGAACACCAAAAGAACAAGTACTGGCAAATAAGCAAAATGTGTTCAATTAATTACTTAATTTTATTTCATATAGTTTTTTTAATTTATATTTATTTTTATTCACTTATTTTATTTCATTTATATATTAAATTTATATTTAATTTTTATTCATTGTAATTTCTTTATATGTATTTTATTTTTATTTTATTCTAATTTCCCTTTATTCTGGAATGTTGGGCACTTGGAATGAGTAATTATTTCACCTATCCTTTTCCACATACAAGACTGTTCTAACTTTTATTTCCTGCCAATAAGAATAAATAATAATAGCTTAAAATGACAGCGTACTTCTGAAACACATCGCTGTCAGATTTCTTTTCTGCAATTCAAAGTGAAGATAATGTAAGTATTTTTGAGTTAAAGTACACAACTGGGGTGGGGGAATGGGATGTCATTCATTATTTTGACCACAATTTTGCTCAGAACGATGCTACGTGTAAACTGTCTTGTCAGAATATGTCGAGGTTTATTTTAATGAACTATTGTGCACCATGCCAAAAGCTGCTGGTTTGAAATCCAGACAGGACTGTGTAAAAATTATAAAATGAAGAGGTGCAGGTTGATAATATATTCTAAATTCTTAAAATGTACCTTTAATTCAGCATTTTAACATGTTTACACAATTATCATTATCATGATTATGTGACAATACAAATGAATATTGTTATGTTTTATCATAAATATACATAAAATCAACATTACTATTTGTTGCTAAAGCTGCATTAAAACATGGTATAATTGTTTTTAATCATATGACCTTTCACATTGATTCCAGGAATAACACACTTCATGTTTATAACATTGTTTGTAACACAACATTTCTAAACTTCGATTTGACCGCCATGACACTGACTTGCCGAATAATTTTGTTATGATTCTTTTCATTGGTTTGTTTTTATAATGTCATCCAATAGTTTTTGCTGCGTATTAAACAAGTCTTCCGGTTGTGTCAGGTGCTTGGAAGGCTAGTGACTAAGTGACAAATTTCTTTAAAATGGTAAAAGCGTTTTATATTAATTAATTTTAATCATGTTCGGCATGCTATTGTTAACAGTGTCATTTACGTTTTGTGAAGATGGACATCAAAAGTTGTCAGGAATATGACATTTGATCTTCCTTAGTGCTACTTGCACAGAAACGATAGACTGTTTTTATAAAATGTTACGCATTTTGTATAGAATGTCCAGATTCCCTGTTGGTTTTTTTTTTTATTTTTATTATTAAAGCCAGTCTATTACGAAGGGGCGTATTGTCCATTTAGTTTGTTCTGTTTAATTGTTATTGTTAACAGCGATGCATACACTTTGATTTTTTATTAAATATTTCATAAACCAACCTGCTTCTAAAGTTGACTATAAGATGTGTAATAAATGCACCTCCCACTTTAGTTCATCAAGATAAACGTCTCCGGCACGATATTTATTATTGTGATGTTTATTGCTGTGCCGTAACGTTTATCCATTGGATCGAATTTTCCATTTGCAATCACGATTTAATAAAATCAGGCATATGTGCTTTATTTAAGAGCCTCAACACGTACAACAACATATTTTAATAAATTTTAGACAAAAATATTAAGTACAATACCTTTGGTAACCTTTCCAGGATTAGATGTTTGAAGATGACACATTTAAACATTTGAAAACTATTTTTATCCTGGCACATTGAAAATGCGGAATGAAAATTTTGCGGAACGAGAATTATTCGTATCAAGCATTTTACGTAAAAAGAAATATTGCGGAACTGAATGGAATTGATTATTAAATTTATTTATTTTGTTATTTTTGTTTCTACATATGTGCTTTGTGTGGGTTGCATTATAAGCATTGTTAATAATATTATCACATTAAAGTTTTGGGGTGTATTATTTTTTATTATTATTAAAAAAATAATGATTGTTAGTACAGGTCATTACTTATTTTAAGGCCTTCATTTATTTACTTTTTCCAAAATTATTATTTCCTTTAGTAATTGTTTTTAAATATTATTATTACAGGCCATTGCTTACATGTGTTTCAAAGGTTTTTTTCTTCTTTTTTTCTCTTCTTTTTTGTTTTAATTTCATTTCTTTTTTTTAGCTATAATTACTGGTCATTAGTTATTTTAGGAGTTTTATTCAGTTAAATTTAATTGTTATTATTAATTTATTATCAATTAATTGATTTTTAAACAATATTATTCATTAATTAAGTTTATTTATTTATTATTATAAAACGTGATATTCCATTAAATATCGTGGAATAAACTCGTGAACCCGAGACGAATAATAATAAAAATAATCCGATTCCACCAACAGTTTTCAATCACATTTTAAATATGCTCACAATGGCCGGCGGGAATATTCGAGATTTTGTTCGTAACTGAAAATTGGATTAATGCAGGATTACTATTTGGACAAACTGTCTATTTATGCGTAAAACGTGACTCGGGAAGTTTTCTTTATACAGTAAGTGTTTATATTTATTGGTACATCTCATATTTCGCCACGAAATAATTAATTCCATGGTTGTATCGATTCCGCCTGAAATCTGGGCGGAAACTGCACGCTTGTTTTTGCTGTTCAAGTTGTAAACATCGGGTCCAATAAATGTCAAAATGTTAAAAAACGGACCGTAGATGTTTACCTTGGTGAACTACTCCCACTTTTGCCAGTTTTGGCTTTTCCCCCATTTTGTCACCTTAAAAGTTAATTTATTTTAATTTTCAAAGTAAAGATGTTCTAATCATCAGAACTTTATAATCTAAAATTGATTGTAGCCCAGTGGTAAAGCACACGCTTGATGTGCAGTCAGTCTAGGATCGATCCCCATTGGTGGGTCCATTGGGCTATTTCTTATTCTAGCCAGTGCAACACAACTGGTATATCAAAGGTTTGTGCTATCCTGTCAGTGGGATGGTGCATATGAAAGATCCTTTGCTACTATTACTAATGGAAAAATGTAGCAGGTTTCCTCTCTAAGACTACATGTCAAAATTACCAAATGGTGACATCCAATAACTGATGCTCTAGTTGTGTCGTTAAATAAAACAAACGTTTTGTTGAACCCTGTATATGTATCAAAATAGAAGAGAAAAAAAGAGAGTTGGTATGGGTTTAAAACTTATGTTTTTATGTACATGTATGTATGTACAAGTTATACATGTGCATGTTGTACATTATTCATTATTCATTATAAAGTTAAATGCAATTTGAAAATGAGATTCTCCATACTAAGTGAACATCCATTTCAAATCACTTTTAGTGTGAACACAGCATATATATGCACAAGTTAGAATGACGTAACACAAGAAGATAATGTCATTATTATTTATGAAAATATGTTATGTATGTACATGCAATCTAAATGCATCAATAAAATGAATGACAAGATGGCAGGGTTGCATATTATGTATGTTCATGAATGTATACAAATACACATACACAAATGATTTACTTTCAGTTGGTTCAGACCGGCCTCGGTGGCGTCGTGGTTAGGCCATCGGTCTACAGGCTGGTAGGTACTGGGTTCGGATCCCAGTCGAGGCATGGGATTTTTAATCCAGATACCGACTCCAAACCCTGAGTGAGTGCTCCGCAAGGCTCAATGGGTAGGTGTAAACCACTTGCACCGACCAGTGATCCATAACTGGTTTAACAAAGGCCATGGTTTGTGCTATCCTGCCTGTGGGAAGCGCAAATAAAAGATCCCTTGCTGCTAATCAGAAAGAGTAGCCCATGTAGTGGCGACAGCGGGTTTCCTCTCAAAATCTGTGTGGTCCTTAACCATATGTCTGACGCCATATAACCGTAAATAAAATGTGTTGAGTGCATCGTTAAATAAAACATTTCTTTCTTTCAGTTGGTTCTAGTACTTGGCGATCTGCACATCCCACATCGATGCAACAGTCTACCAAACAAATTTAAGAAGCTTCTGGTTCCAGGCAAAATTCAGCATATTCTCTGTACAGGCAATTTGTGCACTAAAGAATCGTTTGATTACCTGAAAACTCTAGCGAGTGATGTCCATGTTGTACGAGGTGACTTTGATGAGGTATGTTTAAATATATTCTTAGCATAGCGTAGCAATGAATGATAGCATGGAACAGAGAAAAGATCAATTAAAGTCAGTGATAACACAGGGCGAACATAGAATGTGGTTAAAATAATTAAGGATGCCATTCTCACAAGTTTGTGGATGATTTTTTTTAATTCATATCCAAATGAATGTATTAGAAATAACAGACAATACTTATATAATCATACTTGCTAATAATAATAATAATAATAAAAGTTCATACTTTATTTTGATTTATTTTTGGTTGATAAACAATAATGCTCAATAAGACAACTTGCCGATATAAAAGACGTCATTAGATATGACATTCACTGATGACGTTCTTTTTACGTTCATTGAGAAAAGAACAAACTCCTGTTGATAATTTCTGGACCAATGAGATGACGTTATTGTGTAATATTTTTTTTTACTGAAATTTAATTATTTTGTATTTAAAAAGTGTTCATTGTAGATATGTGCTCCCTGCAGGGCTCACCTTTTTAATTGCCAAATTAACCAAATGCTAATTTTTATACTGGTCAAGCGATTATATTATTTAGTATTTTGCTTATAAAATTTAGTTTTTAACTCCTAATCCTATCCACCCAGCTTTCCAACGTGAAATATGTAATTTTAAACCTACATTATTCAATCTCAAATTGTAAAAACCCAACTAATTTAACACTATTTTGATGTGTGTCATAGTTTAGAGGATATATTAGTGAGTCTAATTACCAAAAATAAAATTTACAGAAGAACTTATTAATATTTTTTACAAATATTTTTTTAAAACCCTACGATCACGATCCATGATGTCATTGTTTATGACAGTTTATTTTCACTTTCAATCGACGACAAATAATCCATCCATCATCTACTTCAAAGTCTGTACTATCAATTATTTTTGGCGAATACATCCTTTACAAATCTTCAGTTTTAAAAGAAATAATTATAGTATACAAATAGCGAGAAAACAAACCCATGTGCGAGTTACGTCATCAATATCATTTACACAAATGTTTTTTGTTTTCTTTTCGATATTGCGATAACAACTTAAATACGAATACCAGTCAACAAAATACACTCAACGTGTTCGATTGTCATTCTACTACATGTGTATGTTCTAACATTCACAGAATCAAGATAGATAACTCCTGTGAATGTTGACAGCTGAGTTTACGAAGATTGGTCACGTCTCGACTGCAGTCGAGAATGGGAGGAAAAGTGTTAAAATTAGCCACTTTCTAATATAGTAGAGAAAGTTCTCTGTGTACATGTACTTGAAAATTGGCTAAAACAAAATTCAAACTTTTGAAATAATTTATATATACTGATGAAAAGAAATAAGGGAACGAATGGTATTTGAGACCAAATGTAATTCACTACTGGAGTAGTTAAGTCTGTATAAAATACAGAGATATATTGTGACACTGCATGTCAGTACTGTGGGGTTCATGTCCAGTAACACAGTTAATTTCCTGATACATCATACTTGTGGATGAGGATTTTGGTTGTAGTCAGCATTTGATGTTACTACTCGCGTGTTCCTTTATTTCTTTCCATCAGTGTATTTGTATATATTATATATTTCAACTAATATTACCATCATTGTTTTTCACCGACAGAACATGAATTATCCCGAACAGAAGGTTGTGACTGTGGGACAGTTTAGGATAGGCTTGTGTCATGGCCACCAGGTGGTTCCGTGGGGAGACACCGAGAGTCTCGCTATGGTTCAGCGCCAGCTCGATGTTGATTTGCTCATCTCGGGACAGACTCACAAGTTTGAAGCGTTTGAACATGAAGGGAAGTTTTTCATCAACCCAGGCTCGGCCACAGGGGCCTATAGTGCTCTGGATAGGTGGGTATCGCTGCATGGAAACCAGTTAGTAAAGACTGATATTTTTGGTTTTTTAACCAGTGATTTCTTAGGGCACAATATTATTACTTTTTTTTTACATATGACCCGATGTTGTCATATTTGGGATATATATACACATGTACATGTAGCTTCTTTAAAGCTGGGGTTATGTTTTAGCTCAGTTGTCTGAGATGCTTGGGTCGTAGTATGAACAGTACCTCCCAACTGATGTTTCACAGGTCATGGTATTACTGTCCTGTCTGTGGGAAGGTGCATGTGAAAGATCCCTTGCTTCTAATGGGAAAATGTAGTAGGTGTCTTAACTTCATGTGAAAATAACCAATGTACACACAAAAGCCAGTGATTCGTTAACTGCACACAATTTTTTTTTTTAATGTATTATTTGATGTTGTCATATTTGGGATATCATATATACATGTAACTTCTTTAAAGCTGTGGTTATGCTTTAGCTCAGTAGCCTGAGATGCTTGGCATCAATAGTGCGTCGCAACAGGGCCAGTGCTTATAAAACTTTTTAGAGTCCAGACCCGGTCTCTAATGAAGGAAGGAAATGTTTTATTTAACGATGCACTCAACACATTTTATTTTACGGTTATATGATGTCTGACATATTGTTAAGGACCACACAGATATTGAGAGAGAGAAAACCCGCTGTCGCCACTTCAAGAGCTACTCTTCGATTAGCAGCAAGGGATCTTTTATTTGCACCATCCCACAGACAGGATAGTACATACCACAGCCTTTGTTACACCAGTTGTGGAGCACTGGCTGGAACAAGAAATAGCCCAATGGGTCCTATGATGGGGATCGATCCTAGACCGACCGTGTATCAAGCAAACACTTTACTACTGGGCTACGTCCTGCCCCCCAATCTCTAATGACGTCACATGCATACAATTTATATGGCATTGTCATGACGTTAGTGTCTCAGACTCTATTAGAGTCTCGAGTCTAGACTCTAAATGTGTTATAAGCACCAGGCCGGATGTTTTACAGGTCATGTGAAAGATACCTTGCTTGGAATGGGAAAATGTAGTAGGTCTGACAAAGACTGTGTGAGAATTACCAAATGCTTCACATCCAGTAGCCAAGGATTAAGTAATCGGTGTAATCTAGTAGTGTCTTTAAACAAAAAACTCAAATTTTTCTTCAAAACTACACACATGCTAGATAAAATTCAGATACTAGAGTGTTCAACTGATGTGACTTTGTTAAGAAATGTATTCACTTGTTGGCCCCACTGGGTTGTTCACATTTCTAATCAGTGTACAGACAAAGGCCCAATATATCAGAAGCACCAAACTAGAGATATGGGCAAGAGCCCCAAATCATGTTGTATTTGATCATGAATGTATTACTGTTTTATTGAAAAATTTTTATTCTTGGATATTGTTATCAATGTATTAATTTTGTGACTTATAAATATGGTACTGTCAGAAATCTGATATAAATTCATTTAAGTATTTCTATTCATCTTACTTATTTTGTGACATATAATGTTGAGCTTTTGTCTGGTGGGACATTTGCCTCTGATGGGCCTTTCTTTCCATATGGGTTTGTTAGGCTGAATATATATATATATTTTTTTATACCATGGGTTTTTTGCCATGGATTTTTTCCAAACAGTGGTCAAGTGGAATTTCAGAAGTTGTCTCTTTTGTCCTAAAGCATAGGCGTCAGAAATGGGGAGCCACAATATGCACAATATGATCTTGCATTTAACATGTGGCACACCCCCCCCCCCACCCCAGGTCCTGCCATCTTCCAATGCCTTTGTAAAGTGCAAATAAATTATTGCTTGTTGCTAATCAGCAGTAGTCTATAGATACAGGTTTGTTCTTAACAACATTTGACCATCTCATGTGTTGATTTGCTATTTTATAATCGGAGGCATTAAACAAATAATAATTTGTTTTTCTTCTTTTTTTTCCATTTCAGCAGCATCACTCCATCATTTGTCATCCTCGACATTCAACAGTCAACTGTCGTAGCTTACGTTTATAAACTCATTAACGATGATGTCAAGGTGGAAAGAATAGAGTATCGCAAGTCATAAAAACATATCTCCATCACTGTGCAATTAATTCCCGTTACCACCTGTATGTATCAAATACAAACTGCCACCCTAGTGGATTCTACAGACCTCAAGGGAACCAGAAGATTGGATTGGTGCAAAGTAATATGTGGTCTGCATGAGAGAAGGGGTTACATACATGTACAAATAACATATATGGTTCAAGGCAAATTTATGTTTTATTTGTTAATGCTGTTTGTACCAATATTTGTTAATTTATATTAGTCACTGGTAATATTCTGTTCTTCATTGCATTGAGGCAATAAATTAAGATAAGCTTTTAAAAATGTATTCAGAATATTTGCCTTGGCAGTGTTGTTTTCCCCAAATTAAATTCTATTATGTGATTGGGAAATTAGTTTTCAGAAGAAGAAAAAAAATCTGTTTATTTGCATGTCAGTTTTCTAACAGAAGTGGCAGAATGCATTAGGAACATCTGTATTGTATTGTAAATCTTAGCTCATTGAAGGGACACATGTATCTGTATCTCCATCATGACTACCAATGTTATTAGTATCTTACCATTCATTATGAGAATTATATTTATCTATAGTTTATAAATGCCCTGTGTACATGTTTGTATAAATATAAATTAATAATCATTAAATATTACTTGTCATTTGCACTTCTCTCTGAATAACTTTGTTGTAAATTTACTTAAACTTGGTTTGCTGCTATTGTTAATGTTTCTGATCAACAACCTTTTTAAGTACTTAAATTAGGGGATAACTATGTTGTATTTGACCATTTGCAGACGTTAATTGAGTTTGACCTGCAAGATGGTAAAACAGATATTTGTGACTGTAAAAGCAGCATCAACGTCTGCAAATGGTCAAATGCAACATACATATAGTTATCCCCATTCTAATTCAGTAAATTCTTTAAAATATACAAATAATAATTTTTAGGAATGAATGCAGTTTGATAAAAAACCTGATTGTGTTTCAAGTCGTCCACCTTATAAAATAACTATAGTGCAAGCAAATTAAAATGTACCTTTTTACATGTAATACAACTGTTGCTTGTCGTTTTTTAAAAATAGTATTTTATTATTTTATTAACGACAATGCCTCCCATCCTGAATTTAATTATTATTATTTGTTTATGTTGCACATATATTATAATATCATTATCTTCTTATAGTATGACTTTATTTTTATCTATATGTGCACTTTATTTGTTTGTTTGTTAATGTTATTGTTTATGACTGTATACTATTGAATATGTGGACATCATTTCAAACATACTGGATAACCAGAAGTCTACATGTGCTTTTTTTTATCTGGATAATGATTGTTCCGTTACGTGAATTATATTGACGTAACCAAGGAGGTATAATTTGACCACTATGTGCTGTGCATCATGTTTCCAAAATCAGCGTAGAACAGTATAGAACAGATGCATTTTTAGAATACATGAATAAAGTTTTTAAAATCCTTAAATTTGCAACTTTTAACTTTTGAATGTAAAGATTCATGACGTAACTGATCGACAGTTCACGTCAATTTAAAGCTGCATAACCGATATATGAACAGAATGGTGGTTCACATGAAACCTTGTGCATTAAAATCAGCTGTTTCTACTGAGACTGTAGTTCTTTTTTCTGTATCCCAAATGAATAATTAATCCAACCAAATGTTCAACCTCACCTGTCAGGAAGTTCAGTGCTAAAAAAACCCTATTTATTCTTTGTTCATGTATCATCAAGTATTATAAATAGCTAAATAGAGAATATTGTAAATCTGCAGGATGTGGACAATAGTTTAATAATTTTAAAACTTGAATATGTATGTAATCTGTCATTAACTGTAATAAAATAAAGATAAAACTGGTCTCGAGTCTTTTCTCTAGTCTTAGAGTAAAGAAATTAGTAAAACAAGCAACCAGATTCAAGATGACCCAGATACGAATGTCGCATTCAAGTGGGCTTAAATTTTTTTATTTTTGAGTTGTTAAAACGGTTTGTGTTGGTATACACTTGTAAGGAAATGTTTTCTGGTTCTAAAATGGGTAAATGACAATGAGTATCACTGACAAACTCATTAAAAGGCCAAACAAAACCCCAAATAAAGAATTGTTATTTGATAAATGTTTTGTTGGCACACTTAATGTGTATGCTACATTTTTATTAATTATTCAAACATTCCATCTTTACCTCTTTTTTTTAAATTCAAAAATTAAGGTCGCTTTGGTACCTTTTTTTCCTTCTGACCAACTCATAAATACTATTTTTAGTGCATTTGGACCCTTTTTAAGAAGCTTGCAGTAGAAGTTGTTGCAACTAATTACGAGCACTCTCGAATAAAGTTCATATGTGTGTACATATACTGTCCGTTTTATTTGACGTGTAAATTATTTGTTCTGCCAACTAAATAAATGTGCATATGAATGTTCATTGTTTCTTGTTTGTTATTTTATGAGAGTATTTCATTAGGGCCCATATTTTCGAAGCTATTTTAACACTACTACATCATAGGCTATATGCCATGTCGTAGTAATGTCATAGCCGGATATGGTTTTACGATATCGTAACACTAAGATACATATAGCTTTGACAGCATGTAGCCAGGATAGTGGCGTGTGTGAATAGAATAAATTGTTTTTTGACACATCATTTTATGTTACATTCCTTTAGACTTTTATGCTCTAGTGCAGTTATATAGTTTGGCAGCAACAGTACAGAAAAAAAGTCCTGATTTTTTTTACTATTGTATCTTGTTTCTAACTAACAGTCCTTTTAAAGGGACATTCCTGAGTTTGCTGCATTGTAAGATGTTTTTGACTAATAAAATATTTCTACGATTAAACTTACATGTTTAATATATTGTCTTGTTTAGAATATCACTGTCTGTATATTCATTGTGTTTCTGGTCGTCTTAATATTTGTAAGAAGCCCAATCTGGATTTTGTCTTCAAATAATTTTGTACATACGAAAAAAAAATATTTTAGGAAATAAAATGAAATTTAACCTAGTACAAATATTAGAACAATCAGAAACACGTTTAATATACAGCCACTAATATTTTATGCAGAAAAATATATTTGATATGAAATTACAATCATAAAAAAGTCTGTTAGTCGATAACATCTTAAAAATTGCAGCCAACTCAGGAATGTCCTTTTAACAACTACATGTATACACGTGTACTAAAATTAAATACCTTTTCTTGTCTTTACATTGTGGTTTTGGCATTCCTAATATATGTAGTAGCACAAAGTGAATTTTACAGATAAGAAAAAAAGAAGAAGAAATCAATTAAAGACTACCAACATTAGGGTGACTAAAAACACACTGAATACACACATTGATATTCTCAAAAAGAAAAAAAACTATATTTAATTTATAATTTTAGTTGGTAAAATCTTAATGGTAGCAAACTCGGAACAATCTCTTTAAGCTAGTCTTCATATAGTTCATCAAGATTAACCTCCAATAAAAGTCCAAGCACAATCAAGCTTCATGCTTGGCTTGATATAAGATCAATACGATATACATGTATATATCAGGGGTGGGAATTCTCCTCATGTAACATTGCATTTCCTCACATTTTAGTTATTTTTGCCTCCAAAATGTGTCGGATGGCACATATTTTAACCTAGGATACCCCTCTTAGATTTCCTTTTTTTTTTTTTTCACAGTTCACCAATTCCCACCCGATATATATTTGACAATTGCAGTGACACGGATGTTTGTTTTGGTAAATTTATAATACTAACATTTTGGGGTATTTTTGCACAGGCATGTATGTGTGTATCATATATATTGATATTGTTGAAATAAGTTGACATGCAGTTGGAAAGATGATTTAGGAAAAAAACCCATTATGTTGAGTACTTTTTTGTGAGGAGTATAAAATGTCATGGAGAAAAGAATCATTGTTAAAGTCATAACTCAAAACCAATGTATATCTTTCAAGTTTATTACAAGACTTGTATAAATATAATCTACTTTTCTCATTCCTGAATCATGGAATGTGTTATTACATCACAACAATAACAAATGTATCACAGACACGTTTTGTAACAAAATGATCACATTAACAAATTCACAACATGCATGCATGTAAATAACTTAAGTGAAATACTACTACATGCTACAAACATTTTAAGAAACATGTTCAATTGAGAAATTTTAATTTTAATAAAATTATTGAATTTGGTGATCAGAACATCCAAAAATAAATACATGTACAATTTTTTGATGTCTAACATAAATGATAACTGATACTTCGTTGAGAAGGGAGAAACACGCAGCCACCACAGAGGCAATATATACACTTACAGATTAGCAGCTATGGATCTTATATATGTACTTGCCCAGACAGTACAGTACATATCACAGCTTTTGATATACCAGTCAAAGAGCACTGGTAAGGGAGACAATCCAGTAAGTTCACCAAGGGAACACGCCTATGGGCTGTCACACAATAGATGTGTGTTTACAGGTGTTCTGCATTCCACACAAAACAAAAGAAAGGGAGGGGTCAAGTGCTCGCCTGATGCGTGACTGATCTATAGTCCATCCCATCCTTTAAAAAAAAAAATTGTAAATAATTTTAGTTTGGTATGACGTAAATGTAAGAAGAAAAGTAAATTGTTTTGGAAATAACCAAAAAACACCAGAACAAATTGTGTGCAATTTAGAAAATAATTGGCTCAGAAATAAATAACTCCATGGTATGAAAAAATGGTGATCTCCGTGGGAAGGACTATAGAAGGAAGAAATTATTGTTTTATTTAAAGATGCACTCATCACATTTTATAAGTTAAATGCATCATTAAATACAAAATTTATTATTTTCATTTTCCACAAAAAGAAACAGTAAGCAAGGTTTCGGGCCGAAATATACTACCGGTATTATGTGTAAATCCAACTATTAAACTACAAATTTATACAAGGACGATGGCTACTTGTACTGTCAGCAAAATTAAAATAAAGGTTATTGATTGGACCTCCAAATGACAAGGACTACAACTAAGTAAGTTCGAAAGATCGTTAGAAATTGTACAAACATAAAACTGAACGTCAAACATACTGAGGTCACTGGTACCACCAACAATAAAAACATTAAAAAAAAATAAAGAGGCAGATTTTTATAAAACATTCTTTGACGGACAAAAATTAGGTCTTTGGAGATCTGTATGTATTGAGGGCCTCAAAAATAAAATTGAAGATCTCAATTCAAAATGAAATCAAGGACCATTAAATTATTATTAAGGGCTAACTAAACATACATAAATACATATATACTAAAAACTATGGTTAAACATGTAGCCAAAATGTGCTTATCATTTGTGTTTTACATTTTGGTAGTCCACAATGGGTTAAATACATCCAAATAACATTTTTAAAAAAAGCATAAAAATAACTACTAATGTCATAAACTTGCTGTGACATCACATATATGGAACCGAAAGTGCCTTGCTTTAAAGACTCGTCTGTTGCAAAAGAATAAAACCATACCATGTTTTATAGTTAAAAGCTTTATCAGGAACTTTAAATACATTTAAGTCTCAAATGATCTTGACATCAAGGGGAAGGGGACAGGGTGCAGATAAAGTTTCACTTGGTCAATACCCATACCAAATATGAAAGCCACCCATTAAAGGATTAATGAGCCAAAAGACAATTAGTCTAGAATAACTCGAACCAAATGTTAACCAATTTCTAAATGACCTTGACCTTAAATTGGCATCATAGGTATAATGCTGGTTAACACCAATGGCATAACCAGCATGAGACAGATGAGGCGCTTTCTTTAATTTTTTCCATGACACTGATATTTATTTTACAGGTCTGGGTCTACTTCGACATTTTTTCCTCTCTGGCTACGCCCCAAAACACCTATACCAAATATTAAAGCTACATGTATGCATTAAAGGATTCAAGTGTTAAAGACAATTAGAAAACAATTAACCAAACTGTGCATTAACTTCTACAAGATTGACCTTTAAAACGGGTTACATTTATGGGGATGGGTGTGTGCATTATGACTTGGTAAACATCCATATCAAATGTGAAAGACATTCATTAAATAATTCAGTTAAATGCAATTGGTAAACTAACCAAACATTAACTAAATTCTAAATGACCTTCGTCTTGCCAGGGAGTCTCATTCATGGAGCTGGGGGTATAGCCTACAGTTGAAAGACTATCATTTGGTGAATAGCTGTGAAAGTCATCCATTAAGCCAGTCACATTCGATCATTAAAGACAATTAGAGAACTTTAATCAAACTTGAACCACACTTAACTGAATGTTAATCCTGCTTAAACTAAATACAATTCTGTAATGCATTACAAAATAGTCTTAACACATACTAGAATGATGTCTGTAAACACAGGAGTCCAAGCAGAATTGAAAATACATCAATGGTCATATGTGAACTTTGACCAAATTAAACATGACTGTAACCAAAAGTTGCAAGAACATTCGGCCATATGGATATTATCTTTTTAGTGACTTCCATTATATGTTCCTTGCAAGCCAAAAATGACAGCAATTTATGAAACGCATACATTTTACTTGATGAACTACATAATGCAACCTTTGCATATTATCCAATTTTTGTCATTTAAATGAAAGTGCATAAATTATAGTAGTAAATAAGTGCATAGCACCAGAAGAGTTAATCGTCATAAGCAAGTTTTTCAAAATTGTTTGTTCTTCTCTCATTCATGAATCTGCATTAATTTTTAGTATTCAATTTTATTGACATCTTTTGGCTTCCCATCCGTAAGATCAACTGAATCCTCACGAGAAAATGAAGCCCTTTTTTCTTGTGCATCAGAACTGTCTTTCTCTGGTGTTTTTTCTGTTTCTTTTGATAAACTATTGGTATCGGGTGATTGATTTTGTGTCGTGTGTTCATCTGTTGTTGTATATTTTCCTGGTGTATCACTGGATGAATCCGAAGAAGTTGTCGTTTTGTTTGTTGTGTTTTCACTGGTATCTGCGACAACAGATTTTTCTGGATACGTTGAAGATTTTTCTGTCGTTGACCTTTCAGTGGTGGAGTCTTCAGTGGATGAATCTGTAGAACCAGATGAACTGGAACTTTTTAATTTTCCTGGTTTTCCCTTCTGCTCATCATCTGAGAAATCATCTGAATATGATTTGTTGTTCTTGTCAGTAGATTTCTCGCTGGTCCTGTCGTCCTTGTCATCTGAATACGATTTGTTGTTCTTGTTGTCAGTAGATTTCTCGCTGGTCCTGTCGTCCTTGTCACCTGAATACGATTTGTTGTTCTTGTCGACAGTAGATTTCTCGCTGGTCCTGTCGTCCTTGTCATCTGAATACGATTTGTTGTTCTTGTTGTCAGTAGATTTCTCGCTGGTCCTGTCGTTCTTGTCTGAATATGATTTGTTGTTCTTGTACTCAGTAGATTTCTCGCTGGTCATATCGTCTTCATCCTCCTCCTCTTCAGATTTCCGTTTTTCTCCTTCGCCTCCTCTACCATCGGAACGAGGCTGAATTTTTGTTTCTTCTTTTGGCTCGTCCTCGGCTGGTTTCTCAATTTCAACTGGTTTCTTCTCACGTTTTTCTCTTCCTCTCGTGGACTCGCTGTCACTACTAAAATCTGAGTCATTATTCTCATCCTGATTTTCCGACTCTGAAAGGTAAAAACAAAAGTATAATCATCAGGCTTCACTGCTAATTAAAACATTTCAAAATGCACTCTTTGAAATTTGTTCACATCTTACTGAAATAAAATTGTACATATATGTACAATCACATATTATGAAGATAATTCAAGAAAGTTACTAAATGAGAAGAAGTCCCAAAAGCCTATGAAATGATTACCAAATGATTTTTGTTTGTTTGGTTTGTTTAACTACACCACTAGAGCACTTCGATTTGGTAATTTTGACATAATCTTAAAGAGGAAACCTGCTACATTTTTACATTAGTAGCAAGGGATTGTTTATATGCATCCTCCCACGGACAGGATAGCACGTACCACAGCCTTTGATTTACTGACTAGAATGAGAAATAGCCCAATGGGCTCACCGACGGGGATCAATTCCAGACCAACTGCATCAGGCGAATGCTTTATTACTGGACTACATCCATCCCCTGATTACCAAATGAAGAAAGGAAATGTTTTATTTAACGACGCACTCAACACATTTTATTTATGGTTATATGGCTTTGGACATATGGTTAAGGACCACACAGATATTGAGAGAGGAAACCCACTTCATGGCCTACTCTTTTTCGATTAGCAGCAAGGGATCTTTTATATGCACCACCCATAGACAGAATAGCACATACCACGGCTGATTACCAAATGAATGCTCAACAATAAACTGCCAGCTTACCTTCCTTGCTGACCATTGATCCACGTCCCAGTCGTGACATGGGGCGCCCATGACCTTCTCTTGGGGACGGGTAATGCATGTGGGTCAGTTCGGTCGGGTAATCATCAGAATCATTCTCCTTGTCCGAACCCTCGACATCGACCTCTCGTTTTTCAGCACCTTCTGTCTTCACTTTGTCTGCATCCGTCTCACCAGATGTCTTCGCACGATCTTTGTCCGAAGCTGAAGAAAGCTTTTTCGATCCTGTGGTTTCCTTTTTCTCCAAACTTGTCTTCTTTTTAGATGATGCAGTCTTGATTTTCTTTGAAGTTGTATGACCTTTACATGATGCTGGCCGAGTTTTTTCACTCTTGGCAGGTTTTGACTTCTTTTTATCTAAAGCTGTATCACTTTTGCATGTTTTGGTTTCTTTGGTTTCACTTTTCTTGGCCATTGATAAACTGGTTGAACTTCGAGGTCCTGACTCACGGCGGGTTCTGAAGTATTAAGAGCAAATATATATAGTAAAGTACACTTAATGAACATGCATAGAACGAACTACTGTATAGAACAAACTGATCGTAAAGTCCCATTTTATCTCCAGATACATTAATAACAAACTTGTGCAAATGTGTACAATGAACTACTGCTATATAGAGAATAATACATGAGTGGCTGTTAGATACCATTTATCTTACGAGTTGTTTTAACATCTTTATTGACTAAAAGATATTTACAACCCTTTGCACGTGTAGCTGACTTACATGTATGTGTCACAGACACATGATTGCCAGGTTAACTATATGTCACAGTGTAATCGATTTCCACCGTGCTGTTTTTTTTAATTGGACATATGGCATTGATGACCTGGACATCACCTAGGAGCAGCCAGTCATATATCTTGAAAGTGTCAACACACATGTGTGTAAACAACTTTGTGTTATCAAAAATAACACATGGTGTTCTCACCAACAGGTGTGTAAGAAAACGAACTAACTATCATGGTCCCTTCCGGTTTGTTATAAGAGTACTTTACTTTAAATACTGTCAATTAATAAAATCTTTAATTATTCATTCATTATAATTGCTGGGACTGAAATGGATGGAAGGAAATGTTTTATTTAATGACGCACTCAACACATTTTATTTACGGTTACATGGCATCGGACATATGGTTAAGGACCACACATGTATTGAGAGAGGAAACCTGCTGTCGCCACTTCATGGGCTATTCTTTTCGATTAGCAGCAAGGGATTTTTTATATGCAACATCCCACAGACAGGATAGTATATACCACGGCCTTTGTTACACCAGTTGTGGAGCACTGGCTGGAACGAGAAATAACCCAATGGATCCACCGATGGGGATCGATCCCAGACCGACCGCGCATTAAGCAAATGCTTTTACCACTGGGCTACACCCGGCCCCGGACTGAAAGGAATACTCCACGGATAGTTAGGGTCCCACAGTGACCTGCACTGAGGTCCCATACTGAGATTTTATCAAAGATGGGGGAAAAGAATTAATAATTTCCCAAACAATCTTGATTTCAGGAATAGGCAGTGTTCACACTGTTAGACATATTCCTCATTCCTTCATTTAAGGAACATTTTGTTCACCATAGTATCGTGATTTACTAATCAATTTTCAAACTGAAAATTAAAAAAAAAAAAATGTCCAATTGTTCATCCATCCATCCCTCATTCATCCATCCTTCATTCCTCCCTCCCTCCCTCATCCATTTTGTTCATCATAGTATTGTGAGTTACTAATCAATTTTCAAATTGAAAATTTTTGAAACAAAAAATGTCCAATTGTTCATCCATTCTTCCCTCATTCATTCATCCATCCCTCCATCCATCTATCTTCCCAAATTGGAACTCTACAAAATGGATAAATACCTTGACTCCTGTCCTCTCAGTGGAGGAGCCGACCTGACTCTGTATTCTCCTGGCCCACTCTGAGTCTTTCGAAAGTTAAGCAGATAACGCCTGTAGTTCTCACACTGTTTGGAGCTGTACACATCTGAAAGTAAGGTAATCTGTGTCATTAATTTTACACCTTTTATTGTGTAACAAGGTTGCCGTTATTCTTTAAAGTTATGGGATAACCATATTAGGCAAAGCGTTTCATCAGCAAGTCCCAAGCAACGACAACCATCGTGAAACTAATTTTTTTCAGGTGATATTATTGGTCACATTAAGGACATGTAGTTTCTTTTTCACTACTTTAGTGATTTCTGAAAATATTTTTGTCAAGTAAATCTGCAAACTTGAAATGAATTTTAAAAAAACAAATCCTGTGAAGTGGGGATGCAGATTTTCAGAATTTTAATTTTAACAATGGCTCTGTTACTATTTACAGTACTGAAGGGACACTATTTCCAAATTTTAGATAAATGTTGGTTCACTTAAGTTTGACCTAAGAAACCGATTGTTCGATTACAAGAATTATATTTGCGTAACTAATGAGTTAAAGGGACATTCCTGAGTTTGCTGCATTGAAAGATGTTTCTGACTAATAAAATATTTCTACGATTAAACTTACATATTAAATACATTTTCGTATTTAGAATATCAGTATATTCAATGTGTTTCTGGTCATCTTAATATTTGTAAAAAGCCCAAACTGGATTTTGTCTTCAAATAATTTCGTACTTACGAAAAAATACGTTTTTGGACATAAAATGAAATTTAACCTACTACAAATATTAGAACGATCAGAAACACGTTTAATATACAGCTTCTAATATTTTATGCAGAAAAATATATTTGATATGTAATTACAATCACTAAAAAGTCTCTGTTAGTTGATAACATCTTTAAAAATGCAGCAAACTCAGGAATGTCCCTTTAAATTTTAGGTAACTGGATGTTGGTTCACTTAACTTTTACCAAAGTAACCAATTGTTTGGATACAAGAATTATATTTGCGTAACCAGTAAATTACTAAATTTAAAACCCATCTACTATCTTGAAAGTTACTATCACTGTTCTAAGTTCCTTAAATGACTGATTTTGCTTCCTTTCTAACATTCCGTGCTATACGTGCATAATGCAGTAATACTAAATTATGTACTGTACGTGTATGATACATAAAAAGTTTGTTTTGTTTAACAACACCACTAAAGCACATTAATTATTAATCATGAGCTATTGGATGTCGAACATTTGGTAATTCTGACATTTAGTCTTAGAGAGGAAAACGGCTACAATATTCCATTAGTAGCCAGAGATCTTTTATATGCACCATCTCACAAACAGGATAGCCTTTGATATACCAGTTGTGCTGCACTGGATGGAATCAGAAATAGCCCAATGGGCCCACCGATGGGAATCGATCCTAAACCGACCGCACATCAAGTGAATGCTTTACAACTGGGCTATGTCCCGCCACTATGTGATAAGTGTAAATAAATACCTCTGTGTTCTTCTCGTCGGAGTGCCTGGTCATACTGCGACTGCTTCACTCGCCTCAGGTTCTGCACGCTGTACACCCGGGCGATGCTCATCAGGTAGTTTTTCTCGCCGGTGTTGGTCAGTTCGTCCATGAAGCTTGTGTCGCGAAGCAGCTCCGCAGACCGACAGCCACGGTTCCTGTGGCGGGGCCGTTTCCATAGCAACACATGTTCATCCGTCGGCAGACAGCTGGTGTGTCTCCGAGAGTTCACACTCGATCCATCTGGATGATTAAATAACAATAAGTCAAAGTTAGTCAATGTATACCAGGTAATTAACAAAAATTAAAATGGAATACAAATGAAATAGCTTCCTTTAAATGGGATGGTGCATATAAAAGATCCCTTGCTTCTGATGACAAAATGTAGCAAGTTTCCTCTCTAAGACTATATGTCAGAATTACCAAATGTTCGACATCCAACAGCCGATGTGCTCTAGGGGTGTCGTTAAACAAAACAAACTGCTTCCTTTAAAGGGACTATCGTGAGTTTATAGCCATTTTAGGTTTTCAGGAAAATAAAATATTTTTACAATATTAAAATTACAACTTACTTATATTTATTTGCTTCAAAAAAGTAAAGTTTGTTTTATTTAACGGTGCCACTATTGATTTTTTATCTTATCATCGGCTACTGGACGTCAAACATATGGTCATTCTGACAGTTTTTTAGAGGAAACCCGCTGTTGCCACATAGGCTACTCTTTTATGACAGGCAGCAAGGGATCTTTTATTTGCGCTTCCTACAGGCAGGATAGCACAAACCATGGCCTTTGTTGAACCAGTTATGGATCACTGGTTGGTGCAAGTGGTTTACACCTACCCATTGAGCCTTGCGGAGCACTCACTCAGGGTTTGGAGTTGGTATCTGGATTAAAAATCCCATGCCTCGACTGGGATCCGAACCCAGTACCTACCAGCCTGTAGACCGATGGCCTAACCACGACGCCACCGAGGCCGGTTTTACTTGCTTCAAATATTAATATCTCTATAACCAATGCATTTTTAGACATCGTCATTTTGTTTGTTTTTTCGTTGTTTTTTTTCGTAATGTTTTGTAGTATCTCAATATCGATTTTTGTCTAAAATAATTTACAAAATTTGAAATAATTTGGTTGAAAGTCATTCCAAATGTATTTATTCATAATACTATATTTAATACATGTTATGGTAAGACAGTGTTTCACAAAAACAGAAGAGAAGGATGTGTTTATTTTGTTGGGGGGGGGGGGGGGGGGGAGCACAAAAGAAAGTCTTGCTTGGGCTGAAAACTCAGGATATACAGTCCCTTTGAAACTAAGCACATATGTCATTTAGCTCAGTCTGTCTAGGATCGATCCGTGTCTTGTTGAGCCCATTGGGCTATTTCTCATTCTAGCCAGCGCACCATGACTGGTATATATGTGTATATCAAAGGCCATGGTATGTGCTCTCCTATCTGTGAGATTGTGCATATAAAGATCTCTTGCTACTGATGGAAAAATCTAGCGGGTTTCCTCTCCAAGACTATATGTCAAAATTATCAAATTTTGGACATCCAGTAGCTGATGATTAATAAATCAATGTGCTCTAGTGATGTCGTCAAACAAAACCAACTTTTAACTTTTATTGGATGGCATCACATCAAAAGTATAAACCCTAAAATCCATTAAAACCATAACTATGATATTGCTGCATTTCATTTTCTTGGTTAAGCTATACCACAACCTGCCTTCAGGAGGTGTTAGCAGTTCTTCAGTGATTGTACTTACTGGCAAACTTGTATGATGGCCTCTTTGAAACATTGAACCAACCTAGGTTCACGTTATGTTCTGGGGTAAACACTGGGCTGTCCGAGTTCAAACACTTCTGGTGGGCATCTCGATTCACATGTGGTCGGTCTGAAACAGATATTGTACTCAGTAGAATTCATCAAATAATACAGTAAATACATAGATTATTATACGAGCTTGAGTGTCATACTAATTTTACCTAATGTGTATCAAGATTTTTGTATTACCCAAGCGAGACGGAAGGTAATACATGAATCCTGATACGAGTTTTGTAAAATCAGTATGATTCACAAGCGAGTGTAATAATTTCTTTATTATCCACATTATCCAAAATATTATTTTTATGAATAACATTCTAGGACCATGTGAAAACGTTTTAAATGTAACTAGAGACGACGAAACGATGTCATTTTCTGAAATGGTGTCATTTTGGAAAGTGTTTACACAGATCTAACACTGGGGAAACTGTATTACGTTATGATGTCATTTCCCAAAATTACTTCATTTGTTGTGCACGTGAAATCATTATGACACACATGGGTCATACTGATTATATTTCCCTGAATATTTTGAACTATGTGGATAATAAATAGAGGGTAATTACCTGAGTGGTATGCGAGCCTCTGGTGAGCATAATACATTATTTTTATTCCTAATATATGATACTGACGATACCAAAACATACAAGGGTAATTATTATAAACTCTTTATCATATAATTTCAAGCTTAATACAAATTTTTGTTAACTGTATATATGCAACTTTAATTCCTGTCAGCCATTACCCGATATTCAAATGACGTAAGAATATAGGACACAGGGTCTTTTTGAATGGAAATGATGTTTTTTTAGATATCCTTACATAAAAATAAACTAGTGCTTAACCTTTTTTGTTTTCTGAAAGCTGAAATATTTTTGTTTGACAAGTATGAATGGATATGTCAGTTATAGAGTGTCACCATAGTACATTTGTTTAAATGCCAATAAACATTGTGCCATGGCCTTGATTTACATCTAATTTGCAAACTATAAAATTTTGAAAGTATACTTTGATTACACTGCTAATACATGTATATGATAAATTTATTTATCTACAGAACAAATTGTTGAGTTGTACTAACACCAGTGATAGGCGTATGGGCTCCCAGTTTTGCAACATTTATTCATATTACCATTACTGCCAAACAGCTACAGGTATATAATGAATCACTACACATTTTTACATGGATTACAACTAATTTTGTGGGTAGAATTATGGAAATACAAGGTAAAAAGGTATCAGGTCAGCACATTTTGCCCGAATATCTCGTATCGTTTTTAACTAAATTTGAGGAACTGACCCCCCCCTCTCCCCACACACACACACACGTATCTTGTACACTTATGACACCAGTATTTAGTGCCTTCACTTCAATATCTGGAAATTTACAAATAATGTGTTTTGGAAAGGACCTCTTCATACAATTACTTTTCTGCATACCTTTTTTTATAAAGTTGCATGCCCTCTCTATAAAATTCCTGGATCTGCCCCTGGGTGGCTATGCAGTTGTGGTATATAAGGAACTCAATTACAATGTATATAATCTGTATTGATGTCTGAATAGTTTGTTGTAAAAGGCAGCCAGTGCAGACATCATGCTACCTGATGAAATCAGCTTCTTGTTAACTGGCTTATTCTGATAAGCCTGTTGTCATGTTAATGGAGTAACAGAATATTCTATATCTAGTTTACACGCATGTCCCAAACAAAATGACAATCAATATCTCTTTTCTCTCCCCTCTGTCTTCCTCCCTCCCCCTCTCCTGTCTGTCTGTCTGTCTGTCTCTGTCTGTCTCTCTATATATACAGTGAAACCTCTCAAGACTGGACCCTCTGTAAACCGGAATTTCCTCAATACCGGACGTCTTACAGTCCCTTTGCAAAAACCAGGACAGAACTTAACATCTCTAAATTGGATCCCTCTTAAAACCGGACTTTTGTCTTGGTCACAAGGGTGTCTGGTTTAGAGGGGTTTCACTGTATATATAATATATATACATACATACTTACATCTCTTTCTCTATATATATCTCTCCCTCCCTCCCTCCCCCACTCTCTCTCTCCCTTGAGCTGAGATGTTATTAAACAAATATTGTTTTCATTTTCAATTACACAGTACAATTAGTGAAACCCAGCCCACCTATATTAAAATGTTATACCATACCTGTTGTGTGTCTGCTAGAGTCTGGATGGCTGAAACAGAGATGTACAAATAATTAATGTCAGAAGACCATTTATTACCCATATGGTTAAAGATATATTGGTACATGCATATCAAAGTGATACGTCCCACTAGAACGCCAAGTGGGACGTAATACTTCATAACATCATCGATTGACACAATACAACCTTACAGGAACGTCAACCAAACGAGATGAGTGATATAAATTAAGATCGATTATGGGTAATAAATAGGATATTAAACTCCATTGTAATTTCCATTGTCACGAGCTTGAAAATTATGTTACTTGGGACATAAACATGATACGAAATGGAAGCTTTTTTAAAAATCCAATAAATATTTAATGAATACAGCATATTATAGAGAAAAACTGAATGCATGCTAGTCACCATTTTAAGTGTTTTGTGTCAATTACCAGTACATGTATTTTAGTTCTGGTAGACAAAACAAGAAAAGGTAAAAGTTAACTGGAAATAACAATTTTTTTATATTTTTATGAGCAATTTGTAAAAAGAAATAGGTCAGTATATACATTGTATAAATAAAATAGCAACACTCACTGAGTAAAGAATGACGTCTGCTGATGAACTTTGAAACTATATTTTGTTAATTAGTTTATCCTACTAAACTCTGTATTAGATTTTTTTTTTTTATAATTTGTTTGGGTTTTTTTATGCATGCGTTTTTAAAATTAGTTTTATAAATTACACACAAAAATAAAACATATAAATTATATGTTATTTCTAAAACAGTTTTTCTTTTATCGGTACATCAAACAAAACTGAATTTAAAAAAAAAAAAAAAAGTTTTTTTTTTTTAGAAAGAAACCACTTAAAATGGAGGTTGGTACGAGGTATACAATGTAGTATGGTTTAAACAATATTTATTCCCAATTATAATGCTGATTGGGGATTGGCCAACAGGCAAAACGCCTATATCAAGACCTCTCCCTACTATGTAGTATCCATTTTATTGTGCAGTGATCAAAGGAATGTGAATATATTTTAAATGTCTATTGTGCTAATCTACCATTTCAGTGAAGTATCAACCAAAACGTTATTCATGCCCTTGGTGAATGAGTCCTTTTATTTATTTTAACATATATATATATATGACTTGTGTTGAATGTATTACACAAGATCAAAACTATTTAAAAGATACAAATACTCAAAGCATATATAACCCAAACTGGGAAAATAAAATAATCAGACCACATACTTTGTTTCTAATTATTCCCCACCCTATATTCGAGATGATAAATATATGCATGCTAAAAGTTGACAGCTTTGTCGATTAATTATTAATCTATAACCCCCTACCAAAAAATAAAACAAAAAACCACACACATATAATCATACAATTTATACAGCATTCAAAATTTAAAACGTCAATGGACCCATTGGGCTATTTCTCGTTACAGTCAGTACACCACCACTGGTACATCAAAGGCTGTGGTATGTGCTATCCTGTCTATGAGATGGTGCATATAAAAGATACCTTGCTGCTAATCAAAAAGAGTAGTCCATGAAGTGGCAACAACGGGTTTCCTCCCTCAATATCTGTGTGGTCCTTAACCATATATCCGATGCCATATAATCATAAATAAAATGTGTTGAGTGCATTGTTAAATAAAACATTTCCTTCCTTTCTTTCAAAATTTAAAAGTGAAAAAAGAAGAGAAAAGAGAACCATGGAGCGGCATGTACCTTTGGTCATGTTTTGCTATTTATTCACCAGATACCAGTCAAACCTGTCTATAAAGACCAAACAGGTACCTGTACCTTTATGAACCTGTGGCCTACATATTTCTTACACCCTTGTAATAGGAGATAAACCGTGTAGATCAATATCATCTCCAACAGATGATAGGATGATCCATGGTGTTCACCCAGTGACAATAACAATAAGACCCAATCAAATAAGGAAGACTAAAATTGAATGTTGTGTGATGTGTAATTTAACTTGAAACCTATTGCCCTGTGACATACAAATTAACTGCTGTGCAAGTGCTGTATGTAAGTTTTAGTTGAAAAAGATGTTTAATTTTTTTTTTTAGATATGTAAGAAATAGAATACTACATTAAATTTTATGTCTGTTAAAAACACAACCAATGAGCTTTATCTCATTAAATACGTTTTTAAAACAGCTTATAAGATAAAGACATGTAGTATACAGAGGCCCCTCGTAGTACTCACTCACTCACACTCTCTGACTGTGACTCACTCACTCACTCTCTCTCTCTCTCTCTCTCTCTCTCTCTCTCTCTCTCTCTCTCTCTCTCTCTCTCTCTCTCTCTCTCCCCCTCCCCCCCCCCTCTCTCCCCCTCCCTCTCTCTCCCTCCCTCCCTCTCCCTCTCCTCTCTCTCTCTCTATTCTGGTTAAAGTACATTTAAAAGCTTATCTGAATGAAAATCTCACTTTATAGCTCCCTTACTCTCCTTGTATCCTCTTAATCTTGGTGACTGAAAAAAATAAAATAGAAAATAAATTAAAAATATGAAATGAGAATACGCTCATATTCAAAATTGTATTAAAGATGTAAGTAACTTTCTGGTACCGGGTACCTTGGACTGGTTGAATCTACAACTCCATACATGATGATGTATACTATAAATTTATCAGAGAACCTATTTCCAGAGGTACAAGCATTGTGTTAAAGATGTAAGCAACTTACCTTGGACTGGTTGAAGCTATAATCCAATACACAAGCAACATAAACCATATCAGAGAAAATATTTCTACAGGAACAAACATTGTGTTAAAGATGTAAGCAACTTACCTTGGACCTGTTGTTAAGAAGAATCATCTGGGTGGTGCTGTTGCGCACATCGTATGTCTCTGCCACTGGACTGTCTCTAGGCCACCCAGTCCCATTGAATGATGGTCTGAAATATATATAGAGAAACCTTCAAAACCAAACCCTCTGTAAACCAGAATTCCGTCTCAAAACCAGACGTGTTTTGTGGTCCCATTTTAAATACCAGTACAGAACATAACCTCTCTAAACTGGACACCCCTTAAACTCTGACTTGTTAATTGGTTTCGTGGGTGTCCGGTTTAGAGGGGTTTCACTGTAATGTGTTTGTGCAGTGGAAATCAGAACAGACTTAAAGTGCTCCTACTCGAGCCTTGTTTTTGACTGTGGACAGTTTTGGCATCCACAATAATGCAATACTTTTTCTAACTCATTACATCTATTGTTTTAGGGACAGGACGTAGCCCAGTGGTAAAGTGCTCGCTTGATGTGTGGTTGGTTTGGGATCGATTCCCGTCGGTGGGCCCATTGGGCTATTTCTCACTCCAGCCAGTGCACCACGACTGGTACATCACAGGCTGTGGTATGTGCTATCCTGTCTATGGGATGGTGCATATAAAAGATCCCTTGCTGTTAATCGAAAAGAGTAGCCCATGGAGTGGGAACAGCGGGTTTCCTCCCTCAATATCTGTGTGGTCCTTATGTACGTAACCATATGTACGACGCCATATAACTGTAAATAAAATGTGTTGAGTGCATCGTTAAATAAAACATTTCCTTCCTATTGTTTTAAATATGGCATCAGAGATATGGTTGAGGACCACACAGATTCCAGATCTCGTCGTTTAAGGGGAGCTATCACTCTCGCTCCCCAACACTCCCCTGAGACCAGTTCAGGGAGAGTAATTTGTAGCTACCCTTAATTATCATGTGAATTTATATAGTATCATGATGGTAATATCATAATAGCTCTCCATAATCTAAGTTAGGGAAGCAATTAATAATCACTTCAATTTTTTTCATGACGAGAACATTTTGTTTAGTATCGTGATTCGCTGTGCAAATTTCTGAGATCAATACACAATTCTAAAAATTTGCTACTCAATTTTCAAAACATTTGCTACTCAATTTTCTAAAAATTTGCTATTCACTTTTCAACTGATCACTAACTGTCACTAATTAAAATTTTAAAAATAAAATCTTCTCTGGAGGTCTTATAAAAAAATTTATATTACAGTTGCTAGTGTCACATTTTGCTAGTTTTTACATTTTCATTCATTTTATGAACTCACCTAAACATCTTATCATATTCCTGATTCTCGTTGCTAAGTTTTCTCAAACGCATAGCATGAGCTAAAAACATGATGGCACGTATCAACCTGCAAACCGACTATAAATCCAAACAGTCAAAACCATTTGCTTGGCGTGGATCTATCTCCAGGCAAAAACAGCACAGAACAAAATAGCAATTTCCTTCTCAATAGGCTGTCTTCCTGCTAGCCAATGTTTACACTGTTTTGTCACACAAATAAAGCAATTACGTTAAGTCAATAATCCATCCACTCGAAAAAACCATCATAAAGGCAACAAAGCATAAAACATTGCACACATCCTGCAATTTACTCCATGGTGGAATTAGTTAGCGATCGTCCGCTTAAAAAAAGCTAAACTCTGTGATGCAGTGGCCAATTTATCAGCATCAACTAGCCGGGAAAGGTTTACTGCCGAACAATGACAAAACATATTCCTTTAATTATCTGACATTTTATTGATCCGAGTCTGAGCACATATCATCTTGTAAATCATACCATGCCAGGTGGTAAAAATTCCAATAATATTATGACTCCTGTGTCCTTTTTCTGCGTAGAGTATGTGGCAAACACCTGTACACTTAATTGTTATATGTTTATAATCAATGCAGTTTCCATGTTTTGGAGATGAGATCAGGGATACAAGCTTTTGGCATCAGTGTATTGGTCATGTTGCCAGCAGAGATTGGCTGTTTTCTTAGCTGTCTGGCAAACAATATCATTAAAAATTAAATGACCATCAATTTTTTATCACTGATCATGTGTTTGTTATCCACTATCATTAACATGATTGCCCATTTGTTTGTCTTTTATTTGCCTCCTATTTCATTTTCTGATTATTTTTTTTACACAAATTAGTACATTGTTATATAAATTTAAACATGGTTGACTTTTGTTCTTTTATAATTAATGTTTTTGATATTTTCATAACAATTTAAAGCCATTCCAATGGTCCAGCCTTAGCAACGGAAGTTTATTCATTTTTGGATGAAGGTAAAAATAACGTTGTCAGGGAACGTCATATGTGATACATGTATATTTGTACTTTGTCGTATTGAGTGTTATTGTTTAAGAAACAAACAAAAATTATAATTCAAAATAAAATATGTACTTTTAGTGTTATTATTATTTAGTTTGTTTCACATTTAATTAGAAAGATTGTCCTGTTATTTCTTTTACATTCGTTAGGAATTTTAAGGTATGAAAATACAAATCATCCGCAATCGTCTGTGAATGTTTTACTCTTAGAAAATGTGTTAATTATACACTGAATAGTCAATCCTTATTATGACAATCAAATTTATAATCACTTTAAAAATAATTTTGTTATAAAAAAAAAGAATAATAATTATTCTATGATTTGCCGTATTATAGTTGAAAGTGTCACATTTTGCTAGTTTTTAAATTTATTTGTGTTATAAATAACTAGAAATTAATTTATTCCACACTTAACCTTTACACAATTAACTCAAGAAAAAAAAAAATATGACATACTGCCATTCTGCCTGTATGTGACCATTTATAAGAATACTATAACAAATTACAAAACAATTAATTTTTATTAGACAAATTTTTCACACCTGAATATTTAAATTAATGTACAGGCCCAAGGATTTTGTTTGGCCTATATTAATTAAAAAAATATAATTTCTGCAGTTGTCTTAGAGAAATTAGGATTACTAATTAGTTATTAAGACTACAGAAATGTTTTAAGTCTTTCAGAATATGTGTAGCCCGTATGTCTTTTGGCAGGTATATCAGTCAGATCTAGAGAGTTAATACACTAGCTGTTTAGTTATTATGATAATTTTATTACTCCAGCAGGCACTCACAACGGGGAAAATAAAAATCCTAATTTCTCACTGAGAAATTATCATGCATTGGTTTAATGTACACTACTATTGGACGATTTGTCGCCAACAAACCAATCACCTTGTTGGTACTAAATATGACATCATCACGATTTGGCAAAACACACAATGATGTCATGTTGTTTAAAGCGTTTGCGTTTACGTCTTTCTGGTTTCAGTGATAAACTTGTAATAAAATGGTAGTTTAATGAAATTCATTATAGATTTATATTTTTAACAAAATATATAGAACTTTGGGTTTTGAAAATTATTTGTGAACCGTAAATAAAAAACAAAGTTAAAGCAATACCCAGAACAGTAAAGTAGTTTACATTGTTTCTACATACATGGACATGTAGCCGATGTAGGCTATATCGAAAATAAAGGCTTTTAAAGAAACCCCAAATACATGTAGCTGGGGTAATACCAGTTATTATCAAATTTATGTCCCTCATGAAATAATTTTCACTTAGGACATAAATTTGATAATAACTGGTAACTCGTTTATTATCCTCTATATATCATTTGACAACAAATTAACAGGAACACACCAGGCTTTGTCATGCTATCATGCTTTGTCATGCTATCATGATGGCTCCCCATCACTTCCTAGAGACTAGCTCAAACTTTAAAGTTTTGTTTATCTCCCTTTAGCATGTTGAGTTGTTTTTGTTTAACGACACCACTGGAGCACATTGATTAATTAATCATTGGCTATTGGATGTCAAAACATTTGGTAATTTTGACTCGTAGTTATCAGAGGAAACCCGCTACATTTCTTCCTAATACAGCAAGAGATCTTTTATATGAACTTTCTCATAGACAGGAAAACATGCACATACGTACCACAACCTTTGTTCAGTTATGGTGCACTGGTTGGAATGAGAAAAAACCCAATCAGCTGAATGGATCCGCCAAGGTGGATTGATCCTGCAAGCACTCAATCGACTGAGCTAAATCCCACCACCGTAGCATGTTGAATTCCAAAAAAGGATTAAATTTCAATGATCAGTGTGGTAATAGCTTAAATGGCTCCTCCTAATCTAAGTTAAAGGAGCAATTAATAATTCCCCTCAATTTGTTTTTCACACCAAGCTCTGGCACACTATTTAATTTAAAAAAAACAAAAAACAACCAGAATTGCTACCCTGATGCCTAGCCCAGAGCCCATTATGACTCTCCATGGCCATTTATATCACACCGTTATTAAGTATATCAGTGTGTATCAGTTACATGGTGCAGACGTAATTACTGGTATTGTTACTGCTACTGACCGGCCTCCGTGGCATTGTGGTTAGCCTAGTAGGTACTGGGTTCGGATCCCAATCGAGGCATGGGTTTTTAATCCAGATACCGACTCCAAACCCTGAGTGAGTGTTCCGCAAGGCTCAATGGATAGGTGTAAACCACTTGCACTGACCAGTGATCCATAACTGGTTAAACAAAGGCCATGATTTGTGCTATCCTGCCTGTGGGAAGCGCAAATAAAAGATCCCTTGCTGCCTGTCATAA
Organism: Gigantopelta aegis; assembly: GCF_016097555.1. NCBI lineage: Eukaryota > Metazoa > Mollusca > Gastropoda > Neomphalida > Peltospiridae > Gigantopelta > Gigantopelta aegis. Next base: position 39,007,069 of record NC_054701.1, read on the forward strand.
AAGAGTAGCCTATGTGACAACAGCGGGTTTCCTCTCAAAATCTGTGTTGTCCTTAACCATATGTCTGACGCCATATAACCGTAAATAAAATGTGTTGAGTGCGTCGTTAAATAAAACATTTCTTTCTTTATTACTGCTACAAATAAGTTCACTTAATACAGTGATATTGATCCACTATAACAAACTGATAATTATAAATTACAAATCAGTGTGTCATGTGCCCATCCATAAATTTACTTTATACTCTAGTGGCTATTCATTCAACATTCTACAATCAGTTAAAACTGTACGTTATTAATAACCAATAAAGAAGTAACATCAAACATGTCATAAAGGTTTTGTTTATTAAACTCAGTGGATAGACTATTCATAACACCTGCATTACCTGGTTGTTGCCATATTTACTCATTATACTGTTTCCATGTTTATCATGTACCGTGTTTGATAGGTATTCTCGCAGTGAAATAAAGTCCATTGACAAATCAATTTCTTATCTGTGTACCCACTTGGCAGTTGTTTGTTGAGAACAGTTAATCAAACACTGACTGAAGTGGAACGTTTGCGCAATGATTGAAGGAAGAAAATGTACCCGGTTTTTCAATGGGTGTAAAATATGTTATCAACACTGTGACAGACAGCAATTGATTAAAGGAAAAAACAATTAATTATATAATGGTTAACAATAACATGACTGCACTGGTTTGACAGGATTATACTCCAATAGCAACCTTTTTATTTGGTGTTATTTTGTGTTGTACATTAGATGCAATAAAAAAAGGAAAGGAATATTTGGTTAACACCTCAGCACATTATAAACTACAGCTATTTGGTGTTTAACATATGGCCATTTTCAAACTTGGTATATTAAATCCATTGCAGGCCCGTAGGAATGATATACATGTATGAAAGGGGTGGGGCACAATCTCTAGGAGATGGAAGCCCAAGCAATATTTTTATCTGTAAAAAAAAGTATATTTTTGTCCTTGGGTTCCCATGGGCCTACATTAATAAAAAAAAAGGACAAAAAACTTACTACTGCTAACCCTACCAAAAAAAAAAAATAAAAAAAAATAAAAAAAATAAAAAAATAATGAAATACTTTTTATGGTCCTCTCCATGGACAGGACGTTACACACCATGGGTTTTGACGTACCAGTTGTGGGGCATTGCATGGTTGGGAGTCTGTTGAGTGTGATCAATCCGGTGACCCACTACTACTCGGCTCAAAGAAGGAAGAAACATTATTTTATTTAACAGGGTGGAATGTAGCCCAGTGGTAAAGTGCTCGCTTGATGCACAGTCAGTCTAGGTTCGATCCCTGTCGGTGGGCCCATTTGGTTATTTTTTCTAACAGCCAATGCACCACGACTGGTATATCAAAGACTCTGGTATGTGCTGTCCCATCTGTGGGATGGTGCATATCAGGCGCGTACCTGCCTGTACACAAGTACGCAGTGGCGTCCAAATCATTTTTAAAAAAAACCCCACAAAAAACAAACAAACAAATCTTAAAAAACCCAATGGAAAACCGTGCCCATGAGAGAAAAGGAGAGGGATAACCAAATTGTAGAATAATGGCACATTGTCAAGTTCACACACATGCACATAGTGATGTTCGCCACTTGCAATACACATTAGGTGGTATGCTAGTTAAAATGTCGGATGTGCACCATATGACGTCTAGGTTTCAAAACATTTCGGGGGGGGGGGGGGGGGGGGGAATGCCTTCTGTGCTCGACTGTAAATTTGGAATCCACATAAAAAATGGCTTGGTACGCCCCTGCATATAAAAAGATCCCTTGCTACTAATTTTAGCAGGTGTCCTCTCTAAGTCATTATGTCAAATGTCAATACATTGTATTACCAAATGTTTGACATCCAATAGCCGATGAATAATATTAAATCAATGTTGTGCGGGGACCATGGTTAAAAGTTTTAGAAGGCCACAACTGACACACTTAGTACTTTTTTTATGTATTATAATTTTAAGTATGACGCCAGTTTGGAAGTATATCAATAACTTCATTTTAAGTTTTCTCTTTTCAATCTTCTTTTTATTTCCACTTTTGTCCCTGCTCCTTTTTTATATATTAGTATATTGTTTGCTATGTACTTTGTAAGGTAGTGAAATCAGGGCCCCCAACCCTGACACTATCATAACATATTTCTGGGGCAATAAACTATTTAAAAAAATTAAAAAAACCCCACCAATATTGTGCTCTAGTAATGTAATTGTTTTGTTTTTTAAATATGGCATCAGACATGGTTAAGGACCACACAGATATAATTAGAGAGGATTACTTTGATTAGCAGCAAGGGATCTAGTAATAGTACTGAGTTTTAAAAATATGTATTTAAGACTTACATACATGTACATGAACCATTTGACTAAAGGATAATTATCAGGGGTGGGAATGGGTGAACTGTAAAACAGAGGAAATCTAGAGTTGTCTGGGGCCAAGGACGATTAAAATGCAAGGAAATGCAATATTCCAAGAGAGGAAAACCACGCATCTTAGGAGAATTCCCACACCTGATTACTACTAAGTCTTTAAATTACACTATGTTGTAAGTCTCGAGTTACCAGTGTGTTGAGGTGAATACTCAGTCATTATAATGCATTTGCAGTTTCTAGTTGAAGGTGCCAGCCACAAAATAGATTCCCATGGGAAATATTAGGAACAGGTATGACCAAACAGGGCCGTAGCTAGGATTTTTTGTTTGGGGGGGGGGGGGGGGGGGGGGAACTGAGTAGTTAATAGTCTAAAACTCCTTAAACAGTTAAGAAGATAATTTTCTTTAAGTTTCTATAATGCTTTCCGGATTTTTTCTGGGAGGGGGGGGGCAACTGCCCCCCATGCCCCCCGCTAGCTACGGCCCTGCCAAAGCAGCTACAATCAACATGCTTCACCTCACACGGAGAATTAAATAAAGAAACTACTAGATTAAGTTACATTCATTATTAATATTACAGCAAACATGCATCATGATTGCTTTTGTAAAGTTGCAGATTCTAATTTCAGCTCGTGAAATTAGATACTTATGTTTTGTTAATCTACAAATCTGTAACACAACTGAGTAAACTTATTATAAAATGAAACTAAAGTCTGTGATGTTTTAACCTCTAAGAATACTGTTATGACAAATATTTGTTTGAAGTACATTTTGTATTACCAAAAAACAGGGGGCACGACTTGCTCAGTGGTAAAGCATACACTTAATGCACAGTCGGTCTGGGATCGATTCTCGTTGGTGTGCCCATTGAGCTAATTCTAGTTCCAGCCAATGTACCATGACTGGTATATCAAAGGCAGTGGTATGTGCTGTCCTGCCTGTGGGATGGTGCATATAAAAGATCTCTTGTTACAAATGAAAACATGTAGCAGGTTTCCTCTCTAAGACTCTCTAAGACTAGACATCAAAATGAGCAAATGTTTGACATCCAATAGCCAACAGTTAATAAATCAATGAGCCCTAATGGTGTCGTTAAACAAAACAAAGTTGAACTTTACAAAAAGGATCACCAGAAACACTTCAGATGTATGAAAATGTCTTTTCTAAAGAATAAAATGAAAGTACTAGGTAACTTCTAATTTAAACGATCACAAGTGGCTCTAATAGTAAAACATATGGCAAAGTGTTTAGAAACTGTCACTTTTAAGTAGCACAAACATAAATGTTTTGATTCATCAATTTCAACTTATTTTCATGTGTAACATTATAAAAATCAACCTTCACTGAGGGGATTCGAACCACGGACTCTCAGTATGAGAGTCCTTCGCTCTACCAACTGAGCTAACAGGGAAATTCCGACTAGCTACTGCCAGTAGGAGCACTTTATACCAACACTCCTATATGCTTATATCTAATTAAGGTTCAAACACACTATCCTGGGTACACACCGTAGCTATCTGGGCAAGTGGGTTAGTTATTAGTGGGTAGTGACAGAGACGAGGGTGTAGCGGCCTTACACCTACCCACTGAGTCATTAAAAACTCACCCTGGGTGGGAGCCAGTACCAGGCTGTGAACCCAGTATCCAGCTACCAGCCTTATCTTTGATGGCTTAATCACGACACCACCAAGGCCAGTAAATAAACATTTCTAGTAACTAGTTCAGATCAAAGTGAAAATTTATTGGTTACATGAAACACCACTTTATAACAACAAATCCTTTCACATATATCTTACCAATGACAGGCATGGCAGTATTCAGTGCTCTATTTAAAGTTAGATAATATGTATTTCAAATTTTGACCCACTGAGATTCTATTTGGTATAAGGCTACTTTAAGACATTGCCTACAGGTCAAGATAACTTAAACAGTGACCAAGTTATTTCATGACCATTCACCTTCTTAACTGTTCATCGATGTCCGCGGGGGTGGCAGTTCGAGGGCAGGGTGTAGAATAGTGGTTCAAACCTGGAGTGTGGAACAGTGTGGTGGACATTTCTCTGGTGCATAAAACCACTTAAAACCTGATAAAAATAATAAGAAAAATGCATAAAAACCTAAAAACCTGATAAAAATAAGAACACAAACACATAAAAACCTTAAAAAATTATAAAAATAATAAGAAAAAAAAGTGAAATTTACAAGTAATGAAAATGACAATGTTCTATCAATTTCAAAATAATATTCATATAAAAGGCAAAAACCTAAATTTTTTCATTTGAGTACAAGCCAAAAATCTTTTGTTCAGTGGGAGTTTGCAGTGGCATAGTGTGGGTTGCCAGCGTCCGGGGACGCAAGTGAACCAGTGAATCGTCAGCACTCCCTGAGTCCCTTCCACCAGTCCAGAATTCTGCGCCAATGTAACCGACCCGGTGGCCTCGCCCACGCTACGCCACTGGAAGTTTGTAACTTTTAGTGATGAGGATTACTTTTAGGAGTAGCATGTTGTCACAGTATGTGCAGTCTGGAAATAGGATCCACTGTATTATGCAGAGGAGTCATTGAAATATTACGTAACACTTGACGGGGTGGGTGGGTGTATGCAGCATTACAGTGGGTGGGCAGGGGTATGTCCAAATGTTATGTAGTGTTACATCGGGTGGGTGGGTGTACTGAACAGCACAACGTAATGCACTTTTTTTTATTACTAATACATGTATATATATACAAAAAATTATAAACACTCTATCATGGTGACAATATTTAATGTTGGTACATGTAGTTATATCTAGATGTAAACACAATAATTATAATAGAGTTAAACTGTGTGCTTCCCATATAGCAAAACTGCATTAAAATTATATTACACACATAGCATGACTTGTTTCTGAATGGGATGTGGTGTGTGTGTGTGTTTCCAAGCTTTACATAATATTTTGGAGTTGTATGTTCAGGTGTTATGGGGGGGGGGGGGGGGGGGAGGGAGAATGTCCAATTTTTACCAAAATAGCATTACATAATATTTGAATGGCTCCATAGCAGAATAGCACATTACAAAATGCAGATTAAATTTATTGATAATTAGGGAATCTTTTTACAAATTAAAGTTTCAAGGCTTGTGTCAAAACATCTGCATGAACCAACAATAAATAAATAAACACATTACAGTCGCCACCCCCCAAAAAACAACAACCCCACAACAACAACCAAACACAAAAAAAAAACAACAACCCCCCCCCTCCAAAAAAAAAAAAAAAAAAAAAAAAAAAAAATATTCGCTCCGTTTACAGTTACCAACAAAAGTAACTCGGCAATAACAATGAAAGTTTACATAACTGCACATAATACAATGCTTTAATACAAACCTCAAAACGGTTTCCTTACACCGACTTTCTGCAACAGCATGTACAAGTTTCAGTTTGCGAATCGATTAGCCCACTGGATCAATAAAATCGAAACATTCAACAGGTGCGACAAGCGGCGCAAGAAAACCAAAACGCTAACTTAGTTTTTAAATAAAACCATATGTATGTTATCAACGAATAACGTGAGATTTGAAGAAAAGCAATTAGATTTACAAGTAGGCCTAGTTTGCCTATTTGATCAAAAACAACGAAAAGCTCACACCCGGTTACACCAAATTCTGTTACCCGTAATATATAGTCCATATATCTGTATTCATGGTCAACGTTTACTTGTTTATAGAACATGTTGTATACTGTGGTATTATACTACTAAGAGTATAATAGATCCCGTTACATACTGTGGTACAAACACAATTGTAAATGGGGCACCAGTAAGCATTAAGATAAACAAAAATAATAATAATAAAAAAATAAACACCAACAAAACATACCTAGGTTACGGGGGGGGGGGGGGGGGAGTGTCAGGGATTTTAGCATGTGCTTGTGTGGGGGGGGGGGTAGACGATGACGAATGAAGTTTATCGGATGGGGGGGGGGGGAGGTGAGTGATCATGCTCCCTCGAACCCTCTTCACAGATGCGCCTGTGTGTGCATATACAGGCATTCACTGACTATTGACCGGCCTCGGTGGCGTCGTGGTAGGTCATCGGTCTACAGGCTGGTAGGTACTGGGTTCGGATCCCAGTCGAGACATGGGATTTTTAATCCAGATACCGACTCCAAACCCTGAGTGAATGCTCCGCAAGGCTCAATGGGTAGGTGTAAACCACTTGCACCAATCAGTGATCCATAACTGGTTCAACAAAGGCCATGGTTTGTGCTATCCTGCCTGTGGGAAGTGCAAATAAAAGATCCCTTGCTGCTAATCGGAAGAGTAGCCCATGTAGTGGCGACAGCGGGTTTCCTCTCAAAATCTGTGTGGTCCATAACCATATGTCTGACGCCATATAACCGTAAATAAAATGTGTTGAGTGCGTCGTTAAATAAAACATTTCTTTCTTACACTGACTATTGATTTAGTATTTTAATAATTAATAAACTCATTACTAAATTGAATTATGGATGTTATAAATCAATATTTTGGTAACATGCACTCAGATCATTACCATTAACTTTAATAACCAAGTTCTCTAGCTTAGTACATGTACTATACAATGGAACATTTTAAACACAGAACTAGCTACCCAGTTTAACACACACAGACACACGCGCGCGCCATGTTCTACTACGAAAATATCAATAATGTTTTTATACTTTAAAATGTATATCTGAATGCAATAGATAATATTGAAAGAAAAGAAACGCTTGAGATGATGCCATGGAGATACTGAAGGATATTATAATCACTTGACCAAGTGACATGAAAATTAGCATTTGCCATACAATTTATAAGTGTACACATATACAAACACATCGAGCAATGGACATTCCTGCCTAAGGAACAACGTTACCTGTACACCGGTATTTAGAGACGCTCTCACCATGGTAGCGAGATTAGTTCGGCTACCTTAAGGCGTATAGTCGTGCCCCCTTTGTAACCGGCTTTACTGTCACCTGCATACATTGCATGTATACTCGTATCGTTTGAACTCCGTTGTATAGAAGGCACGCAACAATTACCCAACGTGATTTCTTTGGGCCGTAGAAGTTAGAGTTTATACATATGTCACATTAAATTACAATTAGTTTTATTTATAGTTGAAAAAAGTATTCTGGCACTACCAATAATTTATGGGAGGCACTTGATATAATCTGATATGCGAGTTCTCTGGGCGTATTTTATATTAAAATCACGGTTATTAAAACAGAAAATAAATAAAATAAAACTAAATTAAAACAACAATGAAGGCAAGGACTAATTTTTAACACGTCATCCACGGGAATGACAAAGAAGTTTATTTTTTGTTTGTTTAACGACATCACTAGAACACACTGATTTATTAATCACCGGCTATTGGATGTCAAACATTTGGCTTTAGAGAGGAAAGCCGATATATACATTTTTCAATTAGTAGCAAGGGATGAAAAAGACAAATTAGCTCCACCGAACCTCTAAAGCTACGTTTCCATATGCATTCCCATCAAGTATACACCTCCGCAAAAGTTTAGCACTACCCATTTTTTCCACAGACACGGACAGCCATATTGTACTATGAAAATACCAATAATATTTTTATAATTTTAAATGTATATCTGATTGCAATATATAATATTGAAAGAAAAGAAATGCTTGAGATGATGCCACGGATATACAGAAATACTTTTATGATCACTTGAACCTCCAAGTGACATGAAAATTAGCATTTGTCATACAATTTATAACTATTGTTCTACAGTTGATACAAATGACCTGGGCCCCGTTCCACGAAGCGATCTTAGCCCTAAGATTACCTTAAGCGCATAGCTACCCTATGCACTTAAGTTGATCTTAGGGCTAAGATCGCTTCGTGGAACGGGACCCTGCTAGTCGGTAACGTCTTCTGTAAATGTTAACAAACACCTCAACACGGGTTTCAGTCTGTCACTGATCCATATCGGGTATATCCACCCTATGCCTGGATGCCGGACTGGACAAACCTCCTCATGCTAGACACCAAAGGACGGATCACCAAACGCGGTATTCTCTGCCATTCCTCGTGAAGGGAACCTCTTCCAGAATGTTCCGCTGCTAATAGGCCTTGCCTCTATATCTTCATATTCAAGTTCGACCGTCCGTTGTGTGGGGCAGGAATCGACTTTCATCTGACCACTGTACCCTTCTCCAGGTCCTTAGGTTACATTGGGACCTTGCTCTTGTTTAAAGCATAGTTAAACCATTTAAAATTCTAAAACATCAGTAAATAGGTTACCATCAAGATGCATGACTTTAGTATATCAAAGGCCGTGGTATGTGCTATCCTATCTGTGGGACAGTGCATATAAAAGATCCCTTGCTGCATTAGGAAAAATGTAGAGGGTTTCCTCTGATGACTACGTGTCAGAATTACCAAATGTTTGATTTTTTTTTTTTTTTTTTTACTAAAACTGAAGTAAAAATGGCATAGCAACGCTCCTCGTATGTGGCCGTTTAACAATAACTTACAATACGTAACGCTTTATTGATGATCTGACATCATTCAATAATAACAGGGTTAAACATTAGCTACCGTTGATTTACCCACAGGAGTTTGAAATAAACTAAACATCGGACAGTATTAAATCCTGTTCATACCTCGATGTATTCATAGATTCAAAGTGACACTGGCCTCCAAACTATAAATAGCCACATGACACAAAGAATGACTTCAACTTTCGAATTGTCTATTTTCCTTTTATGTCGAGCAATATACTTTCTGATGTCTACATATCACAACTTCTAAGATAACTTAGGGCATGCTCATTTAATGCAGATTTCAAACTAACACCATACCATGCTTGTACATACTTATTATTATTATTATTATTATTATTATTATTAATCTCTTTGGTAAAACTCATGCATTTTTGTTTTCATCGTTTTCGATGAAGTGACTGACTTGACGACAGCTGTGGTAGCAGTAATCAAACAGGTGCCACCGGTGGGGCAGGATATGCTCACATTTCGCGAACACCTGATATCATCACTGTTTTGACAGTGATTCTTGAGTGCATGGTGGCCATGTCATCACAGCTATATTTATTTAAATGTGCTCTGTCCTGTGCTAACTTTGATTTAGTAAACTAGTCTGGAGTGGTAGTCCTCTTTGTGACGGTGCAAAAAGGGTGTATTATCCTCGAGAGTGGCTGTTCGCCTATGGCCGAGGCACCCGATAGGGATTCATGGAATCAACCACTATATTGCCAAATGCCCATTGGACTCTGCATTATGCAGATATACAGACTTTATTTTGAATAAGTTTTGTTGTTCAAAATTAGGGGAGGGGAAGTCATGATATGCGTTACAGAACGTTAGGGGTAGGGGAGGTGGAGAATGTTTGTCAAGAATTACAAGAATTGTTTCCAAAACAATGTCTATACATCCAGCTAGGGCCATTACAAATGCCGTTTATTTAATATTTAATACCAAACAAAAATAAAACAAAAACACAAACCAATAATTCAAAAATGTTGTTCAAATTACAACACAGTGACAAATGGATGGACAATATTGCAGAGGAATACATCATATTTGAGGGATTGTGAAAAAGAAAGGACGGAAAACCATTTACCAGACAGACAGATAGACAGAGGTGGACAAAATCTATAGTCCCCTACGGCTAGACCGGTTGGACTAATAAGTGCGTAGCACCAGAAGGGTTAATCACCACACGCACGTTTTTAAATAATCGCCAGTTGTGTTCTCCTCCATAAAAGGTTGTTAGTATTCAACTGTATTGACATCTCTTGGCCTTTCATCTATAACATCAACAGAATCAGGGGCAAGACGTATCTCAGTGGTACATCGCTCGTCTGATGCGCGGTCGATCTAGGATCGATTCCCGTCGATGGACCCATTGGGCTATTTCTCGTTCCATCCAGTGCTCCACAACCGGTGTAACAAAGGCCGTGGTATGTACTATCCTGTTTGTGATGATGCATATAAAAGATCCCTTGCTACTAATCGAAAAGAGTAGCCCTAAAAGTGGCGACAGCGGGTTTCCTCTCTATATATCTGTGTCCGATGCTGTATAACCATAAATAAAATGTGTTGAGTGCGTCGTTAAACAAAAACATTTAATTTCCTTTCAACAAAATCCTGACGAGAAAATGAAGTCTTTTCTTCTTGTGCATCGGAACCGATTTTATCGGGATGTTCTTCCGTTACTTTTGACGATATATTGATACCGGAAGAATAATTTTGAGTCGTTGGTTCCTCTGTTACAGAATGTTTCCCTGGCATATCATCAAATGAATCCGCAGAAGACGAGGTTTTGTTTGTTCTATTTTCACCGGTATCTGTAACAATGGATCTTTCTGGATATGTTGTAAATGTTTCTGTTGATTTTTCTGTGGTAGAGTGTTTGGTTGATGGACCTGAAGAACTAGAACTGAAAGAATGCGAGCGTTTTATTTTCCCGGTTTTTCCTCCTTGTCATCTGAATACGATTTGTTGTTCTTGTCGTCAGTAGATTTCTCTCTGGTCCTGTCGTCCTTGTCATCTGAATACGATTTGTTGTTCTTGTCGACAGTAGATTTCACGCTGGTCCTGTCGTCCTTGTCATCTGAATACGATTTGTTGTTCTTGTCGACAGTAGATTTCTCGCTGGTCCTGCCGTCCTTGTCATCTGAATACGATTTGTTGTTCTTGTCGACAGTAGATTTCTCGCTGGTCCTGTCGTCCTTGTCATCTGAATACGATTTGTTGTTCTTGTCGACAGTAGATTTCACGCTGGTCCTGTCGTCCTTGTCATCTGTATACGATTTGTTGTTCTTGTCGTCAGTAGATTTCACGCTGGTCCTGTCGTCCTTGTCATCTGAATACGATTTGTTGTTCTTGTCGACAGTAGATTTCTCGCTGGTCCTGTCGTCCTTGTCATTTGAATACGATTTGCTGGTCCAGTGATTTCTCGCTGGTCCTGTCGTCCTTGTCATCTGAATACGATTTGTTGTTCTTGTCGACAGTAGATTTCACGCTGGTCCTGTCGTCCTTGTCATCTGAATACGATTTGTTGTTCTTGTCGTCAGTAGAGATTTACGATTTGTTGTTCTTGTCGTCAGTAGATTTCACGCTGGTCCTGTCGTCCTTGTCATCTGAATACGATTTGTTGTTCTTGTCGACAGTAGATTTCTCGCTGGTCCTGTCGTCCTTGTCATTTGAATACGATTTGTTGTTCTTGTCGTCATTCTTGTCGTCAGTAGATTTCTTGTCGTCAGTAGATTTCTCGCTGGTCCTGTCGTCCTTGTCATCTGAATACGATTTGTTGTTCTTGTCGACAGTAGATTTCTCGCTGGTCCTGCTGGTCCTGTCGTCCTTGTCATCTGAATACGATGTGTTGTTCTTGTCGTCAGTAGATTTCTCGCTGGTCCTGTCGTCCTCATTATCATCCTCTTCAGAGTTTAGTTTTTCTCCTTCGCCTCCTCCACCACCGGAACGAGGCTGAACTTTCGTTTCTTCTTTTGGCTTGTCCTCTGCTGTTTTCTCAATTTCAACTGGTTTCTTGTAATATGTTTCTGTTCCTTTGATGGACTCGCTATCACTACTAAAATCGGAGTCGATATTCTCGTCTTGATTTTTCCTGTCTGAAAGGTAAAAAAAAGTATAATCATCAGCGTTTACTGCTAACACATTTTAAAATGTACCCTTTAAAATGTGTTCATAATATAAAAATGCATGGACATAAATAACTCTTTTAATTTAATTTTTTTTTTGATGGGAGCAGGATCTAGCTCAGGCAATAGAGCGACTGTCTGAGGTGCTTCATTTAAAGGATTGAATACCATATCCACTGATTGAATTTTAACCTGGCTCAACCTAATATCAAAGGAAGTTGTATGCACTGACCTATTTGCTGTCTGGAGATGGGGAGGGAGGACATAGCCTCTATTGAGGGAGGGGCACAAGCTATATTTTTTGTCTTTATTTATATATACTAGGATTAAAAAACCCCGTACATTTTTGTCGTCTCATGGGGGTGGGGACGGGGGACGGCGGCCGATTTCACCTTACACTCCACCCCAGATTCCTACGGGCCTGACATATCAGAATTATCATATGTTTGACATCCAATGGTCCACGATTAATAAATCAATGTCCTCTAGTGATAATAAAGTGATGGCTTACCCTCCTTGCTCACAACTGATCCACGTCCAAGTCGAGGCATGGGTCGCCCGTGACCTTGTCTTGGTAACGGGTAATGCAGTTCAGTTTGAGGATCATCAGGTTCTTCATCTTCTTCAGACTCAGCATGATCTTTGTTCAAAGTTGTACCCTTTTTAGATGCCGTGGTATCCCTTTTCTCTGAACTTGTCTTGGTTTTCTTTGAAGCTGTATGACCTTGATATGATGCGGGATTCTTTTTTTCACTGTTTGAGGTTCTAGTTTTACTCGTTCCCCTTTTCTTGGCCATTGACAAATTGATTGAATATTGAGTCCCAGGCTCATTTTGGGTTCTGAAAATTTGGATAAACAGACATTATGTGCTTTAAAAATATAATTTTCATACTTGAGTAAATCTCAATAAAGTAATGATTACAAGCCCACAAAGAAAAAGTGAAATAATTTAATGTAATTTAATGTAAATTAAAGGCATGAAATCTCAAATGAAGCCTGGATAATTTTGTATTGCAGAAAAACATCGACCATAGATAGTTAGGCTATGATGTCTTGCAATGAGTTAAGGTTCATAAGTTAAACAAAAACCTTCCAAAAAAGGAATCCGTTTTTGTACTATGTTACTTTTAGAAAATGCTAAAATTTGAGGTATGGGTTGAAATTATATATGAGACACAGCCAATGAACGAATACTTCTAGTCATTCACAAACTACTGTGGGTTATTATGTAACATACAGTTGTTCTTTTATTCATTGAAAATTTTTAAAACAAATAATCTTTCATCCATCCACCCATTGGTGTACTATAACTAGTTAAGTACCTTGATGACACGGAACCTCTCAATAGAGGCGCTAGAATATGGTGATTTTTTCGACAGCCAGACAGATACCGCTCTAAGTTCTCACACTGTTTGGAGGTGAACACACCTGACATAAAAGCAATAAAGCAATACATATAATGTAATCTGCGTGATTCATTTTACAACATAGAGTGTTATACAAATGTTCTCTTTAGATTATATTTACCATTACCAGGGGCGGCACAGTACCACTTTTCAAAGAGGTGCGGCATGGCCGTACCACTTTTGTGTATGTGTGTGTGGGTATATTTGTTATATCTGTGAAAATGTCCGTACAAGTAATTTGAAAGGCGAGTCTGGCCACCACGAGCCGTAACATTATTTTTTACACTGTGCCGCCCCTGGTAATGGTAAATATAATCTAAAGAGAACATCTGTATAACACTCTATGTTGTAAAATGAATCACGTCTACGCCACCCCTGATTACTCTTCAAAATCATGGGATAACTGCATTTAGGCAATTTCTAGAAATAACACTTGTTTTTATTGTCATAAACTGAGTTTATCTAACATGTACATGTAGTTATGTATGTATTTCATCAACCAAATAACACTATGCCAATTAACGCATCCACTGCAAATATGGTGGGTCAGGCTATAGTCAATCTAATTAAAATTAGATCCACTATTACATGTGGATCTAACAGCAGCCCGTTGATGCTCATGTCCAGTTGACCTTTCATTCGACCAATCAAAACCTTACTTGCAAAATCATGCCAGTGATTTGAAAAGAATTTGAAAACATTCGGGATTATGCCGAGGGTATACGAAATGATTCGGGTGAATTACGAAGTATGCCGGACACTAATTGCAATATAAAATTTTATATAAAATTCGTTTCAAGACGAAACAAAAAACCGTGATGGTATAGCCATAAAATCTGTTTATACTAGTATACAATCCAGAATATATTACTGCACTTTTCCCTCCGTTTTTTCGCCATAAATAGTCTCGCCCGATATGTATGAATTTGTATGCTCCCGAATATCGCTATAAAAGGCAAAGAGTAATTGGTCGATATTAAACTTGTTATTTATAGACGAAATGTCACCTGGATATGGAAGTCAACGCAATGCTATTAGATCTACTGGTAAACCCAGTAGAGCTAATTTTAATCAGATTGGGCCGTGGTATTTTTTTATATTTTTTTATATTTTTTATTAAGAACTGATATTCTTAACAGAATATATATTTATATATATGTAATTTAAGATGTTAAAAAGGCTGTAGTCGGAAACATACTAACAATAGCTCTGCAACTTTAGCAGTACACTCAGGTTTTTAAGAATACCCCATGGGTGAGATGTATACCAGTGGTAAAGCACTCGCTTGATGCGCGGTCAGTCTGGGGTCGATCCCTAGTGCATTACGACTGGTATATCAAAGGTCGTGGTGTGTGCTATCCAGTCTGTGGAATGGTGTGTATAAAAGACCCCTTGCTACTAATGAAACAAAATGTAGCAGGTTTCTAGTCTATGACTAAATGTCAAAATTACAAAATATTTGACATCCAATAGCCCTATGTTCGCCCTGTTCATGGACAAATTAGCCAATTGCTAATATTTATACAAAGTGACTACAAGATTTAGTCTTTGGCTAATAAAATATTCTTTAAATTAACAATTTTTTTATAATATTTTAAAATTGGCTAAACCAAAATTTGTTCCAGTGTAACCCTGATAGCTGATGATTTATAAATCAATGTGCTCTAGAGTCTAGTGATGTCTTTAAACAAAACAATCTTTACTGTGAGAATACCTCTGTGTTCCCCTCGTCTGAATATCTTCATATACTGGCTATGCATAAGTTGCCTCAGATTCTCCACACTGTAGATGCGGGCGAGGCTCACCAAGTCTTTATTACCTCCAGTCTTGTTCAGTTCCTCCACAAGCTGCGAGTCTTGAAGCATCTGGACCAAGTGTGAACCTCGGTTCTTGTGACGCGGCCACTCCCATGGCAATGCATTATTACCTGCCGCCATGCACCAGTTGTGTCTTCTTAGGTTCACACTCGATCCATCTGGATAATAATGGGAAGGGGCGGTTATCCAATATTTAACTAAACATGAAAAATGGGATACAAAATGAAATAAAGTATTAGTAGTAGTAAGGAGGCCTGTATAGCCTCATGACCTACCTTCTATGACCTTGACCTACTTTCCCGTAACAAGGTCGTCAAGGTCACGGGAAAGTAGGTCAAGGTCACAGAAAGTAGGTCTTGAGGCTATACAGGCCTCCTAACTACTATTATTCTCTAAAACTAAGTATAAAATGACCCGTAGACATGCAGACGAAATCTCTGGCAAGATACATGTCCCGCAAGTCATGGACTATTGTGTTGTCATTAAAATAATTCACCCTAGTTTTTAAACATAGCAGGGTATTTTTTTTACTATTGTATCCGTTTTTGATGACTGAAATAAAATATTTTATTGTGCAGATTTTCCATTTCCATAGATCCCAGTGTTTAAAGTCATCTTGGTGTTTGTAATACAATGTACAACGAAATGCATTTTCCATTTTTTTTTTTAAATGCACGTACTTCTGAAAAGTAACGGTTATGAAGAGGAGTTCTAGTCTAAGTTTAGAGGGCATTTCCCTGTTTAAACACAATGATTCACTTTTTTGTAACTTTATACAAATGTGTCACAGGTTTGTAGATTACCAAACTTAGTGTCCATTTTCATAGCTTGAAACCAGGGTCTGCGATTTTAAATATGTTCAGTTATTAAAGCACTTCTTACTTGAAGTATAAATTCTGACAAATCTAATGCGTTTCTGGTGATCCTAGCATTTGTTTAGTATAGCTTTAGATATATTTATGTGTCAAACCCAATACATACCTCGATCGAAAACTAGCATCAGTGACTTTTAATAGTTTTATTAGATGACATCAAAACAAAAGTTCAAAAGCATTAATGCCATTGAAGCAATAGCAATTATCGTTGCATTTCTTGTTCTTGGTTACGCTGCAGTATGTAATAATGTGCCCGAGGTGCTCTACTACTAGTGTTAGGAATAAAAAATAAAAAAAGGTTTGTTGTGTTTAACGACACTACAAGAGCACATTGATTTATTAATCATCGGCTATTGGATGTCAAACATTTGGTAAGTTTGACAAATAGTATTGAAGAGGAAACCCGCAATAGTTTTACATTAGTAGCAAGAGATTTTTATATGCACCATCCCACAGACAGGATAGCACATATCACGGCCTTTGATATACCAGTCGTGGTGCACTGGATGGAGTGAGAAATAGCCCAATGGGCCTACCGATGAAGATCGATCCCAGACCGACCGCGCATCAAGCGAGCACTTTACCACTGGGCTACGTCCCGCTCCCTGTTAGGAATAAGTTTGAAGTTTACCATCGATCCTCAGTTATAACAATCAGTTTGGATCAACTGGTTGATAAAATAATTGGTTAGAATTATATGTACTGATGAAGAACCATGCACCATGAATCAGGTGAACTGGTCTATATCCGACAAAGTATTAATTTCAACATTAAAGGCGCAGGCCCCAGTTTCAACCCGTTAAAATGGACATTAAGTTTGTTAAGTTACAAACCTGTAACACATTTGGATAACGTTACAAGAGACTGAAACAAGAGTCCGTGACATTGAAATGGTGAAATATCGTTAAAAACAGACTAAAGCTCGACTCCATAACATTTATTTCTCAGACGCACGTGCGTTTTTCAAAAATATGAAAAATGCATTTTGTGATATTAGAAACACCAAGAAAACCAGAAACACTTCGGTTGTCCGGAAATCGATATTCTAAACAATAATATATAAGTAAAGTTTGATTTCAGTGATCATAAATGGCTATAATAGTGAAAAATATGCATTAGTGTTTAAAAACTAGGGTCTGTGCTATTAAAGGGGACAGTCCTGAGTTTGCTGCCTTTGTAACATGTTTTATGTTTACTACTTAGAGAGCCTTTTGATGGCTAACATTACATATTAGAGATATTTTCTTTTTTAGAATTTTTGTCGCCAAAAAGAATATGTCAGTCAGAAACATCTTACATTGGCTGCAAACTCTGGATATTTTGTTTGACATTTTCAGCTTCGATTATAATCGATCATCGGAACATCACAATAGTCCGTCCCATTCTCCTACAAAAATGTGTTTTTTTTTGTAAATAATTTCAGTTTGGATTGACGTAAAAATTAAAAGTAAAAGTGTTTTGGAAATAACAAAAAACAACAACAAACAAACAAACAAAAACAACAACAAAAAGCCACACACAAAAAAAAAGCCAACAAACCCACCTCCCACCCAATGCTTTTTGTGCACAATTTAGAAAACAATCGGCTCAGAAATAGTTAACTTGTAGTAAATTTCATAGTATGAAAAAAGCATTCCCTGTGGGAAGGAAAGAAAGAAAGAAAGAAATGTTTTATTTAACGATGCACTCAACACATTTTATTTACGGTTATATGGCGTCGGACATATGGTTAAGGACCAAACAGATATCGAGAGAGGAAATCCGCTGTCGCCACTTCATGGGCTACCCTGTGAGAAGGAGTCTGGACTACATACTTGGGAACTTTTGTGGTGGTCTCTTTGACGCATTGACCCAACCAAGATCAACGTTATGTTTTGGAGTGAACCCTGGACTGTCCGAGTTGAGACACTTCATGTGTGCATCACGCTTCACTTGTGGTCGGGCTGAAAAACAACAACAACGTTGTGCTCAGTAGAATATATACAGCAAACACGTTTATTTTGAAAACAACGTCATCCCTAACAGTGATTAAAGTTAAAGTTTGTTTTGTTTAAAGACTCCACTACAGCACATTTATTAATCATCGGCTTTTGGTACATTTTGTTTCCCCAACCACAAAATATTGTATACGATTTTGTCCTCACCTGGTTATATTTATGAAGTGGGAAGGAACAGTTTTATTTAACGACGCACTCAACACATTTTATTTACGGTTATATGGCGTCGGACATACGGTTAAGGACCACACAGATATTGAGATAGGAAACCTGCTGTTGCCACTTCATGGGCTACTCTTTTCGATTAGCAGCAAGGGATCTTTTATATGCACCCTCCCACAGACAGGATAGTACATACCACAGCCTTTGTTACACCAGTTGTGGAGCACTGGCTGGAACGAGTTTACGAAGTGATATATCAACCAAAAAGCTACTCCTTCCAAAAGTCTATCACATTAGGGTATTAACTTCAGGCATAGGGTTATAAACAAGTATTCTGAGAGTACCCTAAAGCAATACATGTCCCCTACCAGGCCCAACAATTTTTCATATCTCCTAAACCCAAGGGCTATAACTCTGTGAAAAGTGGGTAAATCACCACGAAAATTATACTTGATTTGTTGCAGTACATGATAGAGATGTATACAAAATTTCAGCTCAGTATCTCAAGGTCTTCTGAAAAAAAGGCCGAAAAACTAATTTTGGTATAGAGTTACTAAACAATCATTCTCAGAGTACTGTTAAAGCAATATATGTCTACTACCGGGCCCAATAATTTTTTGCATCTCCTAAGTTCATGGGCCGTAACTCCGTCAAAAATGGGAACGTCAAACTTGATCTGAAACAGTACATGATAAAGCTATACACAAAATGCCAGCTGAATATCTCAAGGCCTTCTAAACAAAAAGTAGGGAAAACAAATTTCCACATCTCCTGAGTTCAAGGGCCTCCGTTAAAAAAACCCACCCGGAAAACTATATGCGGGACAGACGGAAGGACGGACAGGCAGACAAACAAACAGAAGGACGGAGATGAAACCTATAGAAGTCGAGGACTAAAAAAAATCCAACAATACTATTTTGCTAGCCCAGGTAAAACCAATTCGTTAAATTTGAGGGTCTGGCTTGCCATATAGGGTGTATACTACCAAATCAAATCCCATAGACGACAATAGTAAGATATGTGGCTAAAACTCCTACCTGCAACGTATCAACCGACATAAACCCACGGATATAAATACTACCACCCCTTACACTTTAAGTGAATCAGAAAAAAATGGGGGTCAAGCTGCTCGTTTCTGAGATAACGGGTAGCGTCTATGACTACCCTAGTTTCGCACAAAATTCGAGTACTCTTTTTTTACAGGTACCCCATACATGTTTCAAGCACAAGGCTACTTGACACATTGGTAATAGATGAAATAAAATTGCACATTTTTTTTACCCAGATGCATCTATTATTTTTTACAACCAACACACTCACATTTATAACCAATCACAGGACTTGTGGTGTTCACTTCTCTATCAAAAGTTCGGTGTACCTCCAACTTTGACCCAGCCGGAAGTTATTTGGTTTAGTACTACCTATAGCAATCGTCCTCATAAACAACCAAACTGACCCCAATATTACATATTCTCCACTATATTTTTCGGGGCATTACGAAATTCGGTTTAGGGTGCGCATTATTTAATGTTGTCGTTGGAAGATTTGTTTATGTTAATAATAAGTACTTCAATACATTTTGGTTTGTGTGTCCATTTGTTGCACTATTTCCGTTGAGAAACGGTTGAAACATTAGTGCCACACGCATATATATATGCTATGTAACACTACTCGGAAGTAGAAAGAACCATACTTTCTACGTCCCTTCGAACTAACCTGTTGTGTGTCTGCTGTAGTCTAGATGACTGAAAAAAAAATATGCATAAATCATTATTATATAGTCAGAACATGATATATTTAATGAATACTGTATACTTTAGAGAAACAAGATCCACAGTGACCTAATTATAGTACGCAACACAACATTATACCAAGTTGTACTTGCAAGCAAACTTTCATGATCCTATATGAATTGTCTATAGATAATAAGTAGATCTATGCTACAGAATGAAAATATATAGAGAATAACTGATTACTTTCTTAACATATTGACTTTATCCTGCAAAGTCTAGAATGACAAACACCGCGAGGCTTAGCCATTCGACCTGAGCAGTGTAAAGTCAGAGGCGGCCCCAGTGGGAGGAGGGGGACCAGGGGGACACTCCCCCCCTCCCCGAAATGTTTCAAGTGCCCTCAAAATGTTCAAGTGCCCTTTTTGTTTGTATAAAAATTGTTTTGCACGCAAGAATTTTTAGCTGCATGAAGTTAATTTGTGCGTGTATGCGCAAGCTTGCATACGTGTGTTATGTTACTGAGTCTCAATGGGATTCACCACATTAATAATTGTCTAACGCGAGTAATGAGTGCCTTAAAGTTGTATAGTGATAGCCTAATAGTTTTTGCTTTGAAATTACTAATGAACAATATGCTCTATAATTTTTATACGTGTATATCTGCCCTACCTAGACAGCTGTCTCTAGAATAGTGCCCTTCCAAGAATAGTGCCTTTTAAAGTTTTAATTTACAAGTGCCCCTTTGTATCGTGTTTTTTTTCTTTGTAGGCTATATTTGTCCTACCTAGAATGATCCATCCCTAGAATAGTGCCCTTTAAAAAAAGTTATCAAAGTCAAATTACAATGAAATATATGATAGTCATACTTAATATAAAGTTGATTCTATGGCTTTTTCCCGGGTCCCCCTCCCAGTTCTCTCACCCCCAGTCAACGCTAAAATTCACCATTTAGTTATTGAGATCTACGAGTAACGGGTTTGAACTATTCTAAATAATATTTTTTTGGTTTATAAAACTCCAAAAGAGGAAGAGATCACCGTCTGAAAATGGCTAATTTTGCTATCAAGATGCCAAAGGGAAAAATACACATTCTTAGATTATATTACTATGCAAAATAATGCTTAAAATAAGTTTTAAAATTATTGTTTAAAAATGGCTAATTTTGCTATTCAAATGTCAAGAAAAGGCGTTTATAGACATCCAGTTTTAACATTTTCCCCGGGGAAGCATGCCCCCGGACCTCACTACACATCTCGTTCCGTGCCTATCCCACTTTAAAAAACCCCAAATGCTCCAACGGGCCTCAACGCTCAAAAAACCGCAGCTAGTCATTTAGTGTACACTTTCGTTCGTACACTATGCTATATACACAAACGCATTCATATTAACTGCAAATATTAAAAATTTATTAAGATGTCCATTTAACGAGCCAATGTGCCCTTTTTTTCTTGGCAACCAGTTATATTGTTTATACTGCAATCCTACAAATTACAAAAATAAATAAAAATGACATGGACCGTTTTATTTGACAACTTTATTGTTTCATTAGGCCTACCTTGTCGCCCAGTGGTAAAGCGCTCGTTTGATGCGCAGTCGGTTTAGGATCGGTCCCCGTCGGTGGGCCCATTGGGCTATTTCTCGCTCAATCCAGTGCACCACGACTGGTATATCAAAGGCCGTGGTATGTGCTATCCTGTCTGTAGAATGGTGCATGCAAAAGATCCCTTGCTACTAATAGAAAAATGTAGCGGGTTTCCTCTCTAAGAGTATATGTCGAAATTACCAAATGTTTGACATCCAGTAGCCGGTGATTCATAAATCAGTGTGCTCTAGTGTTTTGTTAAATAAAACCTTGTCGTCTAGTCTATCTATACAGCAAAAGATAAAAGTTATTATTCAAATAGTATATATTTTACCCGATGTGTTAGGAATTGTTCAGTGCTTCTACCAGTGTGAGATCGGAATTTCACCACTGTCACCCCTCCCTGCCCCCTAGTCCTGGAACAAAACTTCAAATTCCGGCAAACATTATACAGATATTCGGGGAATATCTCCTCACCCGATACCTTTTTATTATGTATTTCCACCATGCTACCCTCAAAATTAGTTGTAATCCCTATGTAAAAATTCTTAGCGATTCGTTTCCAACCCTATATAGTTGTTTGGTAGTAGGCTAATGCTACTGTGAATAAATGTTGTTATCCAGATTTGGGCATTTTTGTTTAATTCGAGCAAAACCCAGCCTGTCCCCCTACAAAAATGGGAGCCCGTAGGCTATGCCTATGGTTCCTTTGCAAGTTGAGGTGTGGGTTGTTTGTTTGTTCGTTTTTTTGTGTGTGTTTTTTGTAAACAGATTAAAACAAAAATAAATCTTTATTTTTATTTCGATCTCTAGAGATTTACTTTTTCATTTATAACCCCCAACCAAACCACCTCCCATATAATCATACAGTTTGTATAAAGCATTCCAATTTAAGAAAGAAAACCCAAACCATGCAAGTGTATGTAACTTGGCACTGATGTTGTGATTTCTTCATTTAAAATCATATCTGAAGTGAACTGATATCTCACTGCATAGCTTCCGTTCTCTTCTTGTATCCTCTTAATCTAGGTAACTAAAAAAAAAGAAAAAAGAAATTAAAAACAATTAATTAATAATTATGAGGTCAGGTCAGATCATAGGGTTTAACGTGCACATTCAGAGCAAGCTGCTGTAGCGCACAGCTGTCATGGGCACAGGTGTCGGTCTCGGCCGGCTCCTCCGTCCAGGACAGGAAAGGGTTGGGGTGGGTCTGAGCCTGTCCTAGCAGCACTGGCAGACTGACCACCCCACTCTAAGAAGAAATAGGAAGCGGGGTCGGCCCCTACTACTCTTTTCTAGACTTTACTTTGCTTTATAGTGATACCATCTCGTATCCTCCGGAGTCGGGCCCGTCCGCACCACTATACCAACCCATGACGACTGGACTATACCCTAGTCTAATACTCTCTCTCATTCAGACTGATCCGGTTTCTCAAGATCTGTATTTCAGCACAGCACTACACCTTCAACGTCTATTGACTGTCAATCTAGGGGCTTTCTTGACGGGATGCAACCCATCTCGTCCCTACAAGCTGTGCACCCTAACGGCCTTAACGAGGCCACTCACGTGGACATATAGATCGGACTTTAAACTTTTAGACCTTCGTTCAAAAGTTTATGTCGAAATTACTTTCTTTTTTTAATATTATTAAATAGTCCGATCCTCTCTTCTTTCTCTTATTTATTTTTGGACTGTCCTTCTAAAATGCTCCAAATTATATAAATATTCGACCGAGCAGTCAATTTTTTTTATTTTTTTTTTATTTTTTTTTAAATTCTATTAACTTTTTTTTACTAATTGCTATTTTCAAAATTCTGCCCATTTTCAACACTACCCCCCCCCCCCCCCCTCCATTCCGAGTCAGGCCACCGATCTTATCTAATTTCTTTTTGACCACCCGATCTAATCTAGCGACCAAATTTAATGAGTAAATTTTCTTTATTAATTATATTAGAGATGCGTATCAAAATTTTAAAGGCCTACTATTTAATTTTTGGATGTAAATTTCAAAATTGTCCGCTTAATTTGTTTCTGTCCCGGGACAAGCCCCTGGCTATCCAGAGACAGGCCCCGGGACGAACATGCTCGAAACTCGAAGTGGTATATGAGCATATAAAAATTATTCACACTCGCACAGGCAGGTGCCAGAGAGCACCAGCGGTCTGGCCGGAATCGATAGCAGGCGGGGGATAATTATGAGTAAGCAAGATGTACGAATGGCTTCACGCACTGACGTAGCCAGGATTTTATATTGAAAAGGGGTCAATTTTATTGTCAAAAAATGGGAAAATCATGGAACTGTGAAAAAAGTGTGATTCTGTGTGCCAGAATTGTTTGTGACTTTTTATAAATTTATAGATTTATAACAGTCACAAATGTAGTATAAAATCGTTTCGCTACATTATACGATTTTATACAATGACTAACTGTTATACATCGATAAATTTACCCCCCCCCTCCCTAAAAACCTAACAAAAACAAAACAACCACCCAAAAATCCCCAAAACAAATAAAAAACCAAAAACAAAGCAAACAAAAAGCAAAAGCAAAACATAACACAACAAAAACAATTCTTATATACGTATAAACACTTTACCTTGGACCTGTTGTTAAGGAGAATCATCTGGGTGGTGCTGTTGCGCACATCGTATGTCTCTGCCACTGGACTGTCTCTAGGCCATCTAGTACCATTGAACGATGGTCTGAAACATATATACAGTGAAGCCCATCAAAACCAAACCCTCTGTACACCAGAATTCCCACTGAATACAGAATTCCCACTGAATACAGAATTCCCACTGAAAGACTGTCCGAAATGTAAAAAGTGTGCGCGCAATGGAAATCAAAATAATTATACACTTAAAGTGCTATTATTATTATTATTATTTTTTTTTTAAATTATTATTGTCTCAGATCACCAAAATAGCAGTGTCAGGGATGGGAGCCCCAAATCACTGCTGTACATATTATAAATATACAACACATATATCCATACACAAACAAATACGTACACACGTACCCGGATGTCCTCCGATACATACACATATGTACATACATAGATTCACACATACATATATGCAAAAAGGCATCAATGTAAGTGGGTACAAGAGTAGTAAATATACAGTGCTATTATTTAAACCCTGATCTGACTGTTCATCAAAATCTTTGTTCAACTCTTGAACTTGCCGATTCCTGACAGGCTGCTGCTGATTATGGACATTTGAGTCTAGATTGGCACGTACGATTATTATGAACAAACGAACAGGCCATCAGACAGACAGCTGGTAGATAGTGGATTTGTATCCTAGTTGGGGCACAGAATGTTGCATACCAGTAGGTGAATGCTATACTGCATGGCATACTAAGTCTTGTAGCCCACAAACTATGAGTTTATATAATTGTGGACGAATTCAATTATTGGACACATTAATTTTTTCTGAATTGGATAAAGCATCACTCGTGAGAACTGTAGATATGGATTATGGGGAGCCATTTAGGATATTACTATGTTAATACCATATACATTGAAATGCTAAGGGGAGCTAAAAAAAATTAGTCCCCTTGAACTAGCCTCAGAGGAATGATGGGCAGTGAAAGTAGGGCCTCCACGAGTCCAAACTATTGGACTTGAGTACTAAAGGGTCAAATTCGACCCGGACCCGAGTACCCGATACTTACTAGACCTTACTAGATGATAATGAGACTAAGGAATAAAGTAAAATAGCATTATGCATATTAATTCCAGCGCTGAACATGAATGCCAAATCATGACATTGCATTGCATTAGAAACCGATTGTTACATTCGGAATTGTGACGGATGGCCAGATTAAAACGAGAAACTGACGCATGATCATATAATTATTGTGTAAGTTGTATTGCTGATTATTTACTGCTAAAACTAATGCTATACATTGTCTCACTTGTACGGGTACTCGAGTCCTCGTGGAGACCCAACGTTAGAGAGATAGCACCCCTAATTTTTTTTAATTAATTGCCTTTATTTACATATGACATTAAAAAAGTAACACGTTTTTATCTACAAGTTCAGAAATTTGGAAGCACGATAGAGGTATGGATTTGGCGTATAGTGACCATCTTGAATTATGCACACTATTTTGCTATACTGACACAGTTGTGTATTTTTTATTTGATGATTTTCCGAAAACAATTTTAATGACATTATTCAATATTTGTTAGCTAATACAAAATAATACTGTATTTTATAAAAAATACTAAACATTTTGACTTGTCAGTGAATGCACACAACAGCTTAAGATTAACTAAACAATTCAAGACTACAAAAATATTTACCTTCTGAACTGTTCATCCATGTTTGAAAGGGTGGCTAGCCCAGGATAAGGTTATGAATATCGCTTCAACCCTGGAGTGTGAAACAATGTGGTTGCTATTTCTCTGATGCAAAACTCTTAAAAATATATAAAAAGAAGAAAAGAAAAAGAATGAAAAAGAAGAAAAGAATATACAAGTAAAGCAAAACGACTGTTCTATCACTTTCAATACAATATGCATATAACAAAAATGAAAAGAAAACGTAGAATTTACGAGTAATGTTCTACAACATTTAGTCCGAATGGACGTAGAAAGTAGTGATTTAATGTGCACCTAGCACTATATCAAATATAATAATCTTTTAAGGTATTTAACAGATACTTTTTGTTTACAATATTATCTGAGGATATCATTACCTATTTGTTATTCATCTCTTATCAAAGAATTTCGTGTTTCATCGCACCAATTACTCATTGAACAAGGAAGGTATTGTGGAACTGAACGATCACAGAGAAAATGTATGTGTAATCTGGATAACATTGAAGATGAATTTCATTTTATTTTAATGTCCATTGTATTTGCATATTTGCGTATTGTATGTAAAAAAAAAAACTACTGGTCAAGACCATCTGTTTTTAAATTAACACAATTACTGTCTGTTCAGAATAAAAAACAACTTTGTAACCTTGGAAAATATTTAAAATATGCATTACATGTAAGATCGCAACATGTACAACTGTCCATCCTCCAAATACACATCCACATGTTTATGTTTATTCTGATGATTATTTATATAAGACTTATAATATTGTATATACTTGTATGCTTATGAGCCACACAGCTTAAAGTAAATAAACTACTACTACTATCACATTCTAAAGACTGACATATTGTTCGTAAAGAAGTTGTTTGATCAGGGTTATAACATCCAAGGACCCCGGAAAGCCTCAATTAAACACCTTTATGTTAGACACTCAGAGGCCATTTCACAATATGACGCATCAATATCTAAAATTATGTCTGATGCAATACCTATTATATATAATTTTTCACCTTTTATATCTTTTTGGTGAAACATATTGTAGTCAGTATATTCAACTATGGCCTTGGTAGCTATATGCTATGCTAACGACGAGTGCCACCGATTGGCGAGTGCGAGTGCGAATAATTTTTTCATGCTCATATACCACTAGAATTTCCAGCATGTCCGTCCCGGGGCCTGTCTCTGGATAGCCAGGGGCTTGTCCCGGGACAGAAAAAAAAATTAAGCGGACAATTTTGAAATTTACATCCAAAAATTAAATAGTGGGCCTTTAAATTTTGATGCGCATCTCTAATATACTTAATAAAGAAAATTCTACTCATTAAATTTGGTCGCTAGATTAGATCGGGTGGTCAAAATGAAATTGGATAAGATGGGGGGGGGGGGGGGGGGGGGGGGTAGAGTTGAAAATGGACAGAATTTTGAAAATAGCAATTAGTAAAAAAAAAGTTAATAGAATTTAAAAAAAGAAAGAAAAAAAGAACGTTACAAGCCAAAAATAAAAAGAATTGACTGCTCGGTCGAATATTTATATTATTTTAGAAGGACAGTCCAAACATAAATAAGAGATAGAAGAGAGGATCTATATGTCCACGTGAGTGGCCTCGTTAAGGCCGTTAGGGTGCACAGCTTGTAGGGACGAGATGGGTTACATCCCATCAAGAAAACCCCTAGATTGACAGTCGATAGATGTTGAAGGTGTAGTGCTGTGTTGAAATACAGATCTTGAGAAGCCGGGTCCGTCTGAACGAGAGAGAGAATCAGACTAGGGTATAGTCCAGTCGTCATAGGTTGGTATAGTGGTGCGGACGGGCCCGACTCCGGAGGATACGAGATGGTATCACAATAAAACAAAGTAAAGTCCAGCAAAGAGTAGTAGGGGCCGACCCCGCTTCCTATTTCTTCTTAGAGTGGGACGGTCAATCTTCCAGTGCTGCTAGGACAGGCTCAGACATGCAGAGACTAAACGCGAACAACTGTGGCGTTCTGCAGAATGGCCGTCATACGAGTCACGAAAAAAGAAAGTCAACATAGTCAGACGGAAAAATTACGCGGAGGCAAAGAATCTCGCTAAAAAAGAATCCAACCTGGTGGTGCAGACTGTCGAAACGAGAAACGTTCCAGCGTTCAATCAGTTCCAATGGCCGCATACATCCCAGTAGAAAACTTCACTTCACTGATAAAAACAACAAAAGTGAAGGATCCCCAAGTCAAGCCGCGAAAGCACGTGCAGTGTGCACAAACACATCTTACCGCGACGAGCTCCAGACTGGGAATGCCACCGATTGGGCAGGATTTGATATACCAGGCGTGGCGCACTGGTTGGAACAAACCGGCCTCGGTGGCGTCGTGGTTAGACATCGGTCTACAGGCTGGTAGGTACTGGGTTCGGATCCCAGTCGAGGCATGGGATTTTTAATCCAGATACCGACTCCAAACTCTGAGTGAGTGCTCCACAAGGCTCAATGGGTAGGTGTAAGCCACTTGCACCGACCAGTGATCCATAACCGGTTCAACAAAGGCCATGGTTTGTGCTATCCTGCCTGTGGGAAGCGCAAATAAAAGATCCCTTGCTGCCTGTCGTAAAAGAGTAGCCTATGTGGCGACAGCGGGTTTCCTCTTAAAAACAGTGTCAGAGTGACCATATGTTTGACGTCCAATAATCGATGATACGATAAAAAATCAATGTGCTCTAGTGGCGTCGTTAAATAAAACAAACTTTACTTTTGGTTGGAACAAAAAAACTAACAAAGCTTGCACTAATATCTAATTATTCTACCACATTCGAGTTTATTGCCAACGACCATGTAATATAACATAAAAACAAGCTAAACAGTTGTACATACCAAGTTATTAGTATAATCCACAAAAACACTCATGCACAGACCCTCGTCTATACGTCTGCATAAAAGAACTTCCTGATACAAGTGATATATATTCATATGTTTACACACCGCTTGGGACACCTTAGCCGTTAACTGTTTGTGTACGAGCAATCATTGATGTTTGTATTTAAGATTAATTTTGTCATAAAACCTACTGACACGGTTTCATCTCTCATGATCAACTTCTTATCCATCTAACTTCGCCGGCAACCCCCTTTCCATTCATTTTAATTCATTTCATTTATACTTAATTAAAGTTCAAGCACGATATCCTGGGCACACACCTGTCCAGGACGGTGGGTTATAGTGGTTAAGTGTTAATGGGAGAGAAGTCGGCGTGAGGATCTTACACCTACACACTGAATCGTTAAACTCGCACTGGGTAGGAGCCGGTACTGGGATGCGAACCCAGTACCTACCAGCGTTAATTCTGATGGCTTAACTACCACACCACCGAGGCCGATGTACATGTTCCATTTATGTGGCTTCACTGGTATTCGTATTTTCATTCATATCGCTTCGATGTATTTTTTTATTTTTATTGTAATTCCTTTGTCTTCATATTTTTATTAAATATCTACTAATTCCAGTTACAGTTCAAGCACTGTTTTGGGCAAACATCTCAGTTGTAAGTGGTTAATAAAAGTGGTTAGTAAGGGAGAAGTGTCCTTATTACATTTATTCACTGAACCACTATAATCACCAACCTTAAAGGTTCATATGACATAATCCTTTAAAGGAGCAGACCCTAGTTTCAACCCATGAAAACGTACACTACGTTTAATTAATCTACAAACCTGAAACACACATCTGGATACAGTTATAACAGAGAGAAACTAAAGTCTGTGATGTTTAAACAGGGAAATGCAGTCTAAAAATAACTAAAGCCTGTCTCGAAAACCATTACTTCTCAGACGAACGTGCGTTTTTAGAATAATGAAACATGCATTTTGGGGTACTGTAAAAATCTTGATGACCAAAACCACTTCAGGTGTACGAAAATTATTATTCTAAATAATAAAATGTAAGTACTTCTACTTTAAATGATCAAAACGGCTTTAATAATGAAAGAAAGAAAGAAATGTTTTATTTAACGATGCACTCAACACATTTTATTTACGGTTATATGGCGTCAGACATATGGTTAAGGACCACACAGATTTTGAGAGGAAACCCGCTGTCGCCACTACATGGGCTACTCTTTCCGATTAGCAGCAAGGGATCTTTTATTTGCGCTTCCCACAGGCAGGATAGCACAAACCATGGCCTTTGTTGAAACAGTTATGGATCACTGGTAGGTGCAAGTGGTTTACACCTACCCATTGAACCTTGCGGAGCACTCACTCGGGGTTTGGAATCGGTATCTGGATTAAAAATCCCATGCCTCGACTGGGATCCGAAACCAGTACCTACCAGCCTGTAGACCGATGGCCTAACCACGAAGCCACCGAGGCCGGTACTTTAATAATGAAAACTACGTTGTAGTGTTAAAAAACTAGAGTTTGTCACTTTAAAATATTGTATTTAACCTCTGGTTGAAATTATAGCTTGTTGCATAGAATATACATTTCTGCACACCCAAGGTGTTCCTATCTTCCTGGTTGGACTGAATGATCATAATGTTTTACAGAACACTTCAACTAATCATAAACAAGCATTTTACTTATCTCTAGATAAGATTTGAAAGTTTTGGGTTGTTAAGTACACATTGGCGTACAAGCTCCCATTTGTAGGGGGTGGGGGGGGGGGGGGGGGGTGGGGGGGGGGGCAGCTGGCTTTTGCCCGAATTAAACAAAAATGTCTGAATCTGGATAACAACATTTATTCATATTAGCATTACCACAAAACAGCTATAATATATTATAGGGTTGCAAACGAATCACTACGCATTTTTATATGGTTTACAACTAATTTTGAGGGTAGAATAATGGAAAGACATGGTAAAAAGGTCTCAGGTTAGCACGTTTTGTCCGAATATTTGTATAACGTTTGCCCGAATTTGAGGTTTTGCTCCAGCACTGAGTGGGGGTGGGGGGTGGGGGGCATTTGCCTCCTCTACCCCCTGTCTCGTACGCTTATGCAAGTACAGCTAGATTTGTAATGTTCAGAGTGGAAACTTTCACCTAGAAATATTGGAGACTTTAGGGGGAACTTTCAAATTTTCGAAAATATTTGAATGTTGATATTAAACATCGAAGTTATATTTTTAATTAGGGTACTCTAAATCTAAAGTAATTAAGAGACATAGACAGGCATCATTATATTGATATACCAATTAAGAAATTATTGTTCATTTATATATTTTATTTTGTAGGATACACAATACTATGATAGTTTTCCAGCTCTTTTTTACTGATATAATAATAGATTAATTATTTAAATCACAACTACAGTGACAATTAACAGAATAACAAATTCTAATTAGCTTTTAAATTGTTTATTTATTTTTAAAAATAAATTTGAATCAACAATGACTTCCAATATATATATGTATGTATGTATGTATATATGGTGTGTGTGTGTCTGTGTCTGTGTGTGTGTGTGTGTGTGTGTGTGTGTGTGTGTGTATGTGTGTGTGTATTGATGTATGAATATCTATATATTGCAAGTATGTCGAGGTTGACTGTTACATACATAGATATTAACGCACTGGCGCAGGGGATAATAAAATCCTTTCTGGGCTTATGTATGTATGTATGTATGTATGTATCTTTGGCGTCAAGGAAATTTCCAAAATTAAAAACAAACTGATATATTATTAATACTGAGAAATATATTTTCCATATATCAGTGATAATAAGTTTGTTTTGTTTAACGACACCACTAGAGCACATTAATTAATTAATCATCGGCTATTGGATGTCAAACATTTGGTAATTATGACTCGTAGTCATCAGAGGAAACCCGCTACACTTTTCCATTTGCAGCAGGGATCTTTTATACGCACTTCCCACAAACAAGAAAACACATACCACGGCCTTTGACCAGTTGTGGTGCACTGGTTGGAACGGGAAAACCCTCAATCAGCTGAATGGATCCACCGAGGTGGTTCGATCCTGTGATGCAAGCACCCCAGTAGTCCGGTGGGACGTAGAAAGTGTGGTTCTTTCTACGTCCGGATATTGTTACATACCCTATATATAGCTGGTATTCAAAACTTGTGGCACCAAGTTTCAACCGTTTCTCAACCGAAATAGTGCATCAAATGGACACACAAACCAAAATGTATAACCTACCGTACTCACTAAATTCCGATTGAAGTACTTGCATCATTATTAATAAAATAAATCTTCCAACAACAACATAAAAAAAATGTCTCAGCTATTTTAAATTTGCTAAATAGAGGGAAGCAACTCGCCCTGCATATTAAAGGGACATACACTAGTTTTTAATCACTAACGCATATTATTGATTATTATAACCGTTTTTGATAACTTAAGTCATACTTTACTTAGATTTTATTGTTTAGATTATCAATTTCCGTACATTCGAAGTGTTTTTGGTCATCCTGGTGTTTTTAATATCACAAAATGCATTTCTCATATTTTTCAAAACGCAAGTGCGTCTGAGAAGTAACAAGTATGGAGTCGAGTTTTAGTCTATTTTTAGAGGGTATTTCACCATTTCATAGTCACAGACTCATGTTTCACTCAGTTGTAACTTTATCCAAATGTGTTACAGGCTTGTAGATTAACTAAAGTTAGTGTTAATTTTCGCCGGTTGAAACTAGGGTCTGTTCCTTAAGAAAAGTATTGACGTAATATGCAACCTGCACTAGCACCTCAGGCGAGCACTCAACCGACTGAGCTAAATCCCACCCCCATAATACATCAGTGATAGGCGTAACCTATTATTAAACTTAAAAAGAATATAATTAAACAATTACTAGTGTCCTTAGGAATATCATAAATTTTATGAATGAAAGGCTTTAGATTGGTGTTAGTTTTGTTGTTTGGTTTGAAAAAAAAAAAATTGACACAGTCCACAATGTGTAAAACTAAAAATTCCCCCCAATTCGCCAGCCTATTTAAAATTCCCGAAACTCTGAATATTTCGAAAATTCCCGGAGAGTTTTGCAGGCCGACCAACTTTCCGGAATTTTCCGAAAAATGCGGAATATTCATCACGTACTAAGAATTCAAGAATCGATGCCAAATATCCGGAATGTTTTTCAAATTCACTTGAATTTCTTCTCTTTTTTTAAAGCAACTTAGTAATTTTTATTACATTCTACATTCTTAGAATTAAATATCTTTGTCACTCATTTCAACCTGAGCTCCATTTTGTTTAGTTTTGTGCCATTACCAAGGCGTGTGTTTATTGTCAACAGCCGACCAATGAAAATGTCGAGTAAACTGAAGCCATATATGAAAATTTTCTTTCTTATTTTTTATACTCGAATAGTTTATGTATTCATTTTAAAGATATTTTAAATGTCATAGACTTATGTTCCTACGGGCCGGCATCGGTTCTATGACGATACATGCAATTTTGCCACCATGGATGAAAACATGAATATATAACAGAAAGCAAGAAATGTTTTATTCAACGACGCACTCAACACATTGTATTTACGGTTATATGGCGTCAGACATATGGTTAAGGACCACACAGATATTGAAAGAGGAAACTCGCTGTTGCCACTTAATGAGCTACTCTTTTTCAATTAGCAGCAAGGGATCTTTTATATGCACCATCCCACAGACAGGGTAGTACATACCACGGCCTTTGATATACCAGTCGTCGTGCACTGGCTGGAACGACAAATAGCCCAATGGACCCACCGACGGGGATCGATCCCAGACCGACCGCGCATCGAGCGAGCGCTTTACCGCTGGGCTACATTTCCCCTGAATATATAACAGAAGAACGCTACTATCGTACACAAACAAAAGAAACCAAAACGATAATAATTGTCTTCTTTCCATTTGGACCGGCCTCGATGGCGTCGTGGTTACGCCATCGGTCAACAGGCTGGTAGGTACTGGGTTCGGATCCCAGTCGAGGCATGGGATTTTTAATCCGGATACTGACTCCAAACTCTGAGTGAGTGCTCCGCAAGGCTCAATGGGTAGGTGTAAACCACTTGCACCGACCAGTGATCCATAACTGATTCAACAAAGGCCATGGTTTGTGCTACCCTGCCTGTGGGAAGCGCAAATAAAATATCCCTTGCTGCTAATCGGAAGAGTAGCAATTTTGCGACAGCGGGTTTCCTCTCAAAATCTGTGTGGTCCTTAACCATATGTCTGACGCCATATAACCGTAAATAAAATGTGTTGAGTGCGTCGTTAAATAAAACATTTCTTTCTTTCTTTCCATATAACCGTAAACAAAATTTGTTGAGTGCGTCGTTAAATAAAACATTTCTTTCTTTCTTTCTTTCCATTGGCTTTCACATGAAACATGTTACTATATAATAATTGGCCACCACTAATCTATGACGCATCCATGACATTAATATACCTACCGATGTTATTTTATTCAAGTAAATTAAACAATAATGCGATTTTTTCTTTACACTGGCACCCCAAAAGTATTACTCTAATAGTAATGTAAGCCAGTCTTAATGTGGGTAGTGGTTTCGTCCCCGAACCAGTTCCTCACAAATCAGTTCGACCCCACTACACCCATATGATGTAATAGTGCAAATTTGGCAATGTACCTACATAAAAATAACATTGGTCCCAAGTTTGTTTGTCACTTTATTGCTAATCTGTAAAAAGTCAAAAGTTTTAACCCCTTAACTACCCTATACAGTGGCAGATCCAGAAAGGGGGGGGGGGGGGGTAATGACCTGAGGCGGAATGCCAAGGAAACTTTGGGGGTTTGGAGGGGGATCGTAAAAAATTGAAAATTAATATGTAATAAAATTATAACTGTCGCAAAATTTAGCCCACCCCCCAAGATTCGCCTCTGCCATATTTTATCTCGAGTCACCTCCACCCTCTCCTGATTGATATCTATGTGTATTTTCATTCATTCATTTTAACTTATTTTCGTGCTTATATCCAATTAAGGTTCAAGCACGCTGCCCTGGGCACACACCTCAGCTATCTGGGCTGTCTGTCCAGGACAGTGGGTTAGTTGTTTAGTGAGAGTGAAGAGGGTGTAGTGACGTTATACCTACCCATTGAGCCCTTAAGAACTCGCTCTTTGTTGGAGCCGGTACAAGGCTGCGAACCCTATACCTAACAGCCTGTAGTGCGATGGCTTAACCACTGCGCCACCGAGGCCGGTTCGATATGTAGGGGAATATCAATATCAATAATGGAGGTAGCTGGAGGTGACTCGAGCTATCCATAAGTAGCTAGCTACTTGATGGATTTGTTAGTGATTATACGTGCATAAATAAATGTCAAATAAGATGTTAACAATGTACTGTTTCAAGCTAAGATCTAAGTTTTAGACAGCAATACCACAGCATATATTATAAAAGGACCATGTAGGGCAACCTGGTGGCTTATCGATAGCGCTATGTC
This sequence comes from Gigantopelta aegis, assembly GCF_016097555.1. NCBI lineage: Eukaryota > Metazoa > Mollusca > Gastropoda > Neomphalida > Peltospiridae > Gigantopelta > Gigantopelta aegis. The sequence continues at coordinate 39,042,391 of NC_054701.1, forward strand.
GTCACCGAGGTCGGTTTTCTTATAGTTTCTTACCTATTATTGTTCAAGCACGCGTGCAGGAATTGTCCAATCTGATTAATATCAGCTCCACTGGCCTGTATTGGACTGGATTGATTAACATATTAAAGTGTGTATATCCAATAAGGGTTCAAGCACGTCTCTATCGGGCACAATCTCTGACTTAGACAGTGACTTGGTCCGGGACAGAAGCGTGTGTGTGTGTGTGTGTGTTGTGTATGTGTGTGTGTGTGTGGTGGGGGGGGGGGGGTGAATTGGAAATGGACAGAATTTTGGAATAGCAATTAATGAAAAAGATATATATATTTTTTTTTTTTTTTTTTTTGGGGGGGGGGGGGGCTAGTTAACTTTTTAATATATATATATATATTAGAAAGTTAACTAGCCAAAAAAAAGAGAAAAAAAAAGGAATTGACTTCTCGGCCGAATATATTCCTATAATATGGAGCATTTTAGGACAGTGCAAAAATTAATGATAGAAAGAAGAAAAAATCGGACTATTTAATAATATAGAAAAAAAGAGAGTTAATTTTGACATAACATTTTGAACGAAGGTCTAAAAGTTTAAAGTCCGATCTATATGTCCACGTGTGTGGCCTCGTCATGTCCGTTAAGGTGCATAGCTTGTAGGGACCAGCTAACCCATAGAGTGACGGTCATTAGATGTGGGAGGTGTAGTGCTATGCGAAAATAGTTCTTGAGAAGCCGGATGCGTCTGAACAAGATAATATCAGACTAGGGTGTTACATAGTCCAGTCGTCATGGTTGGTATAGTGGTGCGGACGGGCCCGGCTCCGGAAGATACGAGATGGTACCAATATGAAACAAAGTAAAGTCCAGAAAAGAGTAGTAGGGGTCGACCCCACTTCCTATTTCTTCTTAGAGTGGGGCGGTCAATCGTCCAGTGCTGCTAGGGCAGGCTAGAGATTAAACGCGAACAACCATGGCGTTCTGCAGAATGGCAGTCATACGAGTCACGGAAAAACTTATTGACAAACGTCAGCCCCCAAAAATATTTACGTGGCGGCAAGGAAGGAAGGAAATGTTTTATTTAAAGACGCACGCAACACATTTTATTTACGGTTATATGTACAGATATTAAGAGAGGAAACCCGCTGTCGCCACGTCATGGGCTACTCTTTTCGATTAGCAGCAAGGGATCTTTTATATGCACCATCCCACAGACAGGATAGCGCATACCACTGCCTTTGATATACCAATCGCGGTGCACTGGCTATAGCCTGGTAATTAAAGACCCAGTGGAGCTGATTTTAATCAGATTGAGGATTTGTTTAGATTGTAACGAGCGAGTCATGCTTCCCCGGAAAATATACTGTTAAAATTAAGTAGGGGAAATTCCATTTCAAATATGAATAATTATAGAATGAAATGAGATATAAAACTTAAAATAAGTGCATAATGTGCGGTAATGTTCCAACAAAAAAAAGAAAAAACGCACCGATTGTTTTGATCGCGAAGCACGTGAAATGACGTTGCACGTGTAAAGCGTGTGATTTGAAATTGAACACTTTATAGTTTGTGTGTACGTTGTGTGCACAGTGCACACTGAGGCAATATTATTTCTTGTTTGTTACTGGAACACTAAATCATAACCTTGCTGTCACATTCTTTACAACATTGTGTAATTTTTCAACAATGCGACGTCTACAAAGTCAGTAACGTCTCGGCGCTGTAGGCATGCTCCATATTGGCACCACCTAGCCCGAGTACTCTGACTGTAAGAGAGCTAGACGGACATTTGGACATAAACACGCTCTCATTACAGTCAGAGACCAACCTATGTCTTTTTTTGGCAATTCCTGACTACCAAACGGTAGGCAACGAGTCCCGCTCTAATACCACAACAATCCTATGTTTGACGTCAAATACCCGATCAATTTTTCGAGTTAAGTGATACAAAAAATCCAAATATTAATCACTAAACACATACGTTCAGTACGCTTCGTGACACTCCGTCGCAACAATTGCAAACGATCTATTTCGTGACTGGGCGATTCCGCCTTGTCAGTTACAGGGGTCATCTCATAAGAGGAGGCAGTACTAGCACATACTTTTGCCGTATCCTGTCGATAACACCCCAAATGTATCCTTCAAATTCAAAATGGAATCAATAATGTGTAATTGTTTTGGTTTAATGACGTAATGAAATCCAAATTCATCCAAAACGGCATTAGCCAACTCTTCCATGTTGTAACTTCGCTTTATGAGAGTAACTGTGCACAAGGCGGAATCGCCCAGTGCGCGATCACGTGGTCTACGTCTCGAAATAGATCGCCGAGCTTTGCAATTGTTGCGACGGAGTGTCACGAAGCGTGGAATGTGGGTGCTGTCGGGTTTCTTTCTGTAGTATGTGTATTAGTGATTAATATGTGGATTTTTTTGTATCACTTAACTCGAAAATGATTGATGTAAAGGTATTTGACGTCAAACATAGGATTGTTGTGGTATTAGAGCGGGACTCGTTGCCTACCGTTTGGTAGTCAGGAATTGCCAAAAAAAGACATAGGTTGGTCTCTGACTGTAATGAGAGCGTGTTTATGTCCAAATGTCCGTCTAGCTCTCTTACAGTGTAATGAGAGCGTGTTTATGTCCAAATGTCCGTCTAGCTCTCTTACAGTCAGAGTACTCGGGCTATGGCACCACCCAGCAAATTGTGGCCCGTAGACTTAAATGTGTCACAATCAGTCATTAGCCAATTGTGGACCCGATATCAACAAACCAGAAAAGTGGATGATCGTCCCCGTTCAGGACGGCCAAGGGCCACAACTCCGGTTCAGGACCGCTTCATTAGGACTTGACGTTGAGGAATCGAGGTCAATCAGTCAATCAAATCGCAAGAGAACTCCCCATGTTACAACTGGCATTACAATGTCTGGTCAGACTATTCGTAGCAGACTGGATAGGTATAACACCCACACATATCAACCCTACATTACCCCACATTTGACTGCCAGACATCAAGGGTGTACACATCGTAGGTATTGGACTAACAGGCGTCGAGTTCGGATATTTTCAGATTTTCAGATCACGACTTCCATGATCGACGACAGCGTGTTTGGTGACGTCCCAATGAACGCTACGCCAACGTCAACGTTCGTCCTCATTCCCGATTTGGAGGAGGGTCCGTTATGGTTGGGGTGGCATCACCATGACTGCCAGAACCCAGCTGCATATTGTTCATGAGAGGGTCACTGGGAAGTATTACCGTGACAACATCCTTGCACCGATCGTTGTGCCCTTCGCACGTCAGGCTGGATGCCATTTTGTTTTTCATGACAACAACGCCCGTGCTCACCGGAGTTTACAGGTCACCGCGTATCTGCAGCAACCAAACATCACCACACTACCGTCGCCAGCCCTAAGCCCAGACCTTTCTCCTATTGAGCACATCATCGGACGATGTCTCCGAGAACGTCAACATCAGCCAACCAACTTCGCTGAATTAGGCGCCGTTCTAGATCTCCAAGAAGAATGCGACAGGATCCCCCCAAATGTTATTGGACGCTTAATCAGGAGCATGCCACGTCGGATTCGTGGATGTTTGACGACCCGTGGGGGTTTTACATGGGCGTACATAGGGGGGGGGGGGGGGTCGATGGGTTCGACCGACCCGCCCCCCCCCCCCCTGAAATCGCTTTTTTTTATAATTTAATATATCTGACATTGATATCTGACATTATTATATTTACTCAACATAGAAATATATGCCCAATATCTCTGCAATCTATTTTGGAACCCCCCTTTCCAAAACTCAACATAGAAATATATGCCCAATATCTCTGCAATCTATTTTGGAACCCCCCTTTTCAAAACTCAACATAGAAATATATGCCCAATATCTCTGCAATCTATTTTGGAACCCCCTTTTCAAAATCCTATGTACGCCCATATTTTACCCGTTACTAGTGCATATATTGATAACGTCAAATTGACAAGCACCACACAATGTTGTTGGTTTTTTTGCGAAGTTTTTTTGTTGTTGTGAGTTTGACTATACAGTTACATTGTTGAACTAAATTATTATCGTAAGAAAAAATACTAAAGAAAACCTTACACACATAAGAAACCCACAAAACATCAGCTTGTCATAAATGTCATAAAGAAAAAAGTCACTGCGCAATAACAATTTCAGTTTACATGACTTACTGTAATAAAAATGCTTTATTACCCACCTGTGAGAGAGATCAAAGTGTAATAACATTTCCGTTCGGCACATTATTGTACACACAACCGGTCCAAGCATGCAGGAACCACGTGTACAGGCTCGACAATGTTATCTAATGTCATATTTATTTTGTTTAATGACACCACTAGAGCACATTGATTTATTAATCATTAGCTATACAATGTCCAACATTTGGTAATTCTGCATGACATATAGTCTTGAAAGAAACCTGCTACATTTGTCAGGCACGGTGGAAGCAAGTCGACATTGAAGGGGTGGGGTGGGGACTGACTGAGATCGAAGGCGCAAAGCAAAGTTTCTAGGGAGTTCGGGGATATGCTCCCCCTTAATGTTTTAAAACTAGATGTCCTAAAATGATATGTTCTGCATTCTACAAGTAAACGTAGCCCAGTGGTAAAGCGCTTGCTTGATGCGCGGTCGGTTTGGGATCGATCCTCATCATTGAGCTCATTGGGCTATTTCTCGCTTCAGCCAGTGCACCACGACTGGTATATCAAAGACCGTGGTATATGCTATCCTGTCTATTGAATGGAACATATAAAAGATCCCTTGCTGCTAATCGAAAAGAGTAGCCCATGAAGTGGTAACAGCGGGTTTCCTCACTCAATATCTGTGTGGTCCTTAACTATATGTCCGACGCCATATAACCGTAAACAAAATGTGTTGAGTGCGTCGTTAAATAAAACATTTCCTTCCTTCTACAAGTAAAATTAATCTCTGCCTTAACATTGACTACCAATAATATTTTTGATTCAGAATTATTGGGGAGCTAGAGCCACCCCCCCCCCCCCCCCCCCACCCCCTTCTCCGTCGTGCCGGTTCTTCCATTGGTAGCGAGCGATCTTTATATGCACTCTTTCACAGACAGGACAGCACAAATCACAATATTTGCAATACCAGTCGCGTGGCACTGGTTGGGACGGGGAAAAACCCCAATAAGAGAATGGACCCACTGTCCGTTCGATTCCATGATTCAAGTACACTAGGTGAGGCTGAGCTAGTATCAAATATCAAAGTTTTATACGCCTATACATTTAGTTTTATCATTGCCGGTAATGGTCCGATTAACAAACATTTCAAAATATGTGTGATCTCCGCATTAGAAACCGCAACCTTTACTATACTAGCACTATTCCTATTCATTGGTAATCGCGGTTCTTTTTCACATTGTTTCTATAAAGTTTGTTTCACCAATTGATATATGTTTTATAGTTTTAAAATTCTTTATTAAATGCACTTTCTTAGACCAAAAAATTACGTTTTTTCTTTATCTCTTTGTAACATTTGGTTACTATAACGACCTTATTATTTATAAGTTCCCAAATGTAGACTTCTGATCAACTGGTATATGCACACGCCGGTAAAAAGAAGTGTCCAAATTGTTAGTGTTTACATTGCCACAATGTTCAATACTCACCTTTTTTTTTTAAAGTCATGATAACTGTAGGTTAGTTATAAATAGAATACTTATATTCTTGGCCTAAAACTTGTTTAAAATCGTATTTGTGCACGTTAGATTACCATCAACTCGTAAGATAATACGGTTCTTTATACCTAGCCCGAGTACTCTGACTGTAAGAGAGCTAGACGGACATTTGGACATAAATACGCTCTCATTACAGTCAGAGACCAAGCTATGTATTTTTTTGACAATTCCCGACAACCAAAAAGTTGGCAAAGATTTCCGCTCTAATACCACAACAATCCTATGTTTGACGTCAAATACCTTTACATCGATCATTTTCGAGTGAACTGCTTAAAAAATATCCACATATTAATCACTAATACACATACTACAGAAAGAAATCCGACAGCACCCACATTCACCCACTCCGTCGCAAGAATTGACCCCTCCGTATGACGAGTTAACCACGCCCCCCCGTCAAACGTGATGCAAGGTTAGACAAACTTTCAATAATGGCTGCCGATTCGCATAGGTCGATAGCAAAATCAACCGATCTGCCGATTAAGTTTTCGCCTTAATGTATTTAGAAATATCGTGTTTAATTAAAAAGCCGACAAGAGGAGGCATTCAAGTGTTTCATTACAGGGTACATTTACGATGACAACGTGATTTAAATCAGCAAAACCATTTTTACTTTGTATATCGAAGCACAAGAACCCGGAAGTGACAAACGTCGAATGCAAGCAAAAGGTGATTTAAAACATCCACCGTATGCTAACTTTTGTCAGAACTGACAAATTAAAATGTCTTGTTTGTTTCGTTTTTCTTCTACTTTTTCATCTTAATTTGTGTTGTTGTTGTTGTTCGACTTTTATATTTATGGAATCCCGATATGCCGAGGAACAAGTGAATAGAAGGCGCGGCGACGACCCGGCCCCGACTTGTTTAAAACCGTGACGTCTTTATTTTCGGTCGGGTTGCGTCAAATGTTTTGTTTGTTTGGGTTTTTTTTAAAAGGGGAGGGGGGGGGGGGGGGGGGGGGGGGGGGCGTGAGCAGTAACATTAAAATACACGGCGTGGGGGAATGCTATCAGTGTATTATAATTTTATGCACGAAAGGTTACAAAACTATAGCAGGATACAGTTGCATGTGCAAATATTATGCAAGCAGTGATTTAGATTGTGGGATTGCGAAGTTTATGTGGGTGTATTCTTACATAACTGCACTGCTTGAACCAACCGATATACGGCACTTGCGCTATTTATGAAATCAAAGCCATACACGAAAGACAAAAAAAAAAAATCACAACTGGCATAGCCAGAGGGTGAGTTGGTGGAGACCACATCTTTGGGCCTCCAGTTGTGTATACTAACATTTGGCCCATCTTCGTTCTGACAAGACATATTAGGGCTGTTTACGTTTGGGTGCCCCAACCCCTCTTTATAAAATCAGGCTGTCCAGCACACCCTTTTGAAAAAGTTGGACACAATTAGGAATGAAAATATAGAAAATGTAGGACAAAAGTAGGAAAACAGAGAACAAAAGTTGGACAGAAACAGTACGTAGCGACATTATTCATGCTTATATTGAGAAAACACCTTTTTTGTGGTGGTCAATTTGTATATGTATTTTGTGTTCTATCAAAAATAATGTGAATCTTATGTAACGGTGTGACGGTACATGCTCTTAAATTTGTTTCGCCTGTGGCGATTTTAATTGTGTTAGAGGGCCGTGTGCAGTTTCATTGCACTTAAGCCAGATGGGCAACTTGTTACGTAATACTTCGCGCGATCGGGCATTCCAATATCCACTTAGTCCAGCTGTGGAGGCCATGTGGCGAGTAGTTACGTAATACCTCTGCGAGTGCGGTTTTTACAACCGTGATTTGGCGACGATGGCGTCAGTAAGTCTGACGATCAGAGAGAAATATACCGACTCTAGTAAAGTTGGAATATCAGATGATAGGGGGAGGTACCGCCTTGTACCCCCAGGCGAATTCTGATTTATAATAAATAGCTAGTTTTTAGAGATATCGAAAAAAAAGAACGAATTAGGAAGGCTCCAGGGGATCACGGACGTCGTCCACTGAACGAAATATATTAGTTCAGACGGGACTTTGGTAATTATATATTTTCTGCTTTGTGTATAACCTTGATGTGATTGATGTGACTTTAAATATTTTAATACTGTAGTATACCACTATTCTTTAGACAGTGTCTTCGGTCATCTGACGAAGTAAATCGTAGACTTTTTGTTCTAACATTATACGAGTATTTGGTAATATAAAGCTTAGCCAGTCATCCTAGACGACCTAGGTACACTGTAGGTTATTGTCTTTATTGTGATCGGTACCAGTATTAATTCTGTGTTACAAGGTTACTGAATGAGTAGTTAGGGGTAATTAAAAATTAACCCGTTAGGAATAGAGCTGTAATTCCTTTATTAATTAAGTTCCCCTGGAAGCGTTCCTAAATTATCACACGTTACTGAACGTGTAGTAAGGGTTAATTAAAAAATAACCAGTTAGGAATGGTGTTGTAATTCCTTTATTAATTAACTTCTCCTGGAAGCGTTTCTCAATTATCACACGTGTGGGTGTGGTGTAACGGTGAAGTGATTCGCATATTGTGTAACTAGACACCTAGAGATTAACTAATTAAGTGATCAGTTCTGGGTTGTTATTATTGCTGTTATTAATTAACTACTACGGCTGTACATTTGTCAGCGTAGGATAATACAGATTCCAAAGTGTATTGTGTTTTGTTGTGTTTCTAGTGAGCTAAACGTGCTATAATAATATATACTTTATATAAGATCGTATCTCTGATCATACCTAGAGACGAGCCATACTAGGGTTTAACAGCCTGTTACAGAGAGATCTAATAGATATACAAGTAGGAGAGACATTTTGGTAATCGTGTTTTATTCGGTTACGGGAATTATAGAATCCCCGTGACAGGAGTAGAAAATTGGGGCGCTCGTCTGGGATCTGAAACGGGACATGCATATTTAAAAAAGTATTGTTTGTAAATGGGGGCTTTATAAATTAATTTTACAAATTAACCAGAAGTAGCACGTTGTTCACTAGAAAATTAATTAATAATAAGTGCGTCATATCTAAACATGGATAAGAATTTGCTGGATAGGCCTACGCTCAGTGTAGTGGAGATTAAGCGAGCACGTAAGGCCGAGTTAGTTGAAATCGCGGGTGAGCGAGAAATTGATTTAACATCAGCTAAAACCTTAGGAGATATAAGGACAATTATTATCCAGGAAGTTTTTGGTGATAGTCCTGTTATGGAAGACAGTGAGATTGTTCCAGAGATAGAGATAAATGAGTTAAGTGTGGAACAACAAGTAGGAGAGACATTTTGATAATCGTGTTTTATTCGGTTACGGGAATTATAGAATCCCCGTGACAAACGGTCACGTTATACAGTTATTTCAAATTACTGTACACTATATTAATCAATATACATATTTACATGCATAGGAATGCTGATGCACAGTAAAACAGAGTTAACATGATTAATTTAAGTTTTCTATAATGTATTATAGATTCTGAAGTCATACATACACATTGTACATTATAATCATGTTAATCATTGGAAAATATGTTGGCTTTGAGGGTGTAATTTTAATATGTTAAGATTATATGGTGCTACAAATTGGGAGATATATCATGCTGCCAAGAAAAATTAAAATAATTCCCATAACTGATAACTTTTATAACACAAGGAATATGCACACTTTAACAGCAATTCGTGGCATTTTAAAACAAAAAAGTAAGAAAAACTAAGTATTCTGAAGAAAAAGTAGGAAAAATAGAACAAAGACCAAAAAGTACGAAAAAGTAGAATCGTAGAAAAGTAAAATATTTGCCAATTAAGCCAGTACAACAGTGTTTAAATAAATTATAAACTCACGTGTTGCGGCAACAACTGTTGGGAATCAAACTTGAAGCTTCTGGCCCCCACATCCCAATCTCACCCCCCACCCCCCCATTAGTTATCCTACTGTCACACAAATTGTACTTTTTCTGTTCTAGAGGCATAGGCAGATAAAAAAATAGTAATAAATATTATAAGACAACCCATGCCTACAGAACAATAATAATACAAAATAAAAATTTAATTTAAAAAATGTATATATTAAAAAAAAAGAGGCATGAAACTAAACCACAGATTGCAGTTCGCACAATTTGTTTAATATTTATTATGAGAATACTTCCTAACATTTTCTTTTTTCTCAAAGAGAGGGTCTTTACATATTAATCCCCATGTAGTCTGGTACAGGTAAATATATTTATTCAAAAATGTATCTGTCTGTGGCATCCATCTCCAAATCCTCGAAACTTGTACAGTCAACTGAGCAATTAAGGATTACCATTTGATGGGTGGTGTCAAACTGAATCCCAAGTCTTGGAAGTCTGAATTACTCCTTAGCAGCAATATGTCAAACACAAAAAAACAATAAAATATTGTATTAAATGAAATTGTTGAAAGTGTTTCATTTCAGCAGCAATTTCACCCCCTGCCCCAGTTTTTTTCACATATCAGTTGAAACTGTTCTATTATTTCTATCATTCTGTTCTCAATATCAAGATGCAATGTAATTTGTTTAATAGTTTGTCTTCAGAATCTCATTTTCGACATCTAATCAATGACTCCACATCCATTGGTCCAGTTGCTGAAATATATAAAAACAAACATGTTAAGTATTTCACATCCATGTGAAGAAGTACATTAGTCTGTAACTTAATTACATATTGTTTGTATTAATTTAAAGTTTAATTTAATTTTAGGAAAACATTTTTTTAACAGGAAACAAAATCAGTGTGACTAAACAAAGAATAAAATTAAAAAGTATAGCAGTAAATTAAGAAAAGTAGTAAACAATGTATTTAACTTCGATGATGTTATTTGATTTCTATTAGAAAGTTGCACAAAGCTACATATATGATGACATGTGGAAGAAGAAAAATGCCTATGCTTTGCTAAAATTTGGGGTATAAAATAATGATGAAAAACAAAACTACTGTCTCTAAAAGAAAATCCTATTTAGGGTATTATTTTTTAGAAATGTTTTTGCTTCAAAACATTTAAGGGTCCCTACATAAAATTTACCTAATTTATAACTTTCCAGACAAAACTTCCTTCTCCCCCTAAAGCTCACAACCATATAGGTTACTCCCTCACCCACCCCCTCCCACCACACACAAAAGCACATACACACACTCACGCCTACACACATGCAAACAAAAAGAAAAGGGAAAAAAGCTAAGACTTCCAAACGTTCCAGCATGCTTGTTAATACTATCACTAACCCTAAACCTAACATAATCCTGAATTAACTGAATGCTTGAACGATCGGAAGTCTTGCCAAAACCTTTATTTTGGCCATTCGTCTGACTGTGTGCAGTTTAACGACGGATTCTTAACGACAATATATACATCGAAGACTGATTAAATGAGTCAATAAATTCCATTACATTGGAGGAAAAGTGATTCTTAAACTCTTACCTTCGTAGAATTTATATATCAGTTGAATTCTGATGGATTTCGGCAAAAAATCACTTTCAATACCATATGACGGTTTCGCAGGAAAACACTGATTTTACGTCAATCCTAGGCTCCGCATAGTTGTCATCGCTGTTGACACATGTCAGCATAAGTATATGTTTACTATGATTATAATTCAGTTGGAGGAGACAATTATTTTAATGCTAACTATACAAAAACGTTACACATCGAAAAAAAGTATGTTGTCTAACCTAATGGCGTCCAAGCAAAGTTGGGCCCGCGGTTTTTGAATCGCGAAACATGATTGGTCCAGCGCGGTTGTCAATCACGCCGTACGGAGGGGTCAATTACAAAGCTCAGTGACCTATTTCGTGACGTAGATCACGTGATCGCCCACTGGGCGATTCCGCCGTGTACAACAGTTACAGGGGCCGTCTCATACCAAGCGACGTCACAACATGGAAGAGTTGGCTAATGGTTTCCTCTCTAACACAGTGATAAAACTACCAAATATTTGACACCCAATAGCCGATGATTAATGAATCAATGTGCTGTAGTGGTGTCGTTACACAAAACAAACTGTTTTTGGTGATTGTCGGGCACTTGTCATTTTGAGACGGCCCCTGGAAGACGGAATGACTGAGTGGGCGATCATGTGACGCATCGTCACGATATAGGTCGGCGAACTTAGAATTCTGCTGTCCGGAGTTTGCCGAAGCTTAGCTGAATGTGGGTGCTGTCGGGTTTCTTTATGTAGTGTGTGTATTAGTGATTAATATCTGAATTTCTTTTAATCAATCAACTCGAAAATGATCAATGTAAAGGTATTTCACGTCAAGCATAGGATTGTTGTGGTATTAGAGCGGAAATCTTTGCCAACTTTTTGGTTGTCGGCAATTGCCAAAAAAATACACAGCTTGTATTGGTCTCTGACTGTAATGAGAGCGTATTTATGTCCAAATGTCCGTCTAGCTTTCTTACAGTCAGAGTACTCGGGCTACTTTATACCGACTTTCTATCTCGTATATCAGTATAGAATAACAATGGTAACTGTTGTACTTCAAGCGACAGACCCTAGTTTATGAACACTACGACGTATTTTTCACTGTTTTTGATAATTTCAATTAGAAGTACTTACATTTTATTAATTATTAATTATTATTTTTCATCATTCTAAAAACGCACGTTCGTCCGACAAGTAATGGTTATCTATACATGCTTTATTTAGTTTTGGGCGATATTTCCTTGCTTAAACATCACACTTTAGTTTCTCTCTGTTATAACCTTATGCAAATATGTGTTGCGGGTTTGTAGGTTAATTAATTAAACTTAGTGTCCATTTTCACGGGCTGAAACTAGGGTCTTCACCTTTACATCCTGTCATAATATTATAAATTACCTGTATCTGTCTCTGTCTGTCTCTCTCTGTACACGTGTGTGTGTGTGTGTGTGTGTGTGTGTGTGTGTGTGTGTCTCTCTCTCACGGACCCCCCTCCTCCCCAGTGGGCCACTGTCTCGGCAGGTCAGGTCATATAGGGTTTTACGTGGACATTCAGAACAAGCTGCTGGGGCGGATCCAGCTTTTCTGATGAGGGGGGTCCAAGACAAAAAGGGCACCATAACATTATGAAAAGGCACTATTGAAAAATTACACACGGTTCACATGGACCATAATATAATAGTGCTACAACAGGGACGTTTCTACAGTGTTCTATACATTGACAGAATAAATAAATTTGTTAAAAAACCTAAATAAAAGGGGCACTTCTCAAATTTGGGGGGGGGGGGGGGGGTCCGGACACCTTGGACCCCCTCTAGATCCGCCCCAGAGCTGCTGTAGCGCACGCCTGTCATGAGCGCAGGTGCCGACTCCTCCATCGAGGATAGGAAAAGGGTTGGGGTGGGTGGAAGAGGGGACCGCCCGCGGTGGCAAGTGCAAGGAAGCACCAGCAACCCAACCGGAATCGGTAGCGGGCGGGGACAGTTTTGAATATCCCATAGGATTAAGTCAAAAAGGAAAGTAGTGCGCAATTTCTTGAAGGAATTTTGGCGCATTTTTTGAACGCCGTTCAGAACGGTTCATCGAGAGAGAAAAAAAAAAGGGAGCTACATGTTAATTTGAACTTAGTTTGCCGAGAGTTGGAAAATGTCTCAGCATCATGTGTTCAGCCAAACGTATTCTGAACGTTACGGACGATATAGTATGTAATAGGCTATTCTCGGAACCGGCGTGATGTCACACGGCCTAGTTACCGATCATCCGGGTCTTTGGGGGTGAAGCCAAATTAGTGATTACTGTTTTACATTCTCGGAACCGGCGTGACGTCACACGGCCTAGTTACCGATCATCCGGGTCTTTAGGGGTGAAGCAAAGCCTTGGTGATTACTGTTTTACACAGAATAAAGTTATCATATTAACTTTTTGCATGCCTTGCATATTGTCATTTATTTTCTGTAGCTAACACATAGTTGCAGCATGTCTTATGAGTATTATAGCAGCTTGGGTTCTCATATAAGAGAAACGAACAAAATTTAAATATAAATTTTAACAAGTTTGAAATGATAAGATAATTATTAATATTATAATAATTATGATGTGGGCTACAAAATATATAATTTGTATGTATAATAATAAAATTTGTATGCATGATTCAAGATAATGATAATTATTTTTATGATTTAACATAATTATTTTATTTCCAAATAGAATGTAATAATTAAACAATTGCAAAGATGTTACTTTACAAATTTAAATTACAGTATTATTATTGTCATTCTTATTATATAGATGTAATGGCAACAGTGAAAATGTTCCACTGAATACATTCTTTTATTTGTTAAAACCTCCCCACCAGTTTCTTGAAATAATGAAATGATTTTGTTTTTACAGATTGTGAAATTATCTCATGATGTTGGCCTTCCTTACCGGTTGAATGCAGGCGAAAAGAAAATAGCAATAATAAAATATAGCCAACCTCAGACCTTGTCATCTAAGGGGACTTATATCTCTCTCTAGCTACCCATTACTCCCCTGAGATTAGTTCAAGGAGAATAATATATAGATCCCTTTTGCATGTGAATATTAATATTTTAAATTGCCCCCCATAATCTAAGTTAGGGGAGCAATTAATAACCCCTCAGTTATTTTCATGTCACGGTCTACAACCTACTAAAATATAGTGTTACCTCATCAAACAAACATACAAATGTTTTAATAACAGGGTTTAACATGGTATATTTATTAATAAAACACAAAAACTTACCTGAGTAAATAATGGTTTTATATATATATATATATATATATATATATATATATATATATAGAGAGAGAGAGAGAGAGAGAGAGAGAGAGAGAGAGAGAGAGAGAGAGAGAGAGAGAGAGAGAGATATTGGTGTTGTTTTATATCTAGTCAAAGTGGGTATGCAGATATTTTCTTGTTCAGTCTTGTGCTGTACTGGAATTTTTTATTGCAATTAAAATTTAAGTAATGCATACAAAACAGGCAAATATTATGACTGTTAGAAAACTGATCTATATCAATATGCTATCTACTAGACTACACATATTTAACCTAAGTTGCTTTTAACCTGGGTTAAATTACCTCTTGTATAGATGCACTTATGTAGCATATTAAAGGAAGATGTATGAATGAGATGGTTAAATGCTATATTATTCTCTATGTCAAACAGCATTTTCAGAAAGGAAAACAAATATCTGATATGGCAGATGACCATTTTATTGCAGGTAATTGCTGAAGCAGATTGTACACACACACACATATAATTTTAAAGAAATAATTTCCTTTTACATGAACCATGTAAAAGGAGTTTTTTTATTTTCAATTATGTTAAATACATACACCATTAGTCCTACTTTACTTTAAGTAAATAAGCCTGTAGCATGGTGGACATTATGAGGGTGGGGAGGGTGGGGAGGGTGGGGCAATTGAACGAGCGCCGAAGGCGCGAGGTATTTGGGGGGTCCGGGGGCATGATTCAAAGGTTATTTGCCCGTTACTGTAACTCGCCGTTAATTTCGATACATTAGTCTCACTACAACTTTTATATTCAGTCGAGATGTAAAGGTTATCAAATTAATAGTAATAATCGGATATGTCACCTAAAGAGGGAGATGAAGCTTAAACACACTAAGAATGGGAGTGTGTGGGGGTGGAAGTGTGTTACAGGATATTCATATTTTAAAAAATAAGACTAAAATGCAACATTTGACAACTGTTTTCACTAGCCGTTTGGCATGGTAATATTAGTTGTTTACTAGCCCAACATTGAATCACTAGCCATGGGAGTGGGGCTACCATAATCTAGAAGCCCTGCATACACGTACATATTGTACTCTCTCTCTCTCTCTCTCTCTCTCTCTCTCTCTCTCTCTCTCTCTCTCTCTCTCTCTCCCCCCCTCCCTCTCTCCCCCTCCCTCTCTCTCCCTCCCTCCCTCCCCCTCCCTCTCTCTCCCTCCCTCCCTCTCCCTCTCCTCTCTCTCTCTCTATTCTGGTTAAAGTACATTTAAAAGCTTATCTGAA